>NC_134459.1:177484590-178697923 GCF_047948215.1 Lycorma delicatula | reverse complement strand
AAACCGTATTCCACATGTCGAAGAGGTTGCGGTATAAAATAAAACACCGGAAATCGTCGACGTGTGGGATGAAGAATAAGAGGGCGCTGCCAACAAAAATGTCACTGTTGAAACAGCTCCGCTGAAAACCTCTTAACGGATGTCGATTTATGGAAATTTGTGTTGACATCTGAAATCAAAGATTTTAGAGGTGTTTATGAGAGATAAATTACCGCTAAACATTAATTCACTAAAATCGGGTATAGTCAATTTGGATAGTGATATAAACTCCGGGACCCACTGGGTGTGTCACCGTAAAAGCAAAAATAAAGTCGAATATTTCGATAGTATCAGGAATTTGAGACCGCCGACGGAACTAGCAAGATATTTTTAAACTTCCAAAGAAACGCCTTTAAATATCTTCTATAATTACGAACGTAAACATAGACCGGATTCATTTAATTGCGGTCACTTGTGTTTAGAGTTTCTTCTTGAACAATAATGTTTTGTCTATCTGGAAATACTTCGTCGTTTAGTACCGATTTCTTTCCTCCTATCGAACTTGAAGAAGGGGAATGGGAAATAGGTCTGATTGATTTTATAACCTAAAATAATATACCTAATGTAGAAAAAAACAAAAACTTGTTTCATTACAGGCACGAAAAAAATATTGAATTACCCGAAGGCACGTATGAAATCGAAGACAGAAATGGCACTGAAACATGAAATGCTCAAAAATATTTGTGAAAATGATGATGATAAAACAAATGAGGTTTATAATCCGGAATTAATGAGAAAAAAAAATTAAATCAAAATCATGGTAATAGATACTTTGATTTACATGTTTGATATCAACACACTGCAAATCATACAAGGATATCCAAAACATATTACGAGTTTAAGAATTTCTTCTTCGAAATATATAAGTGCACGCTTTAGCACTTACAAAGGAAAAATTACCTCTTTTATGATAGCGATTATTTCGTGGAGACCAACGAATGTTCCTTGGTCGCTAAACGTCACTTTCTGATCTCCAGTCTATTTCGGTATACCGAGTAAGATTGATGCGGTATTCAGTTATAAAAGTGGATTATTATACTTCTTTAAATACGGTATGTTTTACGAATACAATGAGTTCGGTGGAAAAGTAAGAACGGGTGAAACAAACCTAGATCTCTTTGGATTGAAATGTTATAAGAATGCTATTTTTTCTCAATTCCGAAAATTTCTTTCAAATTGTGTGTATCCAAACATATAGTTTTAATCCAAGCTAAATGTACTTGTTTTATAAAATAATATAAATTTATAAAAAATATTTATTATTTTTTCATATTCATTTACCTAGGAAAAAAGCGGAAAACAAAAAATAAAAGCACAGCAATATTTTCTATTCAAAATTTAACTTTAACACACTGTTTATTACAAGTTAAAATGTATTTTATTTACAATGACAAAAAAAATAAAAAATAACAATCTGATACATAAATGGTGGTTATACAAATTTATTACAAGTGAAAATGACAGAAAATAAAAATTTGATATATAATAGCGAGTATGGTTAAATATAAATGATGGTTAAATAAGATTTATAAAAAAATATTAAAAGTATATTTTTTAGTTATATAAAAAAAAATTATACAAATTTATAAAAACCCATAATAGCTATATATATAATATATATATATAAAATCATAAAATACTAATATGAAATGGAATAAAAAAAAATTTATAACATGATCCTATTGGATGGCGGATATAAAAGGAACTGTTCAATCTTCTGTGTTTTTTTAAATAACTGGCAAGTTCATAGATGATATCATAATACAAAAAAACATTCATCGTCTTCTTTGGAAAAAACATATAATCTGTCTAATGCCTTTTTACAATCCGCTCTTTCGAAATGTTTCATATTGACATTTAATCGTACCATAATGAACCAATATACATTTGGAAAGAGTTTTAACTCAATCGATAAGTTCATCAGTATTCTCTATTTTTTTTATAAACTTGTTCTTTCTACAGCTACAAACATCATATAAGGAAACTTTTTCTTTTACTATAACATCTATCATATTGCAAAATTTGAATATTATATTCACTATAAAGAGTGCAATTACACAACTGCCTGATGAAAATTCATCTTTTATGATTTCTATACTTTTCGGAGTCAAACATTTAGCGAAAAAAAACAAAAAAGCAAAATCATTATATGCTACCACTATTGATCTGAATTCTTTCTTATCCAAAAAGATCGACAGATTATCGGCACAGTAGGTCACTACCTCATCTACTGTTTTTGTTCATGACTCGAGGTGATTATATTGATATATTATTTCCATATTCAACTATAAAAAATCAGATAATAGTTAAAACAAAATGCATTTAAAAAGATAACTATATGAGTTTTTAAAAAAAATATATATATATATATATTTTCTTATTTTTTAATCAGCCATTATCTTTTATTAAATTATGATGACCATAAGCATAGGTGTTAATACCGTCTTCACACAAAACACGTTTATCATCTAAACTACATAAAGCTAATTTATTTAACATTATAGACAACACGATATGTTTTTGAGACCGAAAGATTTTCAGAAGACGATAAGGATTAATGTTTTCTTTAAAAACATTTTTTGTAATCATTGAAATTTATTTTATTTACAACTACATTCTTTTTTATACCTTTCGCTTTTTTTACAATCACATTGTCGTTTAACCTGAACGCGTATAATTTTGCTCTCAATCCGATAAACTTGACAATTGGTTTACTTGCACATTCATCTTTAAATTTTCCTAGCACTTTACTGTAACAAGGATGTGTGCAAAGATAATCTAAATGCGAAAGAAGTATCTCTTTCATATCTCTAAAAAAATCATCTGTTATGATTTTGTAAAAAAGACTATCCATATCCATATATAAAAGTGATAGTTTACTTCCATAATATTTTTTCATATTATAATGAAAATCATACACAAGATATTTACTGTGTTCTAATATGGTAAAACTGATGTAAATCACTTTGTCAAGGATTACAACTTCACAAGCACATTGAACGGTGCAAAATGTCTCATCATATATGATTCTATCTAAAAATGAGGGTTTGTTTTATTAATTTTTGCAATTTTCTCTTGTTAGATACTAATTTCAAATCTATTCTGTTTCTAACATTCTCCAAACATTTACCAAAAATAATGTTAATTAAGAGCTTGTAAAAGCCCTTTTCAAATTCGTTTACGACTTTCTGACATTTTTCCGTATTTAAATCTATATACTTTTTAGGCCAAGGGGACAGCGTAAAAGTTAATATATGGTGAATTTTTTCTAACTTTAATCCGTATGCGATGGCCTGTTTCAATATAACATAAGGACATATATTTTAGTTTTTCATTTAGTGTAGCTGTTTTTTATGTCTTGAACATAAGAAATGGTAAATCGTTATGCCACTTGTGATGATTTTCGGGATATTCTATGTCCACCTCAAATATAAACCCCAATGGGCTGTCATCCGGGAAAGACATTACATCCAAATTTTTTACCACAATTTGTCCGCCCACCAAAAATTTCTTTCAGGTATACCTTGACATTCCTCAGCCATATAAATTATTGACATCAAGGTAAGCAAGATATGTAAATGGGTTATCACTGTTGTACATGTCTGATATAAACATTGTTTGCAAGTGTCTTTTAGTGCAAACAGAAATTCCTCCTCTGATTCCATTTTCTATAAAAAGATGTCATAGTCTGTTATTAATTCAAGCTGAACATGAGTCAAATACATCGCATCAAAAGAAAAACTTCCCTGTCAAATAAAAAGCGCAATATAATTTATATGTGCTTCTACATAATTTTTGAAAATCTTTGAACACATCTGCTAATAAAAGAACATCTAATTTTAAATACAAATCACTATATTCAACAAGTGTATTTATATTAAAATAGTTTCAAACCTTTTGGGCATGATGATAATCATCATCACTGATATCTGAATCTGTTAAACTGCTGTAAGTCTTTTTTTGAAGGAAGAACCGTTTCGCTTAACCATTCCCATACTTCATATATTCATAAGGGTAGACTCCTTTATGCATAATTAAATCTGTCGCAGTCTGGAAAAATATGTTTTACATGAAGAACTTTTCCTTAGAAAGATCTTTAAACTGTCTAAACTTTGTGCCATAAACCAGAAAGAATCTACAAATCTAAGTCATACTATTGCACACTCATTTTGAAAAGGAAACATACTTTCCTGTTGAATTTGGAATCATTGTTATATCTTGTTCATTTAAACCAAGTTCTATTATAACAAAATGAAAATCATAATTTGAATTGTTATGTATAAATACCGGTATAAAATTTTGCTTCTGTCTTTTCAAGTTACATTGAGAACATAAGGCAGCGTGACATTCACCTATAAAATGACAGTGGTCAATAACTTTACGCATATTCCTACCATCAAACCCACTGTTACACATTTTGCAAACTTTTGCATTTTCAAATACAATCTTATCCTCGCAAGATATTCAGACTGCATACACGATTTATTTTTAACGCAATTTCAGTAACACAACAAAAAGGAGCATGCTGCATTTTTTCTCTATAAAGAATCAGTTCTGATGGCACAACAGAACATAATAAACTCGGAACGTCTTCTCCTACAACGAAATAAATACAATAACTCATCAGTAAGTGGTATTCTGTTTTCGCCATAAATGAGGTGTATTTATTACATGGGATGCCTTCGTTTGTTGGTAAAAGCAAACATTCAAAGTCTGTGTATGCTATGATGGGAAGGGGAAACATGTTATGAGTTTTTAAATTTTAAAATCACATCAGAAGATGATGGTAATATTACTTGGGCCATTGGTTTTGATGAGCAATACATTAAATGTTTTTGAAGCCTTTCTTTGGTTGAAATGCTCTGAATGGATTAAAAAAACATGAAACTGTTTTACAAATTGTAATCTTACCGTGATGTTTAGTTACTTGAGATCTAACTAATTTTTCAAAATTCTTTATTAAACAATTATGCTGTTTGTCTTCTTTATGTAAAAGAAGATCAAAATGGTTTTCTTTTTCTTTCTTGCATACTTTTAACGGATTTATAAAAAAATTATCATTTGAAATCATGTAGACATTAACAGACATCATTCTTTTTTCAATTTTTTTAATATGATAAATACACAGGAAAACTAACTACTGAAAAATCAAATTTTTGTAGTAAATTGTGTGAAGTGTACCTCCCATTTATTCTTTCTGGATGTAGGCCTTCTATATATTTTGCAAGTATTGAGCACAAAACATTTTTGGTCTTTATTAATTGCATTAATAATTCCATGCTTTCTCTTAATTTCATATGGAAGAGAAATATAAGAAGCCCCTAATGGTATAATTGTTCATGGTTTGACGTAACATCTCAACTAGAATTTCCACAATTGCTTCTCAGATCTTTGCCCTCAGTTCTTCTGTTGTAGCAGGTCTACTGTGGAACACTTTGCTTTTAAGGTGACCCCACAAAAAGTAATCGCAAGCTGAGAGATCAGGCGATCTGGGAGGCCATCTAATGTCACCATTTCGTGAAATGACACGTTGTCCAAACAATCGGCATATAGCTGCCATGAATTTTCGTGCAGTGTGACGTTGCTCCGTCTTGTTGAAACCAGGCTGTGTTAAGAATTGGTAGAAATCTCTTTTGTTGTTCCACAACAAAGGTTTCAAGCATGGCTACGTAACAAGCCGACATCACTGTAATCGCAAGACTGTTGTCATCCTCAAAAAAAATACGGACCTTTAACACCGTAAGGTGACATAGCACACCACACGGTCACTTTCTGGCTGTGCAACGGACGCTGGTGTAGCTGCGTAGGATTTTCTTGTGCCCGGTATCTGAAATTTTGCTTGTTAACAAATGCACTGAGGTGGAAATGCGCTTCATCTGACATCCACAGTTCGTGAACAAACTTTTTGTTATCATTTATCTTCTGAAGCATTACATTACGGAATTGTGCTCGCACAACTGCATCATTTGGTTTTAGTTCCTGGACGATCTGCAACTTGTATGGATGGAATTGCAAGTCCTTCACTAACATTCTTCGAACACTTGAACTATGCAATTGTAAAGATGCTGAGAGACGACGGATTGACCGATGTGGACTTCATGTGACAGCATCTTGTAAAGCTTGAACATTCTGTGTTGTATGGATGGTTCGCTTACGGCCTGAAGGTTTCTTTTTTCTTTTTCATTGCCGAACCAGTTTCCTCAAAATTTAGATATCCATGTTTTAATTGCATGTGCTGATGGAACACGGTCATGCTGTCCCAGATTAAAATGACGGCGAAATTCTCTATGCGCTCCCTCCACACTGTCATTGTTTTTGTAAAACACTTTGATAGCAAATGCCTGTTGCGCACCACTCCAAGGATCCATGACAACTAAATGGCAGGTTAGGTTGAGAGGCTGGTGCCACTTATCAAGTGATACCAATCACCCACGGCTACCAACACAACTTTCAAAATTTCCCGTTTCTTTGAATCAACCTGTATATTTCAATTTTAACCAGCAATGTGCCATCCAAAGGAGATGTGGTTAGCAATACCTGTTCATATGTATTCTTAATTTGCAATGTTCTACCTCGTCATTATCTGGTGTCTTAATAATACTCATTAAATCATCGTTGTGTTCCTCACTTCTAAATGATATTAATTCCCATATCTGTTTGACAAAAAGTTCATTAAGAAATAAACAGAAATTCAAGATATCCTTTCATTTCTTCAGCACTAGTAACTGATGAAAGTTTCTTTTTAATTTCACGGTCATTTAAGCAAGTCATTGTTATTTTTAATTTTATCGTTGTGACTGCTGCACTTAAAATATCAAACCAGCCCTATCATCACTTTAGAAACGGATTGGTTGCCATTAATAATTCTTGTTTTGCATTTAATCAATGCTTCATCCCATTTTTCAATAGAAGTGAGGCCTAGGACCCAATACATTTGTATGATATCTACTAAACTGACTTTTAACAATGACAGTAATTCATGTTATTCCTTGTTTACGACTGACAACATGGAAATCTCCACTGGTCAGCCGAGACAACAGTCCTGGTTGGTCTTGGTTGCATAAAGCTGCTTCTGCTGCCTCATAAGATGACATCATCAAAAGTGAGAGCATCCATTTTTTTTCTAAAAAAAATATAAAAACCCAGTGTTAAAAATCTATATTATATAAAGGGTATATTGTTTTAAAACAAGATCTTATCTCATAACTGTATAAAATAGGATCTATATCTTCCACGATTAAAGTAAGATTTCTATTAAGCTTTTTCATCTTAATAAAAGCTCTTAATAATGTAGCTATGGATGCCCCACATACTGAACTCTGTTTATAAAATAGAATATCCGATCTAACTTGTAAAATTGATAATAAATAGCTAATGTTTCTTAGCATTTCGTCATTTCTACCTAAATTGGAAATCTCTTTTATTCTATGCAAAATTATATTTAAAAAGTGATAGGAATTTATAATCACTATCCGCCACCTGTAAAACCTCTTTTTTGTTAATGAGAATTTCGTTTCTTGAAAATGTTCCGCAAGCATAATCTACCAATTTATATGATGTAATATGACACACTTCAGTAAATTTTGACAAAATACACAAACAAGTGGTGGCTAACAACTGCAGATTTTCTGTTTGAAAACCTTCATTAGTTGTTGTTAAAACTGAATTCAAATATCTATCTAAATACTGAACGGCATTTAAAAAACAGACAGACATTGATCTTGAGATAATACTACCTCTCTCATCCAATTGACAACAAATTTTTGCATAACTTGTGTGATATTAGTCTCAATGTCTGTGCAATAAATTGGAGAAAAGTACACTTTTTCAAATTGCAATAAATCTTTTAAATTAATATCATCCAAAGGAGGATTAGGATCAATTACCGCCACCACCAGCAGCATTAAATAATTTATATGTAACATAATTTTAAAAAAAATAATAACTATTTTTTTTATCATCAGTTTCTATTGAAAAATGTGAAAAAATTATTAAATTAAACTTTAAATATAAGATGTTTTTTTAGATAAATTGTTTTTTTTTTTTTTAAATCGATAGAAAACATTTATTGTATGAAAAAAAATTCATAAAATAAAATTTAATGATTTTTTCTTTTTTAAAATAAAACAATTTTTTTACCTTTTGTATAACAATAAATAGTCATTATTTCTCTACATATTTTTTTTTTAATTGATAGAACATTATATAGAAAACATTCATTAAGTTAAATTTAGTAAGATTTTTTTCTTCTTTACCTGTTTATGATGATGATGATGATAAACAATTAATTATAATTATCCAATTCTTTTTTGAATGATTAATTAACCAATTCCGTTTTTTTACACAATTATTATATTTATTCCAATTCCTTTTATTTTGTATGATATAATCTAAAACAAAAAATCACCAAAAGAATAGTATGATCCTTTTAAAGAAAAAAAACCACTATAAATATTCATTACAAGAAATTTATATTACACCACATTTTTTTAAACATTTTTCTTTAATAAGATATGCATAAGAATCATTATTGAAAATTTAAGATAGTATAAAGACAAAAGATATTATTTAAACCAAAAAAAAAAACTGGCCCATTACTTTATTTACTAGATAATCATCTTTATTAAAACCTTTTTAGCAATTATTTATTTGGTAACTTATAAATATATATATATATATATATAGAGAGAGAGAGAGAGAGAGAGAGAGAAAACATATATTAACAAATATATAAAAAATTTCATTAATCAAAGACAAAATTATTATTTAAAACAAACCAAACAAACTAGCAATAAATATATATTCATTACATTATTTACTACAAAGAATTTTGTATTAAACCAACAAAACATTAATATTTTTTTTTACTAAAACTTTTAGCAGTTAAAATAATTTTATTTATTTGTTAAATTTTGTATAGAGAAAAACATTCAAATTATTTTGTTAATAGCAAAATATATATTATATATAAGTTTATGTGTTAAAGAAAATTATAAGTAACAAAAAATATACTCACCAAATTTTACTGATGTAAAATCACAGTGACTGACGATGATGTGCACACAGAGTAGTTACAGTCAATGTATGCAATAAATGACACTTGCAATGCATTAATATATATATATATATATATACACAAGTACTAATAAAATGAATTTAATTTAAAAAAGAAGTTTTTTTAACAAAGATAACTGTATCATAAAAAAATTAACATCCGCGATAATTGTGTGCAACTAAATAAAATTAAAAAAAATTATAATATTAACACATATCACATCTGGTAAGAGAATAACAAAATGTTCATCATAAAGTTAATTATATCTCCTGCACCAAAGATAACAAAAACATCCATGCAATATAGTTGTAGAACTAAATTAAATGGAAAAAAAAATTACGATTAATATAAACATGCGCTTCTATCACGTCCAGTGATAATTGAAAGAGAAAGAGAGAAAATAATAAAATGTTCATAGTTAATTTTTTTTTCTCACAAAGATAACAATTTTTATTTAATCGATTTAAAAAAAACTTTCTTATTATATTAATATTATTCTTATCATTACAGATTCCTTTTGTTTACCTGATGACGTACAATTTTGATTAATCGCTGTAACCCCACCCGTTCGCGAGTTATTCAACTATTTTGTAAAAAATACCCCCCACCAAAACAGAAGGCACGAGCATCCACCACACCCAATAAAATCAATCCAGCGGCGGTCGCCGATGACGTAGCACTTTGAATTTTCAATATCCCCCACCTGTTCACAAGTTATTCAACATTTTGTAAAAATAACCCCCCAAAAAAGAAGCGGGGCGCAACCAAAACCAATCGAAATGGTCCGCTATGCCGCCAGGATGATGTAGCACTTTGAATTTTTTAAATCCGTTCCCTAAATATAACATTTCTTGGAAACAAACGTCTTAAGACAATTTTCTTAAGACGTTCAGGTAACGTCTTTGCACCTGAAGACGGTTGTCCTAGAATTCCCGTTTTTATGCTATTGATGGGAAATTCCAATGTAAGTTTATTTCAATAATTCTAACTCAATTTGTTCTAAGCAGTATCATTACCCAGGCATCAAAAATTAATGAGTTTGACTTAATAAAAAAAATTAGTCCCATTAAAAAAATTACAATTTTTTATGTAAAACAACTTATTTCAGTTTGAATAGGATCTCAATAAATGCATTTTAAGTCAAGTTATTCTAAATGGTTCTTTTATTTTGAATTCATGTTAGCAGATGCTCAACTAGTTTAAAAAAAATAAAACTACTGTGATAAATATATTATAAATTAATTATTTTCCATTCAAATTAATTTAACTCCATTCATCTGGCAAAGCAATAAACTATTAAACTGTAATCCAATTTAGATACTATTAATGGTCTGTAAAATTTAAGCATGTACATATGGTCTACTTAATCTGCATCGTACATACATCAAAATAAATACCTAAATGTTTTACAGTTTCACACAGGAATCTGATCTGTTCTTTGAATGAGACAGTCATTGAAAGTATATTGCACTGTCACTGTTGCATTGTTTTTTTATATTTAACCCTCTTTCTAATAATAATAATAATGATGGCTATACAACAGTGTTTTATGCAGTCCCAAAAAGATTTGATTTAGACTTGTGCACAATTTAAGTTAAAGAATCTTGCCAATAAAGAACACTATAAACATGATTAGTATGTGTTTCATTGATTCACTCAACTGAATGTTTATTTAAAGTACAACAATAAGATATATATGAACCATTTTTACAAATTAAAGACATCTCAGGGGCATAAAAAAAATAAAATACAAAAATAAAATAGTTAACATTCTAGTTAAAATATAGAATTATTTCATACCACTTGCACACCAATTTGCATCACAGTAACAGGTGGAAGTTGCTTATTGTTCTCATTTAAAATACTCTGCAAATCTTTATCAAGCCGATCTGTTACTAAAAATCGATAACTGCACGATTTATATTCAAATGATCCAGATCCATGCAGAACTGGCATCCCAAAATTGTTCAATTTTCTTTCTTTTTTCCATTGTTCAACTGAAATTAAATGAATTTACATAAATTAAAAAGCATTGATTTTCACTTGATATGTTTTATGTCAAATAAATAATTAAAAAAACTTATACAATTTTAATCAAGTCTGTGACATTCTATGATGGCATATATTCTTTAACTATTCAAAAAAATTAAGTATAAGTAGAAAAAATTAAAAAGCAAAGTTTATGTCAGAGAATGAGCATTCAATGCAAACAACAGTTCACAACCGATCCCATACATAGGCTATAAGAGAACAGGATTAATTTTCAGGTCACTCACTTTCAGATGACACTGAACTATTAGTAAATTAGCACAGTTTACTTCTATTAGATACATTAATGATTTTCACAACTAAACTGGTTTTAAATAATTAAACTGTAGTACAAAGCATAATAATTGATAGCTTCAGTTCAAAAATAGTGTAGAATCTGATGGCATGACAGAATGCGTAATATTACAGCAAAACGGATTGGGATGCAATGCTTGACTGCGTAATATTACGGCAAAAAGGGTTAAAGGGTTAATTGTTACTTTACATTTTTTGTGATTAAATTTGTAACTAATGAATTCAGACTCATTCAACTTACAAATTTCCTTATGTTTTTCCCTTCATTCCATAAAAACTAACATTTTCCTTACGTTTTCCCTTCATTTCCATAAAAAATGTTAAAACATTTGTAGTTTTTCTGATAATAAATAAATAAAACATACATAATTCAAAAGAACAAAATATTGTAATACCAAACACAAAAATATTGTCAAAAGACTTAATTTAGATATTTCTTTCATTATAAAGAAATATATCATAATTTTCTTAATTAATTAAAATATACACAGTAGTTGTATCATTACAAAAACATGAGAAAAAATAAACACATCATGCATTCCTGCCACACAATACATTCCTTCGGCAAACTCAGAAAACTTATCACTAATATAGATTGCCAATCAAAATAACAAATTGAAGGAATATTATTATTAAAGCAGACAGATCCAAAACCAACTAAACCGTTTCAAATGTAAAACAATTCATGTAAATTCTGCATTTTCCAAAATTAGTAAGAAAAAAAATTGATAGAATTTAATGGCCTACACAGAACTAGGCAAAAATGTGCAATCAAAAACATAATTAATCTTCAAGAATGAGGATCTGATCTTTCACTTCAAAAGAAACAAAAACCAATTAGCAATAATGTTGTCAAAAATGATCAACGGTGAAAATTTGTCAAAAACCAGTAAATTGAACCAAATTTATGAAAAATGCTTTAAAAAACTCAAGCTGTAACATTCTTATGACCATCTTCAGTGACTGGAATTGTTTCTCGCTCTGGCAACAGATGACTTTACTGTCAAAAACTTTCTTCAGCTAGGAAAATATATTTAAATAAAATGACTTAGATTTCAATTCTGTCTGTCAAATATACAAACATTTTTTTCTGATCGGTATGTAATAATATAATGTATAGATTGCACAAGCATTTGCCTGGATGAATCAAGGGAAACTGGTAAAATAAAAGGGCTATTCGAAAATTAACTTCTGGTCCTTAGTATTGCATAAAGGAGTAGGGGTAGGATTCTACCTTGAACAGTTAAATGGCCTGGTTTAGTGTGGTTCTAGTAGTGTTATTAGAAAGATTGCTTCCTTGATTGTTCCTGTAAAACTCTCATTCGAAATGGCTGCTGTCAGAGAACCCCATCAATTGTGAAATGTGTGCCATCATCCATCCATTTTCTTCACGCAAAAATCTTGTCAGCTGCTGAAATTCATCATGAACTTTGTGCAGTTCATGAAGGGAATATCACGAGTGACAGCGTGGTAAGATGATGGTGTCATACGTTTCAGGAAGGTTGAACATTCACAACAATGAAACAAATGGTCAATCTTAACTGTCACAGAAAAAGTTGTTGCAAGTGTCAATGTAAAAATTCAAGAAAACTGTCGACTCAAGATAACAGACTTATCGTAATTTTTTCCTCGGGTATTGTGAACAGTGTTGTATGAAATTGTAACCGAAAGGTTAGGCTTCTACAAATTTTGTGTTCACTGGGTGCCTAAACTTCTTTCTGATGAACACACAAAAAAGAGGATAGGGGGTAGCTCTAACCTTCCTTCAACATTACCAAAACAAGAAGGATGAATTCCTTGCCCACACCATCATAACAGGCAATGAGATGCGGGTTAAATTTGTTAAAGTGGAAACAAAAGCTCGATCAATGCTGATGGAATCAGTTTCTGGGACCGTAAAGGTGTGATCTTAGTTGATTTTATGGAAAGAGGCACGACAATTAATGCTGAAACTTATTGCAAGATATTGAAGAAATTGAGAAGGCTCATACAAAACAAACAAACATGATATGCTGAGTTCAGGTATCATTTTTTTTCATGACAACACTCTTCTGCATATTGCAGTATGCACTCAACACCAAAATGACAGTTTCAAATGGTAACTGTCCAACTATTCTCCATACAGCCCTGATTTGGCTCCCAGTGATTATCACTTTTTCCAAAAAATGAAGAATAAACAGCGTTTTGAAAATGACAAGTTGCAAAATGGTGTTATCACTGGCTAAATTCACAGGCAGCAGAGTTTTATGATGAGCATTCAAAACCTTGTTTACAGATATGACAAATGCCTTAATTTGGGTGGCAATTATGTAGAAAAGTAGCTATAAGATGTATATAATTTGTTTTTTTAATTGGTGTTTTTGTAGTAACAAGTTTCTTTCCAATTAGCATATGTAATAAGAACAGCGTCACATAATATTAATAATATTAATTAACTATATTAACTAATACAGTTAATAAATTAACTATAAAATAAAAAACAAGTACGAGGTAATTACACTGATAAACATAATTTTTGTTTCCTAACATGCGATACATGATTTTAATCTGTTTTTTGATGCTGAAAACAAATATGAACTAAGAATCTTTCTATCAACCACCATTTTTTAAAGATTTTAAAATTTTAATTAAATGATTTTTCTCATTTTTTATTGCTTAACTTTGTTAACATAATTTGTAAGCTATAAACAATACTTCCCAAAAAATTAAATCATACTATAGTCACATATTATGACATTATATCTAACACTGAAGAGTGAGCCTTCATGGACAAGATTAATCATGTCTGTGCAGGTCAAAACATGTAGCTGAAAACACAGCTGTGTTGTTTGTATTAAACACTGGATTTAGGAATGAATTAATTCTGTTCAGTCTTAAGTTTGTTGACAATGCAGTGTCATAATGCCTCAAAATTGTGTAAATGATGTGGATGCCTTTTGTTATGTATGTGGTGATTTTACTGTAAAATTAAATTGAAAAAACATTACACCTTTAATTAAAAAGCATATCAGTTGTATTTTCATGTAAAATTGGTGATAAGGATACAACATGGGCTCCTTATATAGTATGCACTTCTGTATATTTAAGAGGATGGCTGAAAGGTACACGGAAGGCTTTGCCATGGTGTACTTATGGTTTGGAGTGAACCAAAGAGTGATGTAACAGATTGTTACTTTTGTTAAACAAATGTGTCTGGAATTTCTAAAAAATCTAAACATACTGTAAAATATCCATTGCAATCTGAAATCAGGCCTGTAGTTCACATTGAAATTATTCAAGTTCCTCGGCCACCTGTGAATGTATGTTTCAAAAGCAGCGATGAAAAATCAGGCAGTACTAAAGAAGACAACAATGATTTTGAACTATCTTCCAATAAGCCACATCTTACATTGCAAGGTGAATTAGATGACTTGGTTAGGGATTTAAATTTATCAAAAAAATCAAGCTGAACTGCTAGGACCAAGACTGCAAGGTCAGAATTTACTTCAAAAAAATACAAAACTTTTGGCTTTCGAAGCCAACAAAAAAAAACTTTCTTTATTGATGAAAATAATTTGATTTATTGTACAAATATTAATGAGCTTATGTTGCACTTAAACAAGCTGGAACAAGTTCATAAACTCTGAGGACTGGTACTTTTTCATAGATTCGTCCAAGTACAGTTTAAAAGTGGTTCTACTACACAACAGTAACAAATATCCTTTGATACCGATCGCTTATGGGATTAATTTTAAAGAGACATACGATGTGATGAAAGACATTCTTGAAAAAATAAATTATAAAAAACATAGCTGAAACACAAGTGGTGATTTGAAAGTTATAGCTATTTTGTTAGGCATGCAGTCAGGCTATACTAAGTACATGAGTTTTCTTTGTGAATGGGACAGCCAAGCTAGGGATAAACATTATGTTATCAAAGAGTGGAAGAAATGAAACAACTTAACTCCAAATGGGAAAAATATTATTCATGAGCCATTAGTTGAACCCAAAAAAAATATTTTTACCTCCTCTCCTTATCAAACTTACATACACCGACAGATACACATACAATAGCCTTTAGTACGGTAGGACTTAAATGAATTTTAAACTCAGTTTGAACTCAGTTGAATTAAAACTCAGTTTTTTTTTATATTGTCCATTGTCCTTATGACAGATTACATGTAAAATTTTTAAAGAAAGTTAATAAATAATTAAAAAAGAATCTACCTTATTTTGCAATTTTGATATTCGTCGACCTTTGATTGTAATGTTGCAAAAAAAAAACTTGTTATCCTTATGAAGTAAACACATGTTTTTTTGAGAATCTGGCGTTGGGCTAGATGAAAATAGCAATTAATTAAATTCATCCATGATTTGGATGTTTTAAAAAATTACTTGTTTAAACAAACAAATTGAATCGAAGTGATTGTTTAATTAGCTAATGAAACACGTTAATATTCCATTTTTTATTTCATTTAATAATAATAATAATTAATATTAATAATTTTTGCAAGTTTAAATCGAATGATTTGTTCAAAAATAATTATGAACAATTTGTTATAGAAATAAACTTTAATCAAATCAATGTTGATAAAGTGTCAATTTAAAACGATGAAATTGAAATCATAAATCAAATTCATGAAATTGCTGTTTTTGAAAAGCCCGCCAAAACCTGCTTGACATGATAGTACATTCCATTGCACGAGGTTCGGTCGGCTCAGGCGGAACGGGACAATTTTTTGTGCGTGCTGCCGGCATTCATCGATTTATAAGAAGTTGTCACGTCAAAAAAAAAAAAAAACAATTCAATAAATGGTATCACACTTACAGAAACAATAATTTTTTTTTTCCTGTCAGTGTTATTTATTTAACATATAAATAAGGTTAATATTAAAGAAAATATGTGGTGGTACTAAATATAATTGCAAAATAAATCATAATCAGAAAGTTTTAATGAAAATTATTTGAGCACATTTATGAACATATTAAAGTAAAATTTTCAAGTTCTTTTAAATAATCATCTTCAAATATATAAGTGTAAAATGAGAAAAGGTAATAACAATGAACGATTCAAGATTTAGAGGTTGATCATTAATAAACAGTAAGAAAAGCAAACAACCACTGATTCTTCTGCATTCTACATACTTAAATGAGAAACTATATTTAACTGTGTTTTTTAATCTAAAGATGAAATTTCAAACGCCTGTTTACGGTCGATAAAGTGACTTTAATCGTTTAAACAGCTCCTCTGATAGTATAGCTACTGAGTTTCTTTATCAGTAACAGGTGTGAAACTAAATGAAATGTTTTATCACAAATCACAAAAAATTGTCATCAATTTATTTAAACCAGAGTGGAATCATTTTATCATATAAGCTATTTAAAATATTTTCTAAGAATGGGAAATAGTTGTATTTTTTCCTAAAATCACGCTGAAAGTTAGCCAATACGCTTGGTTTTCAAGAAATGAAAAAAATCTATTTTCGTTATTTTTTAAACATACTTAAAAAAATACAGACAATAACAAACCCGGCCAATAATTTTGTAAATTAAATGCAAAACCTTTCTTTAGGAGGGCAATAATAATAATAAGTCTTAAGGAAGCTAGGAAATACTCAATAGCTGAAAGATTCATTAATTAAATTTATAAGAGGAATAATAAAAGCTTCTTTTGAAATACTGGCAGGAATTTCATCGATAACTACTGAATGTTTACTCTTTACATTTGAAATAAAGGTTTTATCATCCTGGTTATCAACGGTCAATAAAAATTCTGATTTATTAACAAAACGATTCAAGGTGCAATCAAGTCAATATTATTATTTGAAATTTGGAAAAAAGTTTATTAAATTCATCTTTTACAAATGTAGAGGATGAGTTGAAGAAAGTTGTCTTTTTTTTATGAAGTTATCTGACCTATTTTATTTCTAAATTTGCTTTCACTTTTGTAACTCCCCACAAAGACATTAATTTATTGTTTGAATCGGATATTAAATTACCTTAGTGTAATGTTGTAACATTATAGTTTTCAATAGTTTAGCGTAAACTTATTTCTAATTTTTAAAATTATCTGGAAGTTATCAAATTATATTTAGATAATTCACAGAAATCCTCAGCGTAGAACTAAATTTTTCAATTCCTTTAATAATCCATCTGTTTTTCTTTATATATTTGGACCATTTCCTTTTTACTAAAGGACAAACTAGAAAACATGCTCTCTAAAAATCAGTAAGAAAATTATTAAATTTTACATCAAAGCTAATTTTGATATTTTTCCAATCTGTTTCTGACAATAAAACATGCGGTTCTCAAATTTTTAGCTGAATCTTTATCGATCACCCTATTAAAATAATAAAAGTAATCATTATGTATTGTCGCACGTTTTCATTAATAAATAATGCCATTGCCATTTGTAATATTAAAGATAAAAACCATAATCTCCACAAACAGACTGACCATTATCTTTAAATAAACTTGTAAAAATATTATTAATGAAAATGACAAAGGTACTTGTAATTTTAGTTTGCAGCAAGATAGAAATATTTGGTTTATTAACTCAAACCGAGTTAATTGTTTCTTTCATCACAAGACAAGTACCTACTATAAATATACCGTTAAAAATTACCACAAACTGATACTGCAGTGTAGTTTTTGGTAGTGTATATAAAAAAAGATTTCAAAAGAACCAGATCTATAAATTACCATCAATATTAATTTTAGCTTAGTGGATTAATCGCAAGGCACTGAAAATTAGTTTTTTCTGTGAATACACAATAACTTTCAACTTTATTAAAAAGGCAGTCTTAAACAAAGATTGTGACTCGCACGTTTTTCTGTATTCTATAAAAAGCTTGAAATTACTTAGCCCAGAAATGGCTTCTTCATTAGTCAATGTTTTACCAAAATCTGGTAATTCATTAGAAAGAAATATTTAAAATTCTTCAATTTTATTTCTGAGACATTTAATAAATCTACATGGAAAATTTCAATGTTAATGTAATTGATCGGTTTTAGGGAGGAGAGTTTATTGCATTTTTAGGGACAGAAATATTATATCAGGGATTTTTCAAAGTCATTTCAAAGTCAGAAACCATCCTGTCAATTATAAACATCCTTCATCAAAATTTCTAATGACAAGGCTTCATCCAGAACTGCTTTGCCATCAGCACTAAACACAACCTGACGTGTATAACTACAGCATATGAAAGCTATATTTGGATCCATAAAGGAGCAATGCAACATCATACAAATATGTCCCCTCAGATGACCGTTTGCTTTTCAAAGGAAAACTTCAAAGCATCACATCAGCAAAGGATATTGATCTATATCTTTGAGTGCGGTCCAACCTCCCAATCTTCCCAGCAACACCAAGGAACTGCGCTGACAGACTATTGATGCTATTAGTACCAGACTGATGATAAGATAGGTTCTCAGAGTAAAATCCTTACGTAGTACCACATCAAATACAAAACAGAGAGGATCACCGGGTCTAACTATCAAACACATTAATCCAACACCAAACAATACTGCTTGGGACGGCCACTCTTGCTTGTCACTGAGCAAAGAACTACAGGACTTAGTAACCTTTCAGCACCTTCATTTCCTTGACTTGACGACACTAAATACATTGCCAACAAGTGCTTCCTCTCCCAATCAGGAATCACAACTGATGGGAAGTGCTGTCACACCAAATACCACAAACTTGCATCAGTCTGACAACAGACATAAATTCTTGAAACTAAACCACACTTGAAATTCTTACGCAAGCTGCCTCAGAATCTTGAGAGAATCATTTCCTCCTTCAATGACAACCATCAAGGTTGTCAGTGGCTGCAGTTGTGTAACCAAAACCTTCCTTTTCTCTAACATCAGACAAAAATCGAAACATTTATTTCTCAGGTCAAAAACCTCAAGGTTCAAGCAGTATATTTCAAAATATACTCAAAAATTAATAAAAAAAAGGTAAATTTCTTAAGATTAGCCGCAAAAAAAATTAAAAAAATCAAATACTTTTGAAGAAATAAAAAGCATTAAACCAATAACACACTAAATCATAAAAAAAACACACTGAGAAACAAATAAAATTAAAAAAATCTTTTTAAAACCAAAGGGCTTGAAATAATATTACATCTACTCTTAAAAAGTTTAACCTGCAAATACACATAAACAGTTATAATGCACATACAAATACTGCAAATACAGTTACAATACACACTAGCTCAATAAAACCCAGCCCTAAGGTAACATCTGCACCACCAGTCCAAACTTCAACTAACATATAGGCTTGACATTTTCTATATTGTTTGCTTTTTGTTTTGAAAATTACTATGTATCCAACTTTTACAAATTTGAAAATTAATTTCTTCTGTTTTTCTTTTGAATCTTTTTTTGTTTCGGTTAATGCTGTTAATTCACACTTTTAAAATATACAAGAAACCAAGTGTTCCCCATTCCACTTGACCTAGCGAGGGCTAGGGCTCTCCGACAAGCTTAGTCAGGCGATCTGATCACGCGATGTCCTATGTCATAATACCGCAAGGAGTGGTCATTATGACATACATTGACTTCTATCTCATTCGGCGCTCGAATCTGACCCAGAGCAGTCGTAATGCACATTCAGTCCAGACGGACATGTTAGGATGAACGCTTATATTAGTTTTACATTTATATGTTATTAAGTCATATGTTATTCAGTCTTATACGCTTTATTAAGTTCAATTATATGTTATCGAAATGTTAAGACGACAACAAATTAAATAACAATTCAACAAGCAGCAAAGCGTTTCAATCCATGACCTATGAACATACAGTCCAACCTCGCTCTAAAATCTACCACATGTTAACGGTTTTCAGGATAGATTCGTTCATAACACAACAATAACACACTCTAACCACCCGACTTAGAAATAGTCTATTTTTGTAAGTTTGATGCGTAGACTACTTAAAAATCCATAACACCTGAAGGTAAAATAAAAGAACTCCCATCGCTATAAAATACCTAACACAAATCAATTAAACAGCATACCCATTTATCGTCTTCTACACAAAATAAATAAAAATATAAACTAATATAATAAAAACAAAAAATAAATCACTAATATAAGTAAACAAAAACAAGAGGAACAAATTTAAAAAACTAGATATAATAAAAGCCTTAAAAAAGAGGCAACACATTGAACATTGTCCCTGAACACAAAGCTAATGATATATTTTAAACTCCTAAACTGCAGAATGTTCTATTGTGAATAAATGGAAAACAGTTTCAAACAAAGTTACAATCAGCACCAGAAAGCCCTTCATACCAACATAAATTAAACATTTCCAAACCATCACATAAAAAAAAAAATTCTCTAACCTTGAGAATAACTTTGACATTTTAGACCAGTGGTCGGCAAACCACGGCTCGCGAGCCACATGCGGCTCTTTGACTCCTTGGCTGCAGCTCTTCCACGAAATGTTTAATGCAGGCACGGAATATTATTTATTAACTTGCCTTGTAAGAGACGAGTAAACATTTTTGAAACACAAGCCTACAGAAAAGAGGCACATTTTTAGAAAACAACACATTTTTAGAAAACAACAATAGCACGGATAGTCGCTCGCAAACATGTGTATCATTATCTCTGTCGAATTGCTGCGCACCTAAATGTATTTTAACTATTTGTAGTTACAATACTTTTTGGCGGACAGCAATTCGACAAAGAAAGCGGAATAGGTACAAAATGTTTTTTTCTGAATTAATTGTTTTAATATTATTCGGTCGGTCAGGCGACGATGGCGCGGGGGAGGTGCATGCGATTCTTGCGCAATTTGTGCAGGCGAGCCCAGTCAGCACTCAGCCAGCAGTCTCATAAACCAGTAATTAAATTATAATCCGTAAATATTTTGAGCGACATAAAAGCGTATATATTTTAAATTCATAAAATTATATATATTAGTAATTGTACATATGTTGTTAATCATCTATTTAATACAGTTACATATATATCTTTCCATCTACAGATTCCATAGTTATTTAACGATCTTTTTTTTATTTTTGTTATAATTTTGTGTTTAATACGTTATTTTTACTCAAAATGCAACATCTTTTTAGGTGCCCAGCACAGATAATAAGAAAAAGCAAAGGAAAACGAAAGATGAAACCCGTGAATTAAAAGTGGAGTGGACAGAAAACTTTGCGTCCATCCAAAACTTCCGACCTGTCTTATTTGTCAAGAAAAAAATGGCACGTAACAAAAAATCTAATTTAGAAAGACACTTTACGACTAAACACAAATCATTTAGTACCAAATATCCGGTTGGTGATGCAAGGAAGAAAGCAGTCGAGGAACTCCAGAGGAGACACTAAAGGTCAGCTTTTGTTTTTAATCACTGGGTGCAATCTTCTAACAATGTTAATACGACATGTTTTGTAATTAGTCAGGAGACTGCTCACAGAGGAAAGCCATACACAGACGGAGACTATATAAAGAGTTGTTTTATAAGTGCAACTGAAGAGGTTTTTTGAGATTTTAAGAATAAGGCAGACACTTAAAAAAAAATGCGAGAGATACCTTTGTGTGCTAAAACGGTGAAAGAAAGAACAGTAAAAATGTCTGCAAACATAAACCAAAAAATTGAAGATCTTAAATCGGCCTCAACTCTATCAATAGCAGTTGACGAGTCTTGTGATATAAATGACACAGCGCAAGTTTCTCTTTTTGTGCGATTTATCTCCACAACAGGCCATAAAGAGGAACTTTTGGGATTATTGCCACTCAAAGGACAAACGCATGGAGTAGATATAGCAAATGTTGTAATTGAGTGCTTCGAAAAACATCAAATTACATTAGAAAAAATTGTCTTGATTTCAACAGACAGAGTGAAAAGTATGACAGGTGCAAGAAATGGTTGAGTTTGTCGCTATTTTGAAAGAAAAAATTAATCACGAGATACTTACTTAGCATTGTATTATTCATCAGGAAGCACTATAAATGCAGAAATTTCCTGAAGAAATTTGCAAAGTAATGGAATCGGTGATTAAGATTCCAATAAAGAATTTCTAATCGAGGTAGAGAGTAGATATGCAGATCTTCTGCTGCATAACAAGGTTTGTTGGTTATCGAGAGGAGACGTTTCGCATTACCGTTTACTGAAATAAAAGCATTTCTTCTTGAGAAGTGTGTTCACTATGTACAGCTAACAAACGATCTGTGGATCCAGAAATTTTATTTTACGGTGGATGTTACTTCTCATCTAAATCAGCTTAATCGTTCGTTACAAGGAAAAGGAAACACAATTTTTTAGATGTTAGAAGTAATTTCATTCAAAAACAAATTGTCGCTTTTTGCCGAAGATTTTGAAAGAGAAACTAATTCGCTTTCCACACCTATTGAAATATTGTAGAGAAAATAAGTCTAATATTGACATTTGCTATTTCAGAACAACACTGTTAAATATGAAGGAAGCTTTTCTCAGCGGGCTCAAAGACTTTAGAAACAGCAAAGCGACGTTAGCCTTTGTTAAAAAAAAACCTCTGAATGCCATGATAACAGAAATAAATTTTTCACCCTTTAATATCATTGGCAGTTTTGAAATGCAGTTGCCAGATTTAAAAAATAAAGAATTGTGGAGCTCAAAATTCGAGTGTCTTTGTGCCAATTTAGAGCTATTGGAGAAAAATAAATGTGAATTAAGTTTACAGCACAAGTGGTCTGCTTTGAAAGATCTGGAGAGGGAGGATATGTTGATTTTAACACCTGGAATAGTATTCCTGACTCGTATGATCAACTGAAGAAACTAGCATTTGCTGTTCTTTCCTTATTTGGGTCTACATATTTATGTAAACAATCATTTTCAAGTGTGAACTTTATCAAGAGTAAATTAGGAAATCGGCCTCTCGATGAGAACTCGGAATCGTGCCTAAAATTAAAAACAACGTACAAACCTGACTTACCATTACTTTACAAGGAAATTCAAGGCCGTTGTTCACTTTAGTGGAGGAGTATTTGTAGTTTTTTATATACCTTTTATATTATTTAACTTGTTATATTTTTAAATAAATATTATCTTTATATAAGTATGATGCCAAGTTTTCTTTAATGTACCGTTAGTTAAACTACGACATATTTAGCAAAGGCAAGCTTGAGAGTGTACTTTTGATGCTAATTATTTCCATAAAAAGTCTCTATTAAAGCAAAGCTTAAGTTTAAAAAAAATGCCACTTTGAATAAACTTCAATTTTGTACTGTTTATATTTGGCTCTTTTGGATGACGAGTTTGCCGATCACTGTTCTAAACATATAAGTACATAAAAAATAACATATAAAACAACATTATGAATCACACAACATTACAAAACACATAACTCGAACATTATGAAATATATAAACACCCAAAACACACTAAATGAACAGACATAATTCAAACCCAACACGCTTGAGACCAAATTCTAAATGTGTTAGTTAGTTAACCTTATTAAAAACAACCATTGGCAGTAACATCAGCTGACAACATTGTGAAAACAGCAGCACCAGTCACTAAAGATGGTCACCAGATTACTGAAAATATTTTAAATTAAGTTATTAAAAATGTTTCAATTATATTTGATTTGGTTTGCCATAATAAGTTTCCACTTTTAAATAATTGTTATTTTAATTTGTTACAAATTCCAACTGTATAAGAGCTGTTCAAACAAGTATCAGACCATTTTTTTTTCTAAAAAAGTATTTAAATGCGAGCGCTAAAACTTAGTATAGTGCAATACTAGTACCTAATGTGCATGCATATTTTTTTTATGTCCTCACAGCTGCTGTTGTCCAGCTTCCATTCTTAGTAAAACATGTTCCATATTAGTAAAACATGTGATATCTCATATTTTTAATTTGTACATAAAAGAACGCATTGAACAACATTACTGCATCAAGTTCTAACAAAACCTTGATCATACCTAAAGTGAAATAATTAATAAGAAAGCTTTCTTAAGATTTAGGCTTTCAAGATCAAAGGTATGAGGATTACACAAATTAAAGAACTTCAGCTGACCTACTTTCAACTCTTAACAGTGAGAGATGAAAGCTGCCAGCAACCAAAGACCAAATCTCATAAATAATGTGCACCATTTTATAATGGAAAATCGTCGGCTTACTGTCCACGAAATTGCAAATGACACTGGGATTAATACAAGTTTTTAACGGATGGTTTGGATGTACAAAGGTCATGAAGTACATGCCAAAAATACTTTTGCTTGAAAAGAAAGAAGTATGTTTTGACATTGCACAGGACATGCTGGAGTACACTAAAATGGTGATCCTAACTTCTTTAAGACAATGATAACTGTTGAATCTAGGGTGTATCAATATAGTTCAAAAACAAGGTCTACCTGGTAACTATTTAAATCACTATTGAAACTGATGAAAGCAAGACAAGTGAGAATGATGCTGACTGTTTTTTTTTTTTTACTTCCAAGGAGTTGAACATCTTAAATATACACCAGAAGACCAAACTCAACAAGCAGTACTATCTGGAGGTTCCATGTTTTTGTAATGCAGTTTAGTTTAAAGTTCATTTAGTCATTACATGTTTATTATACCTAATCACAACAGTTCTTGAACTTGTTGCAGCAACTAAATTAAATAAATTAATAATAAAATGAAGATCAAACACAAAATGTAATATTTATAAAATATCGTACTGAATATAAAATCAGGCTACTTGCACTTCCTTTTATCTAATTATGACACATTATCTTGGTGTAGAGCATCCCCATTCTGTTTTGTTAATCGTTACAGAACACATTAGTAACATCATATTCACTTAACTCTGTGCACTTGTTAAATATGCAAAGAATGCTGGTGGAATTATGATGAGAGGAGCTACTATTATTCTAATATTAAGAATATTCATCAACAGCATAACATACTAGCACACATTTTTCTTAAGTTATTTTATATAATTTTATTGAATTGAGAAAACAAAAAATGTAAAATGAACACTACTAAGAAGTAAATTAAATAAAAAGCGATTGAGAATTTTTAAATTAACATTAAAGTATGGATGTTTTTCCTCATCCAATAAGGAAAATGGATTTTAAATACAACCAATGAAATGCTTTGATTTGATCAGATAATAAAATTAAAAACTAATAAGACTACCTACTGTAAAATTATTAATGGTTGTAGAAAATAAAATCAAACCACAATAATTTATTATTGGCAGAATTTTAATAATATATGTCAAATTATTTTATACTGTCGCAGTTTCATACTGTTTTATACTGTCGCAGTAACATCGATTTAAAAAGAAAAATCATAAAGTATCTAAAAAATTATTGTAATAATAATTGGTACAAACAATTTACGAATGGACTGTGCACAGGACATAAAAAAATTTCACCTAGAATTACTTATTCTTAAATAATTACCTTTCAAGAAAGTTAGCTTTTTATGATGCCCAGAATATGATGCATTCCTTACTATTACCTTGGTGTTATCTATCGCTTGCATCAAAATATTACATTATACTAAAATATGAATGTAATGTCCCTTGAATCAATATAAGAATTATAATTCCTATAAAAATTATTATGACTCATTAACCAATTCATGTTATCAATCCTGAAAGAAATCAATATTTATTGTAACTAAAGCGACCACAACTTTCTTTACTTTATACTTACTCTCTTCTGCTTTTGCCACCCTCATATAAAAATGCATTTCAACATATAACGGACCGTTCTCCTTCGGTTCCTTTAACAGAAAATACATACAAAGGATTAAAAGGTAAAAAAACCTTGCTATAATTAAACAATATTATTAATTTTTATGTTAGATTAAAATTTTAATTACTTCAGCATACGAATTAAAAATTGCAGTAAGCCATGTGCTGTAGCTAGAGAAATATTAAAGTAAGAGGTGTTTAAGAGTAGAGGGTCATAGAAATTAAAAGAATTACTATTTCTCCAGTACCCTCAGCAATTTTTTAAAATAAATTTTGGGAAAAAAATAAGGATGCAAGGTTCAGAACACGCCACTGATAACAAAATTAATTATTAAAACTAAATAAACTTTCTATTCTGTTCAGTAAATATATTTCACAAATCACACATCAGGACTGCATAGGTAGCTATGCAATTCCACGAATAGAAAAACGGAAACACCCCAAAATTCTCTGGCTAAATCAGAGGAAACCATGATAAAACCTTATCAGAGCGCTATTATAAAGTACAGAATTAAAAAAATAAAAGTCATTCAAGTCCATATTAATAATAATTAAAAATACAAACAAATGAAAATACTAAATATTTAAAATAACTTCAAGATAAATCACAATTCAGAAAGTGTTAATGAGTTTTATTTGAACATATTTATACTCATTAAATATAGATTCAAAATGTTCAGATATTTCAATTTTTTTTTTTTTTTTGTTTTTTATAATTTGTATTATTAAATAAGTACATCAATAGAGTAATACTATTTCTCCACAAGAAAATCTTTTTATTTCAATTCAAATGAATTGATGTTAGATCTTTTAAATGAGTAGTAATTTATTAAAAATAATTAACTAACTTAACTAATAATTAAAAACTATTTATTAAATTATTATGCGACAGGGGCATAATAATAATAATAGTAACCTTTCTTCAAAAGCCAAAGAAATTATGTTGAGTTAATATTGTGTTGAAAAAACTCTGCTGCCTTATTTAACAGAGGTGGATATTATTTTTTTTAAATAAGTGAATATTGTTTTTAGTAAAGGCGGCAAATTCTTAAATAAAAACATTTAGGTTCACAATAATAAAAACAAAAGTTAAAATTTCTAATTGACTTAATATTAGTCTACATTATTCATAATTATGGGCACCAAACAATGATCTGTCAGTACATATTTATAACCTGAAAAGTCCTAATTTTTTTGAAGGAGATACCATATTTAAGATGGGAATATAACCTAAGCGTATTTTAATATGGAAATTATTATTTGTATAAATTTTTGTGTATAAACAATACTGACAAAATTCTAATAAAGCATCTTTCATTAAAAACAACTTCAAGCCACTTCTGATTTATTTTGTTAATAATAACTTGGTACATATGACATTAACTGTTTTAATTTTAACAAGTAACACACAATTGTATCTATTATTATAATTTTAAGAAGAACCGTAAGTTCAAATACTATTAGTCTGTGTTCATTAATAAAGAGGGTTGTTCAATAATAAGAGATAAACGCCAATTACTGAAAAGTTATATAAATAATAAACTGAAACTGTATCATTCAAGTTGGCATCCCTGACAGAAAAAGTATCAGCTGTTCAAAAAGAATTTCCATTATTACAACTTCTTTTGTTTATTTCAAAATGTCAACTTCGCTTGTCGAAACTTGTAATGTGGAAGAAAACATGCTGCGATAAGATTTTTACTTTTTGAAGGTATAAAACCAGCCCAAATTTATACACAGATGTTAAACCAGTACGGTAATAAGTGTATTAACTGTGCAAATTTTTATAAGTGAATTGGATAGTTTAAATTGGGCAAAACAAGTATCACCGACTTGCATCATAGCAGAAGACTGGTGGACATCTCAACTGACGCTTGCAAACTCATACAAATGATCTTATTCATAAGGACAGAGGCATAAATTTGAAAAATTGCTGAAATTTATAATGTCCATTCCATTAACCAAATTAAGTTTATTACCGCAAAACGAGTTTAAGTAGGATTCTGAAACGAACAACTCAAAATCACAGACACCTTTATTCCCATTTATATGGAACTTTTTAATAGTTTTTTTACTTGTAAACTGCATAATAACTTGTGATGAAACTTGGATACATTATTACGATCCAGAATCCAAACATCAAAATATGGAATGAAAAAATTTTAGTCGACCCACCAGGAAAAAATTCAAAATGTATGCAGCAGCCAGTAAAATGAAGCTATACAATGTTTTGGGACCACAAGGCCAAATTTAAGCAGTTGTTTGAAAGAACAAAGTGCAATCAAGAATAAGTATATTTTTGAAACGCTAAAAAAAAAGTGATTTAACCCTCAATAAGTGGAAAACATCCCGATTCTCCCTCAAAAGGGGTAACTCTTCTGAACAATAACACCAAATTACTCAAAAAACACAGGAAACAATTTAAGTAAGATCAGGAGGTGTCGCCGCATCCACCGTACATTCCTGATCTCATACAATCAGATTATTTTTGTTACTCTTCTCAAAGTTTTCATAACGAACAGAGTTCACCAGCAATGAGCAGGTCAAGAATTAAGGTAAGAGAACGGCTTAAACAAAGGTGAACAATTCTTTACTAGAAGAATATGAAAGCTTACAGAAAGATGGGACAAGTGCCTAAATGTTGCCAGGAGTTATATTGAAAAGTAGTGTCATCATACCCTTGTGTACAAGTATGAAATGACAGCATTTAAATTCTTTATTACAAATGAAGAAACAAGTAATAAAATAAACTAAAAACAACTGGTTATTCTGTTCTGTGATGAAAAAGTTTGATTCTGATGAAAGCTATATCACTGCATTAAAAAAACTTCTGTTAACTGAAGAAAAAAACTTTTCCAGATATTCTGTTAAAAGTTTGAAATTGTATTTTTTGAAAACAGAACCAAGACTGATTGGATGTATTACAAGAAAATATAGTTACACTGTTGTAACTGAACTACACCAATCATTATCCTTGTATAGCCAAATCACTGAATAAAGCTGATTTTATAACAAGGCAAGAATAGGATTTACATAAAATAATTGGCTCAATAAAACAAAACACAAGAATTTCTCAAAAATTTGTAGGTGTTTATGAGCAAAAAAAAAATTTCACTAGTATATAATAAACCTAAGGAAGAAAGGAACTATTCACTATTTTGGACAGGGAATATGCATCAAACCCTAGAATATTTTAAAATAATGTTTAACAAATTCATTAATTCAAAGGTGATAACACTAACAAAAATACAGTGTTACATCACATTACATCAAGGAAAGGGAAATTACTTTCTTGCCTCGTTACTCTTCAACACTTTTGTCCTTATTACCCATTGTAGCAAAGTTATTATACGTCAAACATAAAAAAACAGGGTTTTTACCCCAATTTATTGGTTTTCACTCCCAGATTTCTTAAAAAAAACACTGCAGAAACGGTTTTGGGACAACTGCAGATATAGTTTTGGGGCCTATTTTATTCGATTTTCAAGTCAAAAATAATAAGAATTCACTAATTCTGCTATATAATTAACGTCGTAAAAATTTCAGTACAGACCTCATTTCACTGGGGTTGTTAAAATCAAAGTGAAATTTTTCGCTAGTCATAACTTGCAAACAAAACATCATAGAATATATGTTTATATGAAGTTTTTCCATTATTTTCTTGAGTAGAATAGGTAATGAAAGTTCCAGTAGAACTTTGTGATGCATACTGTACGTATGTATAAATGTGTACATATACATATACATATATATATTCAGCACTAGACAAATTATTACACTAAAACAATTTTTTTTGCATTTTTCTACAAAATTATTACTAATATTGCTTTGTATTTGTCTATAACCTATTTATTTACATAAGTTTATCACTATAACACGTAAAAAGCACGAAAAGGTAGTTTCTGATGTTGCAAATAGGCATTACTGACCTTATTTTTGGGTTTGTTATAGGTGTTTTTAAATATACTTCACTTCTAATTATTAAACAAGTAAAATTTTGTGGTTATGGGTAAAATTCCTGATCTTTCATCAAGTTCAAAAGTATAAGTTCTTCTGCAAGAAGAACGTTATACTTAGTCATATAACATCAAGCCTAAAAAGAAAAAACTTAGTTGAAAACTATGACAACTTTGAATCCAGATGGATTGCGAAATGTGGCTGAAAGAAGGTTCTTAAGCCCAGAATGACCAGAAAGCTGAAAAACATGACACTAGCTAACAGAAATAGCACAAGTAAGGTTCTCAGCGACTAAATAAGAGAATATGGCATAAATGTTTCAGCTACGACTGTTAGAACTTTAAAGGAAGAACTACGGGCCATGCACACCTAAGAAAACAAAAAAATAACACCAACGGTTGAAAAAATTATGACTCAGAATCAGTACTGAAATGTTTTGAAACCCTAAACTACTACCACTGGCTCATGGTTGGTATCCTAACGGAGAATTCATTTTTATGCATGATGGAGTCCCGTGCCATGAAGCTAAGAGTTTTTAAAGAAAAAAAGAGATCAGTGTTCTTCCCTGGCCTGGTAACAGTCCCAATATGAACCCGATAGAAAACCTATGGGCAATAGTCAAACGAAGACTGCAAAAAGCAAAAATTACGATAAAGAGGCAATTGAAACACTCATCCAAGTTTGGCACCATGATGAAGAAATCAAGACCACATGTGAAAATCTTGTGCAAACAAGTACAATGCTCATGAAGAACAAGGGAATGCATACTAAATATTAAAAAGCTCATATATTATGTAGTACTATTATTTTTGTATTCAGTAAATAAAGCATTTGCAATTTCCATGCTCTTAGTCGGCCTTTTTTGGCCTTTGGCCTAATTTGGCCACAATTTTTAAAAAACACTAAAAAAATTGTTCTAGTTTAATAATTCAGCCAGGCCAGGGCTGGTGTCTATATATATATATATGATGTCTGTAAATATATATATACAGACATCAGAAATTAGCTGCACAGCAATCAGTTGGATGAATAAAGATGTAATAAACATTGGATTAGTAATGTACAACAAAAGCGACAAGGAATTCTGAATTTTCTAAATTTTAACAGTTATCAGCGATCTGAAAGAGGTTTTAGGTAAAACTAATAAAATAATAATTCCAGGAGAATAAACTTAACTTCTAGTGCCATTAGGTGTCTGCATTAATAAACCCTTTAAAAATCCACTTTTTGAACAATACCAAGTGGATGGCCATAGAAGATTATATCCTCACACTACAAGAGTATTTGAGTGTACAGGTGTTCAAATTTTGATTTAATAAAAAGTGCACGGGAACTAATTTCAGTGAAATTAATGAAAAGTTTTGAAAAATGCAAATCTAAAAACTTCAGCAACAAAGATACCTTAGGCAGTGAACAGATAAAGAAGACAGTGGTAGTAGTGAGTACCATTAGTATATTACCATAAGTATACCAAGTGTAGTACCATAAGTATATTTTCATTTTTTTTAAACAATCTATTGTACATTTCATCCCACCTAAAAAAAAAAAAATTAAGATGTTTTTTCTTGAAATAACATGACTACCGTTGCATTTAAAATGAGGAATAAAAAGAGTTAATCACACGCTGGGGTATTTTAATCCACATGTTTAAGTGATCATTTTGCTATTCCACTTTAAATAAAACTTCTGTATTATATGTACTTTATAGTAAATCTGTTATTTTCAGGAGTAACTATGTTTTCCAATTTTCACCCAATAAATAAAAATATATTACTCAGGGGCATGGGATACTCAAAAATAAACACTGTTTATGTCTAAATAAACACTGCATTATGTTTCATTATTGGATATGTGAATTATGAATAATTATTAAATATAACTTGTTTAAAGTAACATCATTGCTAAAATCAAACATCATATAAAAATTCAATCAATAAAATGTGTTTTAACTGGATATGTATGTCCAGTTTATGTAAATCAAACATATATTTTTGTTATTTTTTACTATGAACTGTTAATAATTTTAAAATATTAACTTTTCTAATCAGAAATTAAACCAAATATTGCAATGACTCTAGAGTGACTAGAGATAGTTCTAAATATGATTATAACATTATGTGACTAATCATTATGAAGTAAGTTATTAAGTTATCAAAAATATTTTATTATAGAATTTGGTTCAAGTTGTCATTAAAAGTTTGCATTTTAAATATATATATATATATATATATATATATATATATATATATATATATATAAATGAAATAAAAATTAAGTCAAAATAAAAAATTACACTAATCATTAACATAATAAATGACTTAAAAAAATAATACATAAAGTTTTAAGTCCCTAAATAAGAAACATCAACTAAGTCAATAAACTTAATATATGAGAAAAATAACTGAAATCAATGGTTTAGATAAAGAAGACAATCAATTAAGAGCAAGACAAATAGAATTGGCATACCAACTAATAAGACATTTACAACAATATAACATCTCAGAAAAACTAAAATCAGGCATTATAATACAGATATCAAATCAGAAGGGCTGAATGCACCAGAATCGATCTTCAATTTGAAACTAGGTGAAATAAATCCATTGGAAAAGAATTGAAAGAAATTCTTGAGAAAAATCCTAGGACCAACAAAAACAGGCGAAACCAATAAAAATTCATAAGTAATATGAATATAATGGATCTCAAAAATGTCAGACACAGTCAAGAAAAAGAGTCAAATTCTTCAGCCATCTTATGATAATGAATGATAACAGGCTCATAAAACAAATCTTCAACCACATTTGCAACAAAAAGAATGGAAATCAATGGACATCAGTAGTTCATTCATTAAGACCTAAAAGAAATGAAAATATGTATGAGAAATTGTACAGGACACAACCAGGTTTATAAAAAAAAGAGAAAGCAAAACCATAACGAAAGAATGAATAAGAACTAGAAGACCAGGAAAGAAAATACCCAGAAAAACAAAAAATGAATGCAAAATGTTGCTTCATGTGGTTCTGTCAGCCAAACTAAAAAAAAAACAACAGTACAAAATAAAGATTTTAAATTACTACAGTTGAAACTACATATACCTAGCTGCTCATTGCTGCCAACACAAAACATAAGACAATAATAAAATATCTGAACCCTTGATACCTTGATTGCACAAACTTTATGTTGACCAACATAAACACAATGCGACTTGAAAGTATAGTTACATATCCAAAAAATAAAATAAAAAATTTAATATCATCTAATTTGTACTGAAGATTTTTTAAAAAAATTTCCTAAACAATTAAGTATTTCTACAACTGAAAATAAAATAAAATTTACCACTTTAACTGCATACGGATAAAAATCATCCTTCGATGTGGATGCCTGGCCGACTTCACTAGCTGAAATAAAGGCAATGAATTATTAAAACAATAACTTACAATAATAGGTAGCTGTAGGTCGTTAAGAAAAGGAAATAGATAATCATATAAACTAATAAACAATGTAACAAATCAAGTAACAAAACATTTTTGCAACTAAAGTTACATTTTTACCTTACTCTAAATCAATAACTACTAACTTTTGTTTGGAGGTTTAACATGAAACTGTTAATTCCCTACAAGGAGGGCTCTGTCAGCTAAAAGTCTAGAGAAAAAATAAATATACAAAACTAGTGACTTGTCACAGAACTTTACACCTAATGCTACATAACTAATTTTATTAAACTTTAACTATGGATAAATATATAAGAATAAAGAATAAAAAAATTTTATTTAATTCAGAAAAGACTTGAGACAAAAACAGATTTCTGAAGAAGAAATCCAGTACAGAGAAATTTTTAACCCACCCAAAAAAAATTATAGTTTTTTAAGCCAAAACCACAAATTAAGATCTAGTGGTCAGAAGAAAGAAAAAGTACAATGAAATGATGAAGTAAAGTTTGAAAACGGGGAACACAACTGAAAACAACAGCCAAAAAAATAGTTAAAATGATCAAATGATTTTTATTATTTTTTACATCGCCTTCTAATAATATTGAAACTATTATTATATCAAAAGCATCAAATTTATTCCATGTTCTGATAAACTTGTTCATAAAATATATTAAGCGCACAATGCAGTAGGTAAATTATCAATATAAAATTACATACTAATATATAACAGGAGAATAATTCCTTTTATTTCAGTAAATGAAATAATAAACGTGTGAATGAATCTTTATTATGCTTTAATTCACAATATACAGATGAGATATTATTAAAGTATGTGCGGTAATAGATATACCTGCAAAGACAATGTTTGTGCGAGGGTGATATAGTTATATAATACAATATAGTTATATATTACCAACAATATAATATAAATTACCAACATCTCATACAATTGCTCAGCATCTTAACAATTTATACACATATTCACAATTAATCTATACGTTAGGGTAAATTTGATTAATTCAGTGATAATGAATAATTACCAGTGAATCTGATTAATCACCTCCACAATTGGAGAACTTAATAAATATACAATGATTTATTGAAAAGATACCTGGCATTTTACATATTCTCTGTGTTAACATATTTTACATATTAAGATAACTCAACCGTAAGCTGTAATTACTGAGTTTATTATTTAAATAATCAAAATATTAGGGTTAATTAATTGAGGTTAGCAAGCAAAGCAAGCTTTAGTTATGTTTGGTTAGATTATCATAATCTAGCCAAACATAACCTACATTCACTCGCTCACTAACCGCATCCAATTAAGGTTAAATGTACAAATGATATATGTTATTCTCAGAAATCGGAACAGATTAATCAAATTCTCCAGTAATTACACATAATCACTAAATGTACTATAAATGTACATTTGAAAATTAAAATGTAATTAATCAGCGATTGTCACTAAAGTAGAGACCCTACAATACAATGTATAGGTTAATAAAAATTTACAATTAGTATATAGCTTCAGAAATTTGTGGGTTAGGGAAATTTCATATCTCTATTGTTAATTAAAAAATTAATTCAGCGTGGTCCATTTATCTATTTCATTTCTTAGCTTAGTTGTGAATGGAGTATGAATAAATTCATTTGGAATTAAGTTTAATAATTAATTGGGAATATATATGAATTGTCTCCTGCTTATTATTATATTTGTATGTTAAGTTTCAAAGCCAGATTGTTGAATGTCATTTTTTTTTTTTTTTGTCTTCAGTCATTTGACTGGTTTGATGCAGCTCTCCAAGATTCCCTATCTAGTGCTAGTCGTTTCATTTCAGTATACACTCTACATCCTACATCCCTAACAATTTGTTTTACATATTCCAAACGTGGCCTGCCTACACAATTTTTCCCTTCTACCTGTCCTTCCAAAATTAAAGCGACTATTCCAGGATGCCTTAGTATGTGGCCTATAAGTCTGTCTCTTCTTTTAACTATATTTTTCCAAATGCTTCTTTCTTCATCTATTTGCCGCAATACCTCCTAATTTGTCACTTTATCCACCCATCTGATTTTTAACATTCTCCTATAGCACCACATTTCAAAAGCTTCTAACCTTTTCTTCTCAGATTCTCCGATTGTCCAAGTTTCACTTCCATATAAAGCGACACTCCAAACATACACTTTCAAAAATCTTTTCCTGACATTTAAATTAATTTTTGATGTAAACAACTTATATTTCTTACTGAAGGCTCGTTTAGCTTGTGCTATTCGGCATTTTATATCGCTCCTGCTTCGTCCATCTTTAGTAATTCCACTTCCCAAATAACAAAATTCTTCTACCTCCATAATCTTTTCTCCTCCTATTTTCACATTCAGTGGTCCATCTTTGTTATTTCTACTACATTTCATTACTTTTGTTTTGTTCTTGTTTATTTTCATGCGATAGTTCTTGCGTAGGACTTCATCTATGCCGTTCATTGTTTCTTCTAAATCCTTTTTATTCTCGGCTAGAATTACTATATCATCAGCAAATCGTAGCATCTTTATCTTTTCACCTTGTACTGTTACTCCGAATCTAAATTGTTCTTTAACATCATTAACTGCTAGTTCCATGTAAAGATTAAAAAGTAACGGAGATAGAGAACATCCTTGTCGGACTCCCTTTCTTATTATGGCTTCTTTCTTATGTTCTTCAATTGCTACTGTTGCTGTTTGGTTCCTGTACATGTTAGCAATTGTTCTTCTATCTCTGTATTTGAACCCTAATTTTTTTAAAATGCTGAACATTTTATTCCAGTCTACGTTATCGAATGCCTTTTCTAGGTCTATAAACGCCAAGTATGTTGGTTTGTTTTTCTTTAATCTTCCTTCTACTATTAATCTGAGGCCTAAAATTGCTTCCCTTGTCCCTATACTTTTCCTGAAACCAAATTGGTCTTCTCCTAACACTTCCTCCACTCTCCTCTCAATTCTTCTGTATAGAATTCTAGTTAAGATTTTTGATGCATGACTAGTTAAACTAATTATTCTGTATTCTTCACATTTATCTGTCCCTGATTTCTTTGGTATCATTACTATAACACTTTTTTTGAAGTCTGACGGAAATTCCCCTTTTTCATAAATATTACACACCAGTTTGTATAATCTATTAATCGCCTCCTCCCCTGCACTGCGCAGTAATTCTACAGGTATTCCGTCTATTCCAGGAGCCTTTCTGCCATTTAAATCTTTTAATGCTCTCTTAAATTCAGATCTCAGTATTGTTTCTCCCATTTCATCCTCCTCAACTTCCTCTTCTTCCTCTATAAAACCATTTTCTAATTCATTTCCTCCGTATAATTCTTCAATATATTCCACCCATCTATCGACTTTACCTTTCGTATTATATATAGGTGTACCATCTTTGTTTAACACATTATTAGATTTTAATTTACGTACCCCAAAATTTTCCTTAACTTTCCTGTATGCTCCGTCTATTTTACCAATGTTCATTTCTCTTTCCACTTCTGAACACTTTTCTTTAATCCACTCTTCTTTCGCCAGTTTGCACTTCCTGTTTATAGCATTTCTTAATTGCCGATAGTTCCTTTTACTTTCTTCATCACTAGCATTCTTATATTTTCTACGTTCATCCATCAGCTGCAATATATCGTCTGAAACCCAAGGTTTTCTACCAGTTCTCTTTATTCCGCCTAAGTTCGCTTCTGCTGATTTAAGAATTTCCTTTTTAACATTCTCCCATTCTTCTTCTACATTTTCTACCTTATCTTTTTTACTCAGACCTCTAGCGATGTCCTCCTCAAAAATCTTCTTTACCTCCTCTTCCTCAAGCTTCTCTAAATTCCACCGATTCATCTGACACCTTTTCTTCAGGTTTTTAAACCCCAATCTACATTTCATTATCACCAAATTATGGTCGCTATCAATGTCTGCTCCAGGGTAAGTTTTGCAGTCCACGAGTTGATTTCTAAATCTTTGCTTAACCATGATATAATCTATCTGATACCTTGCAGTATCGCCTGGCTTTTTCCAAGTGTATATTCTTCTATTATGATTTTTAAATTGGGTGTTGGCAATTACTAAATTATACTTCGTGCAAAACTCTATAAGTCGGTCCCCTCTTTCATTCCTTTTGCCCAGCCCGTATTCACCCACTATATTTCCTTCCTTGCCTTTTCCAATGCTTGCATTCCAATCTCCAACTATTATTAAATTTTCATCTCCTTTTACGTGTTTAATTGCTTCATCAATCTCTTCGTATACACCTTCTACCTCATCATCATCATGGGCGCTTGTAGGCATATAGACGTTAACAATCGTTGTCGGTTTAGGTTTTGAATTTATCCTTATTACAATGACTCTATCGCTATGCGTCTTGAAATACTCCACTCTCCTCCCTATTTTCTTGTTCATCACGAAACCTACTCCTGCCTGCCCATTATTTGACGCTGAGTTAATTACTCTAAAGTCACCCGACCAAAAGTCGCCTTCCTCTTCCCACCGAACCTCACTAATTCCTACTATATCCACGTTTACCCTATCCATTTCCCTTTTTAAATTCTCTAGCCTACCAACCTTTTTTAAGCTTCTAACATTCCACGCTCCGACTCGTAGAATGTTATTTTTTACTTTTCTGGTGACCCCTTCCTTAGTAGTCCCCACCCGGAGATCCGAACGGGGGACTATTTTACCTCCGGAATATTTTACCAAGGAAGGCGCCTCCATTATTGCTTTTGAAAATGCAGAGCCACATTTTCTTGGAAAAAAAAAACAGCTGTAGTTTTCCATTGCTTTCAGCTGCGCAGTACTCAGTGGACTGAGTGATGTTGATACGGCCGTTTAAGTCGTCCTGACTCACGCCCCTAACAACTACTGAAAGAGCTGCTGCCCTCTTTCAGGAATCATTCCTTAGTCTGGCTCTCAACAGATACCTCTCCGATATGGTTGCACCTTCAGTCCAGCTACTCTGTATCCCTGAGCACTCAAGCCCCCTCACCAACGGCAAGGTCTCATGATTCATAGAGGAGGTTGAATGTCATAGAATGATGTTTGAGCAACAAAAATATTTGTTTTTTTTTTAACGTATGTAATAAATTTTTTATATAAACTGTTTTATTGTTAATATATTAAAATCACTAAAAAGATCATCGTGGGATAAAACCTATGTTTATCCAAAGACACCCTTACTATATGTTTTTTGATTATAAATATTTTATTTATGTGTTTGGCGCACTGCCCAATACCAGTATTCCATATGGGAGAACAGGTTGTGCTTACACACAATATATTAATCTAGCAATTTCTATGTTTTTTAATTTACTTATTCATTAAGATTTAAAAATTTAATGTCTTATTTTCTGACATATTTTTTATTTGACAATTCCAATACAAGCAGGAGTCAATCAAAACACTCAGATACGTTCTTCTGCTCTATACTGAACCCTGCAGTTGTTCAATTATAATTTGCAAAGGAATTAATTTCACCCGCCAAGTTTTAGCGGTCGGTGAAAACTCATATATTAACTATTTTCGTAATTTAAAGTTAATAAATGTTCATCCTGCCATGATTTGATATCAATAAGTCCTCGATCGCTTCTCGGCCTCTAGCCCCATACTGTAAACTTGCTCTGCAATACCGGTGCGATTTTCTGCAAGAAATGTGTTCTACATACACGCCATCAGGGCTGTACAACGATCAGTGGCAGTTAGTCAACCTGCATTGCTGCGAAGTGTTATACGAAACAGCGGCTTAGTGTGTTGCAGGACAGCCACTGACAGCTAAGTAAGGATGTTTTCTTTGTGTGTCAGTGTCCCCATCTTCGTATTTCATAGGAAAGTTTCAGATCCTCTGGCAGGTTTGGGAAACAATTTCACTCGACCTTATCAGTGGTCTACAGTAGGAGCTTTTAAGCTTCAACTGTTTCAAGTGGGGTTTCTTTCAAACTGCAGCTGCAGTACCCGGCAGTGCAGTTGGTGTATTTCATTGGTAACCTGCTACGGAGCAATTCGGGAGAGATTTCCTCGAGGACTTTGTTACCAGTGACCCCTTCCTGCTGAAGTAACTGGCACGGTCCTCTAAGGAGGTCACGGAGGTCTTCACGAGGGGGAGGCCCTACCCTCTTGTGCACCGGCGGATTGCACAAAAAATCCTGCCAATACCTCTGTGTCAAACTGTGTGGGAAAGACTGTGCGGTCAGAACCGTACAGGGAGAGCAAGGCAGTGGAGGGCGAGCCAAGGCTGATAGGTAGCTCCCTGCAAAGTCGAAGGTGGCGGAGCACAGCGGTGAGGTGGTTGGCTCTGTCCCACAGGATTCCAGGACAAAGCCTCCTTTGCAGAGGTCTAGCCCGGAATCTGAAAGGATCGGGCGGATCGAGGGTATGCAGTCCGCTTGGGCCAAAAGTTTTTTTTTTTTTTTTTTTTTTTTTTTTTTTTTTAAGGGCGAAAAACGGTTGAACGTTATCATCGCCCGGAAAATAAATAAATAGATAAATAAATACATAAATAAATAAATAAAAATAATTTTAGGTTTTTAGATAAAATTAAAACTTAAAACTACTATCACAGAAACAAAATCCGGAATGGGTGTAAAAGGCCCATTCTCGGATAACAAAAACACTAATATGTAACTTAAAACTCTGTTAAAAACTATCACATTAAAAATAAATAAAACTTAAAGCTATGTTAAAAACTATCACATTAAAAATAAATAAAACTTAAAACTATGTTAAAAACTATCATTAAAAATAAATAAATCTTAAAACTAAAAAAGGAGATAAAACTTAAAACTAATATCACAAAAATCTTATAACTAATATCACAGACGAATTTAAAAAACATACAAAAAAAAACAAAAAAATCCGATAGGGAGTGTAAAAGGCTCCCTACTCGGATAACAAAACAATACATAGGACAATACATACAATTACTAAAGAATACATACTTATTAAATTTTTTGCATTAACCCTATACTACGTAAAAATATAAACATGCGGTTTAAAACCTCCTTATCGTCACGCAAGATACCACGGATGTTACTAGGAATTTTAAATTTACGACGCAATGCCGCATAACATATGCAGTCCACGAGTATGTGGCGCACAGTCACGCGGCAGTTGCATCTTGCGCATAGAGGTGGTTGTCCTCTTGTAAACAGGTACTCGTGTGTGACTCTCGTGTGTCCTATCCGCAATCGACAGAGTACTACTTCCTCACGCCGGGGTTTTCTGTATGAGGAGTTCCATGGTAACACAGAATTTTTAATCTGACGGAGTTTATTATCAACAGTAGCTGTCCAATCACCTTGCCACCTTGTTCTTAATAATTGTTTTACATAGTTAATGAAATCAGAAGTAGCAACTCGGGTGGTGAAAGGAGGCTGGTTACATGCTTCTTTGGCAGCGGAATCTGCATGTTCATTACCTGGAATCCCTACGTGGCTAGGGACCCAGCAAAAACTTAATTCTGTGTTGCGATTATTCAACTCAGCGATTGCGTTGTAAATTTCAATGACGATAGGATGTTTGGAATAAAAGTTCTTTAAGGCTTGGAGAGCACTACACGAGTCACTGCAAATAAGAATTTTTCTATATTTAGGGTTAATGATGTTTAGAGCCTTATTTATAGCATATAGTTCAGCGGTAAACACACTCGTAATACTGGGGAGACCAAACATATAAGTTCTCTCATTGACAACAAAAGCACACCCAACCGTATCGTTTTGTTTCGATCCATCAGTGTATACAACCGCGTCTGGTTTCGCCTTGGAGAGAACACACTGAAACATCTGCTGAAAGACGATAGATGGTGTTGATTGTTTATTACATGTAGTCAGGTCAAAATTAAAATTTATGAGGTTTATTCCCCATGGAGGATATGAGCAAGGGTACATAGGAAAGAATGACGGTGTGTCAACATTTATATGCTGCAGCAGACGCCAGGTACGGATACCTACAGGTGCAGTACGTCGTGGATGATCCTCATACTTTCCTAGATTAGGATTTTTAAGGACTGACTCAAGAACCGGGTGATTTGGCTGTCCTCTGAGACGAGCAAAATAAGATAATAAGAGCTGGTCTCGTCTATCCCAAAGTGATGGTTCACCACAGTCTACAAGTAAGCTTGCGACAGGACTTGATCTACACGCGCCTGTAGCAAGCCGAAGGAAAGCATGATGTACACTATCCAGCATTTTAAGCACGGTTTGACGAGCTGATGAGTAGGCCACACAACCGTAATCTAAACGGGAGCGAACAAAGGAATAGTAAAAATGTATCATACATGATCTATCGGCTCCCCACTTGGTGTTAGTAAGGACTCGCATCATATCTAAAATTTTGGAACATTTTGTTTTCAATTCTTTTAAATGTTTGACCCAAGTAAGACGACTATCAAAAATTAAACCTAAAAACTTAACGTAATTAGAGATAGTAATAGTCTCACCGTTCAGAAAAATTTGCGGAATAGAAGGGTTTCGTAGCCGAGAAAAAACTACACATTTTGTTTTTTCGGATGAAAATGTGAAACCAGTAATCCTGGACCAAGCTTCAAGGTGATATATAGTGTTCTGCAGTAGTCTCTCTGCTGTGGGTGCCGAACGGCTTGCAATGTAGATAGCAAAGTCGTCAGCGAATAGAGAGCATGAGACAGGAGCCTGAACACATTTGGTAATATCATTTATGGCTACAGAAAATAAGGTGGCACTTAATACACTACCTTGGGGCACTCCATTCTCTAAGATGACACTATCTGAGAGCAAATCATCTACACGAACACGAGCCGTTCGGTGATTTATGAATCCCCGGATAAAAGCAAGCATATTGCCCTTGATTCCCCATTTTTGGAGAGTGTTAAGAATACCACGTCGCCAGGCTGTATCATACGCCTTTTTTATATCAAAGAAGATAGCGACGAGGTGTTGCCGATTGAGGAAAGCGTTTTGTATGGCTGTTTCTAGTGACACTAAATGGTCAATGGAAGATCGTCCTTGTCGAAAACCACACTGTTCTGGAGATAGAAAGCCATGTTTCTCCAAGTACCATGTAAGTCTGCGGTTTACCATTCTCTCCATTATTTTACACAAAACGCTTGTTAATGAAATAGGGCGATAGCTTGAGGGGTTCTTCTGGTCTTTACCAGGTTTTAGTACTGGTATAATAAATGCTTCTGACCAGCCGGGTGGGAAGACTTGTTCGGAGAATAAACCGTTGAAAATATTCAAAAGTTGTTGTAGTGCCGAATTAGGAAGGTGTGAAAGCATGGAAAGGCGAATGTTGTCCGGTCCAGGGGAAGTGTCCCGTGAATTTTTAAGTGCATGTAACAATTCTTTAAATACGAATGGAGTGTTTAATTCACCAACCGAATCACCAATGTTTAACGACAACACCTCCATTTGTATCTTGTACCGTTGAAAATCGTTATTATATGATGAGGTGAGAGACACCGAGCGGAAAGATTTTGCTAGACTATTTGCCACTTCCGAGGATGATGAAAGGAGTTCTCCTTCATCAATAAGACCAAGAATAGATTGTTTCGGTGATCCGAAGATTGCACGAATTTTCTTCCATACAGTAGACGTGGAAGTAGTGCGTGAGATAGTGCTCACGTATTTCGTCCATGAATTCCTCTTAGCGTCCAAGAATACTCGACGGCACACCGCTCTAGCCCTGCGGTATAAATTTAGATGTTCTGTTGTGGGCCTACGATTAAATTTACGTAGTGCCTGCCGTCGATTCCTAATAGCAATTTTGCATTCATCGTTCCACCATGGAACGAAAGGACGTCTAGGATTACCCGATGTTTGTGGGATATATCTGTTGGCATTCTTAAGTATCATGGACGTAAAAGAAGAATATTGGTCGAGGATGTTAGCTCCATCGTCATACTGAGATTGGAATGCTTTACAGTATCCGTTCCAATCTGCCTTTTCAACAATCCATCTCCGTGGCATTCTTTTAATCTCGCAGTCTACACCGAAACTAATAATAATTGGTCTATGATCACTGCCGTGATAGTCATCACAAATCGACCAATTAAAATGAGGGAGTACATTCGGTGAGCATATGGAAAGATCAAGGTTAGATACAGCACCAGTTGATAAGGACATAAATGTGTGTGATCCATTATTCAGTAGGCAAAGGTCAAAATCTTGTCTCAATCTGTTTATCATATTTCCTCGAGTGGAGCAGAAGGTTGAGCCCCAGGAAATATGATGGGCATTGAAGTCTCCTACTATTAACGATGGAGATGGTATTTGTGTAAGGAGATTTGAGACGTCTAAAGCACTGAACACAGTGTTCGGTGAGAGATACAGATTGCAGATATGCAATTTGAAGGGAATAGTGACCTTTACTGCAATAGCAGGAATGACAGTGGTTAGTTGAATTCTTGTAGCTGACACCCCATTCTTCATGAAAATCGCTACTCCACCACTCTCCCTACTGTCTACTAGGCAGTCGTATCTCTCGCAGAAGTATCCTCTAAATGTAATTCAGTCATGTTGTAGGAGGTGAGTTTCCTGGAAACACATGATTAGTGGATCATGTGTGTGCGCCAGTACTCTAATATCTTCAATGCGGGACCGAATACCTCTAACATTCCACTGAATAATGTTCATAAGTGTAAAAAGCAAATAAAAAAAAATAAATTTCGGAAACTAAATAAAAATTAGTTGTACGTGATTCGGTTTTTCTTTTTTGAATTTTTTATTTTAAAGAACTCCGATGCCCTAGGGTCGGGTGGTTCTTCAACCATATCCTCCAGTATATGAGGAGATGGTGGAGGAGATTTATTTGAATGGGATGCTGTAGTTGACATCCCAGAAGAGATAGTTACGTGGGTTCCCTTTATGGGGAGCTTATTAGGTGGCTTACTGCCAGCTGTGATAGTCGCTATTCGTGGCGGTACGATTTTGGGAATAGGAACTTTCGTATGTATCATACTGTTTGATTCACTAGCTGCGATGGAGGACTTTTTATTCATTTTTGTCAGCTCTGAGATAGTGGCTGTAAGTGAAGCTACTTGATCAGATAGCATCTGAACAAGTTTTTTAAGCTCATTGCAGGATCCGCACTGCTGATTATTAGCATTTGTAGGAATTTGTTTAGTTGTAGCGGTGGCAAAAGATACGTCTGGTTTAACCAGGTTCCGTGAGTTGTTTATCTTTTTATATTCTCTACGTGCAGCCGGAAAAGATAGTTTTTGCTCCGTACAGATTTTGAGAATTGCCTTTTCTTCTTTAAAAGTTGGGCAATCTCGGGAGCGGGCTGTATGTGGACCACTGCAGTTTGCACATTTTTCACTTTCTTCGCAGTTAGTGTCGTTGTGACCTTCTTTACCACATCGAGCACAGATCTCAGTTTTCGTGCAAGATGTTGTAGTATGACCAAAACCTTGGCATCTGAAACATCGCCGTGGGTTGGGTATGAATGGTCGTACCCGAACCGAGAGGTAACCCACTTTGATCTTTTCTGGTGGAACAGGGAGACTGAATGTTAATATAAGAGACGGTGTCGGTTCTTCTGTTCCGTTCTGCCGTTTCATTATACGTTTCACCTCAACAACATCTTGGTGGCACAGCTCGTCAACTATTTCAGAGATATCTATATCCAGAAGGTCTCTACAAAAAATTACACCCCGGCTCGTATTTAGCGTTTTGTGGCATTCTGCGCTTATATTTATGCCACCCATACTACGGAGACGTAAGATAGATCGACTCTGCTCATCGTTGAATGTTTCAACCAGAATCGATCCGTCGCGTAATTTCCTGATATTCTTCGGGGAGCCACTTGCACCTGTTATGGTTTTGTTTATTAAAAACGGTGAGACCTTTTGAAGGGAGCCACCTTCCTGACTATTTTTGAGAACAACGAATCTGATATTTTTATATTTTGATTTTAAGAAATTCTGTTCAGTAGGACTTTTATCCTCGTCAGACGAAGCTGATCGAGGTCTCTTCGCAAGACTTAAAATGGTGGTTTTTTCAGATGGACCACCAACCATCATAGTGTTTATTATTGGAACTGAAATTTTGGTCCCACGAGTACCGGCGAAAAATGGACCACTCCAGCAGAGCGCACGCGTACTGGAGCTAGAGCTAAATACAACTGGGTTCGCCCTGGTGCCCAGAGGACATCGTTCGAGACTCACTACGTAGAGCCATTCACCCATCGGCACGATTTGTTCCCACCTTGGGTTACGGTTGCGTTTCGTAAGCTGTCGCAACACCACCGAGTGTAAATGTAAGAAATATCAGTGTAGGTTGTTGTTGTGTAATTGTGTATGTGTGTATGTTGTAATTTATGTAGTGTTCTTGGTGTAGTATATGTGTAAAATGTAAAGTGTTCCGCAGCTCATTGTATAGTGGGAAAAAAAGCTGCGGAGGCTAGGCCCGTGGGGACGCCAACCCCCAAAGTCTTAAAGAATAAGACTCCCCGTCGGGGGGGCCAAAAGTTAGTCCCCCGCCGACAGTTTAGGCGTCGGCTAGCTAAATTAAGCGGGCCACCGTCAAGGTGCACCCAATAACGCCTGGTCCGAGGGCTTCGGCTGCGATGACAGAGCTGATCCTGAAGAAGGTCCTGGACCCGCGGAGAGAAAGGTTCCAGATCTCCCGGGTCACGAAAACAAGGGACCATGGGGTGGTTCTGAAGGTCGTAAGTGAGCAGCAGTGCCTAGAGCCGTCATGACTTCTGCTTCCGGGGAGCCGTCTTTTAAACGCAGGCGGAAACCCGGGAAAAAATGGTGGTTCTCTGACCTTGCGTGCTGCGCGCAAGAGTTAGGTCCGCTAGAAGATACCAGCGTCGCTCCCTAACGGGGATTATCATAGATGACGTGTGCACGCTGAGGGTCTGCGGATCTACCGGCGCGCCAAACTGAGTTTTGCAAGACTCGATGCGCGAGTTGCAGCGCTGCCCCTAGCAGCTCGCAAAGTCATGTTACAGGCCAAAGCCATTGAACGTGCTGTCCAGTGTTAGATGCGGGTTTGGTGGTCGTGACAACACTTTAACATCTGTGACGACTTACCAGGCGTTCCTGGATACTCTGTTTCCAGATGCTCCGGACAGTGAAGCAGATGTCGGCGTTACGGCGGGTGAAAACACCATTCCCTGACGTACGGGTTGTGGATCCCGTAGATATAGACCAAGTGGTTTCTTGAATGGCACTGAGAGAGGCACCGGGGATTGACCAATTTGAACCGAATATTTTCTATCATCTGCTGCCTGTCATAAGAGAGCCGCTTGGCAGACAGTTCTCGGGGTGCCTAAGCTGGGTTTGTTTTCTGACTTGTTGGAAGGTGGCTTTGGTGAGGGTGCTCTTAAAATCAGGAAAGGATCCGAGCGAGGTCAGCAGTTATCAACCCATCAGCCTCTTGCCGGTAATCGGCAAGTTGCTTGAAAGGCTGATTGTGGAACGGCTCTGGGAAAGCATCGATTTAAAATCACTTCTAAATCGAGGCCAGTATGGCTTCATGAAAGGGGGGCACCGAGGATTTCATCTTAAATGCTCCTGCCGAGGCGGAAAGCGCCGACTGTGAATATGTTTTGGCAATTTTTACTGACATAGAGGCAGTATTTCTTTTCTTGTGTTTGAGTTCTTCCCTCTATGAGTTGGAACGCCGCAATGTTCTCGTAGCCCTGCAGGCCGTAGTACGCGACTACTTGTCTTATCGCACGGTTCTGTTTAAGGATGCGCACCTAGCTGTGGAAAAGTCCGTCACCAGTAGAAGCCCACAGAGCTCCGTTCTCGGTCCATTGTTGTGGAACCTGGTATTCAACAGATTTTTCGGACTGACATTCCCGGAAGGGGTCACAGCCCAGGCTTTCGTTGATGAATGTCTCCTGTTGTTCGTGGTAACCCACGACTGCAGCTAGAAGACCGGGCGCAAGTGGCCTTGTCACCGCAGAGGGGTGGATGGACATTCAAAATTTAAAGATTTCTGTGCCCAAGACGAAGTTCATGCTTCTCAAAGGTGCAGACAAATTATCATACAGTCGTAACCACACTATTAAGTATAATGCCTGTGTGATCAGCCGAGTTAGGGTTCATAAATACCTAGGTGTTTTGTTTGATGAAAAGTTGCTGTTGGGGATGAGAAGGTCACAGAGACGGCGGACGCCGTCTCTGCGCCGAGCGCAGTGCATACTAGCACTGGTGTTTTTAAAACAACCTCCTATGAGGCTACCACCGTATTGGTAAAGGCTCTCCCAATCGATTTAGTGGTGAAAGTTCGGGCGGTCATGTGGAAGTTGCGAAGAGGCAGGGAAACCGAGGTATTTGGGATGCGGTTTCGAGCCGGGCCTGTACCGGAGCAGAACGGTGATCACAATGATCATAAACAAATTATCGAATGTTTAGATGAGACCTGTGACAGTAACATTAGAATATTTGATAGCGGTAGTGAATTTGATAGTGACGAAAGTGATGAAGATTTTGTGCCAGAAAATCGTAATGAAAATAAAGAAGATTCTGCGCAGAGTAGTGGTAATGGCAGAGTAGACGATATTGATATACAAGTGAAGCGTAAAAGAAAAGACATAGATTGGAAATGGGGAAAAAGTGGATGATTCTTCTTACACCTCACAAAAAATCCCCTTTACTGAAAGACGTGAAATAGTTAACCAAGTACAGTGTGTTTCACAAGCATTTAAACTTTTTTTCGATCATGACTTAGTGAATAAAATTGCAGACGAGACAAATCGCTATGCCAATGACTTCATAAATTCAAACAAAATGACTTGACGCCTGGAAAAATGTAGACAGTGACGAATTGTATACTTATTTTGCACTGCAAATTCTTATGGGAATTATTCAAAAACCTACTATAAAGTCATATTTCACTAAAATACAATGTTTTCTTTTTTTTCTGAAAGGTTTGTATTTGTTCTACATCTGCTGAAAATTTGGTTTAAATTGGTGTAATAGTTTTGAAGCGATAATTTTTTACTTTTAGTACTGTAATACAGCTGCTGGTTGGCCATTTAAATTACCGGCAGTAGGGTAGGCCTTTAAAAATTTAAATACCGGTTTGAAGGGCTAAGTCATCAATACTGGAATTATATTATGTCCTCCTAATTATCATTTTTAAACTGATAATTTAAAAATGATTTTTGAAATCATTGTTTGAAGTTTTTGAAAATTTATTTTTCTTATGTAATGGTGAGTGGGGAGAGGGTTTTGTGATGTACCCATACATCCTGAGTTGAAGGCTGTTACACAAAAGTGGTTAGTAATATTGGTTTTTATAAATGTGTGTTTTTATTTTCAGAATCAGAGGGACTATTTTTATAAATACAAGGTCGATTACATGTTGTTGAGTTATTATAAATACGACTAAGTTTATTAATATAAGAAATGAAACCATGAGGTAACATTATATTATAATATTCATTTATAATATTGTACTTCAAATCAATATAAATGTCGCCAATTACAGCAATATTGTCTGTATTCTTAAAATTCTCTAGGCATTCATTAAGGAACCCACCGGGTTGGTCTAGTGGTTAACGCGTCTTCCCAAATCAGCTGATTTGGAAGTCGAGAGTTCCAGCGTTCAAGTCCTAGTAAAAGCCAGTTATTTTTACACGGATTTGAATACTAGATCGTGGATACCGGTGTTCTTTGGTGGTTGGGTTTCAATTAACAACCACACATCTCAGAAATAGTCGAACTGAGAATGTACAAGACTGCACTTCATTTACACTCATATATATCATCCTCATTCATCCTCTGAAGAATTATCTAAACGGAAGTTACCGGAGGTTAAACAGGAAAAAGAAAGAAAGAAAGGCATTCATTAAGGGTGTTAAGAAAAACATCAACAGATACTGAAGGAGATCGATATACAGCAATGAAAGAATACAAGTAATATTATTATCTATATTTGGTATTTCAACATTTAAAATTATAGCATTACATTCAGTCTTGGTATAATTTTACCTAATTTTAATAAAAAATATTCTGATGAAGTAGAGGTCTCTTGTTAAAATACTAAATGAAATTAAGAAATACATGCAATAAGTTAAAAAAAAAGAATTATTCATTTAAAGCATATGTGTTTTTTTTCAAAAGAAGAATTTTTTGGCAGGTTACAGTGCACAGAAATATAGTGAAAGACTCACTGGATTAAAGGTTTAATCCAGTAAACCTATTAGCTAATCCTATTGACTGTTGACAAAAACTGGATTACATAAAATAATTATTTACTTTATTAATTTACTACGATTTATATTACACAGTATAGTTTAATAATAATGATAAATTTATTCTCAGGATAATTATTTCGAATCGGTGGTAGAAACATTTACCAACTAAACAATGCCTAAAATTTGTTTTATTTAATAGCACTAGTTCTTGGATTAAATTACAAACATATATATCCATAATTTATCTAATAAAAATAAAAATTTGTACCACGTGTCTTACTTGATTTGTTCTTTACCTATTTTAAAATGTATTTTATTTTTCTAAGGGGTACATAATCAACAAGAGCTTAAATATATTCTTAAACATTTGGAATTATGACTAAAAAAAAAAAAAAACAATAATTAGCAAGAACTGAAAAGCAAATTTAAATATATAGAGAATTAATTTACAGAAATTTACAAATAAGACTTTTCATTCTAGTTTGAAACTGTTACATTATTAATATTCAATACATCTGACAATTAATAATGGCAAAGATATAAGTTAATATTTAGTGAATTTCATTTTTAGACAGTATTAGCACAACTTTAATTTTTTTTTTTTTTTTTTTTTTTTTTTTTTTTTTTTTTTTGTTAGGATGATGAGGAGTAAATACAAGCAGTAGGAAAAATTAAAGTTGAAATAGTAATTAGCATTTGGGTGCAACTACATGCACTGGTTACAAATAATTCAAACTGCCTGTATAAAAAGATTAGACAGGCAGTCTAATCATTTTATACAGGTGGTTTAAATAAAATTTAAGAAACTAATTAAAAACCTTAAGTTTAAGTCTTTTGAATATTTCACAACTCATTTCAAAGTACATAGAAATTGTGCTTTCAAATCTTTTGAAGGCTAACTATGCAGCTCCTTCAGAGGAGTTATCAACACTGTAAACACCTATATTAAACAGGTTAAGAAACCTCTATATTAAAAGCTGAATAAAATATTTGGCTTTCAACGGGTACGTCAATGTGTTTATTTAAAACAGTTATGTCAAATAAATTATATTCATAAATTTCCTACTGTTCATGTCTTGAGATCTTGATTTTTGTGCGGTGTGAAATCTGCATGTTGCAGTTAAAGTCTACGGGTCCTGTTTCAATGAGATGATCAGCAAAGGTTTAATCTGTTCTCTGTAGCCCTACTGAATGCATCGCATCAGACTGAGAATGAATGAATGTTGAATCTGTCTAAGGAAATATTTGCAGAAGATGCTACGATTTGCTGATGATATAGTAATTCTAGCCGAGAGTAAAAAAGATTTAGAAGAAACAATGAACGGCATAAATGAAGTCCTACGCAAGAACTATCGCATGAAAATAAACAAGAACAAAACAAAAGTAATGAAATGTAGTAGAAATAACAAAGATGGACCGCTGAATGTGAAAATGGGAGGAGAAAGATTATGGAGGTAGAAGAATTTTGTTATTTGGGAAGTAGAATTACTAAAGATGGACGAAGCAGGAGCGATATAAAATGCCGAAAAGCACAAGCTAAACGAGCCTTCAGTAAGAAATGTAATTTGTTTACATCAAAAATTTATTTAAATGTCAGGAAAAGATTTTTGAAAGTATATGTTTGGAGCGTCGCTTTATATGGAAGTGAAACTTGGACGATCGGAGTATCTGAGAAGAAAAGATTAGAAGCTTTTGAAATGCGGTGCTATAGTAGAATGTTAAAAATCAGATGGGTGGATAAAGTGACAAATGAAGAGGTATTGCGGCAAATAGATGAAGAAAGAAGCATTTGGAAAAATATAGTTCAAAGAAGAGACAGACTTATAGGCCATATACTAAGGCATCCTGGAATAGTCGCTTTAATATTGGAAGGACAGGTAGAAGGGAAAAATTGTGTAGGCAGGCCACGTTTGGAATACGTAAAACAAATTGTTAGGGATGTAGGATGTAGGTATACTGAAATGAAATGACTAGCAATAGATAGGTAATCTTGGAGAGCTGAATCAAACCAGTCAAATGACTGAAGACAAAAAAAAAAATATTTGCAGTTAATCTGTAAAAAATTAATAAACAGTAATGTAAAAATTAATATTTGACAAAGTCTCAAACAGATTATAGTAACTGACCGCTATAAATTTCTCCAAATCCACCGGTACCAATGGTACTTTGTATCTGCCATTCTCTTTTTTTTGTATCCTTTATAATAAATCCTGATGAAATATGTTCTGGAAATTTAAATCCTTTAGCAGTTTTTTTTACTTCCTTATTAACAGATTGCTTTGCACGGCTATCGGTAAGTTTTTGTTTAGGCATTATTCATAAAGTTTTTCCTGAAAATAATAAATTACCATGTAGATATTACATTATCAACCAAAGTACATTTCAAAAATAAAAAGCGATGTAGGATTTATCAATTTTAAAACCGATATAAAACAGAGAATAAACTTTAGAAACTTACAGGGTTTTTTCATTTTAAAAACAAAAAAAAAAGCTTGAAAGTAGAAAACTATGTCGTAAAAAAGAAAGTATTAAATTATAAAATTTAAATAAAATAGCGAATCACAAATTATTTTTCCCTTAGTCTCTTACATAGTTGTCAGCGACTACAATTTAAATTTTCTCTAATACATACAGAATTCTACAGATTAAATAAAACATCTTAAGCCTGTTGAAACTTAACTATATTACAAGTCATTTAATGATTAGTTTATGACGAAATAAATAATTAAAAAATTAAAAATCGTTTGAATCCCATTACAGAAAATAACTTGACAGATTTGCATATAAAAAATATAAAATGGTTTTTACAGACGTGGAAGGACAACAGTGAATAAATAAAATTCTCAAAAATAATAATTGTAAATCAGAAGGATTATTTTACTTACTTAGTTCGCAAAAAAACTCAAAACGGCTGCAATGTTAACTATTTAAAATTTTTCAGCCACGTACAAAGCACTATTCAAGGGAACAAAGAAATCAATTGGAATTAGCTTTTTGTTAGAATCAATTACCGAATAAATAACAGAACATACCTCATGTGCGCGTGCAATAAGTGAACTTTTCTGTTTTGTAATCGGCAACAAATATTTATTCTTGATTTGCATGTACATAAACAGTAAAATAAATAAGAAACTTTTTAAATTCATAAAATTGTAAAAAATATTGATTTACTCAAAACTAAACTTTATTTTAATTCTATCTTTAAAACTTTACACAGTTTTAAACGATTCGATTACAAATTAGTACTTCTGTTAATAAACCTAATTGTTGATTATAATCGATGGTAGCAGGATTAGGCAGTATCAAAAATAATTTCACTACATTAGTAATATCATAAGCACTGTGTCTAGAGACATTAATTATTTTTATTTTATTTCCACTTCATCAAAAATCAATATGATTTATCTACTAAATCCTGAGAAATATTATGCAAAATAATAGAACGGTCTCAGAGACAAACATGAGGCTTAGTGACAGAGTAAGAAGTGAAATAATTTAGAATCTACTGCGTATCTAATCCTCATCTGAGAAAGAATGAAAATAAATGAATTAGAATTATCACTATCACTAACAGGTAACTTGACAATGGAAACTTCATTATTGTTATATATAAAACATTCTGCCTAATACCAAGAAACCTTACTGCAAATTTCATAAAAATTGTTAAAACATATTTGACTCTATTATAAAGTACCAAAAAGTCAAATTACAAAACCTTCCTCAGTTCAATCAATTACTTAAAGAGCCACCATTTACATGGTGGTGTTTACTTTTTATTTAACAGGAGTAGTTAATAACATTTTTTTTTCTAAAATTATTACTTGCTGAAACTTTCTGTCTGAAAGTTTCAACGCGTAATAATTTATGTCAAGCTACATGACATGCCAGAAATAGATAAAACCCAGCTTTTACCATACAGAGAATTTCAGATTGTATTTTCATATCAGATATCATATTTATTTTTATGCACTTGGTAAAGAAATATTTTTTACACTAGGGCCAGATACCTACACGTAAGAATCTCATAAACAGACACTTCCCCACAAAATCTCTATAAAGTAGAATGTTGTGTTATAACAGCATCACACTCGCTAAATTTACAATCATAATTCCCTTTTTGATCCCACCAAAAACCTTTGGGAGGTAAGAGGGAATGTCTAACAATGGGAATACAATTTCTACTTTCATAATAGATGAAGGTGTATCACACGTGAACCGTTTGCTGAACAAACAAAATAGAGTGGCATTTCTATTTTTTCCCTGTTGGCTTGTCTTACAGGTCGTCAATGACAACTTACGGGTCTTTTCACCCATAAGTTGTGGAGTTAGACGGATAAGACAGACATAAACCGCGTTATAAATTTCATTCAAACTTTTAGCCAAAATACTTTCACTACAGCAATGACTAAATACTTTTTCTTTATTCAGAGGTTTTAATGTTTTTTTCATCGATGTTCAATGTTTTATTGTCATCAGTTTTTTCAGTTTTATTCTGACTTCTATAGAAAAATTATGTTGTCGGTTAAGATAAACCAATTTGATAATTTTGATATACCATATTATTATGGCAGTAAAAAATTAAGGTAATTAGGTTATCTCCCTCTCCTACTTCCTACTAAAAAGAGTTTGTACTCTTTTTTAAAAATGTTTATAGATTAGTTTTCCACAATGAGTTTGACTTCATAAATGGATTTTTTATTGTCTTTATCCTATCCAAAACCTCCATGCCATTAGAGCAAGCATCAATAGCAAAGTATCATTGTTGCCTTCCTTAGTGCGTCCAGCACGTATCTGTTTTCAAGCAAGATGTTGTAGTGTGACCGTACATTTGAAACATCACTGTGGGTCGGGTATGAATGGTCATACTCAAACTGACAGGTAACCCACTTTGATCTTCTCTGGTGGTACCGGGGAAGATTAAATGTTAATTATAAGGAAATTTACATACAGTTCTTCCGTTCCACTCTGCCATCTCATTATTCATTTTACTTCTACATCATGGAAATGTAACTCATCAGCAATTTCAGTAATGTCCATATCCAGAAGGTCACGGAAAAAAATTACCCCTCGGCTTGTATTCAACGTTTTGTGCCGCACCACACTTAAGTTTATACCACCCATATTAGTAAATCGTAAAAGAGATCGACTCTGCTCATCCATTATATGTTTCAATTAGAATCGATCCATCTAGAAATTTCCTGATGTTTTTCAGGAAACCGCTTCACCCCGTTACAAATTTGTTTATCAGAAAAGGCGAGACCTTTTGAAGGGTGCAACCTTCCTGTATATTTTTACAAATCTGATGTTCTTATATTGGAGGATTTGTGTCTAAGCATATTGGAATTTTGAGTTTTAGCATCCTAAATGTTAAATCGCAAGTTTAGATTTTAAGTGTGTTTTTTTTATTAGCTGCATGTGCATAACATTTATAAATCATTCATTCTTATCTAAAAACATTTAACTTTCCGGCTGGCGAGTCTACAGACTTTACACCGCTGGACGTATAGTGGAACAATACGCCATTCAGGAATACAACACAAAAACAACTTTGTAAAAGCTTAAACCTCCACCTACTAACTAAATAGAATACATCAATTAATAAATAATTCTAAATTGAATTTAACATTAATTATATAATTTAGAAGATTTGTAAATCAACAATCAAAAATAAAGTATTAAAAGTTGAACGTTTGATAATTTTTAGTTCTGAAACAGATAAGTCATTTTCAAATGTTTATTCATATAGATTTATTACAATTTCTACATTTCACTGAAATTTTCACACTGTTATAGTTCAACCACAAATAGTTCATCTATCGCATTTCATTCTTGACAGGTCCTCCATATTTTCACAAGCTATTGGGTTTTACTAGGCAACATCTTTCTATAAATGCTGATAACCTACAGGCAATTATCTCAGAGTAGATTTTTCAGTAAGGTGCGATTTCATTATATTTAATGTCAAATTTTTTAGAAAAATATTATTCTTGCAAAACAATATTTTAACACACTAGAATAAGTAGCGTGTAAAAGGTTGTCTGTGTTAATTCAATCAGTGATACACAAAGAATACAACTTAATTCTACATTTTCAAGCTTATTTGGGATAAATTGAAAGAACCCACTCTCTCTTGCACAAATAACATTTCATAAACCATGACAAGTTATGACTTCTTATGATTATCAACAAAAATATCAAACATTTTTCAACACAAGCTAGCTTATTTGTTTTTATTTTCTCTTGTCTAGTTGTAAAATCTTCAAATTTCAAGCACTGCAAAAGAAATAGAAATTTTTTGTATCCTTTGAATGGCCTGTGACCTGATGAAAGATCTCTACACCTACACAATCTTTTGAACACAATTCAACTTTAGTGAACGTTTTTTTGAAAAAAAAGCCATAATTTTAGCTCAAGTAATTTAATTTACATCTCTATCTGTTGAATAATTTTTACTGTTCATATACTCATTCGAGCAATAGACAATTAGATTCTAGAAAAGCTGAATCAGTAATAATTTTCTCAAAAGCAAAATTTCAGAGGTAACATTATGTGCAAAAAGTTTTGGTTTAATTTTTTTGCCAACTTTTTCAATTCCTTTTTGCCCTACTTTGTTATGTTTCTTTCAAATAAAATAATAGATTTATATATATATCCCTTTTATTTGAGTAATCAGAATCAGAATCTTGCCAGACTAGTGTCATGCACAAATTTTTTGAGATTTCTTTTTCAGTCATCCTCTAAATAGTCATCATACTCATCAACATCCAGGAAAGCATCATCTTGCTCTATTTCGGTTAAAGTTTTGATAACATCACTAGGATTGGTAAAAAAATGTCTATTATCTCTAAAAAAAAATTAACAGTTTCCTAAGCCCTGGAAACAAATTGGTTTTTCATTTCAACACATCACTTCCAAGTTTTGGACTGTCTTGCTTTTCTCTTGGCTTTTACAAAAGTAATTTTTCTAACATAAACTCAATAGCATTATCTTCCATAGCAAAATACCTTTAAAACATTTAAAGGAAACTCAACACTATAAAAAGTAATCATAACAGACGACTTTGTGCTTCACAATAACCTTATTTTTTGAGCAAAGACTATGTGAATTATTGTCAGCAGTTCCATCAGGTAGATGCATGGAGATTTTTAAGACTAACTAATAACATCCTATAGAGGGTTTTGCAACCAAACTGATTTTTTGCCATTTCTAAAACAACCAGAATAAATGTTTCTGTACCTTAATTTCTGATGTAATGTAACGGAGATCACAAAATACAAAAAAAAAGTCAATGTCAAAAATTGGTCTAATTAGAAAGTTATCGATTAAATTTTTCTTAAAAATCCTGTGCAAAACCCTATTTGTTTGTTATGTCTAATTTAGTCTTTTTAGATTTTAATTTAAACATCATAGATAGGCAAGAACCTACCTATGATGTCAATTCATTCCCACCCTGAATGTCAACTGAGCTGGCTAAATTTTGACATTAATGAAATATAAAAATGAAAACATACATACACATTTGTGAATAACCTGCGACTCATGAAATTCAGCAGTTTTGTTAAGAACTAAGATGTGCAAAGCTCATCTTGAAATGAAAATGAAGTTACAGACATGAATATTAGGCACCTCATATAGCGCATGTTATAAGTGATATAAAAGTTAAGTATTCATGTGGCACAAAACAAGACTAGAAAATTCCACCTTTACAGCGAACATATTAAAGCTTTGTTTTTTCAATTACTTTTACATAAGCATGGGTCAATCCATATCAAGTCACCCAATGGTGGTTGCAATCAAAAATATAATTCTTAAAATTTCAATTAATTGCTATTACATGATCTAGTTCTTAAAAGAAGAAATAACAAGTTTCAGTTTTACAATTTTTCAGGCATATTATAACTAGAGGGGATCTTGCTTATATGTTAAAATATCAATGTTGTAATTTTTACTGCTTATTCCACTCCTATGGAGCTTCAAACCAATTTCTGAATCTATTACCTTCCTCATCAGAGACATAAGGTGACAAAAATCATACATTTTGAAAAATCCTGCACTTTTGATCGTTTATAAAAAATAAAGGAAGAGAACATCAGATTTCAAAATTCATAAAGAGACCCTGCATTAGAACTATGTTAAGAAGGAGGCATCATAAATATTAGAACTGATGTAACTTCCTTTCACAGTGAAATAATTGTACAAAAAAATTATTTTTTGCATTCTTAATGTTCCGATTTAAAGCTTTAAATATAAATATCTTAAATATTAAAAAAATATTTAAATTATTACTTATTTATAACTAATACTTATTTTAATTACAAAATATTATAGAAATATACATATATCTTTTATACATAAATATACAAAATAGGAAAATGCAGTATATAATATGTAATCATCTTTATGTAAAATACAATGATTTCTGTTTCATGTCTGTTAATTAATCATGTCACTTTGTGTCATGTCAATTAGTTTCTGAGATACTGAGAAAATCACAAATGCCAAAAAAACGCATTGGCGTGCGAAGCAGAGTTATATTTAACCTAGACCACACAAACAATTATTAAAAAAAAAAATGGTTTTGAACTCTTGAAATATGAGAGAATGAAAATACACAAAAAAAATTACAAAAACCAAAAATGGTCATCCACCCATTTATTAATTTTAGATTGGGTGATTTGATATGGAATGACAAATATATATATATTCTGAAGAAACATAAATCGGAGAAAATTTAACAAAAGTATTAAGAAGACAAGCAATAAAAAGTGAACTACTAACCTGGAGCAAATTTAGACCCCAAGAGGCAAGTTTTTAGTTGCAAATGGTGTTTTTGTGGCAAGACTTTGTTACCAGTTAAATATTCTTAGTTCACCTTGGACTATGCATAAAGATTGTGTAATGTGTTATTGTTCTGATTACACATCCGGTGACCTTCTGGGGTTGAAATTGACCCCATGATAGTAGGTGTGTAACTTTTTTATTTTTAACATTGTGTTTTTTGTTTGTTTATTATTTAGTGTTCATTTATATTTTAGGCTGTTTTGTATAAGAAATGGTTGAAAACTCACTATAAGCTAAGAAGACAATTTTTAGATGATGTGTAGAAGACCAAATTTTGCCTTATGATAGTGATGAAGACTTAAGTGATGGAGTGAGCGAACATAGTGATCATGAAACAGATTCAGTTAGAAATTGAAGAAAATACAGAAGTGACAAGGAAGAAGTAAAAGAAATTGATGATACTATTGAAGCAGAGTATCAGATCCAAGGAGAGTTATAGTATGGAGAACCTAGAAGAAAAACAATAAAATTATATTACTACAGCAAAAAAGGTAAAAAAAGAATGGAGAGGTTTTAAGTGATTCAAAACTCCACCTTCTACTTCAGTAACTCGCCAGCATAACATTATTCACACAAGAACTAATCTCTCAGGTTTGAAAGCTCTGACCTAGCAAAAGGAGCCTGAAGAACCTGTAGATGTTTTTTGCCGGACGACTGATCAAGGTATATTGCAAAAGATTCTTGATTTATCAATTACAAAATAACTGAGATTAGTAATAATTATGGAGAAACAGCAACTTTTGTTCATCATAATTCAGTGCAGAGAATAAAGCATTTTTAGATTTAGTAATTGTCAGGAATTTTCAAATCAAATAGGGAAAATCTAGATTCAGTTTTTGATTCAGACAGGACTGGAAAGGGTACTTTTAGAGGAACTATGGACAAAGAAAGATTTTTATTTTTACTATAATGCATGAGATTTGATGATGCTACATCTAGGGACGAAAGAAAAGCTAATGGGGACAAACTTGCTGTCGTATCAGAAATATTTCAGTTTTATTGACAATTGTAGCAATAAATTATGTGCCTACAGAAAGACACTACAAATGAAGAAATGTTTCATTGAGTTCAGCGGACATTGTTCTTTCAGGATGTACCTGATGCTAAAACATTTTTGCTGACATCATTGTTTTTGTTTGTTTGCGAAGTTATCTCTCTCAATGACAAGGCTAACGGTTTTATGTAAAAGCCCGCCAAATCCTACCGGTTTTTATTGCGTTCTTACTGTTCTCTCTACTAGTGTATACTGTGTTGTGTTATTCTTCTTCTTTTGTTTACTTTTCCTCGTCGCCATTTTTTTTTTTATTATTTAAGGTAAGTTAAATGTTATTTTAATAACTTAATATGAAATAATATTTTGTCTTTATATATATGTAATTGTAACGCATTTCCAAAAATATAATTAACGCTAATATATAGTACATTTTAAAATAATAGTGTGGTTTGTGTATAATTCCAGCAATAATAATTATGTTCTTAAATAAAATTTGTCTGTTTAATTCCGGCAATAAATAATAATTATATACGTAATTCTAAAATTTCCAAAAAATGTATTAAATATTAATATGTTAGAGTAGCTATGCATTCTAAACGATATTATGTTTGTTTAATTCCGACGATAATTATACATGTAGTTGTACAATATTTATATATAATTGTATGATTTAAAATAATATGTAACCAAAAGTAATAGTTATATACATTTGTAGAATTAATACGTTGATACAGTTATTGTTAAAGCGGTTTAATTTATTACTAAACAAAATTAATATCGATACAGTGGTAAATGGATTCGTTTAAATATAAATATATATTATAACCGTAATACTTTAATACTAATGAAGTGTACAGTAATGTTATATAAAACTGTTTTTATTCTGTATTTTCAGTTAATTGTTGATTTTAAAAAGCAATACTACTTTATTTGATCGTTTAGGGTACAAAGTTCTACCAGAAATGATATCATTATTATTTTTATTATTATTATTTAAGATAAGTGAATCGAAATTTAAATAATTTAATATAAAATAATATTTTTATCTTTGTGTTAATATTATTATTTATAAATAATGTATACATTTAAAAATAATATCGGCGTTTGATTAATTCCAGCATTAAGTAATAACTGCATATGTAATTGTAAAATTATCAAAAATATATTAAATGTTAATATATATATGTTTAATTCTAGTAAATAAGTAACTAATCCGCCGGGTTGGTCTAGTGGTGAACGCGTCTTCGTAAATCATCTGATTTAGAAGTCGAGAGTTCCAGCGTTCAAGTCCTAGTAAAGCCAGTTGTTTTTACAAGGATTTGAATACTAGATCGCGGATACCGGGTGTTCTTTATTAGTTGGGGTTCAATTAACCACATATCTCAGAAATGGTCGAACTGAAAATGTACAAGACTACACTTCATTTACACTCATACATATCATCCACAAATAACTTAATATAAAATAATGATTTTTAATACGGTAATTTTTGAACATTTTTAATGCGATTTTTGTTTTTTAGTTACAACCGATGTCGCAAACCAAGAAGGATATACTCGCGGAATATGGTGAGAGATTGTCAGCATTTAAAAATAAATTAAAGGAGCTGGAATACGAATTGGAAATCTATACAATTAATAATCGTATCAAGAGAATCGAATTGGAAAATGTTTGTCCCTTTTGCGGTACTAAGTCGCAGATTCCGCCTTCTTTCGAAATCTGATTTGAAGAAATTACATATTCGTCAATTAGAAGAGAAATGTTTATGTGTCGAATGCGGGTTTGTTTTCGATTTAAAATATATTTTTCTTTACGGCTGTTTAATTCATTACGAATGTAGACCTGAATGCGAAACAGCCAAAGAGATTTATGTCTGTTATATGGTTTTTAAAAATAGTGATGTATTTGATATATTATTACGTAATACAGTCGAGGATTGGACGAGAAAACGTCCTAGTATTGATGATATGTTAGAAACGGGATTTTATTTTACCGGTGTGTTAGATGCTGTAGCATGCGCAGAGTGCGGAGTTGAAATATTCGAGTGGGTGGATGAAGATGTGCCGCTTGAGGAGCATAAAAAAGCGTCGCCGAACTGCATGTTGACCAACGTCAAGTATAAGGTGAGTAGTTTTTCACCATATTCATGCGCGCGCGCATAGTTGTAGCCGTAGTATATAAGCGGTTCTCTAATGTTTTACGTTATTTGTTCTAAGAAAGTTACTGATCGCAGTCGCATAAAGAAACAATGAGCTTCACGGCTTCAACTCCATCTTTGTCTGAGTCTGACTCTGATTCAGAGTATCAAGCCGCAGCGAAAACAGTAGAGTCTACCGACGAAGAAACTGCTCTTGAATCCGAGTCCGATATCACTAGCGATTCGTGGATTATTGGTTTTGTTCCTGGAGGCCAGATAATATCAATGAAACATTTGTTATCTATTTTTAAAAAAAGAAAATTCCGTTATCGATAATCGAGATTATAAAAAAGGGAGATTACTTTTGTAATAAAACAGAAGTTCTAAAACTGAATCTACCGGTTGTTATCGAATATGAAGATTTACGTAGCAAATTGTCAGAGTGGAATTTTTATCTTGTATATTACTTGTAACTTAATATTTTTTGTTCGAACATAAAAAATGTAAATAAAAAAATAATTATGATATAATTGTTTGTTTTATTTATCCTTATTTATTTCATTTAGCTATATAAACGATGGTCGGCATTCTAAAAAATATTTTGACGCCGAACCATGAGCATGAAAGCAGGTATTGCGAAACAGCTTCACAAGCAAACCCGCACAAATTTTTTTAAAAAACTTTGAACTTAAGGCTATAGAAGATTTGTACCAAGCTGATTTAGTTGAAATGATTGAATACTCTAAAGTTAACAGCGGATATAAATATATTCTTACACTTATAAATTGTTTTTCGAAATATGCTTTTGCTTTTCCTTTGAAAAATAAAAAAGCTGACGATGTTGTAAAGGCTCTTGAGCCGATATTTCAAAAATTTTAAAAGAAACATTTTCAAACCGATGACAGCAGGGAATGGTTTAATTCTAAATTGAAATTATTACTACAAAAATTTAATATTAATATTCGACATATTCTGATAAAAAGGCGTCATAGTTGAGCGGCTCAATAGAACCCTCAGATCAAATGTGGCGTAAATTTACCGAGCAGGGAAATTACCGTTGGACGCGAATATTAGATGAACTGGTTAATAATTATAATAATAGGGTGCACAGGTCTACAGGTTTTAAACCTCAACATGTTTCTTATAAAAACAAACGCGAAGTGTTGATAAATTTATCAAAAACTGCAAAAAAGCGTCGTCGATGTACGGTTGCAAGTAAATTTAATGTAGGTGATCAGGAAGGATAAGTAGGTATAAAAAGACATTTGCGAAAGGATATCTTCCGAATTGGACGAATGAAGTGTTTACAATCTGTAAGGTAAAAATGACATCCTATAACGTACGTTCTTAAAAAAGGGAAGAGGGAAATAGTAAAGCGAAGTTTTTATACGGAAGAACTTAGTAAAACCAAGTAATGTGTGCTTGGTAGAAAAAATGTTAAAGAAAAGGGGTAATAAACTGTTAGTTTGTTGGCTGGGTTTCGACAAGAAAGAGGATTCGTGGATAAAAAAGCAAGATCTTATAAAATAAATTTCGCTGTTAAATTACATTCAGTAGCGTATATGAATGCTGAAGAACAAGATCGGAGGTTGACGGTAACTAATTTCGACCGTTAAATTGGCGATGTAGTCGATTTTAATTCAAAAAGAAGACATAGTCCTCTTCTCCCAAACAATATTATATGTTTGGTTGCAGTTCCCTCAAATTCCGGTAAGACCAATGCAGTTTTTAACCTTTTGTTTGACCCTAGCGGATTGAGGTTCAGTAATATATGTTTTCAAAATCCTTGTACCAGCCTAAATATTTATTTTTAACTAGTTTATTACCCGATGTCGAAGGAATAGGTTACCATCCTTCAGCGATAATGATGTTATTGTAGCGCCTGAAGAAAGAGTCTAATTAGATAATGATATTTGACGATGTAATATGCGAAAAACAAAATAACATAACAAAATACATTACTATGGGTCGTCACAATAACATCGATGTGTTTTATATGAGCCAGACGTATAGTAAAATCCCTAAACAACTTGTTTGCGACAATGCAAATTTTCTAATGGTTTTTCGACAGGATGAAAGAAACCTAAGACATATATATCACGATCATGTGACACCTGATGTGACATTTGAAAAATTTAAAGAACTATGTAACGAGGCCTAAAACCGGTCAAAAAATGGGTTTTTAGTAATTGATAAAGAAAGAGATATCGATAAAGGCCGGTATAGATTTAATTTTGACACCTTCATTGGAAAGCCTGAAAAAAACGTGAAAAAGCCTGAAAAAAACATGAAAAGGCCTTAAAAAAGCGTGCATGCTAACGTACAGACTTTCTAAAAGCCTCAAAAAGCGCGCACGCTAGCCTGCACGCTTTGCAGGCCTTTAGATAGCGCGCACGTTAGCTTGCACGTTAGCGTGCAGGCTTTTTAAAATCTATCGCGTAAGCTTTCAAGACCGTATTTAAGCCGCAACGAATCAATGAATGGATCATACAAAAGACGAATGGAGTTCTTGGAGGATCGCGAGCGGATCTCTGCAGAGGTAGCGGAGATCCGGAAGAGTATTAAAAGGAAACATAACGTCTTTGTAAAAGGAAGAGTCGAGTCCGACCTGAGGCTGCAGATAGAATTTAAACCTCTTACCGATCCCTTGATTAAGCTTGCTGATAAAATTAGTTCGGAAGAAGGCGAAGTAAAGGGAATAAAAAAAGAAATAAATCCAAAGACGAGACCGACGCCTCCAGTATCGGCTGAAGAGCTGAGGGAAAAAGAAGAAGAGGAATATCGCAATTTTGATAAGAGACTCGATATAGGCTCGATGTATGATATGCTGACAGAAGAAGATTGAATGAAGCTTGCTAAGCGTTCCGTAATAGAGGAAGGTCTAACCGGAGGAAGTAAACGGTCGGTTAGCGAGTTGCACCAGAAAATGGATACGTCTAGCATGTTGCCTTTCGAGATAGCTCAACCCTCTGATATGACTGATGACAAGATGAAAGGAGTAAGAAAACGACACGCTGCAAAAAGATAATTCCCTTAAATGGTTCGACAACGTGCTGAAAAAGAAGCCGAACCGAAACTACAACATGAACTGCAGGAGAATAGTACGGAAATGGGGGTACGGCGTCAGGAAGTGACGTCATCCAAGATGGCGGCTGTCCGCCATCTTGTCGGCCATATTGTTCGCCATCTTGGAAAATGGCGGACAATATGGCGGTCAAGATAGCGTCCAGGTCGGCCATCTTGGATGACGTCGGTGACGCCGTAGCCCCCAGTCACCATCTTGGAAAAAGGCGGACAAGATGGCGGACAAGATGGCGTCCAGGTCGGCCATCTTGGATTGTGACGTCGGTGACGCCGTAACCCGCAGTCTTTCCAACCTGTTTTTCGGTCGGCCATTTTGGATTGTGACGTCGGTTGCGCTGTAGCGCGCAGTCTTTCCAACCTGTTATGTTTTAGGTCGGCCATCTTGGATTGTGACGTCGTAGCTGCAGTCTATCCAACCTGTTTTTTTAGGACGTTCCTTGAGGATGATCCTGGTCGTCGTGGCGACGATGACAAGGTTCTCGTCGTAGATCGTGCACCGGGAGGCAGCGCCCGCCGCCTCCCGGTGCACTATCCACGACGAGAACCTTATCATCGTTGCGCCTCGACGCGGACGTTCCTCGAAAAAGATCCGAGCCAAAGTAGTCGTTGCACCAGGAGGCGTCGCCCGCCCCGCTCGAGGTCTTCGTTGTGGCTCGTGCACCGGGAGGTGGTGACTAAAAAAAATTTAGACTTACCTCGAGGATGATCCTGGTCGTCGAGGCGACGGCGTCGGGAGGCGTTACCTCGAAGGAGAGAGGTTCTCGTCGTAGATCGTGCACCGGGAGTCGGTGTCTGCTGCGCGTGTGTTTGCGCGTGTGTGTGTCAGCGGAGCGACGCAGATGTGTTTACCGTGCGGGATGCGGCGCTCGACTGACGAACCGTCCGGCCTACGCGTGACTCTTGAACAGGAAAACAGCCGCCTATCACCCCTCACATCCGCTCGACTCCGATTAAAACAGGAAAAAAAGCCTGCTTATCTATGGTCGACACACACATCCGCTCAATTTATTTTATTATCGGTTTCCGATTAAAACAATAAAACAGGAAAAAGCCTGCTTTTTCACACACACATACACACATGTGTGTGTGTGTGTGTGTGTGTGACTGACACGATTGGTCGATACAATATATATACTTCCCTCTCTTTGCAAAATTGTTTCATTCATTTACCGATTTGTGATCAGTGAACACGGCCTCTCTTTGCAAAATTGTTTCATTCATTTACTGATTTGTGATCAGTGAACACGGTATTATTGTAAAATTAAAAAACTATTAAGTGTAGTTTTTTCATCACCTTAAGCAACTAGGTAAGTTATTTTATGTAATATGACTAAGGTAATATTAAATGACATTCAATGAAATAAAATAAATAAGATGAATATATAAATTTAAAAAAAAACAAATAATATATATCTTCTGTTACTGTCTGAAACACAAAAAAAACAATTACCATTTTTGAAAAAAAAACAATGTTACGATATATTTTATAGTAATTTGTTTCAGATATTACAAAAAAAGATAGAAATGGTATCACCGGTAGTTATCCATGCAATAAGAAATAACGTCATCCGTCTTCGATGGGACCTGTCTGACTGAGGAGATGTATCTCCTTTCAACCCTTCTACGGTATCAGAAGAACATCCTGAACTGTTTGAAGGAAGAAGGCAGACGTTTTGACGGCAACATAAAATGGTAATTTAAAAACACGTTAAATGTACTGCTTTTATCTTTAAAAAAATAGTAGTCAATATGTACTAAAATTATTCTGTTTCTACAGGTACGTTGCAGCAAATGTTGAATTGATGAAGCGGACACATCTCGAAGACGGAGTAGAAACAACATTCACCAATTTGTACTTGCATGGAAAAATCAGAACGGTGATAAATTTGGACGATAACACCGACGTTGTTGAAGAATCATGGATAGAATCAGTGGAGAAAATTATAAAGACACTGACCAAATTCATCAACAACGGCAGCGGATGGGTAATGAATAAAATAATTTATATTGATTTAAATATTATCCGTTACCGTCCATTATATGGCGCCTCTAGCACATTCATAAAAACACCAAAAAAACTTGTAAAAAGAGAGGCAATAGTTAATGTAAAAAATCCGCATGATGAAAAATGTTTCCTATGGTCCGTACTAGCATACCTGCATGACCAACCAGGTCGTAACTATCGTCAGAGTTGGTATGCACATTTTGAACATGAAATTAACATGAACGGGATATCATATCCAGTAAAGGTAAAAGACATTGATCGCTTCGAGGTGTTGAACCCCACAATAAGCATCAATGTCTACGGCTATGAGGAAGATAACGATCGCGTGTATCCGGTACGTGTTACCGAAAACCGCGATCGTACCCACTGCATACACCTATTGCTGCTTGCAGGGGAGACGAGAGATAAATTTCACTACTGCCTTATAAATACCAAACCAGGTAAAAAAGGACTATCTCGTCTCCTTTCAGGTCTTACAAAACATCGGTGTAGCAGCCAATATTGCCCTTACTGTTTGCACCGTTTCAGTTCATCAGCCCCACTTGTCGCTACACAAAACCTAAACCAACATTAGATCGAGTGTAAGCGACACGGTGCACAAAGGATAAGAGTACCCGATCCCGCTAAAGAGAAGGAATGCGTGATGAAGTTCAGGGACTACTCGTCCACGCTACGCGTTCCGTATACGGTGTATGCAGACTTTGAATCATTTGTACATCCGATGGACACTGCCACCCCTAAACCCAACACTAGTTTTACCGATAAGGTAGCCCATCATCTTCCGTCCGGTTACGCCTATGTAATCGTCGACGAGGAAAGACAGATTTGTGAAGGTCCTATAGTCTACCGAGCGAGAACCGATGGTGAAAATATCGTTGAAAAGATGTTGGATGAATTGCTCGATCACGCCGATAGATTGCACAAAATTATGATTACCGAAAAACCGATGGTGATGACTCCCGAAGACACTGAAACATTTCAAAGGGCTATCGAGTGTTTTCTTTGTCATTGTGAGTTGAACGACGCTCGTGTACGTCATCACTGACATACCACAGGACGGTTTCTCGGTGCATGTCATAACGAGTGCAATTTAAATTGTAAGCGCACCGAGCATATTCCGGTATTTTTTCATAACCTTCGCGGTTACGATAGTCGTCATATAGTTCAAGCTCTGGGAAAATATAAGGACGATGTAAAAATAAACTGTATAACCAACACGTCCGAGCGATTACAGTCACTATCCGTCAGTTCGTTGAGGTTCTTGGACTCTTTACAATTTCTTTCGTCGTCCCTCGAACAACTTGTAGAAAATCTTGTAAAAGATTGCCACGACAAAGACACCGTATTTAAACGTCTCACGAACTGTTACCCGCTACCCGAGAAAAGAATTGTTTAATCCATAAAGGCGTTTACCCGTACGAGTACATGACCCATATTAACAAGTTTTTCGAAACCCAACTTCCACCGCAGACGGCATTCTACAGTACGCTAAGAAGAGAGAACATAACGGATGATGACTACGTCCACGCTCAAAACGTGTGAGAATTGTTTGACTGCAGTACGTTAGGCGATTGCCACGATCTTAATCTTCTTAGCGACGTATTATTGTTGGCAGACGTCTTTGAAAATTTCCGAAGTACGTCTATGCAATATTACGGTTTAGACCCCTGTCACTTTTACTCCACCACCCATTTCACGTGGAATTCCATGTTAAAATTTACCCGACAAAAATTGGAACTGTTGACCAACATAGATATGCATCTGTTTGTCGAAAAAGGAACACGAGGCGGTGTAGCCATGATTTCAAACAGGTACGCCAAGGCGAACAATCCCAACATTCCAGATCAGTATGACCCATCCGAACCCACATCCTGGGTTCAATATTACGATTGCAACAACCTTTACGGGACAGCCATGGTTAAGCCCTTGCCACACGCTAATTTTAGGTGGTTGAGTACTGAAGAGATTGACAATCTCGATATTAACAGCGTTTGCGATCGTGGTGAAAAGGGCTACATCTTAGAAGTGGATCTTGAGTATCCACAAGAATTGCACGATCGTCACAAGGATTACCCTCTTGCACCAGAACGTTTAGTACCAACCGATGATATGCGGTCCCCCTATTTGAAGACAATAAAGACATGTCCAGTAAAGAAATTATTGACTACATTGTACGACAAACAAAATTACGTTTTACATTACAGAAACCTAAAATTGTACACTCGACTAGGACTGAAAGTGAAAAACATTTACAGAGTTCTGGAATTCTCCCAGTCGCCTTGGTTGAAACCGTACATCGACTTCAATACTGAAAAGCGTGCACAAGCACGAAACAGTTTTGAAAAGGACTTTAAGTTGATGAACAACGCGGTGTATGGCAAGTCCTTAGAAAACGTACGAAACAGAATAGACTTCCAACTGGTCACTAACGAACGTTAATTGGATAAGGTGATTGCAAAACCGAGAGTTAAGGCTTGGTACATCTATACCAAGGATGTCGTTGGGGTAAGTCTGAGAAAACGGAAATATTCCTTAATCGTCCGATATATATCGGATTTACCGTATTGGACATAAGCAAAATGATCATGTACGAATTCCACTATGACTACATGGTGGAAAAGTACGGTCATAATATAAATCTTCTAATGACTGATACGGATAGTCTGATGTATCATATCGTGACAGATAACGTTTACAACGATATTCTTCACGATATCGATCGGTTCGATACTTCAAATTACCCTCGCGATCACGCATGTTTTAGTAATACCAATAAGAAACGACTTGGTAAATTCAAAGACGAAATGAATGGAAAAGCTATTCGTGAATTTGTCGGACTTCGTGCTAAGATGTATAACATTCTCGAATTCGACAAGAAGGAGAAGAATGTAGCAAAGGGTATTCCTAGAGTATCCATTGCAAAGGATCTTAGACACGATCTGTACAAAAAAAGTCTTTTTAATGATTCCGTTACGAACAAGAGCGCGTACGGAATCATAAGCACTTTGCACAATATATTTTCTATTAACAAGTCGCAAGTTTCTATTAAGAAATCGCTTTCACCGTATGACGACAAACGTTACATATTAGAAAATAAAATCAACACAGTTCCATACGGACATTACAGTATAAACAAAAAGAAACGTAAACTCCCACCCAACAATGACGACAACACTCCGGAAAAGAGGCCAAGAACCGTAAACGAAGTGGTCATAGCCCACGGTCATGACTATTGTAGACCAAGAACCGTAAACGAAACCCTAATAGCCCACGACCATGACTATTGTTAATTTTTTTTTATCATGCGGATATATATCGCCTTTCTTAAAAAAAACTATTATGTATTATTATAACTAAAAAAAATATGTATGTAATATAAAATAAATTATTGTATTATATTATGTGTTATTTTTTTCTTAAGTAAAAAAACCCTACATACCTCCTCAACAATTTGATAACCACCAAACACATAAAACTTCTTGTAAATTTTATTAAGAAAAAAAACACATCTATATATTTAAAACGGTCATTTTCAGGACCACCCTAAACCCCCCGAATCGATACTTGAGAATAAATTATTAACTGATTTAGAGTATTGTAAATCAATTAATGATTTGACTATTTTATCGATACAGCCGGTGCCAAGGCCGGGATATAAGAGTGGTGAGGCGGGTAAAAAAAAAGAAATAAAGATCCTTTTTTTTCTTCCTCTTCCTATCCAAACACACACACACACGAAATACGGTCAGTACAACAATGAACGTCAAGGCGTCAATAGCTAAAGAGCTCCATCGACAGGCGCGTCGAAACTACCCCACAAGACGCGTTGAACTTGAAGGTATTTCAGACCTATATCAAGCTGACCTTGTTGAGATGATACCATATGCGAAATCGAACAAAGGTTATCGTTATATATTGACGATGATAAATTGTTTTTCTAAACTAGCATTTGCCTTACCGATTAAAACCAAAACCGGTACGGAAATCGCTAAAGCCCTCAAACCCATATTGGATAAACACAAGATGCGACATTTTCAAACCAATTTGGGTAAAGAGTTCTACAATCCGTCGGTTAAACGAATATTACAGTCGTACAATATAAATCACTATTCCACACATTCGGATAAAAAAGCGTCGATAGTAAACGATTTAATCGAACACTGAAAACGATGATGTGGAGAAAATTTACCGAACAAGGAACCTACAGGTGGTTAGAATTACTACCGAAAATGATCGCAAAATACAACAACACCAGTCACCGCACTATCGGAATGAAACTGAAAGATGTAAACAAACGAAACCAAGCTGCTGTTTTACGATTGAACACAGTACTCTATCGAAAGCCTACTTTACCGAAATTCAATTTTGGCGATCGAGTGCGTATAAGCAAATTTAAAAAGACATTCGCCAAAGGATATTTACCGAATTGGTCGAACGAAATATTTATCGTACATAAGGTTCACGAAAATACCCGACCGTCTACTTACACGCTGATTGATATCCATGGTGAGGTGGTGAGTGGTAAATTTTACGGTGAAGAGCTCTCTAAAACCAACGTTACAAATAATGTGTATTGAGTCGAGAAAGTCTTACGAAGAAAAGGCGATAGGCTAATTGTAAAGTGGCAAGGGTGCGATGGAAAACACAACAGTTGGATATATAAGGCGGATTTGGTGTAGTGAATCGATCAGTCATAAACATGAAGTTGGAACGACAACAGGTCGGTAATATTACGCTAGAAAACTTCGACGATTATACAGGAGCCGGGTGTGGAGAGGGAAAAAGGTCTCGTCATGGACCTCTTCTACCGAATACAATTAGATCTATTATCTGCGGATTGTCTAATTGCGGAAAAACAAATGTCCTATTCAACTTGCTGTTCTCACCGGACGGTTTACGATTCAGAAATATTTACGTGTTTTCTAAATCGCTGTACCAACCGAAATATAACTTTCTAGAACAAGTCATGACTGGTGTCCCGGAGATCGGCTTTTTTGCCTATTCTGAAAACGATCATGTGATGGCACCTGACAAAGCGGAACCGAACTCGATAATGATCTTCGACGATGTAGCTTGCGAAAAGCAACATAATATTCGCAAGTACTTTGCTATGGGACGACACAACATCGATAGCTTTTATTTGACAGACATATTCCAATGCCGGGAAGCACCTTGTACGGGACAACGCAAATCTCCTTCTTATATTCACACAAGATGTCCTCAACTTACATCACATATATCAAGATCATGTAAATACCGATATGAAATTCGATCGGTTTAAGTCTGTGCGGTGTTGCATGGGGAAAACGACATGGATTTTTTGTTATGGATAAGGAGAGTGATATCAACGGTGGACGGTATAGAGTAGGCTTCGATGTTTTTGTAAAAGAGATCAGTTAATAGCCGGTAACAATGGCAAGCATGCACACTACGAGGACGGTATACCGTACGCTAACGCGATACATTTTCGACAAAAACGGCAAAACAACTTGTGTTCCAAATATTTTAGCGCCCGTCAGAAGTTTTGCGGCAACTACGTTTGTCGCAAAGTGAATTACTGTGAAAATAAAGACCGACGTTGTTGGCGACATGTAAAAACAATGAATCGTGACTATCCGTTAGTTGTTTTGTTGATGATTACTAGCGAAGGTAAGATTGTCAATAAGCGTATATGATTAAAATTTTTAGAAGAATGCGACAAGTACGAGATGCATATCGAACTGGTGATCTACGGTCCGACATGGATGGAACTTTATTTCAAGATTTAGACCCTCTCCGCTCGTGTACAAAAAGCCTTTATTGGAACTTCGAAACCGTCATGCGTCTATGGACTACACAAACGTTTACATGCACATGTTGGAATACGGTAGTCGTCTAGAAGGAGCGAGATGCTGTATAGTGATCACGGAACGAACTATTCTGATAAGATCGTCCAAGACGTTGTACCGCTTAGCGTTATCATACGGTAGAAAATGTTTTGTGGACACGGCTTACGGAGTACAATTTACCGACCAAGTACCGGACACATTACAGATAAGACGAGGAAAATTACCGTTCGAAATCGTGAACAATAGGGCGCAGGCGCTCTTCTCCGGCATGTTTCTAAACGAAGCGCTACCTACATTGCGGTTATACGCAGATTCGTTCGAATTGAGGTACAACGAACGACGCGAACTGTTTGAAATCCAAAATGAAGATTTACTGCAAAAATGGTACGAATATGCAGGCGCGAAAACGGACGAATATTGGTTGTTGAACAGTTATCTTTTGCATTTACATTGGGAAGGTGACCGTCATCCGATCAGACGACTTTCCACACAATACTTGACAAAGGTCCCACAACACGATCACTCAACGGTTGTGGATATTCCACTGTGGGTTGGAAATGTAAAAAGAGCTATCGTCTTTAAAGACGCAAACACAAAACTGTTGATACAGTCTATTGATCAGGGTGTGACGCAATATTACCGCGAATTGTGCAATACCAATCGTCGTCCGGTGAGAATGAATGTTTCATTAATCGATGTTGTACGTTTCCTACGCAGAGTCAAAAAACATCCAGTGTTCTTTAGATCGTTTGAACATGTTGTTCCACGTCGAGAACCGCTGTAGAGCTCAGTCTGCTGCAAGATGTTGATGAATCGACATCTTTGGTTAGAGAACTCAATTATAGTAATAGCCCTCCTTATGCCAGGAATATTATTTATGCTTGCACTGAATCACTTGCAAAAATTTGAAAAAAAAAACAAAAAAAAAGATTCGAGTGTTTTACAGTACGCCTATTGGGGAGAGATTTCACTCATGTAAAAAAAAATCTCAACGCGCCACGGTTACTACCTCGTGGGTGGTGTGGAAACGTAACCAACTATATAGACCTCCCGATGTACAATTCCATCCGCAGTTTAGCGATGGATGTTGATATAGCCGCAGCGGTGTGGACAATTAGATTTTTTCCGAATCGACGCGTAAGAACGTTGCGACATCTTATGAAACTTACAACCGCTGTGTTCAAGCCTTAACGATGGAATTGTCCACATGGATGGTGACTTTCTTACAGACTAGTCCGATAACAAATATAACGCATTTAAAGGATATATTAACGGATCGATTTCCGATTTCAATAATTACAGAAACTGAGACATTACCAAATACCGTACTTTTAGGAATACCGTTCAAAACACACATTCAAGATATTTTTGACAAAAAAAATAAAAAAACTTAACGAAAGAATCGCAAAGACCAATCGTAACTTGAACGATTACAAAGAGATATTGTTTTTCTGTAAAATATTATCGGATTTGTATTAGTGATGGAGAAGACTTTTACCGATTCGGTTAACGAATTGAAGTTTATTGCATCGTATATTTGTAAATATTGTTTTATGATGCTTGTCACTCACTCTGTACACTGCGGTGATGGTGATGATAAAACACACGCTATCGATTGTAAGAAATTCGACTATTGCGGACGTGGACTACCAGAATATTTGTGTTCCTGCGATTTGATTATTGAAAACGTGAAAAGAATATACGCTATGGTACGTGCAAATAAATACGAAGTGTTATGGAAAAATCCGTTTCCCTGTAGAGTTATCGACGGTAACGAACTCTATCGATTACTTTGCAAAATTGCTGAGAGGTGTGGAGGGGATATAAACATCTACACGGTACCATCGTTAACTAATCATTTGAGTGTCAGCCCTGCGGGTGTGATGATGGATGCCATATCATTTGTTAACACTTTCAACGATGCAGATTGTTTTCTCAAGAAAATACCTTGGAAAAAGTTGTCTGATCTTCATGTTGGAGTAGACTATGTATTGTTGGATATGAGAAAGGTGTTTACACCTTTATATGAGTATCGTATTTGCGCCATATTGTACGACGCCGAAGCGGATGAACTTGGTTGCCTTCGAATCTATTTACCACTGAAATATACAAATAGATTTACCGAAGACGAAATGACCGTTGTAAGACATCATTCGATGAAATTAACTTATTACGGAATGAAAGAAGACGGCTTCACTGAAGATTTAAAAGTTAGTTTGTAAAACTATACGTCGAGTGTTTATAGGCCTCACGGGGAGAGATATCACTCGTTAAAAAAAAATCTCAACGCGCTATGTTACATACCTAATGGGTGGTGTGGAAATTGTACCATTCATTCACTTGTCAGACCTTACAGTGTTCACTACTGGCGTTTATTATGTCTATCAAGGACAGAAAAGTACGGGTATATGTGACAGGTGTTCAGTCATTACAAGCATTAAGCTGGCAAACAACTCTTAATACTATTCTAAAGCATACTAGAATAATTTACTATTATTCGGATGAAAGCACCATAAAGAAAGATCAAACGTATCAATTTTTAAAACGATATAGTGCGTTGGTACCGCGAAAGTTTTATGTCGTTTGTGTTTGCTCTTATCCGAATATTGAAGAAGAAGACGATGTATTTGAATTGTCGACGGCATTAGATAATTATATATTTGGTGGATTGGCAGATTACGTGATCGTAGTGGACATGTAATATGTAAATGAGAGTGTTTAAGGTGGTCCTGAAAAGGACCGATTTTTTTTGGATAAAAGGATTGTTATATTCGTAAAGATTTATATATTTTTATCGTATTCAATAACATTTTTTGGTTTATAAGTAAAAAATAGTTGTTAAAACTTGAGCGGATGTGATTGGTGATAGACGTTTCCTGTTTTAAAGGAAAAAATAAGAATTTATTTCTGTTTTCCTGTTTATAAGGAAAAAATTGAGCGGATGTGTGGACAATAGATAAGCACGTGTTTTATAAAACTTGAACGGAGGTGCATGCAATAGATAAGCAGGTCAAAACATGATTGTGTGGTTATCATAAGGAAAATACGGCTGTTTTCCTGTTCAAGAGAGTCACGCGTAGGCCGGACGGTTCGTCAGTCGAGCGCCGCATCCCGCACGAAAAACATCTCTCTCTACGTCGCTCCGCTGACACACACACGCGCAAACACACGTTGGTGTAACGAAAGGATGGATGCGCATCGCCACTCAACTCGTTGTCAAGACTGCATCAAGGAAAACGTGCCGCTTTCGTTTGAACATGTTGTTCCACGTCGAGAACCGCTGTAGAGCTCAGTCTGCTGCAAGATGTTGATGAATCGACATCTTTGGTTAGAGAACTCAATTATAGTAATAGCCCTCCTTATGCCAGGAATATTATTTATGCTTGCACTGAATCACTTGCAAAAATTTGAAAAAAAAAACAAAAAAAAAGATTCGAGTGTTTTACAGTAGGCCTATTGGGGAGAGATTTCACTCATGTAAAAAAAAATCTCAACGCGCCACGGTTACTACCTCGTGGGTGGTGTGGAAACGTAACCAACTATATAGACCTCCCGATGTACAATTCCATCCGCAGTTTAGCGATGGATGTTGATATAGCCGCAGCGGTGTGGACAATTAGATTTTTTCCGAATCGACGCGTAAGAACGTTGCGTCATCTTATGAAACTTACAACCGCTGTGTTCAAGCCTTAACGATGGAAGTGTCCACATGGATGGTGACTTTCTTACCGACTAGTCCGATAACAAATATAACGCATTTAAAGGATATATTAACGGATCGATTTCCGATTTCAATAATTACAGAAGCTGAGACATTACCAAATACCGTACTTTTAGGAATACCGTTCAAAACACACATTCAAGATATTGAAAATGAACTGACAGATATGATAGATTGGATTGTGGTGGTGAGTGTGATATGAACATATTTTTGACAAAAAAAATAAAAAAACTTAACGAAAGAATCGCAAAGACCAATCGTAACTTGAACGATTACAAAGAGATATTGTTTTTCTGTAAAATATTATCGGATTTGTATTAGTGATGGAGAAGACTTTTACCGATTCGGTTAACGAATTGAAGTTTATTGCATCGTATATTTGTAAATATTGTTTTATGATGCTTGTCACTCACTCTGTACACTGCGGTGATGGTGATGATAAAACACACGCTATCGATTGTAAGAAATTCGACTATTGCGGACGTGGACTACCAGAATATTTGTGTTCCTGCGATTTGATTATTGAAAACGTGAAAAGAATATACGCTATGGTACGTGCAAATAAATACGAAGTGTTATGGAAAAATCCGTTTCCCTGTAAAGTTATCGACGGTAACGAACTCTATCGATTACTTTGCAAAATTGCTGAGAGGTGTGGAGGGGATATAAACATCTACACGGTACCATCGTTAACTAATCATTTGAGTGTCAGCCGTGCGGGTGTGATGATGGATGCCATATCATTTGTTAACACTTTCAACGATGAAGATTGTTTTCTCAAGAAAATACCTTGGAAAAAGTTGTCTGATCTTCATGTTGGAGTAGACTATGTATTGTTGGATATGAGAAAGGTGTTTACACCTTTATATGAGTATCGTATTTGCGCCATATTGTACGACGCCGAAGCGGATGAACTTGGTTGCCTTCGAATCTATTTACCACTGAAATATACAAATAGATTTACCGAAGACGAAATGACCGTTGTAAGACATCATTCGATGAAATTAACTTATTACGGAATGAAAGAAGACGGCTTCACTGAAGATTTAAAAGTTAGTTTGTAAAACTATACGTCGAGTGTTTATAGGCCTCACGGGGAGAGATATCACTCGTTAAAAAAAAATCTCAACGCGCTATGTTACATACCTAATGGGTGGTGTGGAAATTGTACCATTCATTCACTTGTCAGACCTTACAGTGTTCACTACTGGCGTTTATTATGTCTATCAAGGACAGAAAAGTACGGGAATATGTGACAGGTGTTCAGTCATTACAAGCATTAAGCTGGCAAACAACTCTTAATACTATTCTAAAGCATACTAGAATAATTTACTATTATTCGGATGAAAGCACCATAAAGAAAGATCAAACGTATCAATTTTTAAAACGATATAGTGCGTTGGTACCGCGAAAGTTTTATGTCGTTTGTGTTTGCTCTTATCCGAATATTGAAGAAGAAGACGATGTATTTGAATTGTCGACGGCATTAGATAATTATATATTTGGTGGATTGGCAGATTACGTGATCGTAGTGGACATGTAATATGTAAATGAGAGTGTTTAAGGTGGTCCTGAAAAGGACCGATTTTTTTTTGGATAAAAGGATTGTTATATTCGTAAAGATTTATATATCTTTATCGTATTCAATAACATTTTTTGGTTTATAAGTAAAAAATAGTTGTTAAAACTTGAGCGGATGTGATTGGTGATAGACGTTTCCTGTTTTAAAGGAAAAAATAAGAATTTATTTCTGTTTTCCTGTTTATAAGGAAAAAATTGAGCGGATGTGTGGACAATAGATAAGCACGTGTTTTATAAAACTTGAACGGAGGTGCATGCAATAGATAAGCAGGTCAAAACATGATTGTGTGGTTATCATAAGGAAAATACGGCTGTTTTCCTGTTCAAGAGAGTCACGCGTAGGCCGGACGGTTCGTCAGTCGAGCGCCGCATCCCGCACGAAAAACATCTCTCTCTACGTCGCTCCGCTGACACACACACGCGCAAACACACGTTGGTGTAACGAAAGGATGGATGCGCATCGCCACTCAACTCGTTGTCAAGACTGCATCAAGGAAAACGTGCCGCTTTCGTTTGAACATGTTGTTCCACGTCGAGAACCGCTGTAGAGCTCAGTCTGCTGCAAGATGTTGATGAATCGACATCTTTGGTTAGAGAACTCAATTATAGTAATAGCCCTCCTTATGCCAGGAATATTATTTATGCTTGCACTGAATCACTTGCAAAAATTTGAAAAAAAAAACAAAAAAAAAGATTCGAGTGTTTTACAGTACGCCTATTGGGGAGAGATTTCACTCATGTAAAAAAAAATCTCAACGCGCCACGGTTACTACCTCGTGGGTGGTGTGGAAACGTAACCAACTATATAGACCTCCCGATGTACAATTCCATCCGCAGTTTAGCGATGGATGTTGATATAGCCGCAGCGGTGTGGACAATTAGATTTTTTCCGAATCGACGCGTAAGAACGTTGCGTCATCTTATGAAACTTACAACCGCTGTGTTCAAGCCTTAACGATGGAAGTGTCCACATGGATGGTGACTTTCTTACCGACTAGTCCGATAACAAATATAACGCATTTAAAGGATATATTAACGGATCGATTTCCGATTTCAATAATTACAGAAACTGAGACATTACCAAATACCGTACTTTTAGGAATACCGTTCAAAACACACATTCAAGATATTGAAAATGAACTGACAGATATGATAGATTGGATTGTGGTGGTGAGTGTGATATGAACATATTTTTGACAAAAAAAATAAAAAAACTTAACGAAAGAATCGCAAAGACCAATCGTAACTTGAACGATTACAAAGAGATATTGTTTTTCTGTAAAATATTATCGGATTTGTATTAGTGATGGAGAAGACTTTTACCGATTCGGTTAACGAATTGAAGTTTATTGCATCGTATATTTGTAAATATTGTTTTATGATGCTTGTCACTCACTCTGTACACTGCGGTGATGGTGATGATAAAACACACGCTATCGATTGTAAGAAATTCGACTATTGCGGACGTGGACTACCAGAATATTTGTGTTCCTGCGATTTGATTATTGAAAACGTGAAAAGAATATACGCTATGGTACGTGCAAATAAATACGAAGTGTTATGGAAAAATCCGTTTCCCTGTAAAGTTATCGACGGTAACGAACTCTATCGATTACTTTGCAAAATTGCTGAGAGGTGTGGAGGGGATATAAACATCTACACGGTACCATCGTTAACTAATCATTTGAGTGTCAGCCCTGCGGGTGTGATGATGGATGCCATATCATTTGTTAACACTTTCAACGATGAAGATTGTTTTCTCAAGAAAATACCTTGGAAAAAGTTGTCTGATCTTCATGTTGGAGTAGACTATGTATTGTTGGATATGAGAAAGGTGTTTACACCTTTATATGAGTATCGTATTTGCGCCATATTGTACGACGCCGAAGCGGATGAACTTGGTTGCCTTCGAATCTATTTACCACTGAAATATACAAATAGATTTACCGAAACGAAATGACCGTTGTAAGACATCATTCGATGAAATTAACTTATTACGGAATGAAAGAAGACGGCTTCACTGAAGATTTAAAAGTTAGTTTGTAAAACTATACGTCGAGTGTTTATAGGCCTCACGGGGAGAGATATCACTCGTTAAAAAAAATCTCAACGCGCTATGTTACATACCTAATGGGTGGTGTGGAAATTGTACCATTCATTCACTTGTCAGACCTTACAGTGTTCACTACTGGCGTTTATTATGTCTATCAAGGACAGAAAAGTACGGGAATATGTGACAGGTGTTCAGTCATTACAAGCATTAAGCTGGCAAACAACTCTTAATACTATTCTAAAGCATACTAGAATAATTTACTATTATTCGGATGAAAGCACCATAAAGAAAGATCAAACGTATCAATTTTTAAAACGATATAGTGCGTTGGTACCGCGAAAGTTTTATGTCGTTTGTGTTTGCTCTTATCCGAATATTGAAGAAGAAGACGATGTATTTGAATTGTCGACGGCATTAGATAATTATATATTTGGTGGATTGGCAGATTACGTGATCGTAGTGGACATGTAATATGTAAATGAGAGTGTTTAAGGTGGTCCTGAAAAGGACCGATTTTTTTTTGGATAAAAGGATTGTTATATTCGTAAAGATTTATATATTTTTATCGTATTCAATAACATTTTTTGGTTTATAAGTAAAAAATAGTTGTTAAAACTTGAGCGGATGTGATTGGTGATAGACGTTTCCTGTTTTAAAGGAAAAAATAAGAATTTATTTCTGTTTTCCTGTTTATAAGGAAAAAATTGAGCGGATGTGTGGACAATAGATAAGCACGTGTTTTATAAAACTTGAACGGAGGTGCATGCAATAGATAAGCAGGTCAAAACATGATTGTGTGGTTATCATAAGGAAAATACGGCTGTTTTCCTGTTCAAGAGAGTCACGCGTAGGCCGGACGGTTCGTCAGTCGAGCGCCGCATCCCGCACGGAAAACATCTCTCTCTACGTCGCTCCGCTGACACACACACGCGCAAACACACGTTGGTGTAACGAAAGGATGGATGCGCATCGCCACTCAACTCGTTGTCAAGACTGCATCAAGGAAAACGTGCCGCTTTCGTTTGAACATGTTGTTCCACGTCGAGAACCGCTGTAGAGCTCAGTCTGCTGCAAGATGTTGATGAATCGACATCTTTGGTTAGAGAACTCAATTATAGTAATAGCCCTCCTTATGCCAGGAATATTATTTATGCTTGCACTGAATCACTTGCAAAAATTTGAAAAAAAAAACAAAAAAAAAGATTCGAGTGTTTTACAGTAGGCCTATTGGGGAGAGATTTCACTCATGTAAAAAAAAATCTCAACGCGCCACGGTTACTACCTCGTGGGTGGTGTGGAAACGTAACCAACTATATAGACCTCCCGATGTACAATTCCATCCGCAGTTTAGCGATGGATGTTGATATAGCCGCAGCGGTGTGGACAATTAGATTTTTTCCGAATCGACGCGTAAGAACGTTGCGTCATCTTATGAAACTTACAACCGCTGTGTTCAAGCCTTAACGATGGAAGTGTCCACATGGATGGTGACTTTCTTACCGACTAGTCCGATAACAAATATAACGCATTTAAAGGATATATTAACGGATCGATTTCCGATTTCAATAATTACAGAAACTGAGACATTACCAAATACCGTACTTTTAGGAATACCGTTCAAAACACACATTCAAGATATTGAAAATGAACTGACAGATATGATAGATTGGATTGTGGTGGTGAGTGTGATATGAACATATTTTTGACAAAAAAAATAAAAAAACTTAACGAAAGAATCGCAAAGACCAATCGTAACTTGAACGATTACAAAGAGATATTGTTTTTCTGTAAAATATTATCGGATTTGTATTAGTGATGGAGAAGACTTTTACCGATTCGGTTAACGAATTGAAGTTTATTGCATCGTATATTTGTAAATATTGTTTTATGATGCTTGTCACTCACTCTGTACACTGCGGTGATGGTGATGATAAAACACACGCTATCGATTGTAAGAAATTCGACTATTGCGGACGTGGACTACCAGAATATTTGTGTTCCTGCGATTTGATTATTGAAAACGTGAAAAGAATATACGCTATGGTACGTGCAAATAAATACGAAGTGTTATGGAAAAATCCGTTTCCCTGTAAAGTTATCGACGGTAACGAACTCTATCGATTACTTTGCAAAATTGCTGAGAGGTGTGGAGGGGATATAAACATCTACACGGTACCATCGTTAACTAATCATTTGAGTGTCAGCCGTGCGGGTGTGATGATGGATGCCATATCATTTGTTAACACTTTCAACGATGAAGATTGTTTTCTCAAGAAAATACCTTGGAAAAAGTTGTCTGATCTTCATGTTGGAGTAGACTATGTATTGTTGGATATGAGAAAGGTGTTTACACCTTTATATGAGTATCGTATTTGCGCCATATTGTACGACGCCGAAGCGGATGAACTTGGTTGCCTTCGAATCTATTTACCACTGAAATATACAAATAGATTTACCGAAGACGAAATGACCGTTGTAAGACATCATTCGATGAAATTAACTTATTACGGAATGAAAGAAGACGGCTTCACTGAAGATTTAAAAGTTAGTTTGTAAAACTATACGTCGAGTGTTTATAGGCCTCACGGGGAGAGATATCACTCGTTAAAAAAAATCTCAACGCGCTATGTTACATACCTAATGGGTGGTGTGGAAATTGTACCATTCATTCACTTGTCAGACCTTACAGTGTTCACTACTGGCGTTTATTATGTCTATCAAGGACAGAAAAGTACGGGAATATGTGACAGGTGTTCAGTCATTACAAGCATTAAGCTGGCAAACAACTCTTAATACTATTCTAAAGCATACTAGAATAATTTACTATTATTCGGATGAAAGCACCATAAAGAAAGATCAAACGTATCAATTTTTAAAATGATATAGTGCGTTGGTACCGCGAAAGTTTTATGTCGTTTGTGTTTGCTCTTATCCGAATATTGAAGAAGAAGACGATGTATTTGAATTGTCGACGGCATTAGATAATTATATATTTGGTGGATTGGCAGATTACGTGATCGTAGTGGACATGTAATATGTAAATGAGAGTGTTTAAGGTGGTCCTGAAAAGGACCGATTTTTTTTTGGATAAAAGGATTGTTATATTCGTAAAGATTTATATATCTTTATCGTATTCAATAACATTTTTTGGTTTATAAGTAAAAAATAGTTGTTAAAACTTGAGCGGATGTGATTGGTGATAGACGTTTCCTGTTTTAAAGGAAAAAATAAGAATTTATTTCTGTTTTCCTGTTTATAAGGAAAAAATTGAGCGGATGTGTGGACAATAGATAAGCACGTGTTTTATAAAACTTGAACGGAGGTGCATGCAATAGATAAGCAGGTCAAAACATGATTGTGTGGTTATCATAAGGAAAATACGGCTGTTTTCCTGTTCAAGAGAGTCACGCGTAGGCCGGACGGTTCGTCAGTCGAGCGCCGCATCCCGCACGAAAAACATCTCTCTCTACGTCGCTCCGCTGACACACACACGCGCAAACACACGTTGGTGTAACGAAAGGATGGATGCGCATCGCCACTCAACTCGTTGTCAAGACTGCATCAAGGAAAACGTGCCGCTTTCGTTTGAACATGTTGTTCCACGTCGAGAACCGCTGTAGAGCTCAGTCTGCTGCAAGATGTTGATGAATCGACATCTTTGGTTAGAGAACTCAATTATAGTAATAGCCCTCCTTATGCCAGGAATATTATTTATGCTTGCACTGAATCACTTGCAAAAATTTGAAAAAAAAAACAAAAAAAAAGATTCGAGTGTTTTACAGTACGCCTATTGGGGAGAGATTTCACTCATGTAAAAAAAAATCTCAACGCGCCACGGTTACTACCTCGTGGGTGGTGTGGAAACGTAACCAACTATATAGACCTCCCGATGTACAATTCCATCCGCAGTTTAGCGATGGATGTTGATATAGCCGCAGCGGTGTGGACAATTAGATTTTTTCCGAATCGACGCGTAAGAACGTTGCGTCATCTTATGAAACTTACAACCGCTGTGTTCAAGCCTTAACGATGGAAGTGTCCACATGGATGGTGACTTTCTTACCGACTAGTCCGATAACAAATATAACGCATTTAAAGGATATATTAACGGATCGATTTCCGATTTCAATAATTACAGAAACTGAGACATTACCAAATACCGTACTTTTAGGAATACCGTTCAAAACACACATTCAAGATATTGAAAATGAACTGACAGATATGATAGATTGGATTGTGGTGGTGAGTGTGATATGAACATATTTTTGACAAAAAAAATAAAAAAACTTAACGAAAGAATCGCAAAGACCAATCGTAACTTGAACGATTACAAAGAGATATTGTTTTTCTGTAAAATATTATCGGATTTGTATTAGTGATGGAGAAGACTTTTACCGATTCGGTTAACGAATTGAAGTTTATTGCATCGTATATTTGTAAATATTGTTTTATGATGCTTGTCACTCACTCTGTACACTGCGGTGATGGTGATGATAAAACACACGCTATCGATTGTAAGAAATTCGACTATTGCGGACGTGGACTACCAGAATATTTGTGTTCCTGCGATTTGATTATTGAAAACGTGAAAAGAATATACGCTATGGTACGTGCAAATAAATACGAAGTGTTATGGAAAAATCCGTTTCCCTGTAAAGTTATCGACGGTAACGAACTCTATCGATTACTTTGCAAAATTGCTGAGAGGTGTGGAGGGGATATAAACATCTACACGGTACCATCGTTAACTAATCATTTGAGTGTCAGCCCTGCGGGTGTGATGATGGATGCCATATCATTTGTTAACACTTTCAACGATGAAGATTGTTTTCTCAAGAAAATACCTTGGAAAAAGTTGTCTGATCTTCATGTTGGAGTAGACTATGTATTGTTGGATATGAGAAAGGTGTTTACACCTTTATATGAGTATCGTATTTGCGCCATATTGTACGACGCCGAAGCGGATGAACTTGGTTGCCTTCGAATCTATTTACCACTGAAATATACAAATAGATTTACCGAAACGAAATGACCGTTGTAAGACATCATTCGATGAAATTAACTTATTACGGAATGAAAGAAGACGGCTTCACTGAAGATTTAAAAGTTAGTTTGTAAAACTATACGTCGAGTGTTTATAGGCCTCACGGGGAGAGATATCACTCGTTAAAAAAAATCTCAACGCGCTATGTTACATACCTAATGGGTGGTGTGGAAATTGTACCATTCATTCACTTGTCAGACCTTACAGTGTTCACTACTGGCGTTTATTATGTCTATCAAGGACAGAAAAGTACGGGAATATGTGACAGGTGTTCAGTCATTACAAGCATTAAGCTGGCAAACAACTCTTAATACTATTCTAAAGCATACTAGAATAATTTACTATTATTCGGATGAAAGCACCATAAAGAAAGATCAAACGTATCAATTTTTAAAACGATATAGTGCGTTGGTACCGCGAAAGTTTTATGTCGTTTGTGTTTGCTCTTATCCGAATATTGAAGAAGAAGACGATGTATTTGAATTGTCGACGGCATTAGATAATTATATATTTGGTGGATTGGCAGATTACGTGATCGTAGTGGACATGTAATATGTAAATGAGAGTGTTTAAGGTGGTCCTGAAAAGGACCGATTTTTTTTTGGATAAAAGGATTGTTATATTCGTAAAGATTTATATATTTTTATCGTATTCAATAACATTTTTTGGTTTATAAGTAAAAAATAGTTGTTAAAACTTGAGCGGATGTGATTGGTGATAGACGTTTCCTGTTTTAAAGGAAAAAATAAGAATTTATTTCTGTTTTCCTGTTTATAAGGAAAAAATTGAGCGGATGTGTGGACAATAGATAAGCACGTGTTTTATAAAACTTGAACGGAGGTGCATGCAATAGATAAGCAGGTCAAAACATGATTGTGTGGTTATCATAAGGAAAATACGGCTGTTTTCCTGTTCAAGAGAGTCACGCGTAGGCCGGACGGTTCGTCAGTCGAGCGCCGCATCCCGCACGGAAAACATCTCTCTCTACGTCGCTCCGCTGACACACACACGCGCAAACACACGTTGGTGTAACGAAAGGATGGATGCGCATCGCCACTCAACTCGTTGTCAAGACTGCATCAAGGAAAACGTGCCGCTTTCGTTTGAACATGTTGTTCCACGTCGAGAACCGCTGTAGAGCTCAGTCTGCTGCAAGATGTTGATGAATCGACATCTTTGGTTAGAGAACTCAATTATAGTAATAGCCCTCCTTATGCCAGGAATATTATTTATGCTTGCACTGAATCACTTGCAAAAATTTGAAAAAAAAAACAAAAAAAAAGATTCGAGTGTTTTACAGTAGGCCTATTGGGGAGAGATTTCACTCATGTAAAAAAAAATCTCAACGCGCCACGGTTACTACCTCGTGGGTGGTGTGGAAACGTAACCAACTATATAGACCTCCCGATGTACAATTCCATCCGCAGTTTAGCGATGGATGTTGATATAGCCGCAGCGGTGTGGACAATTAGATTTTTTCCGAATCGACGCGTAAGAACGTTGCGTCATCTTATGAAACTTACAACCGCTGTGTTCAAGCCTTAACGATGGAAGTGTCCACATGGATGGTGACTTTCTTACCGACTAGTCCGATAACAAATATAACGCATTTAAAGGATATATTAACGGATCGATTTCCGATTTCAATAATTACAGAAACTGAGACATTACCAAATACCGTACTTTTAGGAATACCGTTCAAAACACACATTCAAGATATTGAAAATGAACTGACAGATATGATAGATTGGATTGTGGTGGTGAGTGTGATATGAACATATTTTTGACAAAAAAAATAAAAAAACTTAACGAAAGAATCGCAAAGACCAATCGTAACTTGAACGATTACAAAGAGATATTGTTTTTCTGTAAAATATTATCGGATTTGTATTAGTGATGGAGAAGACTTTTACCGATTCGGTTAACGAATTGAAGTTTATTGCATCGTATATTTGTAAATATTGTTTTATGATGCTTGTCACTCACTCTGTACACTGCGGTGATGGTGATGATAAAACACACGCTATCGATTGTAAGAAATTCGACTATTGCGGACGTGGACTACCAGAATATTTGTGTTCCTGCGATTTGATTATTGAAAACGTGAAAAGAATATACGCTATGGTACGTGCAAATAAATACGAAGTGTTATGGAAAAATCCGTTTCCCTGTAAAGTTATCGACGGTAACGAACTCTATCGATTACTTTGCAAAATTGCTGAGAGGTGTGGAGGGGATATAAACATCTACACGGTACCATCGTTAACTAATCATTTGAGTGTCAGCCCTGCGGGTGTGATGATGGATGCCATATCATTTGTTAACACTTTCAACGATGAAGATTGTTTTCTCAAGAAAATACCTTGGAAAAAGTTGTCTGATCTTCATGTTGGAGTAGACTATGTATTGTTGGATATGAGAAAGGTGTTTACACCTTTATATGAGTATCGTATTTGCGCCATATTGTACGACGCCGAAGCGGATGAACTTGGTTGCCTTCGAATCTATTTACCACTGAAATATACAAATAGATTTACCGAAGACGAAATGACCGTTGTAAGACATCATTCGATGAAATTAACTTATTACGGAATGAAAGAAGACGGCTTCACTGAAGATTTAAAAGTTAGTTTGTAAAACTATACGTCGAGTGTTTATAGGCCTCACGGGGAGAGATATCACTCGTTAAAAAAAAATCTCAACGCGCTATGTTACATACCTAATGGGTGGTGTGGAAATTGTACCATTCATTCACTTGTCAGACCTTACAGTGTTCACTACTGGCGTTTATTATGTCTATCAAGGACAGAAAAGTACGGGAATATGTGACAGGTGTTCAGTCATTACAAGCATTAAGCTGGCAAACAACTCTTAATACTATTCTAAAGCATACTAGAATAATTTACTATTATTCGGATGAAAGCACCATAAAGAAAGATCAAACGTATCAATTTTTAAAACGATATAGTGCGTTGGTACCGCGAAAGTTTTATGTCGTTTGTGTTTGCTCTTATCCGAATATTGAAGAAGAAGACGATGTATTTGAATTGTCGACGGCATTAGATAATTATATATTTGGTGGATTGGCAGATTACGTGATCGTAGTGGACATGTAATATGTAAATGAGAGTGTTTAAGGTGGTCCTGAAAAGGACCGATTTTTTTTTGGATAAAAGGATTGTTATATTCGTAAAGATTTATATATTTTTATCGTATTCAATAACATTTTTTGGTTTATAAGTAAAAAATAGTTGTTAAAACTTGAGCGGATGTGATTGGTGATAGACGTTTCCTGTTTTAAAGGAAAAAATAAGAATTTATTTCTGTTTTCCTGTTTATAAGGAAAAAATTGAGCGGATGTGTGGACAATAGATAAGCACGTGTTTTATAAAACTTGAACGGAGGTGCATGCAATAGAAAAGCAGGTCAAAACATGATTGTGTGGTTATCATAAGGAAAATACGGCTGTTTTCCTGTTCAAGAGAGTCACGCGTAGGCCGGACGGTTCGTCAGTCGAACGCCGCATCCCGCACGGAAAACATCTCTCTCTACGTCGCTCCGCTGACACACACACGCGCAAACACACGTTGGTGTAACGAAAGGATGGATGCGCATCGCAACTCAACTAGTTGTCAAGACTGCATCAAGGAAAACGTGCCGCTTTCGTTTGAACATGTTGTTCCACGTCGAGAACCGCTGTAGAGCTCAGTCTGCTGCAAGATGTTGATGAATCGACATCTTTGGTTAGAGAACTCAATTATAGTAATAGCCCTCCTTATGCCAGGAATATTATTTATGCTTGCACTGAATCACTTGCAAAAATTTGAAAAAAAAAAACAAAAAAAAAGATTCGAGTGTTTTACAGTAGGCCTATTGGGGAGAGATTTCACTCATGTAAAAAAAAATCTCAACGCGCCACGGTTACTACCTCGTGGGTGGTGTGGAAACGTAACCAACTATATAGACCTCCCGATGTACAATTCCATCCGCAGTTTAGCGATGGATGTTGATATAGCCGCAGCGGTGTGGACAATTAGATTTTTTCCGAATCGACGCGTAAGAACGTTGCGTCATCTTATGAAACTTACAACCGCTGTGTTCAAGCCTTAACGATGGAAGTGTCCACATGGATGGTGACTTTCTTACCGACTAGTCCGATAACAAATATAACGCATTTAAAGGATATATTAACGGATCGATTTCCGATTTCAATAATTACAGAAACTGAGACATTACCAAATACCGTACTTTTAGGAATACCGTTCAAAACACACATTCAAGATATTGAAAATGAACTGACAGATATGATAGATTGGATTGTGGTGGTGAGTGTGATATGAACATATTTTTGACAAAAAAAATAAAAAAACTTAACGAAAGAATCGCAAAGACCAATCGTAACTTGAACGATTACAAAGAGATATTGTTTTTCTGTAAAATATTATCGGATTTGTATTAGTGATGGAGAAGACTTTTACCGATTCGGTTAACGAATTGAAGTTTATTGCATCGTATATTTGTAAATATTGTTTTATGATGCTTGTCACTCACTCTGTACACTGCGGTGATGGTGATGATAAAACACACGCTATCGATTGTAAGAAATTCGACTATTGCGGACGTGGACTACCAGAATATTTGTGTTCCTGCGATTTGATTATTGAAAACGTGAAAAGAATATACGCTATGGTACGTGCAAATAAATACGAAGTGTTATGGAAAAATCCGTTTCCCTGTAAAGTTATCGACGGTAACGAACTCTATCGATTACTTTGCAAAATTGCTGAGAGGTGTGGAGGGGATATAAACATCTACACGGTACCATCGTTAACTAATCATTTGAGTGTCAGCCCTGCGGGTGTGATGATGGATGCCATATCATTTGTTAACACTTTCAACGATGAAGATTGTTTTCTCAAGAAAATACCTTGGAAAAAGTTGTCTGATCTTCATGTTGGAGTAGACTATGTATTGTTGGATATGAGAAAGGTGTTTACACCTTTATATGAGTATCGTATTTGCGCCATATTGTACGACGCCGAAGCGGATGAACTTGGTTGCCTTCGAATCTATTTACCACTGAAATATACAAATAGATTTACCGAAGACGAAATGACCGTTGTAAGACATCATTCGATGAAATTAACATATTACGGAATGAAAGAAGACGGCTTCACTGAAGATTTAAAAGTTAGTTTGTAAAACTATACGTCGAGTGTTTATAGGCCTCACGGGGAGAGATATCACTCGTTAAAAAAAATCTCAACGCGCTATGTTACATACCTAATGGGTGGTGTGGAAATTGTACCATTCATTCACTTGTCAGACCTTACAGTGTTCACTACTGGCGTTTATTATGTCTATCAAGGACAGAAAAGTACGGGAATATGTGACAGGTGTTCAGTCATTACAAGCATTAAGCTGGCAAACAACTCTTAATACTATTCTAAAGCATACTAGAATAATTTACTATTATTCGGATGAAAGCACCATAAAGAAAGATCAAACGTATCAATTTTTAAAACGATATAGTGCGTTGGTACCGCGAAAGTTTTATGTCGTTTGTGTTTGCTCTTATCCGAATATTGAAGAAGAAGACGATGTATTTGAATTGTCGACGGCATTAGATAATTATATATTTGGTGGATTGGCAGATTACGTGATCGTAGTGGACATGTAATATGTAAATGAGAGTGTTTAAGGTGGTCCTGAAAAGGACCGATTTTTTTTTGGATAAAAGGATTGTTATATTCGTAAAGATTTATATATCTTTATCGTATTCAATAACATTTTTTGGTTTATAAGTAAAAAATAGTTGTTAAAACTTGAGCGGATGTGATTGGTGATAGACGTTTCCTGTTTTAAAGGAAAAAATAAGAATTTATTTCTGTTTTCCTGTTTATAAGGAAAAAATTGAGCGGATGTGTGGACAATAGATAAGCACGTGTTTTATAAAACTTGAACGGAGGTGCATGCAATAGATAAGCAGGTCAAAACATGATTGTGTGGTTATCATAAGGAAAATACGGCTGTTTTCCTGTTCAAGAGAGTCACGCGTAGGCCGGACGGTTCGTCAGTCGAGCGCCGCATCCCGCACGGAAAACATCTCTCTCTACGTCGCTCCGCTGACACACACACGCGCAAACACACGTTGGTGTAACGAAAGGATGGATGCGCATCGCCACTCAACTCGTTGTCAAGACTGTATCAAGGAAAACGTGCCGCTTTCGTTTGAACATGTTGTTCCACGTCGAGAACCGCTGTAGAGCTCAGTCTGCTGCAAGATGTTGATGAATCGACATCTTTGGTTAGAGAACTCAATTATAGTAATAGCCCTCCTTATGCCAGGAATATTATTTATGCTTGCACTGAATCACTTGCAAAAATTTGAAAAAAAAAACAAAAAAAAAGATTCGAGTGTTTTACAGTAGGCCTATTGGGGAGAGATTTCACTCATGTAAAAAAAAATCTCAACGCGCCACGGTTACTACCTCGTGGGTGGTGTGGAAACGTAACCAACTATATAGACCTCCCGATGTACAATTCCATCCGCAGTTTAGCGATGGATGTTGATATAGCCGCAGCGGTGTGGACAATTAGATTTTTTCCGAATCGACGCGTAAGAACGTTGCGTCATCTTATGAAACTTACGACCGCTGTGTTCAAGCCTTAACGATGGAAGTGTCCACATGGATGGTGACTTTCTTACCGACTAGTCCGATAACAAATATAACGCATTTAAAGGATATATTAACGGATCGATTTCCGATTTCAATAATTACAGAAACTGAGACATTACCAAATACCGTACTTTTAGGAATACCGTTCAAAACACACATTCAAGATATTGAAAATGAACTGACAGATATGATAGATTGGATTGTGGTGGTGAGTGTGATATGAACATATTTTTGACAAAAAAAAATAAAAAAACTTAACGAAAGAATCGCAAAGACCAATCGTAACTTGAACGATTACAAAGAGATATTGTTTTTCTGTAAAATATTATCGGATTTGTATTAGTGATGGAGAAGACTTTTACCGATTCGGTTAACGAATTGAAGTTTATTGCATCGTATATTTGTAAATATTGTTTTATGATGCTTGTCACTCACTCTGTACACTGCGGTGATGGTGATGATAAAACACACGCTATCGATTGTAAGAAATTCGACTATTGCGGACGTGGACTACCAGAATATTTGTGTTCCTGCGATTTGATTATTGAAAACGTGAAAAGAATATACGCTATGGTACGTGCAAATAAATACGAAGTGTTATGGAAAAATCCGTTTCCCTGTAGAGTTATCGACGGTAACGAACTCTATCGATTACTTTGCAAAATTGCTGAGAGGTGTGGAGGGGATATAAACATCTACACGGTACCATCGTTAACTAATCATTTGAATGTCAGCCCTGCGGGTGTGATGATGGATGCCATATCATTTGTTAACACTTTCAACGATGAAGATTGTTTTCTCAATAAAATACCGTGGAAAAAGTTGTCTGATCTTCATGTTGGAGTAGACTATGTATTGTTGGATATGAGAAAGGTGTTTACACCTTTATATGAGTATCGTATTTGCGCTATATTGTACGACGCCGAAGCGGATGAACTTGGTTGCTTTCGAATCTATTTACCACTGAAATATACAAATAGATTTACCGAAGACGAAATGACCGTTGTAAGACATCATTCGATGAAATTAACTTATTACGGAATGAAAGAAGACGGCTTCACTGAAGATTTAAAAGTTAGTTTGTAAAACTATACGTCGAGTGTTTATAGGCCTCACGGGGAGAGATATCACTCGTTAAAAAAAAATCTCAACGCGCTATGTTACATACCTAATGGGTGGTGTGGAAATTGTACCATTCATTCACTTGTCAGACCTTACAGTGTTCACTACTGGCGTTTATTATGTCTATCAAGGACAGAAAAGTACGGGAATATGTGACAGGTGTTCAGTCATTACAAGCATTAAGCTGGCAAACAACTCTTAATACTATTCTAAAGCATACTAGAATAATTTACTATTATTCGGATGAAAGCACCATAAAGAAAGATCAAACGTATCAATTTTTAAAACGATATAGTGCGTTGGTACCGCGAAAGTTTTATGTCGTTTGTGTTTGCTCTTATCCGAATATTGAAGAAGAAGACGATGTATTTGAATTGTCGACGGCATTAGATAATTATATATTTGGTGGATTGGCAGATTACGTGATCGTAGTGGACATGTAATATGTAAATGAGAGTGTTTAAGGTGGTCCTGAAAAGGACCGATTTTTTTTTGGATAAAAGGATTGTTATATTCGTAAAGATTTATATATTTTTATCGTATTCAATAACATTTTTTGGTTTATAAGTAAAAAATAGTTGTTAAAACTTGAGCGGATGTGATTGGTGATAGACGTTTCCTGTTTTAAAGGAAAAAATAAGAATTTATTTCTGTTTTCCTGTTTATAAGGAAAAAATTGAGCGGATGTGTGGACAATAGATAAGCACGTGTTTTATAAAACTTGAACGGAGGTGCATGCAATAGATAAGCAGGTCAAAACATGATTGTGTGGTTATCATAAGGAAAATACGGCTGTTTTCCTGTTCAAGAGAGTCACGCGTAGGCCGGACGGTTCGTCAGTCGAGCGCCGCATCCCGCACGGAAAACATCTCTCTCTACGTCGCTCCGCTGACACACACACGCGCAAACACACGTTGGTGTAACGAAAGGATGGATGCGCATCGCCACTCAACTCGTTGTCAAGACTGTATCAAGGAAAACGTGCCGCTTTCGTTTGAACATGTTGTTCCACGTCGAGAACCGCTGTAGAGCTCAGTCTGCTGCAAGATGTTGATGAATCGACATCTTTGGTTAGAGAACTCAATTATAGTAATAGCCCTCCTTATGCCAGGAATATTATTTATGCTTGCACTGAATCACTTGCAAAAATTTGAAAAAAAAAACAAAAAAAAAGATTCGAGTGTTTTACAGTAGGCCTATTGGGGAGATTTCACTCATGTAAAAAAAAATCTCAACGCGCCACGGTTACTACCTCGTGGGTGGTGTGGAAACGTAACCAACTATATAGACCTCCCGATGTACAATTCCATCCGCAGTTTAGCGATGGATGTTGATATAGCAGCAGCGGTGTGGACAATTAGATTTTTTCCGAATCGACGCGTAAGAACGTTGCGTCATCTTATGAAACTTACAACCGCTGTGTTCAAGCCTTAACGATGGAAGTGTCCACATGGATGGTGACTTTCTTACCGACTAGTCCGATAACAAATATAACGCATTTAAAGGATATATTAACGGATCGATTTCCGATTTCAATAATTACAGAAACTGAGACATTACCAAATACCGTACTTTTAGGAATACCGTTCAAAACACACATTCAAGATATAGAAAATGAACTGACAGATATGATAGATTGGATTGTGGTGGTGAGTGTGATATGAACATATTTTTGACAAAAAAAATAAAAAAACTTAACGAAAGAATCGCAAAGACCAATCGTAACTTGAACGATTACAAAGAGATATTGTTTTTCTGTAAAATATTATCGGATTTGTATTAGTGATGGAGAAGACTTTTACCGATTCGGTTAACGAATTGAAGTTTATTGCATCGTATATTTGTAAATATTGTTTTATGATGCTTGTCACTCACTCTGTACACTGCGGTGATGGTGATGATAAAACACACGCTATCGATTGTAAGAAATTCGACTATTGCGGACGTGGACTACCAGAATATTTGTGTTCCTGCGATTTGATTATTGAAAACGTGAAAAGAATATACGCTATGGTACGTGCAAATAAATACGAAGTGTTATGGAAAAATCCGTTTCCCTGTAAAGTTATCGACGGTAACGAACTCTATCGATTACTTTGCAAAATTGCTGAGAGGTGTGGAGGGGATATAAACATCTACACGGTACCATCGTTAACTAATCATTTGAGTGTCAGCCCTGCGGGTGTGATGATGGATGCCATATCATTTGTTAACACTTTCAACGATGAAGATTGTTTTCTCAAGAAAATACCTTGGAAAAAGTTGTCTGATCTTCATGTTGGAGTAGACTATGTATTGTTGGATATGAGAAAGGTGTTTACACCTTTATATGAGTATCGTATTTGCGCCATATTGTACGACGCCGAAGCGGATGAACTTGGTTGCCTTCGAATCTATTTACCACTGAAATATACAAATAGATTTACCGAAGACGAAATGACCGTTGTAAGACATCATTCGATGAAATTAACATATTACGGAATGAAAGAAGACGGCTTCACTGAAGATTTAAAAGTTAGTTTGTAAAACTATACGTCGAGTGTTTATAGGCCTCACGGGGAGAGATATCACTCGTTAAAAAAAATCTCAACGCGCTATGTTACATACCTAATGGGTGGTGTGGAAATTGTACCATTCATTCACTTGTCAGACCTTACAGTGTTCACTACTGGCGTTTATTATGTCTATCAAGGACAGAAAAGTACGGGAATATGTGACAGGTGTTCAGTCATTACAAGCATTAAGCTGGCAAACAACTCTTAATACTATTCTAAAGCATACTAGAATAATTTACTATTATTCGGATGAAAGCACCATAAAGAAAGATCAAACGTATCAATTTTTAAAACGATATAGTGCGTTGGTACCGCGAAAGTTTTATGTCGTTTGTGTTTGCTCTTATCCGAATATTGAAGAAGAAGACGATGTATTTGAATTGTCGACGGCATTAGATAATTATATATTTGGTGGATTGGCAGATTACGTGATCGTAGTGGACATGTAATATGTAAATGAGAGTGTTTAAGGTGGTCCTGAAAAGGACCGATTTTTTTTTGGATAAAAGGATTGTTATATTCGTAAAGATTTATATATCTTTATCGTATTCAATAACATTTTTTGGTTTATAAGTAAAAAATAGTTGTTAAAACTTGAGCGGATGTGATTGGTGATAGACGTTTCCTGTTTTAAAGGAAAAAATAAGAATTTATTTCTGTTTTCCTGTTTATAAGGAAAAAATTGAGCGGATGTGTGGACAATAGATAAGCACGTGTTTTATAAAACTTGAACGGAGGTGCATGCAATAGATAAGCAGGTCAAAACATGATTGTGTGGTTATCATAAGGAAAATACGGCTGTTTTCCTGTTCAAGAGAGTCACGCGTAGGCCGGACGGTTCGTCAGTCGAGCGCCGCATCCCGCACGGAAAACATCTCTCTCTACGTCGCTCCGCTGACACACACACGCGCAAACACACGTTGGTGTAACGAAAGGATGGATGCGCATCGCCACTCAACTCGTTGTCAAGACTGCATCAAGGAAAACGTGCCGCTTTCGTTTGAACATGTTGTTCCACGTCGAGAACCGCTGTAGAGCTCAGTCTGCTGCAAGATGTTGATGAATCGACATCTTTGGTTAGAGAACTCAATTATAGTAATAGCCCTCCTTATGCCAGGAATATTATTTATGCTTGCACTGAATCACTTGCAAAAATTTGAAAAAAAAAACAAAAAAAAAGATTCGAGTGTTTTACAGTAGGCCTATTGGGGAGAGATTTCACTCATGTAAAAAAAAATCTCAACGCGCCACGGTTACTACCTCGTGGGTGGTGTGGAAACGTAACCAACTATATAGACCTCCCGATGTACAATTCCATCCGCAGTTTAGCGATGGATGTTGATATAGCCGCAGCGGTGTGGACAATTAGATTTTTTCCGAATCGACGCGTAAGAACGTTGCGTCATCTTATGAAACTTACAACCGCTGTGTTCAAGCCTTAACGATGGAAGTGTCCACATGGATGGTGACTTTCTTACCGACTAGTCCGATAACAAATATAACGCATTTAAAGGATATATTAACGGATCGATTTCCGATTTCAATAATTACAGAAACTGAGACATTACCAAATACCGTACTTTTAGGAATACCGTTCAAAACACACATTCAAGATATTGAAAATGAACTGACAGATATGATAGATTGGATTGTGGTGGTGAGTGTGATATGAACATATTTTTGACAAAAAAAATAAAAAAACTTAACGAAAGAATCGCAAAGACCAATCGTAACTTGAACGATTACAAAGAGATATTGTTTTTCTGTAAAATATTATCGGATTTGTATTAGTGATGGAGAAGACTTTTACCGATTCGGTTAACGAATTGAAGTTTATTGCATCGTATATTTGTAAATATTGTTTTATGATGCTTGTCACTCACTCTGTACACTGCGGTGATGGTGATGATAAAACACACGCTATCGATTGTAAGAAATTCGACTATTGCGGACGTGGACTACCAGAATATTTGTGTTCCTGCGATTTGATTATTGAAAACGTGAAAAGAATATACGCTATGGTACGTGCAAATAAATACGAAGTGTTATGGAAAAATCCGTTTCCCTGTAAAGTTATCGACGGTAACGAACTCTATCGATTACTTTGCAAAATTGCTGAGAGGTGTGGAGGGGATATAAACATCTACACGGTACCATCGTTAACTAATCATTTGAGTGTCAGCCCTGCGGGTGTGATGATGGATGCCATATCATTTGTTAACACTTTCAACGATGAAGATTGTTTTCTCAAGAAAATACCTTGGAAAAAGTTGTCTGATCTTCATGTTGGAGTAGACTATGTATTGTTGGATATGAGAAAGGTGTTTACACCTTTATATGAGTATCGTATTTGCGCCATATTGTACGACGCCGAAGCGGATGAACTTGGTTGCCTTCGAATCTATTTACCACTGAAATATACAAATAGATTTACCGAAGACGAAATGACCGTTGTAAGACATCATTCGATGAAATTAACTTATTACGGAATGAAAGAAGACGGCTTCACTGAAGATTTAAAAGTTAGTTTGTAAAACTATACGTCGAGTGTTTATAGGCCTCACGGGGAGAGATATCACTCGTTAAAAAAAAATCTCAACGCGCTATGTTACATACCTAATGGGTGGTGTGGAAATTGTACCATTCATTCACTTGTCAGACCTTACAGTGTTCACTACTGGCGTTTATTATGTCTATCAAGGACAGAAAAGTACGGGAATATGTGACAGGTGTTCAGTCATTACAAGCATTAAGCTGGCAAACAACTCTTAATACTATTCTAAAGCATACTAGAATAATTTACTATTATTCGGATGAAAGCACCATAAAGAAAGATCAAACGTATCAATTTTTAAAACGATATAGTGCGTTGGTACCGCGAAAGTTTTATGTCGTTTGTGTTTGCTCTTATCCGAATATTGAAGAAGAAGACGATGTATTTGAATTGTCGACGGCATTAGATAATTATATATTTGGTGGATTGGCAGATTACGTGATCGTAGTGGACATGTAATATGTAAATGAGAGTGTTTAAGGTGGTCCTGAAAAGGACCGATTTTTTTTTGGATAAAAGGATTGTTATATTCGTAAAGATTTATATATTTTTATCGTATTCAATAACATTTTTTGGTTTATAAGTAAAAAATAGTTGTTAAAACTTGAGCGGATGTGATTGGTGATAGACGTTTCCTGTTTTAAAGGAAAAAATAAGAATTTATTTCTGTTTTCCTGTTTATAAGGAAAAAATTGAGCGGATGTGTGGACAATAGATAAGCACGTGTTTTATAAAACTTGAACGGAGGTGCATGCAATAGAAAAGCAGGTCAAAACATGATTGTGTGGTTATCATAAGGAAAATACGGCTGTTTTCCTGTTCAAGAGAGTCACGCGTAGGCCGGACGGTTCGTCAGTCGAACGCCGCATCCCGCACGGAAAACATCTCTCTCTACGTCGCTCCGCTGACACACACACGCGCAAACACACGTTGGTGTAACGAAAGGATGGATGCGCATCGCAACTCAACTAGTTGTCAAGACTGCATCAAGGAAAACGTGCCGCTTTCGTTTGAACATGTTGTTCCACGTCGAGAACCGCTGTAGAGCTCAGTCTGCTGCAAGATGTTGATGAATCGACATCTTTGGTTAGAGAACTCAATTATAGTAATAGCCCTCCTTATGCCAGGAATATTATTTATGCTTGCACTGAATCACTTGCAAAAATTTGAAAAAAAAAAACAAAAAAAAAGATTCGAGTGTTTTACAGTAGGCCTATTGGGGAGAGATTTCACTCATGTAAAAAAAAATCTCAACGCGCCACGGTTACTACCTCGTGGGTGGTGTGGAAACGTAACCAACTATATAGACCTCCCGATGTACAATTCCATCCGCAGTTTAGCGATGGATGTTGATATAGCCGCAGCGGTGTGGACAATTAGATTTTTTCCGAATCGACGCGTAAGAACGTTGCGTCATCTTATGAAACTTACAACCGCTGTGTTCAAGCCTTAACGATGGAAGTGTCCACATGGATGGTGACTTTCTTACCGACTAGTCCGATAACAAATATAACGCATTTAAAGGATATATTAACGGATCGATTTCCGATTTCAATAATTACAGAAACTGAGACATTACCAAATACCGTACTTTTAGGAATACCGTTCAAAACACACATTCAAGATATTGAAAATGAACTGACAGATATGATAGATTGGATTGTGGTGGTGAGTGTGATATGAACATATTTTTGACAAAAAAAATAAAAAAACTTAACGAAAGAATCGCAAAGACCAATCGTAACTTGAACGATTACAAAGAGATATTGTTTTTCTGTAAAATATTATCGGATTTGTATTAGTGATGGAGAAGACTTTTACCGATTCGGTTAACGAATTGAAGTTTATTGCATCGTATATTTGTAAATATTGTTTTATGATGCTTGTCACTCACTCTGTACACTGCGGTGATGGTGATGATAAAACACACGCTATCGATTGTAAGAAATTCGACTATTGCGGACGTGGACTACCAGAATATTTGTGTTCCTGCGATTTGATTATTGAAAACGTGAAAAGAATATACGCTATGGTACGTGCAAATAAATACGAAGTGTTATGGAAAAATCCGTTTCCCTGTAAAGTTATCGACGGTAACGAACTCTATCGATTACTTTGCAAAATTGCTGAGAGGTGTGGAGGGGATATAAACATCTACACGGTACCATCGTTAACTAATCATTTGAGTGTCAGCCCTGCGGGTGTGATGATGGATGCCATATCATTTGTTAACACTTTCAACGATGAAGATTGTTTTCTCAAGAAAATACCTTGGAAAAAGTTGTCTGATCTTCATGTTGGAGTAGACTATGTATTGTTGGATATGAGAAAGGTGTTTACACCTTTATATGAGTATCGTATTTGCGCCATATTGTACGACGCCGAAGCGGATGAACTTGGTTGCCTTCGAATCTATTTACCACTGAAATATACAAATAGATTTACCGAAGACGAAATGACCGTTGTAAGACATCATTCGATGAAATTAACATATTACGGAATGAAAGAAGACGGCTTCACTGAAGATTTAAAAGTTAGTTTGTAAAACTATACGTCGAGTGTTTATAGGCCTCACGGGGAGAGATATCACTCGTTAAAAAAAATCTCAACGCGCTATGTTACATACCTAATGGGTGGTGTGGAAATTGTACCATTCATTCACTTGTCAGACCTTACAGTGTTCACTACTGGCGTTTATTATGTCTATCAAGGACAGAAAAGTACGGGAATATGTGACAGGTGTTCAGTCATTACAAGCATTAAGCTGGCAAACAACTCTTAATACTATTCTAAAGCATACTAGAATAATTTACTATTATTCGGATGAAAGCACCATAAAGAAAGATCAAACGTATCAATTTTTAAAACGATATAGTGCGTTGGTACCGCGAAAGTTTTATGTCGTTTGTGTTTGCTCTTATCCGAATATTGAAGAAGAAGACGATGTATTTGAATTGTCGACGGCATTAGATAATTATATATTTGGTGGATTGGCAGATTACGTGATCGTAGTGGACATGTAATATGTAAATGAGAGTGTTTAAGGTGGTCCTGAAGAGGACCGATTTTTTTTTGGATAAAAGGATTGTTATATTCGTAAAGATTTATATATTTTTATCGTATTCAATAACATTTTTTGGTTTATAAGTAAAAAATAGTTGTTAAAACTTGAGCGGATGTGATTGGTGATAGACGTTTCCTGTTTTAAAGGAAAAAATAAGAATTTATTTCTGTTTTCCTGTTTATAAGGAAAAAATTGAGCGGATGTGTGGACAATAGATAAGCACGTGTTTTATAAAACTTGAACGGAGGTGCATGCAATAGATAAGCAGGTCAAAACATGATTGTGTGGTTATCATAAGGAAAATACGGCTGTTTTCCTGTTCAAGAGAGTCACGCGTAGGCCGGACGGTTCGTCAGTCGAGCGCCGCATCCCGCACGGAAAACATCTCTCTCTACGTCGCTCCGCTGACACACACACGCGCAAACACACGTTGGTGTAACGAAAGGATGGATGCGCATCGCCACTCAACTCGTTGTCAAGACTGTATCAAGGAAAACGTGCCGCTTTCGTTTGAACATGTTGTTCCACGTCGAGAACCGCTGTAGAGCTCAGTCTGCTGCAAGATGTTGATGAATCGACATCTTTGGTTAGAGAACTCAATTATAGTAATAGCCCTCCTTATGCCAGGAATATTATTTATGCTTGCACTGAATCACTTGCAAAAATTTGAAAAAAAAAACAAAAAAAAAGATTCGAGTGTTTTACAGTAGGCCTATTGGGGAGAGATTTCACTCATGTAAAAAAAAATCTCAACGCGCCACGGTTACTACCTCGTGGGTGGTGTGGAAACGTAACCAACTATATAGACCTCCCGATGTACAATTCCATCCGCAGTTTAGCGATGGATGTTGATATAGCCGCAGCGGTGTGGACAATTAGATTTTTTCCGAATCGACGCGTAAGAACGTTGCGTCATCTTATGAAACTTACAACCGCTGTGTTCAAGCCTTAACGATGGAAGTGTCCACATGGATGGTGACTTTCTTACCGACTAGTCCGATAACAAATATAACGCATTTAAAGGATATATTAACGGATCGATTTCCGATTTCAATAATTACAGAAACTGAGACATTACCAAATACCGTACTTTTAGGAATACCGTTCAAAACACACATTCAAGATATTGAAAATGAACTGACAGATATGATAGATTGGATTGTGGTGGTGAGTGTGATATGAACATATTTTTGACAAAAAAAAATAAAAAAACTTAACGAAAGAATCGCAAAGACCAATCGTAACTTGAACGATTACAAAGAGATATTGTTTTTCTGTAAAATATTATCGGATTTGTATTAGTGATGGAGAAGACTTTTACCGATTCGGTTAACGAATTGAAGTTTATTGCATCGTATATTTGTAAATATTGTTTTATGATGCTTGTCACTCACTCTGTACACTGCGGTGATGGTGATGATAAAACACACGCTATCGATTGTAAGAAATTCGACTATTGCGGACGTGGACTACCAGAATATTTGTGTTCCTGCGATTTGATTATTGAAAACGTGAAAAGAATATACGCTATGGTACGTGCAAATAAATACGAAGTGTTATGGAAAAATCCGTTTCCCTGTAGAGTTATCGACGGTAACGAACTCTATCGATTACTTTGCAAAATTGCTGAGAGGTGTGGAGGGGATATAAACATCTACACGGTACCATCGTTAACTAATCATTTGAATGTCAGCCCTGCGGGTGTGATGATGGATGCCATATCATTTGTTAACACTTTCAACGATGAAGATTGTTTTCTCAATAAAATACCGTGGAAAAAGTTGTCTGATCTTCATGTTGGAGTAGACTATGTATTGTTGGATATGAGAAAGGTGTTTACACCTTTATATGAGTATCGTATTTGCGCTATATTGTACGACGCCGAAGCGGATGAACTTGGTTGCTTTCGAATCTATTTACCACTGAAATATACAAATAGATTTACCGAAGACGAAATGACCGTTGTAAGACATCATTCGATGAAATTAACTTATTACGGAATGAAAGAAGACGGCTTCACTGAAGATTTAAAAGTTAGTTTGTAAAACTATACGTCGAGTGTTTATAGGCCTCACGGGGAGAGATATCACTCGTTAAAAAAAAATCTCAACGCGCTATGTTACATACCTAATGGGTGGTGTGGAAATTGTACCATTCATTCACTTGTCAGACCTTACAGTGTTCACTACTGGCGTTTATTATGTCTATCAAGGACAGAAAAGTACGGGAATATGTGACAGGTGTTCAGTCATTACAAGCATTAAGCTGGCAAACAACTCTTAATACTATTCTAAAGCATACTAGAATAATTTACTATTATTCGGATGAAAGCACCATAAAGAAAGATCAAACGTATCAATTTTTAAAACGATATAGTGCGTTGGTACCGCGAAAGTTTTATGTCGTTTGTGTTTGCTCTTATCCGAATATTGAAGAAGAAGACGATGTATTTGAATTGTCGACGGCATTAGATAATTATATATTTGGTGGATTGGCAGATTACGTGATCGTAGTGGACATGTAATATGTAAATGAGAGTGTTTAAGGTGGTCCTGAAAAGGACCGATTTTTTTTTGGATAAAAGGATTGTTATATTCGTAAAGATTTATATATTTTTATCGTATTCAATAACATTTTTTGGTTTATAAGTAAAAAATAGTTGTTAAAACTTGAGCGGATGTGATTGGTGATAGACGTTTCCTGTTTTAAAGGAAAAAATAAGAATTTATTTCTGTTTTCCTGTTTATAAGGAAAAAATTGAGCGGATGTGTGGACAATAGATAAGCACGTGTTTTATAAAACTTGAACGGAGGTGCATGCAATAGATAAGCAGGTCAAAACATGATTGTGTGGTTATCATAAGGAAAATACGGCTGTTTTCCTGTTCAAGAGAGTCACGCGTAGGCCGGACGGTTCGTCAGTCGAGCGCCGCATCCCGCACGGAAAACATCTCTCTCTACGTCGCTCCGCTGACACACACACGCGCAAACACACGTTGGTGTAACGAAAGGATGGATGCGCATCGCCACTCAACTCGTTGTCAAGACTGTATCAAGGAAAACGTGCCGCTTTCGTTTGAACATGTTGTTCCACGTCGAGAACCGCTGTAGAGCTCAGTCTGCTGCAAGATGTTGATGAATCGACATCTTTGGTTAGAGAACTCAATTATAGTAATAGCCCTCCTTATGCCAGGAATATTATTTATGCTTGCACTGAATCACTTGCAAAAATTTGAAAAAAAAAACAAAAAAAAAGATTCGAGTGTTTTACAGTAGGCCTATTGGGGAGATTTCACTCATGTAAAAAAAAATCTCAACGCGCCACGGTTACTACCTCGTGGGTGGTGTGGAAACGTAACCAACTATATAGACCTCCCGATGTACAATTCCATCCGCAGTTTAGCGATGGATGTTGATATAGCAGCAGCGGTGTGGACAATTAGATTTTTTCCGAATCGACGCGTAAGAACGTTGCGTCATCTTATGAAACTTACAACCGCTGTGTTCAAGCCTTAACGATGGAAGTGTCCACATGGATGGTGACTTTCTTACCGACTAGTCCGATAACAAATATAACGCATTTAAAGGATATATTAACGGATCGATTTCCGATTTCAATAATTACAGAAACTGAGACATTACCAAATACCGTACTTTTAGGAATACCGTTCAAAACACACATTCAAGATATTGAAAATGAACTGACAGATATGATAGATTGGATTGTGGTGGTGAGTGTGATATGAACATATTTTTGACAAAAAAAATAAAAAAACTTAACGAAAGAATCGCAAAGACCAATCGTAACTTGAACGATTACAAAGAGATATTGTTTTTCTGTAAAATATTATCGGATTTGTATTAGTGATGGAGAAGACTTTTACCGATTCGGTTAACGAATTGAAGTTTATTGCATCGTATATTTGTAAATATTGTTTTATGATGCTTGTCACTCACTCTGTACACTGCGGTGATGGTGATGATAAAACACACGCTATCGATTGTAAGAAATTCGACTATTGCGGACGTGGACTACCAGAATATTTGTGTTCCTGCGATTTGATTATTGAAAACGTGAAAAGAATATACGCTATGGTACGTGCAAATAAATACGAAGTGTTATGGAAAAATCCGTTTCCCTGTAAAGTTATCGACGGTAACGAACTCTATCGATTACTTTGCAAAATTGCTGAGAGGTGTGGAGGGGATATAAACATCTACACGGTACCATCGTTAACTAATCATTTGAGTGTCAGCCCTGCGGGTGTGATGATGGATGCCATATCATTTGTTAACACTTTCAACGATGAAGATTGTTTTCTCAAGAAAATACCTTGGAAAAAGTTGTCTGATCTTCATGTTGGAGTAGACTATGTATTGTTGGATATGAGAAAGGTGTTTACACCTTTATATGAGTATCGTATTTGCGCCATATTGTACGACGCCGAAGCGGATGAACTTGGTTGCCTTCGAATCTATTTACCACTGAAATATACAAATAGATTTACCGAAGACGAAATGACCGTTGTAAGACATCATTCGATGAAATTAACATATTACGGAATGAAAGAAGACGGCTTCACTGAAGATTTAAAAGTTAGTTTGTAAAACTATACGTCGAGTGTTTATAGGCCTCACGGGGAGAGATATCACTCGTTAAAAAAAATCTCAACGCGCTATGTTACATACCTAATGGGTGGTGTGGAAATTGTACCATTCATTCACTTGTCAGACCTTACAGTGTTCACTACTGGCGTTTATTATGTCTATCAAGGACAGAAAAGTACGGGAATATGTGACAGGTGTTCAGTCATTACAAGCATTAAGCTGGCAAACAACTCTTAATACTATTCTAAAGCATACTAGAATAATTTACTATTATTCGGATGAAAGCACCATAAAGAAAGATCAAACGTATCAATTTTTAAAACGATATAGTGCGTTGGTACCGCGAAAGTTTTATGTCGTTTGTGTTTGCTCTTATCCGAATATTGAAGAAGAAGACGATGTATTTGAATTGTCGACGGCATTAGATAATTATATATTTGGTGGATTGGCAGATTACGTGATCGTAGTGGACATGTAATATGTAAATGAGAGTGTTTAAGGTGGTCCTGAAAAGGACCGATTTTTTTTTGGATAAAAGGATTGTTATATTCGTAAAGATTTATATATCTTTATCGTATTCAATAACATTTTTTGGTTTATAAGTAAAAAATAGTTGTTAAAACTTGAGCGGATGTGATTGGTGATAGACGTTTCCTGTTTTAAAGGAAAAAATAAGAATTTATTTCTGTTTTCCTGTTTATAAGGAAAAAATTGAGCGGATGTGTGGACAATAGATAAGCACGTGTTTTATAAAACTTGAACGGAGGTGCATGCAATAGATAAGCAGGTCAAAACATGATTGTGTGGTTATCATAAGGAAAATACGGCTGTTTTCCTGTTCAAGAGAGTCACGCGTAGGCCGGACGGTTCGTCAGTCGAGCGCCGCATCCCGCACGGAAAACATCTCTCTCTACGTCGCTCCGCTGACACACACACGCGCAAACACACGTTGGTGTAACGAAAGGATGGATGCGCATCGCCACTCAACTCGTTGTCAAGACTGTATCAAGGAAAACGTGCCGCTTTCGTTTGAACATGTTGTTCCACGTCGAGAACCGCTGTAGAGCTCAGTCTGCTGCAAGATGTTGATGAATCGACATCTTTGGTTAGAGAACTCAATTATAGTAATAGCCCTCCTTATGCCAGGAATATTATTTATGCTTGCACTGAATCACTTGCAAAAATTTGAAAAAAAAAAACAAAAAAAAAGATTCGAGTGTTTTACAGTAGGCCTATTGGGGAGATTTCACTCATGTAAAAAAAAATCTCAACGCGCCACGGTTACTACCTCGTGGGTGGTGTGGAAACGTAACCAACTATATAGACCTCCCGATGTACAATTCCATCCGCAGTTTAGCGATGGATGTTGATATAGCAGCAGCGGTGTGGACAATTAGATTTTTTCCGAATCGACGCGTAAGAACGTTGCGTCATCTTATGAAACTTACAACCGCTGTGTTCAAGCCTTAACGATGGAAGTGTCCACATGGATGGTGACTTTCTTACCGACTAGTCCGATAACAAATATAACGCATTTAAAGGATATATTAACGGATCGATTTCCGATTTCAATAATTACAGAAACTGAGACATTACCAAATACCGTACTTTTAGGAATACCGTTCAAAACACACATTCAAGATATTGAAAATGAACTGACAGATATGATAGATTGGATTGTGGTGGTGAGTGTGATATGAACATATTTTTGACAAAAAAAATAAAAAAACTTAACGAAAGAATCGCAAAGACCAATCGTAACTTGAACGATTACAAAGAGATATTGTTTTTCTGTAAAATATTATCGGATTTGTATTAGTGATGGAGAAGACTTTTACCGATTCGGTTAACGAATTGAAGTTTATTGCATCGTATATTTGTAAATATTGTTTTATGATGCTTGTCACTCACTCTGTACACTGCGGTGATGGTGATGATAAAACACACGCTATCGATTGTAAGAAATTCGACTATTGCGGACGTGGACTACCAGAATATTTGTGTTCCTGCGATTTGATTATTGAAAACGTGAAAAGAATATACGCTATGGTACGTGCAAATAAATACGAAGTGTTATGGAAAAATCCGTTTCCCTGTAAAGTTATCGACGGTAACGAACTCTATCGATTACTTTGCAAAATTGCTGAGAGGTGTGGAGGGGATATAAACATCTACACGGTACCATCGTTAACTAATCATTTGAGTGTCAGCCCTGCGGGTGTGATGATGGATGCCATATCATTTGTTAACACTTTCAACGATGAAGATTGTTTTCTCAAGAAAATACCTTGGAAAAAGTTGTCTGATCTTCATGTTGGAGTAGACTATGTATTGTTGGATATGAGAAAGGTGTTTACACCTTTATATGAGTATCGTATTTGCGCCATATTGTACGACGCCGAAGCGGATGAACTTGGTTGCCTTCGAATCTATTTACCACTGAAATATACAAATAGATTTACCGAAGACGAAATGACCGTTGTAAGACATCATTCGATGAAATTAACATATTACGGAATGAAAGAAGACGGCTTCACTGAAGATTTAAAAGTTAGTTTGTAAAACTATACGTCGAGTGTTTATAGGCCTCACGGGGAGAGATATCACTCGTTAAAAAAAATCTCAACGCGCTATGTTACATACCTAATGGGTGGTGTGGAAATTGTACCATTCATTCACTTGTCAGACCTTACAGTGTTCACTACTGGCGTTTATTATGTCTATCAAGGACAGAAAAGTACGGGAATATGTGACAGGTGTTCAGTCATTACAAGCATTAAGCTGGCAAACAACTCTTAATACTATTCTAAAGCATACTAGAATAATTTACTATTATTCGGATGAAAGCACCATAAAGAAAGATCAAACGTATCAATTTTTAAAACGATATAGTGCGTTGGTACCGCGAAAGTTTTATGTCGTTTGTGTTTGCTCTTATCCGAATATTGAAGAAGAAGACGATGTATTTGAATTGTCGACGGCATTAGATAATTATATATTTGGTGGATTGGCAGATTACGTGATCGTAGTGGACATGTAATATGTAAATGAGAGTGTTTAAGGTGGTCCTGAAAAGGACCGATTTTTTTTTGGATAAAAGGATTGTTATATTCGTAAAGATTTATATATCTTTATCGTATTCAATAACATTTTTTGGTTTATAAGTAAAAAATAGTTGTTAAAACTTGAGCGGATGTGATTGGTGATAGACGTTTCCTGTTTTAAAGGAAAAAATAAGAATTTATTTCTGTTTTCCTGTTTATAAGGAAAAAATTGAGCGGATGTGTGGACAATAGATAAGCACGTGTTTTATAAAACTTGAACGGAGGTGCATGCAATAGATAAGCAGGTCAAAACATGATTGTGTGGTTATCATAAGGAAAATACGGCTGTTTTCCTGTTCAAGAGAGTCACGCGTAGGCCGGACGGTTCGTCAGTCGAGCGCCGCATCCCGCACGGAAAACATCTCTCTCTACGTCGCTCCGCTGACACACACACGCGCAAACACACGTTGGTGTAACGAAAGGATGGATGCGCATCGCCACTCAACTCGTTGTCAAGACTGTATCAAGGAAAACGTGCCGCTTTCGTTTGAACATGTTGTTCCACGTCGAGAACCGCTGTAGAGCTCAGTCTGCTGCAAGATGTTGATGAATCGACATCTTTGGTTAGAGAACTCAATTATAGTAATAGCCCTCCTTATGCCAGGAATATTATTTATGCTTGCACTGAATCACTTGCAAAAATTTGAAAAAAAAAACAAAAAAAAAGATTCGAGTGTTTTACAGTAGGCCTATTGGGGAGATTTCACTCATGTAAAAAAAAATCTCAACGCGCCACGGTTACTACCTCGTGGGTGGTGTGGAAACGTAACCAACTATATAGACCTCCCGATGTACAATTCCATCCGCAGTTTAGCGATGGATGTTGATATAGCAGCAGCGGTGTGGACAATTAGATTTTTTCCGAATCGACGCGTAAGAACGTTGCGTCATCTTATGAAACTTACAACCGCTGTGTTCAAGCCTTAACGATGGAAGTGTCCACATGGATGGTGACTTTCTTACCGACTAGTCCGATAACAAATATAACGCATTTAAAGGATATATTAACGGATCGATTTCCGATTTCAATAATTACAGAAACTGAGACATTACCAAATACCGTACTTTTAGGAATACCGTTCAAAACACACATTCAAGATATTGAAAATGAACTGACAGATATGATAGATTGGATTGTGGTGGTGAGTGTGATATGAACATATTTTTGACAAAAAAAATAAAAAAACTTAACGAAAGAATCGCAAAGACCAATCGTAACTTGAACGATTACAAAGAGATATTGTTTTTCTGTAAAATATTATCGGATTTGTATTAGTGATGGAGAAGACTTTTACCGATTCGGTTAACGAATTGAAGTTTATTGCATCGTATATTTGTAAATATTGTTTTATGATGCTTGTCACTCACTCTGTACACTGCGGTGATGGTGATGATAAAACACACGCTATCGATTGTAAGAAATTCGACTATTGCGGACGTGGACTACCAGAATATTTGTGTTCCTGCGATTTGATTATTGAAAACGTGAAAAGAATATACGCTATGGTACGTGCAAATAAATACGAAGTGTTATGGAAAAATCCGTTTCCCTGTAAAGTTATCGACGGTAACGAACTCTATCGATTACTTTGCAAAATTGCTGAGAGGTGTGGAGGGGATATAAACATCTACACGGTACCATCGTTAACTAATCATTTGAGTGTCAGCCCTGCGGGTGTGATGATGGATGCCATATCATTTGTTAACACTTTCAACGATGAAGATTGTTTTCTCAAGAAAATACCTTGGAAAAAGTTGTCTGATCTTCATGTTGGAGTAGACTATGTATTGTTGGATATGAGAAAGGTGTTTACACCTTTATATGAGTATCGTATTTGCGCCATATTGTACGACGCCGAAGCGGATGAACTTGGTTGCCTTCGAATCTATTTACCACTGAAATATACAAATAGATTTACCGAAGACGAAATGACCGTTGTAAGACATCATTCGATGAAATTAACATATTACGGAATGAAAGAAGACGGCTTCACTGAAGATTTAAAAGTTAGTTTGTAAAACTATACGTCGAGTGTTTATAGGCCTCACGGGGAGAGATATCACTCGTTAAAAAAAATCTCAACGCGCTATGTTACATACCTAATGGGTGGTGTGGAAATTGTACCATTCATTCACTTGTCAGACCTTACAGTGTTCACTACTGGCGTTTATTATGTCTATCAAGGACAGAAAAGTACGGGAATATGTGACAGGTGTTCAGTCATTACAAGCATTAAGCTGGCAAACAACTCTTAATACTATTCTAAAGCATACTAGAATAATTTACTATTATTCGGATGAAAGCACCATAAAGAAAGATCAAACGTATCAATTTTTAAAACGATATAGTGCGTTGGTACCGCGAAAGTTTTATGTCGTTTGTGTTTGCTCTTATCCGAATATTGAAGAAGAAGACGATGTATTTGAATTGTCGACGGCATTAGATAATTATATATTTGGTGGATTGGCAGATTACGTGATCGTAGTGGACATGTAATATGTAAATGAGAGTGTTTAAGGTGGTCCTGAAAAGGACCGATTTTTTTTTGGATAAAAGGATTGTTATATTCGTAAAGATTTATATATCTTTATCGTATTCAATAACATTTTTTGGTTTATAAGTAAAAAATAGTTGTTAAAACTTGAGCGGATGTGATTGGTGATAGACGTTTCCTGTTTTAAAGGAAAAAATAAGAATTTATTTCTGTTTTCCTGTTTATAAGGAAAAAATTGAGCGGATGTGTGGACAATAGATAAGCACGTGTTTTATAAAACTTGAACGGAGGTGCATGCAATAGATAAGCAGGTCAAAACATGATTGTGTGGTTATCATAAGGAAAATACGGCTGTTTTCCTGTTCAAGAGAGTCACGCGTAGGCCGGACGGTTCGTCAGTCGAGCGCCGCATCCCGCACGGAAAACATCTCTCTCTACGTCGCTCCGCTGACACACACACGCGCAAACACACGTTGGTGTAACGAAAGGATGGATGCGCATCGCCACTCAACTCGTTGTCAAGACTGTATCAAGGAAAACGTGCCGCTTTCGTTTGAACATGTTGTTCCACGTCGAGAACCGCTGTAGAGCTCAGTCTGCTGCAAGATGTTGATGAATCGACATCTTTGGTTAGAGAACTCAATTATAGTAATAGCCCTCCTTATGCCAGGAATATTATTTATGCTTGCACTGAATCACTTGCAAAAATTTGAAAAAAAAAACAAAAAAAAAGATTCGAGTGTTTTACAGTAGGCCTATTGGGGAGATTTCACTCATGTAAAAAAAAATCTCAACGCGCCACGGTTACTACCTCGTGGGTGGTGTGGAAACGTAACCAACTATATAGACCTCCCGATGTACAATTCCATCCGCAGTTTAGCGATGGATGTTGATATAGCAGCAGCGGTGTGGACAATTAGATTTTTTCCGAATCGACGCGTAAGAACGTTGCGTCATCTTATGAAACTTACAACCGCTGTGTTCAAGCCTTAACGATGGAAGTGTCCACATGGATGGTGACTTTCTTACCGACTAGTCCGATAACAAATATAACGCATTTAAAGGATATATTAACGGATCGATTTCCGATTTCAATAATTACAGAAACTGAGACATTACCAAATACCGTACTTTTAGGAATACCGTTCAAAACACACATTCAAGATATTGAAAATGAACTGACAGATATGATAGATTGGATTGTGGTGGTGAGTGTGATATGAACATATTTTTGACAAAAAAAATAAAAAAACTTAACGAAAGAATCGCAAAGACCAATCGTAACTTGAACGATTACAAAGAGATATTGTTTTTCTGTAAAATATTATCGGATTTGTATTAGTGATGGAGAAGACTTTTACCGATTCGGTTAACGAATTGAAGTTTATTGCATCGTATATTTGTAAATATTGTTTTATGATGCTTGTCACTCACTCTGTACACTGCGGTGATGGTGATGATAAAACACACGCTATCGATTGTAAGAAATTCGACTATTGCGGACGTGGACTACCAGAATATTTGTGTTCCTGCGATTTGATTATTGAAAACGTGAAAAGAATATACGCTATGGTACGTGCAAATAAATACGAAGTGTTATGGAAAAATCCGTTTCCCTGTAAAGTTATCGACGGTAACGAACTCTATCGATTACTTTGCAAAATTGCTGAGAGGTGTGGAGGGGATATAAACATCTACACGGTACCATCGTTAACTAATCATTTGAGTGTCAGCCCTGCGGGTGTGATGATGGATGCCATATCATTTGTTAACACTTTCAACGATGAAGATTGTTTTCTCAAGAAAATACCTTGGAAAAAGTTGTCTGATCTTCATGTTGGAGTAGACTATGTATTGTTGGATATGAGAAAGGTGTTTACACCTTTATATGAGTATCGTATTTGCGCCATATTGTACGACGCCGAAGCGGATGAACTTGGTTGCCTTCGAATCTATTTACCACTGAAATATACAAATAGATTTACCGAAGACGAAATGACCGTTGTAAGACATCATTCGATGAAATTAACATATTACGGAATGAAAGAAGACGGCTTCACTGAAGATTTAAAAGTTAGTTTGTAAAACTATACGTCGAGTGTTTATAGGCCTCACGGGGAGAGATATCACTCGTTAAAAAAAATCTCAACGCGCTATGTTACATACCTAATGGGTGGTGTGGAAATTGTACCATTCATTCACTTGTCAGACCTTACAGTGTTCACTACTGGCGTTTATTGTCTATCAAGGACAGAAAAGTACGGGAATATGTGACAGGTGTTCAGTCATTACAAGCATTAAGCTGGCAAACAACTCTTAATACTATTCTAAAGCATACTAGAATAATTTACTATTATTCGGATGAAAGCACCATAAAGAAAGATCAAACGTATCAATTTTTAAAACGATATAGTGCGTTGGTACCGCGAAAGTTTTATGTCGTTTGTGTTTGCTCTTATCCGAATATTGAAGAAGAAGACGATGTATTTGAATTGTCGACGGCATTAGATAATTATATATTTGGTGGATTGGCAGATTACGTGATCGTAGTGGACATGTAATATGTAAATGAGAGTGTTTAAGGTGGTCCTGAAAAGGACCGATTTTTTTTTGGATAAAAGGATTGTTATATTCGTAAAGATTTATATATCTTTATCGTATTCAATAACATTTTTTGGTTTATAAGTAAAAAATAGTTGTTAAAACTTGAGCGGATGTGATTGGTGATAGACGTTTCCTGTTTTAAAGGAAAAAATAAGAATTTATTTCTGTTTTCCTGTTTATAAGGAAAAAATTGAGCGGATGTGTGGACAATAGATAAGCACGTGTTTTATAAAACTTGAACGGAGGTGCATGCAATAGATAAGCAGGTCAAAACATGATTGTGTGGTTATCATAAGGAAAATACGGCTGTTTTCCTGTTCAAGAGAGTCACGCGTAGGCCGGACGGTTCGTCAGTCGAGCGCCGCATCCCGCACGGAAAACATCTCTCTCTACGTCGCTCCGCTGACACACACACGCGCAAACACACGTTGGTGTAACGAAAGGATGGATGCGCATCGCCACTCAACTCGTTGTCAAGACTGCATCAAGGAAAACGTGCCGCTTTCGTTTGAACATGTTGTTCCACGTCGAGAACCGCTGTAGAGCTCAGTCTGCTGCAAGATGTTGATGAATCGACATCTTTGGTTAGAGAACTCAATTATAGTAATAGCCCTCCTTATGCCAGGAATATTATTTATGCTTGCACTGAATCACTTGCAAAAATTTGAAAAAAAAAACAAAAAAAAAGATTCGAGTGTTTTACAGTAGGCCTATTGGGGAGAGATTTCACTCATGTAAAAAAAAATCTCAACGCGCCACGGTTACTACCTCGTGGGTGGTGTGGAAACGTAACCAACTATATAGACCTCCCGATGTACAATTCCATCCGCAGTTTAGCGATGGATGTTGATATAGCCGCAGCGGTGTGGACAATTAGATTTTTTCCGAATCGACGCGTAAGAACGTTGCGTCATCTTATGAAACTTACAACCGCTGTGTTCAAGCCTTAACGATGGAAGTGTCCACATGGATGGTGACTTTCTTACCGACTAGTCCGATAACAAATATAACGCATTTAAAGGATATATTAACGGATCGATTTCCGATTTCAATAATTACAGAAGCTGAGACATTACCAAATACCGTACTTTTAGGAATACCGTTCAAAACACACATTCAAGATATTGAAAATGAACTGACAGATATGATAGATTGGATTGTGGTGGTGAGTGTGATATGAACATATTTTTGACAAAAAAAATAAAAAAACTTAACGAAAGAATCGCAAAGACCAATCGTAACTTGAACGATTACAAAGAGATATTGTTTTTCTGTAAAATATTATCGGATTTGTATTAGTGATGGAGAAGACTTTTACCGATTCGGTTAACGAATTGAAGTTTATTGCATCGTATATTTGTAAATATTGTTTTATGATGCTTGTCACTCACTCTGTACACTGCGGTGATGGTGATGATAAAACACACGCTATCGATTGTAAGAAATTCGACTATTGCGGACGTGGACTACCAGAATATTTGTGTTCCTGCGATTTGATTATTGAAAACGTGAAAAGAATATACGCTATGGTACGTGCAAATAAATACGAAGTGTTATGGAAAAATCCGTTTCCCTGTAAAGTTATCGACGGTAACGAACTCTATCGATTACTTTGCAAAATTGCTGAGAGGTGTGGAGGGGATATAAACATCTACACGGTACCATCGTTAACTAATCATTTGAGTGTCAGCCCTGCGGGTGTGATGATGGATGCCATATCATTTGTTAACACTTTCAACGATGAAGATTGTTTTCTCAAGAAAATACCTTGGAAAAAGTTGTCTGATCTTCATGTTGGAGTAGACTATGTATTGTTGGATATGAGAAAGGTGGTTACAACTTTATATGAGTATCGTATTTGCGCCATATTGTACGACGCCGAAGCGGATGAACTTGGTTGCCTTCGAATCTATTTACCACTGAAATATACAAATAGATTTACCGAAGACGAAATGACCGTTGTAAGACATCATTCGATGAAATTAACTTATTACGGAATGAAAGAAGACGGCTTCACTGAAGATTTAAAGTTAGTTTGTAAAACTATACGTCGAGTGTTTATAGGCCTCACGGGGAGAGATATCACTCGTTAAAAAAAAATCTCAACGCGCTATGTTACATACCTAATGGGTGGTGTGGAAATTGTACCATTCATTCACTTGTCAGACCTTACAGTGTTCACTACTGGCGTTTATTATGTCTATCAAGGACAGAAAAGTACGGGAATATGTGACAGGTGTTCAGTCATTACAAGCATTAAGCTGGCAAACAACTCTTAATACTATTCTAAAGCATACTAGAATAATTTACTATTATTCGGATGAAAGCACCATAAAGAAAGATCAAACGTATCAATTTTTAAAACGATATAGTGCGTTGGTACCGCGAAAGTTTTATGTCGTTTGTGTTTGCTCTTATCCGAATATTGAAGAAGAAGACGATGTATTTGAATTGTCGACGGCATTAGATAATTATATATTTGGTGGATTGGCAGATTACGTGATCGTAGTGGACATGTAATATGTAAATGAGAGTGTTTAAGGTGGTCCTGAAGAGGACCGATTTTTTTTTGGATAAAAGGATTGTTATATTCGTAAAGATTTATATATTTTTATCGTATTCAATAACATTTTTTGGTTTATAAGTAAAAAATAGTTGTTAAAACTTGAGCGGATGTGATTGGTGATAGACGTTTCCTGTTTTAAAGGAAAAAATAAGAATTTATTTCTGTTTTCCTGTTTATAAGGAAAAAATTGAGCGGATGTGTGGACAATAGATAAGCACGTGTTTTATAAAACTTGAACGGAGGTGCATGCAATAGATAAGCAGGTCAAAACATGATTGTGTGGTTATCATAAGGAAAATACGGCTGTTTTCCTGTTCAAGAGAGTCACGCGTAGGCCGGACGGTTCGTCAGTCGAGCGCCGCATCCCGCACGGAAAACATCTCTCTCTACGTCGCTCCGCTGACACACACACGCGCAAACACACGTTGGTGTAACGAAGGGATGGATGCGCATCGCCACTCAACTCGTTGTCAAGACTGCATCAAGGAAAACGTGCCGCTTTCGTTTGAACATGTTGTTCCACGTCGAGAACCGCTGTAGAGCTCAGTCTGCTGCAAGATGTTGATGAATCGACATCTTTGGTTAGAGAACTCAATTATAGTAATAGCCCTCCTTATGCCAGGAATATTATTTATGCTTGCACTGAATCACTTGCAAAAATTTGAAAAAAAAAACAAAAAAAAAGATTCGAGTGTTTTACAGTAGGCCTATTGGGGAGAGATTTCACTCATGTAAAAAAAAATCTCAACGCGCCACGGTTACTACCTCGTGGGTGGTGTGGAAACGTAACCAACTATATAGACCTCCCGATGTACAATTCCATCCGCAGTTTAGCGATGGATGTTGATATAGCCGCAGCGGTGTGGACAATTAGATTTTTTCCGAATCGACGCGTAAGAACGTTGCGTCATCTTATGAAACTTACAACCGCTGTGTTCAAGCCTTAACGATGGAAGTGTCCACATGGATGGTGACTTTCTTACCGACTAGTCCGATAACAAATATAACGCATTTAAAGGATATATTAACGGATCGATTTCCGATTTCAATAATTACAGAAACTGAGACATTACCAAATACCGTACTTTTAGGAATACCGTTCAAAACACACATTCAAGATATTGAAAATGAACTGACAGATATGATAGATTGGATTGTGGTGGTGAGTGTGATATGAACATATTTTTGACAAAAAAAATAAAAAAACTTAACGAAAGAATCGCAAAGACCAATCGTAACTTGAACGATTACAAAGAGATATTGTTTTTCTGTAAAATATTATCGGATTTGTATTAGTGATGGAGAAGACTTTTACCGATTCGGTTAACGAATTGAAGTTTATTGCATCGTATATTTGTAAACATTGTTTTATGATGCTTGTCACTCACTCTGTACACTGCGGTGATGGTGATGATAAAACACACGCTATCGATTGTAAGAAATTCGACTATTGCGGACGTGACTACCAGAATATTTGTGTTCCTGCGATTTGATTATTGAAAACGTGAAAAGAATATACGCTATGGTACGTGCAAATAAATACGAAGTGTTATGGAAAAATCCGTTTCCCTGTAAAGTTATCGACGGTAACGAACTCTATCGATTACTTTGCAAAATTGCTGAGAGGTGTGGAGGGGATATAAACATCTACACGGTACCATCGTTAACTAATCATTTGAGTGTCAGCCCTGCGGGTGTGATGATGGATGCCATATCATTTGTTAACACTTTCAACGATGAAGATTGTTTTCTCAAGAAAATACCTTGGAAAAAGTTGTCTGATCTTCATGTTGGAGTAGACTATGTATTGTTGGATATGAGAAAGGTGTTTACACCTTTATATGAGTATCGTATTTGCGCCATATTGTACGACGCCGAAGCGGATGAACTTGGTTGCCTTCGAATCTATTTACCACTGAAATATACAAATAGATTTACCGAAGACGAAATGACCGTTGTAAGACATCATTCGATGAAATTAACTTATTACGGAATGAAAGAAGACGGCTTCACTGAAGATTTAAAAGTTAGTTTGTAAAACTATACGTCGAGTGTTTATAGGCCTCACGGGGAGAGATATCACTCGTTAAAAAAAAATCTCAACGCGCTATGTTACATACCTAATGGGTGGTGTGGAAATTGTACCATTCATTCACTTGTCAGACCTTACAGTGTTCACTACTGGCGTTTATTATGTCTATCAAGGACAGAAAAGTACGGGAATATGTGACAGGTGTTCAGTCATTACAAGCATTAAGCTGGCAAACAACTCTTAATACTATTCTAAAGCATACTAGAATAATTTACTATTATTCGGATGAAAGCACCATAAAGAAAGATCAAACGTATCAATTTTTAAAACGATATAGTGCGTTGGTACCGCGAAAGTTTTATGTCGTTTGTGTTTGCTCTTATCCGAATATTGAAGAAGAAGACGATGTATTTGAATTGTCGACGGCATTAGATAATTATATATTTGGTGGATTGGCAGATTACGTGATCGTAGTGGACATGTAATATGTAAATGAGAGTGTTTAAGGTGGTCCTGAAAAGGACCGATTTTTTTTGGATAAAAGGATTGTTATATTCGTAAAGATTTATATATTTTTATCGTATTCAATAACATTTTTTGGTTTATAAGTAAAATATAGTTGTTAAAACTTGAGCGGATGTGATTGGTGATAGACGTTTCCTGTTTATAAGGAAAAAATTCAGCGGATGTGTGGACAATAGATAAGCACGTGTTTTATAAAACTTGAACGGAGGTGCATGCAATAGATAAGCAGGTCAAAACATGATTGTGTGGTTATCATAAGGAAAATACGGCTGTTTTCCTGTTCAAGAGAGTCACGCGTAGGCCGGACGGTTCGTCAGTCGAGCGCCGCATCCCGCACGGAAAACATCTCTCTCTACGTCGCTCCGCTGACACACACACGCGCAAACACACGTTGGTGTAACGAAGGGATGGATGCGCATCGCCACTCAACTCGTTGTCAAGACTGCATCAAGGAAAACGTGCCGCTTTCGTTTGAACATGTTGTTCCACGTCGAGAACCGCTGTAGAGCTCAGTCTGCTGCAAGATGTTGATGAATCGACATCTTTGGTTAGAGAACTCAATTATAGTAATAGCCCTCCTTATGCCAGGAATATTATTTATGCTTGCACTGAATCACTTGCAAAAATTTGAAAAAAAAAACAAAAAAAAAGATTCGAGTGTTTTACAGTAGGCCTATTGGGGAGAGATTTCACTCATGTAAAAAAAAATCTCAACGCGCCACGGTTACTACCTCGTGGGTGGTGTGGAAACGTAACCAACTATATAGACCTCCCGATGTACAATTCCATCCGCAGTTTAGCGATGGATGTTGATATAGCCGCAGCGGTGTGGACAATTAGATTTTTTCCGAATCGACGCGTAAGAACGTTGCGTCATCTTATGAAACTTACAACCGCTGTGTTCAAGCCTTAACGATGGAAGTGTCCACATGGATGGTGACTTTCTTACCGACTAGTCCGATAACAAATATAACGCATTTAAAGGATATATTAACGGATCGATTTCCGATTTCAATAATTACAGAAACTGAGACATTACCAAATACCGTACTTTTAGGAATACCGTTCAAAACACACATTCAAGATATTGAAAATGAACTGACAGATATGATAGATTGGATTGTGGTGGTGAGTGTGATATGAACATATTTTTGACAAAAAAAATAAAAAAACTTAACGAAAGAATCGCAAAGACCAATCGTAACTTGAACGATTACAAAGAGATATTGTTTTTCTGTAAAATATTATCGGATTTGTATTAGTGATGGAGAAGACTTTTACCGATTCGGTTAACGAATTGAAGTTTATTGCATCGTATATTTGTAAATATTGTTTTATGATGCTTGTCACTCACTCTGTACACTGCGGTGATGGTGATGATAAAACACACGCTATCGATTGTAAGAAATTCGACTATTGCGGACGTGGACTACCAGAATATTTGTGTTCCTGCGATTTGATTATTGAAAACGTGAAAAGAATATACGCTATGGTACGTGCAAATAAATACGAAGTGTTATGGAAAAATCCGTTTCCCTGTAAAGTTATCGACGGTAACGAACTCTATCGATTACTTTGCAAAATTGCTGAGAGGTGTGGAGGGGATATAAACATCTACACGGTACCATCGATAAAACACACGCTATCGATTGTAAGAAATTCGACTATTGCGGACGTGGACTACCAGAATATTTGTGTTCCTGCGATTTGATTATTGAAAACGTGAAAAGAATATACGCTATGGTACGTGCAAATAAATACGAAGTGTTATGGAAAAATCCGTTTCCCTGTAAAGTTATCGACGGTAACGAACTCTATCGATTACTTTGCAAAATTGCTGAGAGGTGTGGAGGGGATATAAACATCTACACGGTACCATCGTTAACTAATCATTTGAGTGTCAGCCCTGCGGGTGTGATGATGGATGCCATATCATTTGTTAACACTTTCAACGATGAAGATTGTTTTCTCAAGAAATTCCTTGGAAAAAGTTGTCTGATCTTCATGTTGGAGTAGACTATGTATTGTTGGATATGAGAAAGGTGTTTACACCTTTATATGAGTATCGTATTTGCGCCATATTGTACGACGCCGAAGCGGATGAACTTGGTTGCCTTCGAATCTATTTACCACTGAAATATACAAATAGATTTACCGAAGACGAAATGACCGTTGTAAGACATCATTCGATGAAATTAACTTATTACGGAATGAAAGAAGACGGCTTCACTGAAGATTTAAAAGTTAGTTTGTAAAACTATACGTCGAGTGTTTATAGGCCTCACGGGGAGAGATATCATCACTCGTTAAAAAAAAAATCTCAACGCGCTATGTTACATACCTAATGGGTGGTGTGGAAATTGTACCATTCATTCACTTGTCAGACCTTACAGTGTTCACTACTGGCGTTTATTATGTCTATCAAGGACAGAAAAGTACGGGTATATGTGACAGGTGTTCAGTCATTACAAGCATTAAGCTGGCAAACAACTCTTAATACTATTCTAAAGCATACTAGAATAATTTACTATTATTCGGATGAAAGCACCATAAAGAAAGATCAAACGTATCAATTTTTAAAACGATATAGTGCGTTGGTACCGCGAAAGTTTTATGTCGTTTGTGTTTGCTCTTATCCGAATATTGAAGAAGAAGACGATGTATTTGAATTGTCGACGGCATTAGATAATTATATATTTGGTGGATTGGCAGATTACGTGATCGTAGTGGACATGTAATATGTAAATGAGAGTGTTTAAGGTGGTCCTGAAAAGGACCGATTTTTTTTTGGATAAAAGGATTGTTATATTCGTAAAGATTTATATATTTTTATCGTATTCAATAACATTTTTTGGTTTATAAGTAAAAAATAGTTGTTAAAACTTGAGCGGATGTGATTGGTGATAGACGTTTCCTGTTTTAAAGGAAAAAATAAGAATTTATTTCTGTTTTCCTGTTTATAAGGAAAAAATTGAGCGGATGTGTGGACAATAGATAAGCACGTGTTTTATAAAACTTGAACGGAGGTGCATGCAATAGATAAGCAGGTCAAAACATGATTGTGTGGTTATCATAAGGAAAATACGGCTGTTTTCCTGTTCAAGAGAGTCACGCGTAGGCCGGACGGTTCGTCAGTCGAGCGCCGCATCCCGCACGAAAAACATCTCTCTCTACGTCGCTCCGCTGACACACACACGCGCAAACACACGTTGGTGTAACGAAAGGATGGATGCGCATCGCCACTCAACTCGTTGTCAAGACTGCATCAAGGAAAACGTGCCGCTTTCGTTTGAACATGTTGTTCCACGTCGAGAACCGCTGTAGAGCTCAGTCTGCTGCAAGATGTTGATGAATCGACATCTTTGGTTAGAGAACTCAATTATAGTAATAGCCCTCCTTATGCCAGGAATATTATTTATGCTTGCACTGAATCACTTGCAAAAATTTGAAAAAAAAAAACAAAAAAAAAGATTCGAGTGTTTTACAGTAGGCCTATTGGGGAGAGATTTCAATCATGTAAAAAAAAATCTCAACGCGCCACGGTTACTACCTCGTGGGTGGTGTGGAAACGTAACCAACTATATAGACCTCCCGATGTACAATTCCATCCGCAGTTTAGCGATGGATGTTGATATAGCCGCAGCGGTGTGGACAATTAGATTTTTTCCGAATCGACGCGTAAGAACGTTGCGTCATCTTATGAAACTTACAACCGCTGTGTTCAAGCCTTAACGATGGAAGTGTCCACATGGATGGTGACTTTCTTACCGACTAGTCCGATAACAAATATAACGCATTTAAAGGATATATTAACGGATCGATTTCCGATTTCAATAATTACAGAAACTGAGACATTACCAAATACTGTACTTTTAGGAATACCGTTCAAAACACACATTCAAGATATTGAAAATGAACTGACAGATATGATAGATTGGATTGTGGTGGTGAGTGTGATATGAACATATTTTTGACAAAAAAAATAAAAAAACTTAACGAAAGAATCGCAAAGACCAATCGTAACTTGAACGATTACAAAGAGATATTGTTTTTCTGTAAAATATTATCGGATTTGTATTAGTGATGGAGAAGACTTTTACCGATTCGGTTAACGAATTGAAGTTTATTGCATCGTATATTTGTAAATATTGTTTTATGATGCTTGTCACTCACTCTGTACACTGCGGTGATGGTGATGATAAAACACACGCTATCGATTGTAAGAAATTCGACTATTGCGGACGTGGACTACCAGAATATTTGTGTTCCTGCGATTTGATTATTGAAAACGTGAAAAGAATATACGCTATGGTACGTGCAAATAAATACGAAGTGTTATGGAAAAATCCGTTTCCCTGTAAAGTTATCGACGGTAACGAACTCTATCGATTACTTTGCAAAATTGCTGAGAGGTGTGGAGGGGATATAAACATCTACACGGTACCATCGATAAAACACACGCTATCGATTGTAAGAAATTCGACTATTGCGGACGTGGACTACCAGAATATTTGTGTTCCTGCGATTTGATTATTGAAAACGTGAAAAGAATATACGCTATGGTACGTGCAAATAAATACGAAGTGTTATGGAAAAATCCGTTTCCCTGTAAAGTTATCGACGGTAACGAACTCTATCGATTACTTTGCAAAATTGCTGAGAGGTGTGGAGGGGATATAAACATCTACACGGTACCATCGTTAACTAATCATTTGAGTGTCAGCCCTGCGGGTGTGATGATGGATGCCATATCATTTGTTAACACTTTCAACGATGAAGATTGTTTTCTCAAGAAATTCCTTGGAAAAAGTTGTCTGATCTTCATGTTGGAGTAGACTATGTATTGTTGGATATGAGAAAGGTGTTTACACCTTTATATGAGTATCGTATTTGCGCCATATTGTACGACGCCGAAGCGGATGAACTTGGTTGCCTTCGAATCTATTTACCACTGAAATATACAAATAGATTTACCGAAGACGAAATGACCGTTGTAAGACATCATTCGATGAAATTAACTTATTACGGAATGAAAGAAGACGGCTTCACTGAAGATTTAAAAGTTAGTTTGTAAAACTATACGTCGAGTGTTTATAGGCCTCACGGGGAGAGATATCATCACTCGTTAAAAAAAAATCTCAACGCGCTATGTTACATACCTAATGGGTGGTGTGGAAATTGTACCATTCATTCACTTGTCAGACCTTACAGTGTTCACTACTGGCGTTTATTATGTCTATCAAGGACAGAAAAGTACGGGTATATGTGACAGGTGTTCAGTCATTACAAGCATTAAGCTGGCAAACAACTCTTAATACTATTCTAAAGCATACTAGAATAATTTACTATTATTCGGATGAAAGCACCATAAAGAAAGATCAAACGTATCAATTTTTAAAACGATATAGTGCGTTGGTACCGCGAAAGTTTTATGTCGTTTGTGTTTGCTCTTATCCGAATATTGAAGAAGAAGACGATGTATTTGAATTGTCGACGGCATTAGATAATTATATATTTGGTGGATTGGCAGATTACGTGATCGTAGTGGACATGTAATATGTAAATGAGAGTGTTTAAGGTGGTCCTGAAAAGGACCGATTTTTTTTTGGATAAAAGGATTGTTATATTCGTAAAGATTTATATATTTTTATCGTATTCAATAACATTTTTTGGTTTATAAGTAAAATATAGTTGTTAAAACTTGAGCGGATGTGATTGGTGATAGACGTTTCCTGTTTATAAGGAAAAAATTCAGCGGATGTGTGGACAATAGATAAGCACGTGTTTTATAAAACTTGAACGGAGGTGCATGCAATAGATAAGCAGGTCAAAACATGATTGTGTGGTTATCATAAGGAAAATACGGCTGTTTTCCTGTTCAAGAGAGTCACGCGTAGGCCGGACGGTTCGTCAGTCGAGCGCCGCATCCCGCACGGAAAACATCTCTCTCTACGTCGCTCCGCTGACACACACACGCGCAAACACACGTTGGTGTAACGAAGGGATGGATGCGCATCGCCACTCAACTCGTTGTCAAGACTGCATCAAGGAAAACGTGCCGCTTTCGTTTGAACATGTTGTTCCACGTCGAGAACCGCTGTAGAGCTCAGTCTGCTGCAAGATGTTGATGAATCGACATCTTTGGTTAGAGAACTCAATTATAGTAATAGCCCTCCTTATGCCAGGAATATTATTTATGCTTGCACTGAATCACTTGCAAAAATTTGAAAAAAAAAACAAAAAAAAAGATTCGAGTGTTTTACAGTAGGCCTATTGGGGAGAGATTTCACTCATGTAAAAAAAAATCTCAACGCGCCACGGTTACTACCTCGTGGGTGGTGTGGAAACGTAACCAACTATATAGACCTCCCGATGTACAATTCCATCCGCAGTTTAGCGATGGATGTTGATATAGCCGCAGCGGTGTGGACAATTAGATTTTTTCCGAATCGACGCGTAAGAACGTTGCGTCATCTTATGAAACTTACAACCGCTGTGTTCAAGCCTTAACGATGGAAGTGTCCACATGGATGGTGACTTTCTTACCGACTAGTCCGATAACAAATATAACGCATTTAAAGGATATATTAACGGATCGATTTCCGATTTCAATAATTACAGAAACTGAGACATTACCAAATACCGTACTTTTAGGAATACCGTTCAAAACACACATTCAAGATATTGAAAATGAACTGACAGATATGATAGATTGGATTGTGGTGGTGAGTGTGATATGAACATATTTTTGACAAAAAAAATAAAAAAACTTAACGAAAGAATCGCAAAGACCAATCGTAACTTGAACGATTACAAAGAGATATTGTTTTTCTGTAAAATATTATCGGATTTGTATTAGTGATGGAGAAGACTTTTACCGATTCGGTTAACGAATTGAAGTTTATTGCATCGTATATTTGTAAATATTGTTTTATGATGCTTGTCACTCACTCTGTACACTGCGGTGATGGTGATGATAAAACACACGCTATCGATTGTAAGAAATTCGACTATTGCGGACGTGGACTACCAGAATATTTGTGTTCCTGCGATTTGATTATTGAAAACGTGAAAAGAATATACGCTATGGTACGTGCAAATAAATACGAAGTGTTATGGAAAAATCCGTTTCCCTGTAAAGTTATCGACGGTAACGAACTCTATCGATTACTTTGCAAAATTGCTGAGAGGTGTGGAGGGGATATAAACATCTACACGGTACCATCGATAAAACACACGCTATCGATTGTAAGAAATTCGACTATTGCGGACGTGGACTACCAGAATATTTGTGTTCCTGCGATTTGATTATTGAAAACGTGAAAAGAATATACGCTATGGTACGTGCAAATAAATACGAAGTGTTATGGAAAAATCCGTTTCCCTGTAAAGTTATCGACGGTAACGAACTCTATCGATTACTTTGCAAAATTGCTGAGAGGTGTGGAGGGGATATAAACATCTACACGGTACCATCGTTAACTAATCATTTGAGTGTCAGCCCTGCGGGTGTGATGATGGATGCCATATCATTTGTTAACACTTTCAACGATGAAGATTGTTTTCTCAAGAAATTCCTTGGAAAAAGTTGTCTGATCTTCATGTTGGAGTAGACTATGTATTGTTGGATATGAGAAAGGTGTTTACACCTTTATATGAGTATCGTATTTGCGCCATATTGTACGACGCCGAAGCGGATGAACTTGGTTGCCTTCGAATCTATTTACCACTGAAATATACAAATAGATTTACCGAAGACGAAATGACCGTTGTAAGACATCATTCGATGAAATTAACTTATTACGGAATGAAAGAAGACGGCTTCACTGAAGATTTAAAAGTTAGTTTGTAAAACTATACGTCGAGTGTTTATAGGCCTCACGGGGAGAGATATCATCACTCGTTAAAAAAAAAATCTCAACGCGCTATGTTACATACCTAATGGGTGGTGTGGAAATTGTACCATTCATTCACTTGTCAGACCTTACAGTGTTCACTACTGGCGTTTATTATGTCTATCAAGGACAGAAAAGTACGGGTATATGTGACAGGTGTTCAGTCATTACAAGCATTAAGCTGGCAAACAACTCTTAATACTATTCTAAAGCATACTAGAATAATTTACTATTATTCGGATGAAAGCACCATAAAGAAAGATCAAACGTATCAATTTTTAAAACGATATAGTGCGTTGGTACCGCGAAAGTTTTATGTCGTTTGTGTTTGCTCTTATCCGAATATTGAAGAAGAAGACGATGTATTTGAATTGTCGACGGCATTAGATAATTATATATTTGGTGGATTGGCAGATTACGTGATCGTAGTGGACATGTAATATGTAAATGAGAGTGTTTAAGGTGGTCCTGAAAAGGACCGATTTTTTTTTGGATAAAAGGATTGTTATATTCGTAAAGATTTATATATTTTTATCGTATTCAATAACATTTTTTGGTTTATAAGTAAAAAATAGTTGTTAAAACTTGAGCGGATGTGATTGGTGATAGACGTTTCCTGTTTTAAAGGAAAAAATAAGAATTTATTTCTGTTTTCCTGTTTATAAGGAAAAAATTGAGCGGATGTGTGGACAATAGATAAGCACGTGTTTTATAAAACTTGAACGGAGGTGCATGCAATAGATAAGCAGGTCAAAACATGATTGTGTGGTTATCATAAGGAAAATACGGCTGTTTTCCTGTTCAAGAGAGTCACGCGTAGGCCGGACGGTTCGTCAGTCGAGCGCCGCATCCCGCACGAAAAACATCTCTCTCTACGTCGCTCCGCTGACACACACACGCGCAAACACACGTTGGTGTAACGAAAGGATGGATGCGCATCGCCACTCAACTCGTTGTCAAGACTGCATCAAGGAAAACGTGCCGCTTTCGTTTGAACATGTTGTTCCACGTCGAGAACCGCTGTAGAGCTCAGTCTGCTGCAAGATGTTGATGAATCGACATCTTTGGTTAGAGAACTCAATTATAGTAATAGCCCTCCTTATGCCAGGAATATTATTTATGCTTGCACTGAATCACTTGCAAAAATTTGAAAAAAAAAAACAAAAAAAAAGATTCGAGTGTTTTACAGTAGGCCTATTGGGGAGAGATTTCAATCATGTAAAAAAAAATCTCAACGCGCCACGGTTACTACCTCGTGGGTGGTGTGGAAACGTAACCAACTATATAGACCTCCCGATGTACAATTCCATCCGCAGTTTAGCGATGGATGTTGATATAGCCGCAGCGGTGTGGACAATTAGATTTTTTCCGAATCGACGCGTAAGAACGTTGCGTCATCTTATGAAACTTACAACCGCTGTGTTCAAGCCTTAACGATGGAAGTGTCCACATGGATGGTGACTTTCTTACCGACTAGTCCGATAACAAATATAACGCATTTAAAGGATATATTAACGGATCGATTTCCGATTTCAATAATTACAGAAACTGAGACATTACCAAATACTGTACTTTTAGGAATACCGTTCAAAACACACATTCAAGATATTGAAAATGAACTGACAGATATGATAGATTGGATTGTGGTGGTGAGTGTGATATGAACATATTTTTGACAAAAAAAATAAAAAAACTTAACGAAAGAATCGCAAAGACCAATCGTAACTTGAACGATTACAAAGAGATATTGTTTTTCTGTAAAATATTATCGGATTTGTATTAGTGATGGAGAAGACTTTTACCGATTCGGTTAACGAATTGAAGTTTATTGCATCGTATATTTGTAAATATTGTTTTATGATGCTTGTCACTCACTCTGTACACTGCGGTGATGGTGATGATAAAACACACGCTATCGATTGTAAGAAATTCGACTATTGCGGACGGTATATCGATCATTACGGTCTATACTTTCCTGCAAAAGTGCACGCAGATCTACCAGTCTACTTGCAACAAGATCCAGAAATCAAAATTCAAGAACCGTTTCCAGAAGACGACAAGGACTGGAGCAAAAATTAAATATTTAGCTTTTCTTTACCATATGTATATTAAACTTAACGCCGATCTATTTGTAATATGCAATTTTTTTGTATGAGAAAATATATGTATGTATGTATATATGTATGTATATATGTATGTATGTATGTATATATGTATGTATGTATGTATGTAAACCGTAACGCCATTCCTTCTGTATTCAGTTTTAAAGTCAATAAATCGTTTTGAAAAAATAAAAAAAATAGTTTTTTCTTTTCTAGATTTAATTCCTCTTCATTATCATTAAGAAATATAAGCCTGAGTAAATATATATATTGGTTAGCTGGCATTTCTCCCACCACCACCCCATTCGGTCGCCCTAGAGCATAGACCAAATTTTCCGTGCCAAAAAACGGCTACTGTGCCTCTAAAAAACGGTATAGCGACCTCGATCCTATCTGCTCCTAATGAGCTACCTAACTTGCGTGAGCGAATTAAGCAGGGTGCCGTACAGCACCCGCTTAAGTGTCCCAGTCGCTCACTTGTCAACAATAAAACTAATAACAATAGAACTAGGCGCACCCCTTGTTACAATTAAAACTATTGAAGTTCTTATAACTAAAAGGCAGCAATTTAGGCTGCCACGCCTCGGTCGCTGTATGCCAGCTAGTACCTGTCCACCATTTAACAGCGCTTGGAGCTAGTTTGGCTGGTGGCCAGCCATTACCTCAAGGAAGGATTCCTACAACAGAGCTTAGGTAAATATATATAAATGATCCGATTGCGTTGAAATGATAAGTCTACAAATATAAACGTTAAAATGATGATCTTACTGTTAATAAGCTTCTACCCGGCGGCAGCTGTCACCGCAGCAGACGAATTCGATTCCAATAAATTTTTATTAGAGTATGGGTTTCTGAAGGGAGGTAATATGAGCCTGCACGATGCAAAAGCGATAGAAGATGCCGTTAGGTTATTTCAAGAATATTTTCAACTTCGTGTTGACGGGAAGTTAAATAACGAGACAGAAACCTTTATGCGTACGCCCCGGTGCGGTGTGGCAGACCTATCGGAATATGCTACCTCCAGAATTGCATTGAAAAAACAAGATCTAAAATGGCATTATCAGTTAGCAACGGCTAAAAAGATGAAAGTGGCGAAAAGACACTCCGTTGAAGTTTACCCAAGCGTACTATGAGTACGATATCCTTATTTCGGACAAGTACGGCATCCACACCTGCGCCAAAAACGAAAGAATTCGATGTTCAAGTAAACTCGACGGACCGGGAGGTATCTTGACTCATGCATTTTTTCCCAACGCTGCTAACAAACCCATAGAGATCCACATAGACGATGAGGAGGACTGGAGTTATGATCTAGAAGTTAAAGCCGAGAATGGCAAAACTAGTCTACTCAATACGTTGATGTACGAGATCGGACACGCCTTGGGTATCCGACACTCTTATAATATACACGCGCTTATGTACCCATACCTGAACGGACGCGCGAACTTAAGCGAAGACGACATATTAGCCGTGCAGTCCCTTTACGGCACCAGTGAAGCAATACGTCGACCGTCAGATCTGACACCATTTACTCCTTTACCTAACCCTTACCTTACTGACGTTTGCGCAATTAAAGAAGGAGATGGTGATAATATTAAGTATCTGCTGGTCAACGGTAAACTCTACGTCACCTACAAAAAACAGTTATGGATAATAAATATCTCTGAAGACGGCAAACATGAAACTAAAAGTTACTACAGGCCGCTGATCATCAACGAACGATTGAAATTTCTTTCGAGCACATTCGAAAGGGTGGACGCAATGTACCAGCGACCGAATGGAGATATGGTGGTTATTGCAGACCGTCAGTTGTACATGTTCAACCTCCATACACAGAAACTGAACGAAAGGAAATCCGAAGAATGTGTGTTTTTACTTTAACATCGCTCAACCCTGTAAGATCAACGGAATCGTGAATACGTATACAGGAAAAACTTATCTCATCTACAACGAAGATCTTATCTTATCTTATCTCATCTACGTGTTAGAGATAGACGAATGGTCTTTTGATACAGTTAGAACGGATCTTCTTTCTTATCTCTTCCCCGGAATACCGGCAGACATAGATGGAGTGGTTTTTTTTTCTTAATCACCACCCACCATAACACACGTAAAAACAATCGGCTGTTCGATAACTTTGTACCCTAAACGATCAAATAAAATAGTATTGCTTTTTAAAATCAACAATTAACTGAAAATACAGAATAAAAACAGTTTTATATAACATTACTGTACACTTCATAAGTATTAAAGTATTACGGTTATAATATATATTTATATTTAAACGAATCCATTTACCACTGTATCGATATTAATTTTGTTTAAGTAATAAATTAAACCGCTTTAACAATAACTGTATCAACGTTTTAATTCTACAAATGTATATAACTATTACTTTTGGTTACATATTATTTTAAATTATACAATTATATATAAATATTGTACAACTACATATATAATTATCGTCGGAATTAAACAAACGTAATATCGTTTAGAATGCATAGCTACTCTAACATATTAATATTTAATACATTTTTTGGAAATTTTAGAATTACTAGTCATGCATCAAAAATCTTAACTAGAATTTTATACAGAAGAACTGAGAGGAGAGTGGAAGAAGTGTTAGGAGAAGACCAATTTGGTTTCAGGAAAAGTATAGGGACAAGGGAAGCAATTTTAGGCCTCAGATTAATAGCAGAAGGAAGATTAAAGAAAAACAAACCAACATACTTGGCGTTTATAGACCTAGAAAAGGCTTTCGATAACGTAGACTGGAATAAAATGTTCAGCATTTTAAAAAAATTAGGGTTCAAATACAGAGATAGAAGAACAATTGCTAACATGTACAGGAACCAAACAGCAACAATAACAATTGAAGACCATAAGAAAGAAGCCCTAATAAGAAAGGGAGTCCGACAATGATGTTCCCTATCGCCGTTACTTTTTAATCTTTACATGGAACTAGCAGTTAATGATGTTAAAGAACAATTTAGATTCGGAGTAACAGTACAAGGTGAAAACATAAAGATGCTACGATTTGCTGATGATATAGTAATTCTAGCCGAGAGTAAAAAGGATTTAGAAGAAACAATGAACGGCATAGATGAAGTCCTACGCAAGAACTATCGCGTGAAAATAAACAAGAACAAAACAAAAGTAATGAAATGTAGTAGAAATAACAAAGATGGACCACTGAATGTGAAAATAGGAGGAGAAAAGATTATGGAGGTAGAAGAATTTTGTTATTTGGGAAGTAAAATTACTAAAGATGGACGAAGCAGGAGCGATATAAAATGCCGAATAGCACAAGCTAAACGAGCCTTCAGTAAGAAATATAATTTGTTTACATCAAAAATTAATTTAAATGTCAGGAAAAGATTTTTGAAAGTGTATGTTTGGAGTGTCGCTTTATATGGAAGTGAAACTTGGACGATCGGAGTATCTGAGAAGAAAAGATTAGAAGCTTTTGAAATGTGTTGCTATAGGAGAATGTTAAAAATCAGATGGGTGGATAAAGTGACAAATGAAGAGGTATTGCGGCAAATAGATGAAGAAAGAAGCATTTGGAAAAATATAGTTAAAAGAAGAGACTGACTTATAGGCCACATACTAAGGCATCCTGGAATAGTCGCTTTAATATTGGAAGGACAGGTAGAAGGGAAAAATTGTGTAGGCAGGCCACGTTTGGAGTATGTAAAACAAATTGTTGGGGGATGTAGGATGTAGAGGGTATACTGAAATGAAACGACTAGCACTAGATAGGGAATCTTGGAGAGCTGCATCAAACCAGTCAAATGACTGAAGACAAAAAAAAAAAAGAATTACGTATATAATTATTATTTATTGCCGGAATTAAACAGACAAATTTTATTTAAGAACATAATTATTATTGCTGGAATTATACACAAACCACACTATTATTTTAAAATGTACTATATATTAGCGTTAATTATATTTTTGGAAATGTGTTACAATTACATATATATAAAGACAAAATATTATTTCATATTAAGTTATTAAAATAACATTTAACTTACCTTAAATAATAGAAAAAAAATGGCGACGAGGAAAATTAAACAAAAGAAGAAGAAGAATAACACAACACAGTATACACTAGTAGAGAGAACAGTAAGAACGCAATAAAAACCGGTAGGATTTGGCGGGCTTTTACATAAAACCGTTAGCCTTGTCATTGAGAGAGATAACTTCGCAAACAAACAAAAACAATGATGTCAGCAAAAATGTTTTCCCGCCATTTTTCCCCCACATTTTTTTTGTTGACGACATCACCTTGTCCCAGAACCGGTGTGACCTTTGACCTGTTCGTTAGCCGGCATATGTATACTACTGATGTAATTTCATAAAAAGTATTGTTGCAACAATACTTTTAGTTCAAGACTACCTCAATCTGAGCTCAACAAAAAACCTTTCCGCATGAACTGAAGCAACTCATTGCTTCAAGAACAATTGTCCTCAAGAACCTGTGGAAGTTACCATTCCACAAAGGAAATGGCATGCATTATTCCCAGGAGGAAAAGATAGGAAGACATCACAAGTGTGTTCCAGGTGCAAAACAAATGTATACAAAACCTACAGCAATTTGATTGTATTGTGTAAAAAGTGATTTTCAGCAAAAAGGGATTTTCAGCACAAACTGTATTGATGGATTTTAACATAGGCATATAAACATTAATACAATCTAATATTTTGAAAGGCCATATCTTTTATACACAAAAATTTGGATTTTACTGATTTTTTTACTTGTTTAGTATTTCTTTAAAATTTTTTAAAAAGTTTTAATTTTTAATTTCAACAAAATGCGATAAAGTTTATAAAAATTAATGTAAATATTTCTTTTTTCTGTCCAATCTGTTACTTTCCTAAGAGACAAGTTACAAAAAATTTTTAACACTAAAAAATTTCTATTTCATTATTAAAATAAATCACAATAAAACTTTGGGGTCAGACATGACCCCAGAATAATAGCGACTTTAGTCAAAATAATGGTAATAGTCAAAAGTTAACAGAATAATAATTCGATAGTTGGGAAACTTAAGAATATTTATAAAAATGCAGATCTAGTTAAAAAGTTCTGTCAAAAGAATGTTAAACATTTATCTCATAAAAATGTTATTTAATTTAGGATATATTTCTTTATAAGTTAATTCATGCTACTTGTCTTTCATAAAATAAGTTTTTAACTTATCCAACTCTATTCAAGAGCATGTATTGGGACACGGCGATCAGTTCAAGAAGTAAATGATTTTGCATGAAAACTAATTTACCACTTTCAACTTAGATTGTCTAAAATGAAATAGTCAAGAAATATTTTTATTTTATTTTATAGATACAAGTTAACAATAATTTATTTTAATGTTCATTTTTTATTCAATTTCATTACGCTTTTTACTTCCTTGCATGAAGGAAGTATTGTAATCGTGAAAAATGTCAGTTTCCAGATTTCAATGAAAATATCCGTTTTGACTAGTTTCAGTGTGAAGTATGTATGTACCTTGCGTAACTCAAAAAACAATTAATCATAGAATGTTGACAATTTGTATCTAGGACTGTTGTAACATCTAGTTAAGTACCTCCCCTTTTAATTGCAATCGACTGGGCGAAAAATGTGTATACAGACCTCTAAATAAAGCAGGGTTTTAATTTTGAAACATTTGAACTTTTTCTTAACTGCAGTAATAAGCCCTTGTATCTTTTCTTATATCTTTTCAAAGATATATCAGAAGTGGTACTTATTTTCATTGGTTCCTGGGTTATAGCCAAATAAAATTTTTATTAATGAGATATTTGGATCTTACAAGGGGAAGGACATCGGTTCGAATCCAACTTCATATACAAATATATATATATATATATATATTCTTTTTTAATTTAAATGTATTGATTTATTAATAATTATTAACCTCTGATGTAAAAAAATTTAATACTAAATAATAACTCTCAATAATAACAATACTAAAAATAATATGAAAAAAGAATCAGAAGTTATTAGTGAAATAAAATTTTATGTAATTCTCATTTTAATTCAACAATTTTTACAATCAACGATTAATAATTACAAATAAATCAATATATTTAAATTTAAAAAAAAAAAAAAAAAAAATATGTATATGAAGTCGGATTCCAACCGATGTGTGCATGGTAACAGAACCGAAACGTTCTCACTTACATCACATATCTACTTGAGCGACGTGAAAGAAAATTAATAAATAAACTAATATAAAATGCTAAGGAAATTTTTAAGGCCATTTTTCCTGAGTATAATTAAATCTTGCATGTTACTATTTTATGATGAAGACAAATGAACAGTGTACTATTCACACACACAATATGGATCAAATCGGTGTCATTCTTTTGAAACCAAAGTACAGACAAGATGTGAGGCCTACTGAAAATTCAAAAACTGTAGTAACAAGTGTTTCAGAATAAATTTACAGACAAAAACCCTACAAAAACAACATACTCATTTTAAACCCAGTAAAAACATGTTAAAAATATAAACCAAAAATTGAGTAACCTCATACGGTTTCGTTTTTGTTTTCATTTTGTTGAAGGTTACATCATAATAATTTAAAAAGCAAAATATTAGATAGATAAAATACTTACATCTGTTTAAAGAGTAATAAAATGACTTTTACCCTATCCTAATATTTCAGGTAAGATTTTGAATTAATAATTGTATAAATATTTGATTTTAATAAAAACTAATATTTTAGCAATTGTGTAACTGTCCACTTCATGAAAAAATTGGAGCATTGTATCTCACTTTGAAATGAAATAAGTTTAGATGAAGTGCAGCAAAAAATGTATATAAGTAATTTAATAGGTGTACACCGAAGTTATGTGGTGTCCACATCAGATTTTTTTTTTATACTTTACATTTATTTAGCATAATATAATGATCACTGATGCAAATAATGACATTTGCATCTATAGATGATAGCTGTTTAACAATCAAATGGTAAAACTAGTTTAATTTAAAAGTAACAATTTTAGAAACAATTTCTGAGCACTTTCTACCCATGAATTTATTTAAATAAGTTTAGAATACCTCTTTGTTTCATATAAATAATAATAACAATAACAATAGAAATTTCAAACAGTTTCTTTCCAGCCAAAAGATTATTGAACTTACTACACAAGAAGCTAAAAACTTTGTTGTAAATTTTTTATTTACAACCCACGAAGCTATATATTATTAAATGTAATAATAATATATAATTATTATTATAATACCCTTCATTTAAAATTAAATGTTTGTCCTACTAACATATTTATGTACCCAGTTTTAATCTAATAATCTTACACATTAATCAAAACTTAAGATAAATGGAAGGTTTTCTATTCATGTATAGGCCTATAACTTTTTATATAGTCAAAAAAAAAACTTACTTGGAAATATCAAAAAATTTATTTTTGTTACCAACCCAGTTTTAAGATAATGCTTTATTAAGATCTTAAACCAATTTGAATAAATCTTTAAACCAATTCTGAAATTTAATATTAGTTTTCTAGTTTACTTTCTACTTTCAAAATAAATACTGATATTTAAAATTTTAATGGTAGACCATGCTAAGTATTCAAGGTTACAATTAAAACTAAAGACCCCATCACAAACATTTGATAATGATTCTGGCAACGCATCAGTCGCTCATCTAACAATGACTGTAATTATAAAAAGAGAATTATTATAAAGTAACCAGTTTTAAGGACTGATGCAGTTTTCCTTAGTTATTGGACAAGTGCAGTCACATCATTGCTGCCATTGTGCATCAAACTCATGAGCATTCTCAAATATACCATATATTATGACTGTAACTATTAGGATACATGATTCTACTAGGCATAAATACAATAGAACTTATTATACATTTCAAAATTAAAACTTTAAATACTATAACACAATATATCACAGGCACAACTTTACTTGCTCATATATAAAAACATGATCACACATGCAATAACATGGTTTGAATCAAGTTAAACTTCACTCTTCAAAAACAGCAAACAACATTTGAACATTCAACACTAGTCACCGATTTTACACTAATAAATATAAACAAATCTGACATTATTTTGCTTTTAGTTCAACTGGAGCAGCTGCAGCTTAAGAATGTAGCATCGATTATGTATTCTAATATAGGGTATATACCAGTAAAACCTTACATGGAAGAAAATACACGTTTTACTAAGTTTCAGAGGGTTTTAATTTAGATAAAAGAATAATATTTCTAGGATAATCCTAATAAAATATTTCACTACAAGATATTAAATTACTGTAGCAAAACATAAAAATAGTTAACAGGTAAAAATCTACCTTCCTTACCAAAACAAATAACCAAGAATATTTCTTCCTCGATGTTACAAAACAAATCTGACAGAATCTTGTTAAAATAATAGAGCAAAGTCACCTGAAAACGAAGTTACATAGCAATCTACTTTAAAACACAAATTGCTCCAGCACTACCGTACACAGCACAAACGATCATCGCAGGTTATAACTTCAACATGGGCCGTAGGTTGGCGGTTACATTGGAACCAAAGAGGAAACGTACTAATTGTTTAGTACAAAAAATAAATTCATTATAAACAAAAAATAAACTTTAGATCAACTTATTAAAAAAAAAACACAACAAGTGAAAAACTAAAGATTCTGTTTTTTTTAGCTTTTCACTTGCAATACTAAAAATTCGTTTTTTTATATTTTCTTACATTACAGCATTTACTCATCTTCAAAAATAATTCATAAGGGTTTCTGATGTAAAGTCACAGCTATTAATTCAACTCTGTATTATGTGTATGAGACCATAAAGTAGCGTAAATACTGGCCTTCGATTGAATTAAAGCTAGCCTCAAATATTATTTTTACAGTCGATAGTTACTTTGATCATGCCCACCAAAATAAACACATTCAATCAACTGGAGAAACTATTGAACAAAATGTGAGAACTATGGCTTTTTATTATCGCGTAAACAATGATTAACAACTTTAACAATTAGAATTTTATTTGAGGTAAGCTTAATTCCTGTTATACCGAACAGTAAAAGAAAAAAGTTGTCAATTCGATCGGTACAAAATACGTATACCTTTCCATTATACCATTTCCGGCTTCGATAATTTTTTGTTAACTTTCTATGGCGTTTGGTGGTGCCGTTTTAAGTTTTACCACATACTCACACGGAGATTTTGTAACAAAATGTTGAAAGACCACAGACGATTTGATGGAATTTAATTTTTAATCCTACTTAGTTCACTATAACATAATAATGACGAAAAGCTTGATGTCATTAAATAATTTTAAGGACGAAAATTAATAGGAAAACTTTTTTTCCTCTGCCTCCCGTTACCGGCCTCCATCACCCAGCAATCGGGACTTGGTCCTTTGTGCTACGCCACTAACGGGGACACCCCCGGAGGGACTGAGTCTTTTAACTCAGGGGCTCGAGAGTACCTGCACTTCATCACCACCGAGTAGGAAACCTTAGGATAAAAAACAAACACACACTCTCACAACCCACAAAACTTTATTTAGCTCATGCTCAGTAGCAGTCCATTGAAATACTATCTTCGAGTTTCTATTTTTTTAGTTCTACTTACGAACGACAGTTTTCACACGGAAATATTTTTTCTTTAATTAAGGATTGGCCAGGTATCGGTCGTTGGTTTTTCAATTTGCCGTTGACTGAAATCAAAAGTTTGATGCAAACTTCAACTTGAAATATAAGCAAGAATTGAATCATTAGTTTAGTTTTTAATTATATTGTACTTTATATTTCACCATTTTTTTGTGTAGGAAAAACAAATTATTAAAGAATAAAAATTCTGGTTGTAATACTTTTCCAGAAGCATCAAAATTAATAGTTTTTTAAAGTTGTGACCAACTACTGCCTATACTCCCTTTTTGAAAGTGAGAATTAAATGCAGAAACAGAGCCTAATCCTTTTTTAAAAAATTACTAACAAATTGGTTTTAGGATAATAGTTGCAAGACCTTTTTTAACCCTAGTAAAATTGTGTTAAATTTGTTCCTTTTTTTCTCTATACAATAAAAATTATGGATTTTAAATATTTTTTTAATTTGTACATTTTTATCTTTTTTAAACAAAAATGTTTTTTCATGAGCACTGTTTTTATTTTTTACAAACTTTGGTTATAAATAAAAAGTAGGTTTTTTATTATTAAATTTTCTGCTTCATATTACAGTGTATTTTAGTTTTGTTTTTATTGTTCTGTAATATAAGTTAAGTTTTAGTTCTTTGTTTATTAGTTTAATTTCGTAATTTGTGAATTTAAGTTATGATGAAACATACATTTTTAGTGTTGTTAAGGTATAATATATATATATATACTAACAAACGCATGTAATTCAGATCTAAGATATTTTCTAATAATAATTGAAATATAAGTCTTTCTTACTCAAGAGAACTGCGATCATTACTTGACCTGCAACTCATTAAAGATTTCCACCCACTTAATCCTTCATTCATGATACTGCTCTACTTTATGAAGTAAATAACACAGGAACATGAACTTGATGAGTTGAGGCATTGGTTTACATCAACTGTAAGTAATTAGTGTTAAGAAAAAATATATGATTTTTAATACAAAAAAAAAAATAAATAAATTTGACATAAAACTGGATTATAGCTATTTAGTATCAAAAATATAATTTTGAAAAATCTAACATATTGTAACAAGACCAGTAAAACAAATCTGAGTAACTCTGCGTAATTCCTGCCAATTGAAAAGAAAGTAGTAAAAAATATAATGGGAGAATCCATAAATGAGCTAAAGGAAACCCTTTTAGTAAAGGTAACAGATTCGTTTAACAATCGTCCTTTGTATTTCTGCCCGCTGACACACCCAAACACATGTTCTATGAGAAGGGTTACTGGATCCAGGTTATAAATACCATGGGAAAATTGAGGGTGGACGATCATTCTCACGCTTCAAGTTGGGTCGAATCCTGCAGGTAAAGAGGATAGGAGTGTAAATACTGTGGGGAAGACCAGTTGACAATCAGTCTGCGAGAGTTATTATGAGAGTTTGAAGTGACAGTATTCTGCGAGCTCAGTGAAGGAGCAAATTTCTAGTGTGTACAAGTTCGACGCAATTATGATGACGTCACAAGTAATTCCAGTACATGAAAACAAGTGGCTTGATGAGTAACTGTTAGACTGTAAGTAAAAGAAATAATGTACTAAATTTCATTCATAAACTGTTAGGGTAGTTTTATTTGTGAACAGCAAAGGTATTTGCAGTAAAAGAACTTTATACTTGTCTTACAGTCTATTGTACTTATGTTGTTAATACAAGACTAGTGATTAAAAGTGCTAAGACTAGTGTCATGCTAATGTCTTTTGTCCATGGGACCAAATTTTGGCTTTCAATATTTAACTACCTGTAAATAAATCCTGACGATTACTTTAAATTCTGTTTTATATGTAATCACTGTTTATTATTATTATTTTTATTGTGATTACTATGATTATTATTTATTTATTATTGGCATTGCGAAGGTGCAACCATATCGGAGTGATATCTGTTGAGAGCCAGACTAAGGAATGATTCCTGAAAGAGGGCAGCAACTCTTTCGGTAGTTGTTAAGGGCATAGGTCAGGACAACTTAAATGGCCATATCAACATCACTCAATCCTCTGAGTATTGCACAGCTGAAAGCAAGGAAAACTACAGCCGCTTTTTTTCCAAGAAAATGTAGCCCTCTGTATTTTCATATATCAAAGATGGAGGCGCCTTCCTGGGTAAAATATTCTGGAGGTAAACTAGTCCCCCGTTCAGATCTCTGGGTTGGGACTACTAAGGAAGGGGTTATTAGAAAATCAAAAAATAGCATTCTACGAGTCAGAGCGTGGAATGTTAGAAGTCTAAAAAAGGTTGGTAGGTTAGAAAATTTAAGGAGGGAAATGGATAGGATAAATGTAGATGTAGGAATTAGCGAGGTTCGGTGGGAAGAGAAAATCGACTTTTGGTCAGGTGATTTTAGAATAATTAACTCAGCTTCAAATAATGGGCAGGCAGGAGTAGGTTTTGTAATGAACAAGAAGATAGGGAAGAGAGTAGAGTATTTCAAAATGCATTACAATAAGGAATGCATTGTAATAAGGATAAAATTAAAACCTAAACAAAAAACGATTGTTAACATCTATATGCCTACAAGCGCTCATGATGATGATGAGGTAGTGTGTATACAAAGAAATTGATGAAGCCATTAAACACATAAAAGGGGATGAAAATATAATAATAGTTTGAGATTGGAATGCAAGCATTGGAAAAGGCAAGAAAGGAAATATAGTGGGAGAATACAGGCTGGGCAAAAGGAATGAAAGAGGGGACCGACTTTAGAGTTTTGCACGAATTATAATTTAGTAATTGCCAACACCCAGTTTAAAAATCATAGTAGAAAAATATAGACATGGAAAAAGCCAGTGATACTGCAAGTTATCAGATATAGAAGATATACCAAAGATTTAGAAATCAGCTCGCTGACTGTAAAGCTTACTCTGGAGTAGACATTGATAGCGACCATAATTTAGTGATAATGAAATGTAGATTGGGGGGCTGAAGAAAAGGTGTGAGATGAATCGGAGGAATTTAGAGAAGCTTGAGTAAGAGGAGGTAAAGAAGATTTTTGAGGAGGACATCGCAAGAGGTCTGAGTAAAAAAGATAAGGTAGAAAATGTAGAAGAATGGGAGAATGTTGAAAAGAAAATTCTAAAATCAGCAGAAGCAAACTTAGGCGGATTAAAGAGAACTGGTAGAAAACCTTTGGTTTCAGACGATATATTGCAGCTGATGGATGAACGTAGAAAATATAAGATTGCTAGGGATGAAGAAAGTAAAAGGAACTATCCAAGGCAATTAAGTAATGCTATAAACAGGAAGTGCAAACTGGCGAAAGAAGAATGGATTAAAGAAAAGTGTTCAGAAGTAGAAAGAGAAATGAACATTGGTAAAATAGACGGAGCATACAGGAAAGTTAAGGAAAATTTTGGGGTATAAAAATTAAAATCTGATAGTGTTAAACAAAGATGGTACACCAATTTATAATACGAAAGGCAAAGTCAATAGGTGGATGGAATATATTGAAGAGTGATACGGAGGAAATGATTTAGGAAATGGTGTTAGAATCTGTAGAATTACTGTGTAGTGCAGGGGAGGAAGTGATCGATAGATTATACAAAGTGGTGTGTAATAGTTAAAAAAAAGGGGAAGTTCCGTCAGACTTCAAAAAGAGTGTTACAGTCTTGATACCAAAGAAAGCAGGAGCAGATAAATGTGAAGAATACACAACTTAGCTTAACTAGTCATGCATCAAAAAATTTAACCAGAATTCTATACAGAAGAATTGAGAGGAGAGTGGAAGAAGTGTTAGGAGAAGACTAATTTGGTTTTTGGAAGACAAGGGAAGCAATTTTAGGGCTCAGATTAATAATAAAAGAAAGATTAAAGAAAAACAAACCAACATACTTGGCATTTATAGACCTAGAAAAGGCATTTGATAATGTAGACTGGAATAAAATATTCAGCATTTAAAAAAATTAGGGTTCAAATACAGACATAGAAGAATGATTGCTAACATTTACAGGAACCAAACAGCAACAGTGACAATTGAAGAACATAAGAAAGAAGCTGTAATAAGAAAGGGAGTCTGACAAGGATGTTCCCTATCCCTGTTACTTTTTAATCTTTACATAGAACTAGCAGTTAATGATGTTAAAGAACAATTTAGATCCGGAGTAACAGGACAAGGTGAAAGGATAAAGATGCTATGATTTGCTGATGATATAGTAATTCTAGCCGAGAGTAAAAGATTTAGAAGGAACAATGAACAGTATGGATGAAGTCCTACACAAGAACTATCTCATGAAAATAATGAAGAACAAAACGAAAGTAATAAAATGCAGTAGAAATAATGAAGATGGACCACTGAATGTAAAAATGGGAAGAGAAAAGATTATGAAGGTAGAAGAATTTTGATATTTGGGAAGTAGAATTACTAAGGATGGACGAAGCAGGAGCGATATAAAATGCCAAATAGCACAGATGAAACAAGCCTTCATTCAGAAATATAATTTGTTTACATAAAAAATTAATTTAAACATCAGGAAAAGATTTTTGAAAGTATATGTTTGGAGCGTAGCTTTATATGGATGTGAAACTTGGACGATCAGAGTACCTGAGAAGAAAAGATTAGAAGCTTTTGAAATGTTGTGTTATAGGAGAATGTTAAAAATCATGAGTGGATAAAGTGACAAATGAAGAGGTGTTATGGCAAATCGATGAAGAAAGAAGCTTTTGGAAAAATATAGTTAAAAGAAGAGATAGACTTACAGGCCACATATTAAAGCATCCTGGAATAATCACTTTAATATTGGAGGGACAGGTAGAAGGAAAAAATTGTGCTGGCAGGCAATGTTTGGAATATGTAAAACAAATTGTTGGGATGTAGGGTGTAGGGGGTATACCGAAATTAAACGACTAGCACTAGATAAGGAATCATGGAGAGCTGTGTCAAACTACTCAAATAACTGATGACAAAAAAAAATTGACATTTACTATTATCATTTGCTGCTGCCATTATTGTTATTATTCAGATTATTATTGTGAGTTGTTTTTTAATCTTATTGTCATTATTATTGATTTGTCATTTTATTTATTCTTAAACTAATAAATAGTAATTATTTAAACATTTTCAATTGTCATTCTCTCAATATCCTGACTGAGCCACAAACATGTGACAATATCATTACAAACACTTTTTACTATTAGATTATATAGGAAAAAAACATTTATTGGGAAGATACAACCAAATTCATAATAAACAAGGAACCTCAGCTCAGGATGATACCTTAAGAGAAACTCAATTCCAAAAAGGAATTGATAATAAATGTAAGTTATAAGTAGCCTCATTGAAATGTCGTAAAAGAGTTGTGGACAGTAGGTAATCTGTGCAAGGTCAAAGTGGTAATACTAAACATCATCTCATAAGCCATAATTCTAGATAAACAAAGTTGTGATTTTCTAGAAAGAAATTAAAAAACTTTTTGGCTAATTTGCTTTTTTTCAAGAAATAGAAAAATGTAAAGGCTGTCAAAAAATTAGATTTTTACATTTTAAATGGAATGTATTACTTCCAATTTAAATTTAAAATAAATTTTTAAGAAATTAAAGAAATATTCTTCTACCACAGACAATTAGGCTGTGATGGGCAAAAAATCCCATTAACTGCTTTTCTGAAGCAAGTTATAACTAAAAATAGAAAAATATACAAAATATTTTTTTTCTGGGGTGAATATTAAATAAATATTTTTGGTAATTTATGATCTTGATAAAAAAAACGTCATTTTCTGTAGGAAAATGTTTTTGTTAAGTGTCCCAATAAATTTTTGAAATTTTATTTCAGCTCAAACACCCCCACCACTATTTCTAATTTTTGCAAAAATTTAATAATTCTTTCCCCCAAAGATATCTGTCTACCAAGTTTGAAGAAAATTAGTCAACTGAGTCCAGATTTATAACACTAAATACAGGTCATATATATATGCACAAATGTCCATCTGACAAAAATAATTTTTTTGACACGGGAGCATTGAAATAAAAATGTTTTTTCTCAGCTTATTTGCAATTTATTTTTTTTGCAATTTTTAAAAATGATTTCTGACTGAGTAATTTATAAAAAAGATATGTTTCATCAAGTAGCATGCAGTGCCCTTTTAAAGATTCAAAAAAGTATTTCTGTAGGTATTATGGATAAAATGTATAAGTCAATATATATATCAGCTGTAATTAATATAAACTGCCTGTAACAGTTTCATTAAAATTAGTTCTGCTGCTAATAGGTGATTAGCAAAAAATTTACTTCTAGATATCACACATCTGAATACAAATGAGCTTATTTGCATTAGGTTTAAAGCAAAATGCATAAAAAGACCACACTGTAAAGATGTATATGAAAGTGAATTTTGTATATTTTGAACCGAACTATTAATGGTTAGTATTATGAAAAGAAATATATTATTCTTAAAAATTAATTTTATGCTAATCGCAAGATCCATCCTATTATTATAATTGATGGGGGGAAAAGGAGAAAAACCTTTTTTTTTATATCTCCTTGATAAATGAAATTTTTGTAAAATTTATACATGTGTTTTGAATATCTCAGAGTTTTTAAATTTTGTTAATGAAGATGCCAATAAATGTAGGGGACCCACATGAGTATCATATTTGTTTTAAATTTAAATCAATCTTATAGTTATCCATTGCATTTAAAAAGTAAAAATCTTAATTTTTTGACAGCGCTTAAACTTTAATACTTCTTGAAAAAGAAAAACATTAGCCAAAAATTATCTCCTTCTTAGAAAATTACAATTTTTTTAAATTTAGAATTATGTCTGTATCTTGTATTTTTTAAACAATTTTTAAAAAGTTTTCTTTTAATTTTATTATCACCACTTGGCGAATATTCTCTTAAAATTAATTAATACCTGAATACTTCCTTCCTCCTTCATTATGGAATTTCACAAAAAGAAAAAAAAATGTTTTCACAATTTCATATTTTTAATGCTGAAAACATATTTTATTAAACAATAAAGTTAAAAAATAACTTAATAACATTCAATACTTCTTTAAAATCAATTTTAGTGAATATTTTAATCATTAAAAAATCCTGATACATGAGCCCCAAATTTCCAAGAGGCCAAAAACAAATTTTTTGAAATTGTGATTCTAATGTACATTTTCGTTTTCATTTATTTTTTTTTAAAAATGACTTACTACCTTCATAGTATTAAGTACCGTTTAATTTTTGCATTCGTAAAAGCTGAATATTTACAATCTTCATTGAAAATGAAATAAAATTTACTCTACAACTACTTTTATTGTATTATTTCCATTTTAAAATTTTGTTGAATGCCACAGCTCTAGGAAAGTTTTACAATCCTTTACTGAATTTTTATAAAAAAGGCTAAATAGTTTTTAACTGAAAAATATTTTTTAATGTAAAATTGCTTTCTCCTGCTTAATAATAAATTATACTTATATTCAAAAGCTAATTTCATATTTAAGTTCAACTTTCAGTTTTTCTATATTTAGTACTAAGTTACCGTGGCATTGTAGAAACAAAATAATATTAAAGATAGATTCAAACTCATTTAATATACGACTAAAAGATTAAATTGATTTAAGCAGGAGAAAAAGTGGACATGAGAGAATAATTTAAAACCATAAAGACAAACAAACGTCTCATGATAAAGCGTCTCAACTTCTAGATATAATATATTACTATCATACTTGTGATAGTCGATTTAATATTATAAAAATTAATTTTTAACTTATCTCTAATAAGTGTGTAAGAGACATATAGAGTAAATAATATATTATTCCCTCAGTTACAACTGTTTTGTCCAAGATTAATTGTAATTCCAGAAATGTAATAATTGTTGGCTTCAGGAGTCTCAACAAATGTCTTGTTAATCACTCTCAAAATTTACATAATAATACACAAAACAAGGATCTAATACAATTAATAAATATATGTTGTAAACTTCAAATAACTGAACTGTTATACGATGGCCATCAAGAAAGTAAATTACACATTGGTTTAAAAAATACAACTGCTGTCAGAAAAAAACTTATTACATAAGTTTGAAAATACATTCTTAAACTCCTTTTCTATGTAATCGGCAAATAAATTGAGACACTTGTCATATCTGTGGATGAGTTTTTGTAGCCCTTCATCCAAAAATTCGGCCGCCTGGTTTTAAAGCCATTTTTGGAAACAAAGCGTAAAACTTACAGTAATCCAATTTAACTGCCACAACTTCATGTAAAATTTTCAAACACTGAAATGAAAGATGTACAATGATAAAGTGCCGATTAGTGAGAATGTTTTTATCAACATTTGCTACCAGTTCATCACACTAGGCTGGCTACATTGTTTTCATAAAGAACATTTGATCAGCCATTTTTAGACATAATACACCTTTGCCTCAAGGCAAGGCAGGCGACTGCCTGTAGCAGCAAAACCACCAGAACTAGAGCGCAAAAATTATAAACACAACTCGTAAAAATATATTTTGATTACTTAAATCTAGAAAATAAATGAATAGTAAAATCAAAATATAACAGGAATTGTCAGGCTTCTGGGCATTCCTATATTTTGAAATGCACTGCAGACCGGATTTAACAAGCTTATTCAAATGTAACAGGAATGTGACAGGCTTATGGGTATTTCTATACATAAATTGTGAGATGTGCCGGCGCTGCAGACAGGATTCAACAAGCTTTTTCCATCCACATATAAAAGAGTCAGATTTAAAACAATGCTTTTGAGTTACAAGTGTAGTGGATGTGGAAAGAGATTTTCAGAGGGAAGTGGGTATTATTTGTTAAACACCTAACATTCTAAATTCGCTCGATGATGTTTTTCAACCGACTTCAATTTTTACGTATTTACTTTTGATTGCAATCTTCTGGAGAACTGTTAAACTGATTTCAATAAAACTTTCTGCTACACATCCTCAACGATTTCTAGCACGGATGTAGAAAGGGGGGCAGGAGGTACTTCCTCCCCCTCAAGGTCCGAAGATTCAAAATATGTAAATCTATACTAATATTATTGTCTTAATTCAATTATGTCATCTTTCTGGTAAACATGGTTCTTTTATAATTCTGTTTTTTTTTTTTTAATTTTAAAGTTTTTTTGAAGCTTGGGGGCAGCATATTTTGGGTTTGCCTACAACAGCAAAAACAATAGGGTCGGCCTTGCAGCATTATAATTCTATAAATAAGGCTCACTATTATAATTGTAAGAGGAACAGAAATAAATAATTTCCTCTAGTGTAACATTTACAGATGACTGTCTAATGATTTTGCATTGTAACAACAAAAGCTCTTAACCATTCAAAGACCATTTATGGTTCATAAACATTCATTATAATTAGGTTTATCATTGATCATGAAGAGTGTAAATCACATTTTTATTTTTACAGGTAGCATTTTATCACTAAAATAATTCCAGTTAGTTACTTCACTGATTTTATTTATCTATTTTTTTAATCTTATCGATAAACATGGGATAGTTACATATAGAGAAATCACAATCCTTAAAAAAAACTTGAGATAGTAAATCACAGTTTTATTTCTGTACATCATGTTAAACAATAATCTTTCTCTCACTGCAACAGACCAACTATTTCTTAACTTTTACAAACTGATGCTCACTTCTAAAGCAAATATTGCAATAACATGTTTTCTCCATAAATGTATTAAAAATAAAAAAACTGCTTGTCAGGCATTTATTTAAAAAAAAAGATACTAAGGTCTATCTTGTGAATATTTATATTAAATTTAATTTTCTTAATGTGTATTAAAGTGTATAAGTGATGAACTAAAGTCTGTATTTATACTAATATATATATATTTATTGAAATTAATTTTTTAAGATTCATATTTTTCTTCTATATTTTTAAATTATATTAAAATAAACCACCTAGTATAACATATTGAGATAACACATATCTTACCTTAATTTTCCATTAAGGTACTTTCGTGGGATCCTGCATCCTTGGTGATGATTAAAATAATTCCATTATTGCATAATAAAAATTTAAAAATAAAAATACTAAAATAATAAAAATTGCATGTTATTTATACAAGTGTTGTAATCTGTTGCAGTTTTTATCAGACCGTATTTCTCAAATACTGTTTGATGGTTTATCATTTGTTTGTATTTATACGGAGAATATCACAAAGTTCTCCCGGGACTTTCATAACCTAGTCTATTCATGAAAATAATGGAAAAAGTTCATATAAACATATGCCCTAAAATGCTTCATTTGCAAGTTATAGCTAGAAAAAGATTTTGCTTGGATTTCAGCTACCCCGTGAAATAAGGCTGTACCAAAATTTTTAGGACATTACTTAAGGGAAAGAATTAGTGATTTCTTATGGTTTTCGACCTGAAAAATCAAATAAAATAGTTCCCAGAACCGTATTTGCAGTAGTTTTAGAAAAATCTTTGCTTAAAAGTTTTGTTTTATTACCCATTTAACAAAGCTGTAGTACATCAATCATACAAAACAGGGTTTTTTACCTCAATTTATCGGTAAATTTCTCAAAAACTACTGCAGATATTGTTCTGGGACTTATTTTATTGCATTTTTCAGGTCAAAAAACAAAATAAATCATTAATTCTGCTTTTTAATTAATGTTCTAAAAATTTCAGTATTGGCCTCATTTCACCAGAGTAGCTGAAATTGTAGCGAAATCTTTCACTGGCTGTAACTCACAAATGAAACTTTTAAGACATATTTCTAGGACCTTTTTATATTATTTTCACGAGTAGAATTGGCTATGAAAGTACCAGAACTTCGTGATACACCTGCATATTGTTACCACATATATGCCTAATTTAATATCGGTGGATGAACACAATAGCAACTCAAATGCGACCTGGCACACAGTATACGGACACGCTGATACAAGCATCACTACCGCCGCATAGTTCTCCCACCATAGTAACGCTGCAGTCCCACTACTCTCAGGCTCCAATAAAAGAGCGTACACCACAAGAATGGATGCAATTCATCGTCAACCACACCTGGTCTTCTGGAGAAGACCAAGGAGAAGAAGGAGAAGAAGAAGAAGAAGATGGAAGAAGGCAGAAGAAGTTCCCTGGCCAGCTGAACATGAGACCTCCAATCAGATACCAACATCCCTGCTGGAACAGCAGGCCTGGTCAGCTCTGGATGTGGACGCTACCTTCCTGCTCCAGCTTGCCAGGCTTCAATCGCCCTGGTCACAGCAGACTCAGCAGGAGCCGGCCCAGCATGGAATCGCTCAGGGAGAACCGCCTCAGCCGTGCTGGCGAAGGACGACTGACACCGACTTGACACTGTGGGGCTCTGGCAGCCACCACTACCACGCTGTAGTGGGGACCTAACTGCCGCTTAGGGAAAGCCCGGTTGGACTTCAATGAACAAGCCACAACTCCCTGAATTCGCCAGAGACCAGGTTTCAGACCCAACCGATCTTCTCAGAGCTAACACAAAAAACGGCCCTTTTAAGGGCCATCACAAGGTTACAAATTACGTGTCATTGAAGCCATTCAGCGACAATATGTAATATTTTTAGTGTAGTGCATGGCATTACAAATTCATATAGTTTTAATATGGATACAGTATGTTGATGATATTCTCATATATGATAAGTACATATAACCTGGTAATAAACAATCTAATAATCTAATATTATTCATCAATCTCATCTAATCATATCCAATGATTAGAGATCATCTAATCAAATCACTTTATGATTGATTAGGTGATTTTATCCATCATCTAATCAATCTCATCTAATAATATTAAAGAAATTAATTGTTATAATGAGAATTTAAAATTCACATTTGAAAACCTAAATGTAATAATATAATTCATAAAAAATGAAATCACCTTGGACTCATAAAATTAACACTGATATAAATTTGATTAATAGAGAAATCAAATAAACACATAATAACACAGAAAAATTAAATAATGAGGTAGACATTAACATTTTCAACATATAGCGATTAAAAATGGATATGATATTACTTTAATTAATATTCATAAAAAAACAACTAACAAAATAACTACCTTACAACCAATACATAATAAAATACAAGAGTGAAAATATATACGAAAAGTATTTATATACTAATAATACTAAAACTTACAATAAAGAGATATTTAAATCAGCATATAATTAAGGTAAGTTAAGGTAAGATATGTCTTATCTCACTATTCTGTACTAGTGGTTTATTTCAATAGAATTTAAATAAATGTATACATATTAATGAAGGTGATTGGTTACAACCCTGTAAATAAATAAAATAATATGTTAATTTTTTACTCTTTTTTCAAGAACTAAACGTTTGCAGTAACTTCTTTTTAAATTAATCTTTGATAAGTCAATCTAGGCAATATATCTGCCTTTCATGTGGAATTTCTGGATTCCAGTACTGGTCATGCATGGAATATTTTCAGACGCTACAAAAAATTAATTTATTATCCATCAGCAGCTGTTACAGAATACCAGCCAGAATAAAATTACAGAGAAGTTAATTGCTGTTGGGCATTTTCTCTCCTTCAAATCATTTATAAAATTTCAACACATCTGTACATTGTTCTAAGGGAACAGACTGTAGATATTTAATTGTATAAACAAAAATAAAATCTGATAAACGTCAGAAATGTGCAAAAAGATATTTTTTTTTAAAGACTGATTTTAATGAAACTGAACTTTAGGTTGTTCATCGATTTATTTTTTTTATTTCAATCGTCAATATTGTTAAATTACATAAAAACAAATATAACGAAACACCTTGGCTATTTAACAATGTACTTATATCATGTGGGTATATCCCATGAAGAAATTGGAGAAACTTTCAGGACATGTTTTACTGGCGAACATAATGAAAAAATTTCACATTGTTACCGCATATATGCTTAATTTAATATCGGCGGGCGATAACGACAGCAACAATGTGAGAGGGGTGCACAGTATACGGACGCGCGGATACCGCGCAGTTCCCCCGCCATAGCGGCGCTGCAGCCCCACCAATCTCAGGCACTAATAAAAGAGCGTTCACCACGAGTGTGAACGCAATTCATCGTCGACCACCACCTGGAGAAGACCAAAAGAAAAGATGGAAGAAGACAGAAGTTCCCTGGCCTGCTCAACGTGGGACCTCTCGGCGGATGCCAACATCCCCGCCGGAACAGCGGGCATGGCCGGCCCGCCGAGGGAGCTTTCAGGACGCGGACGCTGCATTCCCGCTCCAGCTCCAGCTCGCCGGGCTCAGCAGCAAGAGCCGGCCCAGCGTGGGATCGCTCGGGGAGAAACGCGGCCGAACGACGACGACGACCGACGCCGACCCGACACTGCGGGGCTCTGTGGGCCCACTGCCGCTGAGGGAAAGCCTGGTCGACTTCAGTGGACGAGCCGCAATTCCCCGACTTCGTCCGCAGACCAGCTTCCGGACCCAACAGCTCTATTCCAAGCTAACGCTAAAAAACGGCCTTTCTCAGGGCCACCGCAAGGTTATGAATTACGTGCCATCGAAGCCATTCGGCGACAATATAAACACAGGTCTGAAACGCTTTGTTTTCGAGTTCTGGCTAGCGAAAAATTTCATCTGGATTTCTGCTCTTCTAATAAATAGAAATTCTACTGTAATTTTTGCCATCCAAATTAGGTAGTAAAGTTGGTCGTTTCTTGTGAAATTTGAGCTGCAAAACAGGATAAAACTTATAGGACGAAAGGTCCCAGAACTATAACTCCAATAGTTCTTACGATATCAGATGTACACCACTAAATTCGATGTTGGAAAAAGTTTTTTTTAGGTTTGTGGTACAATAGCTTTGTTAAATGACTGATAAGTGCGTAAAATTTAGTAAAACATTTTGTTGAGAATTTAATTCTGAGAAAATTAATATAAATACAGCCAACAAAAAGTAAAATCTTTGAAAAATTGTTTTTTTTTAATGAAGCAAAACAGCCGAAAAATAGACAGAAAATCATATTAATCTTTCTGAACGTAATAAATATTATTCTTAATATAACAAAACAAAAAAATAAAATTACACAGGGTTGTGCCTGATATAAAATATTTCCAACGGCTTTCTGTATCATCTCAGGATCGCTTTGAATAAATTCAATAGCAGTTCATATTTTAAAGAGCAACTCTTTTTTAGAATTAACATTTTATTGGTATACTATCATAGGTAATCTAGTAGCATTGTCAGGCGATTGCGGTGGCCAATCGATTGGTCCCTAATTTCAATTGAATCGGTCCAGTTTAAGAAACTGGCATTCAAGTGATTTCTATTTACTAAAGAAAATGTGGCATTGCACCATCACGCTAGAAAATTATTTGCAATCTAGTTTGTACAGGTACATCCTTAAAAAAAGCCAGAAAATTATTTTTCAAGAAATGAATGTATCATAAGTTTTTCATTGAAAACAAATGGTCTCAGAATTTTCTCATAAATAATGCCATACTAAAAATGAATGTTGAAATGTATGCGGGAAAATAGTTCCCATAGTACCACGTCGATTGTCTTTGCTCTATAAATGACTATTTTTAGAACTGATGAATCCACTTCTTATGAAAGTGGCTTTATTAGTAAATAAAATTGAATTTACCTTATTAATGTTGTCTAGAACCAAACAGAAGTTTAACCGCTGAGGGTAATCTGTTGGCTGCAAATTTTTAATCTTCCGCAGATGGAAAGGATAAAGAGTTTCTTTATGTAGGATGCATCACACTTTATTTTTAACAAAACAGTGCAACATGAAATTTAAGTAGTCCTTGGGCTACGGTGAATATGCTGAATCACAGTGTTCAACACGATGATTTTCAACAGAAAGTGAACATTATTGGAAATGACCCTTTCGTTCATAAATGCTGATATATTGAAGAATTTTATTAGATACAAAAATAATAATATGTTTTTCTACTTATTTTTCATCTGTTTTGCATCAATAAAAAACAGACTTTAAAAAGTTTTTTTTTAACTTTCTGTTGCTGTATTTACATTAATTTTCTCAGAAACCTCTGTTTATATGAACTTTTGTAATTATTTTCACCAGCAGAACATGTCCTGAAAGTTTCTCAGTCACTTTATATAAAATGTTTGACTTCGTCACCAATTAAATACCATCATTCAGCTTTATCTGAAGAAAAAGAGATGATGTCTAAGCAAAACAATGAATTCTAAGTTCACTGTTGTATGTTAAAATAAATTAGAAAAATAAAATTGTTCTGATCACTAATAGATTATTAAACTTTTCTCGAGGAACAAATACAAAAAAAAAAGGAGTAATATGCGATATGTAGGAAAATTTTAAAAATCTAAACCGCTCGCTCAAAAAATTCTAAGCCAGAAAAGTGCAATAAAATCATTTTATGAAGCTAGTAATCATCTTAATAAAAATTTAGAAAGAAAACTGTGCAGAAATAAATACGATTGAAGCACTTAAGATATCAAAATAAAAGTAACTATACAAAGAAGAAAATTATTACTTTACAGAAAGAAAAAACTGTAAACAAGTCCTTTCATCGATAACATATTTATACATGTATATATGTATTTAGTGTCAACCACAGTAGTTGTAGGCTACCTTAATAAGTCAAACGTCACTACAATAAATGACACAGTCATTTTTAATAATAATAAGCATCACATACCAAGCTTATTAGGAATGTGAGCTTATTAGTGACCAGGTTTCCTATTGCCTTCTACACAGAGCCAGATATGTGGTTGTGTATCAAAATGAAAAGTACACAGAAAGCATCGGAAATGTTTTTTAAATTTAAAAATTTTTTTCATACACTATTAAAAAAAAAAGAATGAAAAGTCACGTTCCCCACAGAATAACATTGAAATGATGTAATTACGATAGAAAATTCTATTAACTTATTTTGTTTAACTCTTTCCAACTGGAAATATAATTTATTAATAAAATAAAATTTAGTGGTAAGAAAAACTCATGGGGTTTCATATAATAGAAGAAATTGATAAAACTCAATAAGATTAGGCGAATAACACATTAAATATTAAAAAGAAATAGAAAAATATAAGACTGACTGATTTACGTTTAAAAAAGAGAAAGATGAGTTTTTTACGGTAAAAATTTTATAAGAGTAATGTTTAATAAAAAAACTTCATAATGTTATCTATAAAACATTTTTTTAATAAATTTCTTTATTAAACATTTGCTTAAAGCAGGTGTATTTCTGACTTCAGTTTCAACTATCTAAAATTACATTTTGATTACGTACGTAAAAATAATTGAACATAAAGATTCAGTTAAAAAATAATTATAATTGTATTAATTTTACAAATGATAAGATCTTAAAATATTAACAAGAATAATTGATTATATCTCTTCTCTACATGCCAAATGCATAAATTATCCAGTTTTTATTTAAAATGAATTAGTCTTAAAAATTAAATTTCATACTCTCTAATTTACATTTTCATTATTTTTCAATGAAACCATTTCACATGATACAGGCTAAGATACAGTGCACAATACTAAAGTTAGAAGCTGCCACTTGAGATAAGACTATAATAGCAAAAATTTTTTGCATGCAGTTCCCGTTCAAAATATCTAATTAATCCCATACAATCCTGGAGAAGGATCTCAGACCAGTCAAATAATCAAAAATATCAGTCGTCAAATAATTAATTACTGTGCTATGGTGAAATTAAAAGTATCCTGAAAACATAAGCAAAAGTTTTATAGGAGTTAATAAGGAGGTTGCAGGACACACTGTATAATTTAATCGTATAATCAAGGTTAAGAAAAGCAAATTATCAAATCTGCACAATAATAAAGTAAATGCAAACACCAAATAAGGAATAAAAATCATTGACTTTTCTTTTGATGCGTTTATCTGTTAATTAAGATTTTGAAGAACCGTAGTAAGTAGCATTATTCAAAATGTTAATAAAATTTTCTTATTTACAGAGGGCTGAGAAACATGTAAAATAGAGGTTATTGAAAATATTTAAAAAATTACTGATTTTGTGTAACTTTTTTCTTGCAATTTGGTTTTTTTACCTCGGTAATAATCTTTCTAATGCTACTTTTTCATGATTAACTTCAAAACTAAGGATCCTAATAAAAAAAAGATACCTGGAATTCTACAAGAGTTATTTCATTAAATATGTTTTTTTTCTTTATTGTACATCCAAAACCGTCATGGATGTGAAAGAGGAAATCAACCGTTTCTTAAAAACTTTTTTAACAATAAAATTTAAATTTATAAATGTTAATTAATATATTAGAATTATTTATAAATTACAAACTAGAAGAAAGTACACAGTTTCTCTCTTTACACGCGCTTTTATTATTGATTTCCTGCTTATCTGCGGCAATATATTTTATAGTTCTTATTTTTATTTTAACTGTAATTACTTCATTCCAATTTTTCTCTCTCTGTGATTCAAGTATCAGTACTATGTACAATTAAGTCTTCTTCATATGGTAAATGAGGCAGTTTAATAAATCAGACTGTTTCTGAAAAGATAAAGCGGCTAATTTGTTTGCTGTTTTATTTTGTGTAGACTTAAGACCGAGTGAAGTTAAAATAGTCTCTAAAAATCCCTGGAAATGTGGGAGTATTTAACTAAGAAATGGCCTTCTTGTAGTTTATCACTGGATGTAACTCTTGTTATAGGTTCTAGTGTAAAGGAATCGAGATTCAGTTTCTTTGTCTGAGATCAAGAGTCTTTAAAATAACTTGAGGAATGCTATTCTCTGCAAAATTAGAAAAGATTTAGTAGTAGTGTCAATTAATAGCAGTCATGATGAAATTGATTCAAATTCATGATAAAAATCTATTTCTAGAGCAGAAAGCTAAAATTAATAAAATCGAGTTGGAAAATTTATCTCTTAAAAAAAGTTGTTATCCGAATTAAATTGCTGTATGGATGAAATTGACCGGTATAGTCAGAAAATACTGTAGTCCCTGAACTGCCAGCTGAAAATAGGTCTGTGTTAATAAATGATAAAGATTTAAAGAGTAAAGCGTTTGGGAATGATTTAAATAATAATGCCATAGACTCAAACCCATAAATAACAGAACAGGCTCATTTCAGGGATAACTGCCGCATTTGTTAGAAGAAGGGATGCTGATGACTTCTTGAATTACAGGAAGCATACTGAGTTGTCTACAGGCAAATTGGAATGGCCATGTTTAACAAAATTTATATTAATCAGTTGTTGTTGTTGTCGTCAGTCTAAGAAAATTCTATTTGCTACAGTTCAACGGTCTCAAAATGAGATGGATTTCACGTTTTCACAGGTTGATTGATCTGGCACATAAAAATGAGGAAGTGTGAGAAAGAGCCATTTATTGTTATTAATAGCGAGTGATTTATGATTTTGTTACATACTGATATTAATGCAGATACCTATTGTTATTATTCTTATAAAATATATAATAATAATATATATTTTATATATATTCAGAAGAGAAAGGAATTATTGTTACTATTAGTGAGTGATATTACTGACTTACTAAGTAGAATTATAAGTAATTAGTAATTTTGGTTTTGTTGTTATTGTGTCCGACATATTCTTTGATGCTGTGCTGTATACTGTATTACTATATATATATATATATATATATATATATATATATATATATACACTAATACAGGGTATATATGGTGTGTGTGTTCAATGTCATGAAATTGCCATTCTGTAATCAATCAATTTCTTGTGAGTAAAGATTAACTGATAAACTGTTTTCTGTTTATATCATGCAAGGCATCTTTGCTTATTGATGACTGACAATCTTAACCTTGTATTGAATTAATTTTAAAAAAAAGAAAAGATATAAAGTAATATGCATACCATAGTCAGTTTAAGCTTATTTTGATAATTTTGTAAACATTGCAGTAATCACACACTCCTACAGCATAAATAATAATTTTCCTTAACAATTGCATTATTCCATATATAATTACTAAATATTTATGAACAGAATGAACTCAATTAATATAATATTGAACTTTTAATTTTTATTATATCAATACATGTATATTCCATGTACAGTATGATACTCGATTTTCTAATTTACATAAGTTTTTCAAGTATGCATGTGAGTATGTAAATGTTAGGATGTATGTACTTAAGTATTACTAGTTTTTCTTCTTTAATTTGTTGATATGACACTGGTTATGTATTTAGTACTTACGAGGAGTATATCATGAATTTGCAATAGTTAAATTTTTTTATTGTATTTATTTGTCAATAACGTAAATTTTTTGATTTATTTTTTTACATTTTTTTTTGTCTAAATCTAAAAATGTTTTTATTATCAGAACGTCAGGGTCTTACAACGAAGGTGTCTAACATCTATTCTTCTGTTTTGGATTGCTCTTACCATATTGTTGGGTTGACTGACCTGCAATTGAACAACAGTTTTTTGTAATGTTCAATTATTTGGGAATAACTTTTAGGTATACAGACAGGATTGACAGGATGGTTAAAGAGGTAGAGGTCTCTTGTTGGCAGTTGATAGGTCATATTCAAAAATTTGTAATGAATAATATTGTAGATCATAAATTTAAGAATGTGTGGATTAAAGTTTATAGTTGTAATTTTAGTGTATTAATTGGTGTAGTTTATTTCCCTCCGGTTACTTCTACTTGTATGTCACTTTTTTGATTATGTTTTATATGATGTCACAGTTTATGGCAGTAATATTTTGTTTTTGGGTGATTTTAACATTCTTGAAATTAACTCAATAATGTCTAAATTCAAGGAGGGAACTTGTGCAGATGCAAGGTAACTTCATGTTCCTATTGGATTTAAGGTCCTTTATTTTTTATAATTTGATAATGAATATTAATGAATGATCGTTTGATTGTGCTGTCAACTATTGAGAATGTCACTAGAGAAACTCCTCCTTTAGTTGAAGATGGTCCTCATCAGGCATTATGTATTAATTTATTGATCCTCAAGGTGGATAAAGTTATTATTCTTGATATTTTTTATAATAAATTTGTTATAACTAATCGGGGGGAGCTGTACAATTTTACAGAAGTGAATTTTGCTGGTGATTACTTTTATGCTAAAGTTAACAACTTTTTAGAAGAGTATGTTCCAAAGAAAAGAGTATGTTCCTCTTGTTTACCAGTTGGATTTCAGCTTAAATTATTATTCATGAGAAAAACCACTGAGCTTGAAAGAGGCGGTATTATAAATATCATGAATTATTATTCAGAGCTGTGAAAATTTCTTAAAGTAAGAATTAATGCAGCTTATTGCAATTATGTTCAGTCTGTGGAACATAATAAAGTTTAATGTACAGCAGTTTTAGAAGTTTTAAAAGAAAAACTCTGAATTTTAACCAGAATGAAATATCTTTGAATGGTATTAATTTTCATGGCAGTTATATATCCTCAGGGTTTGTTCAATTCCTCACTTCAGTGTACACAAAGGTTCCTGCATCGTATGGTTTTGATGAGTTGAAAGAGCATATTACTGATATTTTGAATAATAGTAATTTGTTGGGCACTAATTCGTTTAATCTGGGTGTGGTTATTTAGGCAATAAACTGCTTGAAACTAAAGGCAACTTATGGGGTTCCCATATACTGAAGGGGTTCCAACTTATACTGGTAGGGATTGCGGGGAAGTTATTGCTAAGTAGCTTTGCTTCATATTCAATTTGTCTCTAAAAATAACTTTCTTTCCCAATAAATGGAAACTGGTTTAAGTTATTCCAGTATTTAAATTGGAGGATTGTAATGAAGTGACTAATTATTTTCTCACCTCAACTATCAATGTTTTTGCTAAAATCTTTGAAAAACTCTTATACAAACACTTAAGGTGACACAACAAACCTCAAATTTATGTTCAACATGGGTTCATGACAGGTTGTTCAATTGTTACTAACTTATTATTTTTTACAGAAGATGTTATGCAAGTCCTAGATAATGGGGGAAGGGTTTTATTAAACCTTTAGATACTGTTGATCATGCTGTATTATTAAATAAACTTAGTTTATTTGGGGGTCTCTAAAACATTATTGTAGTTCAAATGCAGGATCATATATAATGAAAAGAGGGCAGTTTGTTACTCAAACAGGATATCTGATACGTCTGGAGTTCCCCAAGGTCTAATCTGGGGCCACTGGTTTTTCTACTGTTTGTTAATAACTTGTTTTTCATATGTAAATGTTCTATGTATGCGATGATATTAAAATTCATCATGTGAGAAATTGTTCCTCACAACATGATAGATTATGACATGACTTGCAATATATTGAAGCAATCTTGAATAATTTATCGGTCTAGTGTGATATAAATAAATTATATTTAAATCCAAAGAAATGTAAACAGTTAATTGCACCTAGGCAGAGATTTTTATATTAGCTTCTTATTTCATTAGTGATGATTTGGTAGTAACTGGTGATACATGTTACCAGTAGTTGACTTAGTTAGGGTCCTGGGAATTATCAGAAGTTTTAGTTTTCAAGAGCACCTTCTGTTTATTTTAAATGATGCTAATAGGTAACTAGGGTTTATAATAAGACACACTAAATAATTTTTGGAATAATGAAGCAAATAAAATACTCTATTATACTTAGGTGAGAAGTCCTCTAGACATAAGTATGCTGTACAGCGTACATTTATTGTACAGTGTTTCATTTTTTTTCAGTTAAGAGTTAGACAAAATAGGTTTAAATAAAGGTATTTGTTTTTTAAGGTTAATAATGAATTTTATCCTTGTAGTTTTGTCCCAGTATATGCAATGTTAAACATCAGACCTCTTAAATTCAGACGAGTTATTACAATTAGTAATGCTATATATAAGGTTATTAATAATTTAATCAACTGTTAGTCTATTTTGAAAAGATTAGTATTACATGTGCCTAAGTTAATAAGAGAAGTAGTTTTACATTTTTATTTCTAAATAATGTACCTTGTAGTGTGCCAATTCCCAATTAAAATCTGCTCCTAAACTGTTCAATATTGTTAGCTTAATTAACAGGAATATTGATCTGTTTAATGATAATTTGTATAAGTATAGACAGGGGCATTCAGAAGCATTGATTTAGCTAGTTTATTATTGTATCTGTTAGTTTATTATATTATTTTGTCTATAAGTACTTTAGAGAGAAACTATGTATTTGTTTAATGTTAAAAAGGTATATTTTGGCTGATGCATGTAACTTTCATTTGTCATTACATGTAAATAAATACTAAACAATAATGTGTGCATTTCATAACAAAATAGATAATTACACATTACAAATACTAAATTAAAAAAAAAAACAGAATATTCTATTAACTATAAAAAATTTGCTTACAAAAAAAAAGGAATAAAAAGGCATGAATATTTGGATTTCAGAGTACTTGAATGTTCGATCACATTTTTTTATAGTAAAATGTGTACATTATTTTGCAAAAAAAAAATCATCACGTATTATGGTGTAGTAATTTATAACCACAAACTTATATATTATAATTTTGGAAAAAAAAGATTTTCCAAATTATTTATTTTTCAGCAGGAAAATGCCTTAGAAGAGATTTGCAAAAGGTTTACCTTAAAACCATGTCCCGGTCAGAAAATTCTTTAACATGAGCAGGCTTAAAACAAACTTTTTTTCACTATTCTCTGAAATGTTGAATGGGGAATACTTAGTTCTAAGACCTTTTCCTGGCTGAAGGTAAGAGGAAATTGTAAACAGAATTCCTCAACAATACCACAGCCATTCAATCGACTGGAATGGCGTCCAAATTATTTCAAATTGAGGAATGACTAGATGAAAAAACTTTTTTCCCCACTTTCAGAATGTCACCATTGATGGAGCTTCCTTACAAAAATGTTTTAACAAAACTGTGTATTAGATTTTCAGTTTTCATTTGTGTTTGTACGCTTGTGCGTCCAAACATTAGCAACAAGTTTTTCTTAAATTGAATACTCATTTGTATCTGTTATTTAACTTAACACTGCACAAATCATAATTCCAACGGAACATGGAAAATAACATCAACTGCTAACAAACCGGAACTTTGCCTTTAGTAAATGAAACAGCTGATTAAAACCTTTACAAATCACCTTACCGATATACAGTGTTACCGATCTGTAAGTTATATCATTCAAAGGGACTTTGTGGCAACTCTATAGAGGATATTAAAATGCACAAACCATTCATGAGCACTGCAAAAACACTTTGATATTTTACATATCATTACTGCTGATACCAATTTTGGCTTCTACTTCCCTATCCTTTACTTAAATAATATAAATATATAATGATGTATATTTATATTATTTTCTAGAACATTTCTGAATTTATTTCCAAGGATGTAAAATATTTAACCCTGACTGTTGGAGGTTTAGTCAAATGAAATAATAAAAAACTGAAGCATCACAATCTTCCAGATGTTGTTTTTCTACATATCTATAAAGAAATAAAACTTTTTTTTTATATTACAAATAAAATTTACTTGCTAACGGCATCAATAAACACAGTTCACTTAGTTTAATTTATCTCTAAAGTTTACAGGAAAAAATATATATACACCTGATTAATAATTCCATAATTATACTATAGCTACATCATTATTAAAAATACGTACAATACAAAGATAATATATTAAAATTGAATATATACATCATTGTTAACAATTAACTCTCACGGCTGTTCTAGAAAACCTCTGATGAGCCCTTTTAAATTGTAACATTATCTTATGCTGTACTTCAAGCTTTTGGATACATTTGCGGCAAACAGTCTTTGGTAAAGGATCATTCACATCTACCTGAAAGAACAAAGAAAAAATCATAAAAAAAACACCAACTCATTGTTATGTGAATAAATAACAATTCTATTTATCATACCATATTAAGTGTTGCTCTATGTGAAAATGAGTTATATTATTGTTGGTAGATTTTCTATATATGCTTGTTTCAGTTTTGTTATTGTTATTAATTTTTATGTTTATATTTAAAAGAGTATGGTTCTGTCATTGTCTGTTTCCATAGCAAATTTGAGTTTATTATTAAACTCAATTTATATTTATTCACATAACAATAAGGTGGTATTAAATAATGAACTGGAATATTAAAAAATGCAACTTTACAAAATGGCTACAATAAATCTTATATTGATAACATTTACAGGGGATATTTAAAGAAAAAATATAATAACAAAAATGCTACCCTTATTGTAGTAAATGGTTCTAAAAATTACGATAGAAAACATATTTTATACAATTATATAAACAAAAACACAAATAAAATTGTGAATGTTTACAATAAACAATATATAATTGTATATAAACCAGTAAATAATATTTCAAAAAAGTTTTTTAATTATAACACTAATTATATTTTTGACAAATTTAACTGAAGTGGCATATATAAAATTAAATGCACATACTGTGATGTCATATATATATATATGACATCCTGTATATATATATATATATATATATATATATATATATATACAGGTAAAATTGATAGATTATTTAAAGCAAGATTCTCAGAACATCTAAGAGCAATTAAAAAGAAAAAGAAAACTTTTTCAAATATGGTAGATCACTTGATTTCAAATGGACATAAAATTGCAGATTTAGTAAATAATCTTAAAATATTAGAAAGTGGAGCATTTGGAGAAGTATTATATTTATAAATATAAAAACTTCAATTTAATAAACCACCAAGTAGATTTTGAGCAGGATGATCTCCTTGAATTTTAACATTTGACTAATAATTTTAATCAGTCATGACATGGTTGATGAAGTATCTCAATACTAATGTTAACTGTAGTATTTTTAATAACTGATGATGAAGCTAAAGGATTTGAAAAGACATTAGATTGACGGTAAGATCAATTGTTTGCTTTAAGTGTGTATGCTTTGTGTATGTGGTGGTTTATAAATACTAATTATAATTCAACACCCAGGACATGTTTAAACATTTTTTTCAAAATACGTGTAATTGTTAATGCTGGAAATTTATGTTAAGACTAATCAATTAGTAAAAGAAATAATTTTTTTTTAAGAAAGCATAAATATCATGGGCCTCAGAAAAGAAAAAGAAAATATGATTTCTACCTCCTCTCTCGCCAACTCCCCTCCACGGGTTAGATCTCCAGTTAAAACAATACACAGCCCCAGGAGATGCCTTTGAGCTCAGGGAATCCAGAGTCCCAGTGTTTCTCACCATCAGCCACCTGCGCAAGCATGGACAAACGATGGCTCCATAGAGAGCTGTCCTTCCTTCACCCATTTACTCTCCGGTAAATTTAATAAGAGTGACCATTTAGTTTTGTATGTAGATTTCAACGCAAGGATCAGAAACCGACCAATCGAAGGTGTTGTTGGGGTTTTTGGTGAGAGTTCTCAGAATAGTAATGGGCTTGTGCTGAGGAAGTTTTCTAGCTTTAATAAGCTTAAAATAAGCGACTCCTTTTTCAGGAAAAAGGATATCCACAACTACATCTGATCGGCTCACAGTCTTATGTTGGTAATAGATTAAATTATGAATGATAAGTTGAGGTCAGCAGTTGAAAATGTTGCAGTGAGGCGCAGAGAAGACTTATATTCAGATCATTCAACATTAAGACTTTGGGCAAGTGGAAAACTAATACAGGTCTGAAAAAGTCGGAAAAAGAAGTTTTTAAAGTATATCTTATGCAGGAGGATTCTATTTGTGATCTATACCAAAAGTGACTGTATGAACATTTTATGGCGTTAGAATCAGTTAAGGATGTAAATCAAGAATGGTGTAATGTAGAGTATTGTATTAAAATTATTGCTTATGAAGTTGTTGGGATTGCAAAGGAGCGTAAGGGGATGGAAGGTTTGCGGATGTGGAATGAAGACTGGATAAAATGAATCAGAAAAAAGGGAAGCACATCTGTTGATGTTGCAAAATAAAACAGAGGAAAATAAGAAATTTAAGGAAAAAATAAATCATTGTAAGGCAGCAGTTCGTAAAGCACACTTTCTTTTTCCTGTTTACCCTCTGGGAATTACCATTCAGGTACTACTTCAGAGGATGAATGAGGATGATATGTATGAGTGTAAATGAAGTGTAGTCTTGTACAGTCTCATTTCGGCCATTCCTGAGATGTGTGGTTAATTGAAACCCCAACACCAAAGAAAATCGGTATCCACAATCTAGTATTCAAATCGTATAAAAGTAACTGCCTTTACTAGGACTTGAACGCTGGAACTCTCAACTTCCAAATCAGGTGATTTGAGAAAACACATTCACCACTAGACCAACCCGGTGGGTATCGTAAAGCACACTAGGAGTCATGGAATAGATTTGTAAGCGTGTTGGAGAACAATCTGCATGAATGACAAACCTTTGGGTATAAGATGATGAAACATTACAATAAATCTGAGAAAGAGGCTGCCTGGATTTGTACAATTAAGATTGAACAGTCAATTCCCCATTATCATGATTTATGATATAGAGTTGATGTAGTAGAGGAAATCAATGAGTTGGATAATGCTCACAATGGAGATGATATAACTTTGGAGGAACTTGTTATTGTATTGGAAACCTGAAATAAAAGGGCAGCCAGTATAGACAATATAAATGTTGAGTAGTTAAAAGTAAAGTGTACTGTTGTTTTATTTTACATTATTGCATATTTACAAAATATGCTGGAAGTCCTGCACAATACCAAAGTTTTGGAAATTTACAGAGCTTATAAATATTTTAAGAAAGGAGACAGGACAAAATGCAACAATTATAGAGGAATAATTCATTAAACTCTGTTTATAAAGTGTACACTAAGATCTTAAATGTGGTGTCTTCAGCAGATTTCAGAAGCTTTGCTTAGGAGAGGACCAAAATGGTTTTAGTAGAGATAGATCTTGCATTGATAATGTAATTATATTTAAATACTGACTGAAAAGAAAAGAGTTTAGCTTGGAAATTCACACTGCATTTGTTTAATATAAAAAAGCTTCTGATCATGTTTTAAGGCAGAAGCTCGGGGAAATTATGAAAAATAGACGTTATCCACTTTATGTAATAAAAGTGGTTAAAGGTATATTAAAACAAAAATTGTAATAAATAATGTTTTTAACAGTGGTGAACTGACAGATAGAACCATGATGTAAAGCAAGGATGTAGTTTATCATCTACACTTTTTAATATTTACACTGACGTTGTTGTAACACAATGGAAAAGTAATGTTTTTTATGATATAATGCTCAGTTCAAAAACAACTGTTTTAAATACATTACTCTTTGAAGATGATCAGGTTATTATACAGGCCTCATAAAAGCTATACAAAGAGATCTTTATATGAATTGAATAACTACGTAGTCAATATAACTTTAAAATATCAGTAAATAAAACAAACATTATGGCCTTGTCGGACAAGGATCTGATAAGATCAAAAATAATTTTGGAAAACAAACCGATTGAGCAGGTTTCAAATTTTCAAAATTTAGGATGCAATATCAGATAAAGATGCAGAATTTTCAAAATATGTGTGGGACAATACGATCCTTTTGCAATAAAGTTAGAACAGATACAATGCTGAAGCTATGTAAAGTAATGTCTGTCTCTCTGATAATGTTTGGAAGCGAGGTATCGGTTGATCGTGCAAGGACTGAGTCAAAAGTACATGTAGAGGAGATGCAATTTCTTAGATCTGTAAAAGGCTGTTCTAGATGGGATCGTTTTAGAAACGATAATATAAAAAGAGATATATTTTCTCATAAATGAATTGTGCATTACAAGGAGAACTGGGTTAAGCATATATCTAGACTGGATAATGATAGATGGGTTAGGCAAGTAATTAATTATAAACCAAGAGGGAAGAGAAGTGTAGGGAGACTAAAGAGGTGTTATAAATTTCCTTAAAATTTGTACAGGTTTGACATCTGTCCAGAATTGCAAGAAAAAAAATTTTTAATTCTCATTATTATTTTTATCACACATTGTTTTTTATAAAACATATAAAAAGGGCTGCTAAGATTCAATTTGTTATTGAATACATTTAATGAAATAATTAAAACTGGAATTTTTCATTAACTTTATCAAATGGGTGCAATAACAACCAGACATGTTTTAAATTTTTTTTTTTAACACTATATAATTTTTGTCATTAGCAGAGTTAAATAATATAATTAATAATCTATATTTATGATATATACATAATATATTTTTATTTTGCCTTGATATAATCTCTTTAATATGTGTGAAGTTATTGCTTATATATACAGTATGACTAAGGATGACTTGGTCATTCTTGTTTTCTTCAGACTAGCAGATATAATTTATTATGTTAGTATGTTATATAACTGAGGAAGGCCATACAGGTCCTGGGATCCTGTGCCACACAAATGAGATCTGAAATAAACACTGTGTTGTACACAAAGTTGAGGTCTGTTACATGTTTTACATATAACAAATAGTGTATTATTGCATCTGAAATTGTAGTAAGTATGTTTGAGAACATGCATTAAATCCACATTCTTCAAAAAACATCTCCCATAGCATCGGAATGCTCCAGTTGAGATATCCAGCACCACTGAATTACCTGCACAGGAACAGGAGACCTTATGCCACTGTCAAGGTTAAATAACTATAAAATAACCATATAAGTATAGGAAAGAAATTTGATTTATTATGCTTATTCATGAAAGGACAAAATGTACCAAGTTTCATCAAAATGTGAATGAAGGATGTCATGGTCGGGTTCATTGATGTGGAATGACACATAGAAAAGATTCATACCTTCTTGCTATTCAAAGGGTATATCATATTCCTAACCCTATTCATTTGAAAGACTTATAATTGCAAAAAAAAAATTTTCTTTTGAAAAATGTGTTCCACCTTCTGAAAAAATAAAAATACGTAATGTTGCCCAAGAGGTTCAGTCTTTGCTCCCTACACTGAGCATCTTATTTTAGCTACCTTAAAAATTAACACTAAGATTCATCTTTAATTTTTATTTTTTGCTAAATTTATAGTTAGGATATTCACTAGGTTTTTTTCATTTATCATATTTCTTGGTAAACATGATATTGATAAATAAAGTTTTTAAACAGTAAAAACTTTTATTTTACATAAATTTTGAGGCACATTGTGTAATTGGGCACACTTACTTTTGTTCTTAGGTTCCCTTGCCTTAACAATTACTACGTGAAAAAATTAATAATTATTAAAATCATTCAGATAAAAATAAATATTCTTTCTAAGATTCAACATATACTTATCAATAGTCTTTTCTTGTCTCCTTAAAAAGAAACCTGATACAAACAAACCTATTAATTTAAATTTCCTACAACAAATTTTCTTACCACTATAACCAGTGACACCAGTTACAAATAACATTTTAATCACAACTGAAATCATGGTCTTATTAAACTTTATATATAATTTTTCAGAGTAAGTTAATTAGCCATTAATATTTCACACGCATTCCTCAGGGGAGCCTTTTCAATTTTTATAATCAACATTAAAACTGGAAATTTATCTATTATGGTAAATTTAAAAAAATAGTATCACTAAATGGGGAGAGAGAGAATTTTAACTGGTTAGACATACTTAAAACCCCTTCTCTGCTAGTTCTTTTTTGTCTCAATACACAGCTTTTGTTACAAATAAACATTACAACTGCACATATTATAATATAGAATTTACTTTAAATTCTAGTCTAACAGTTTATTAAACTCTCAAAATAATAATACGATCCACTCACTATCATTCAATTTTAATGTAAACTACTGTATTATGAATCAAATTTAGCTGTTACCAGCAGAAAAAAATAATTTGAAGTACATGTAACAAATCAGAGTATACACACAGACTAAACAGTAAACCAAATATCTCCAAAAATCATCATTTCGTATTACTTACATTTATAGGCAAATATGCGTTGATTTTCTTTGACAACTGTAATCGAACCCCTTCTTCACCGTATATATGAACAACCAATTTATTCATTTTAGAACACAAACGACAAATAAATCCAGTAAGAACGGCTGAATCTATACTTCCCATCGTAACAAAGTAGTAACTTAGTTTACGCCGAACACCAACCCTAACCTAAATCATATACTGCATACCATTTTTATATAGAAAACAAAAAAGTAATAGCTTATTTAGACAAATTAAAGACGGAATGTAATTAAATACATTAAACATATCAGTTTACGAAAAAATAAAATCTACGACGCTCCACCACTAGTTATTTATATCAAAGGTAAAAGAAATAAGAATTACTATCTTAGATCTGCTCTCAATGTTATATTTACATAAATCACAAGTTCCAAAGAGAACAAAATTATCAGAATACAAGAAAGAAAACAAGTACTTTTTCTACGGTTACGTAGGAAGATTTTCAAGAGCACTAATCATTACGAAATGATAAATGTTCATCTTCAGTAATAACCAAGATCATTCAAAAATAATATAAAAGCTCAATTGTTTTCAAACAGTAAATGTAATACAAAGACAAATTTTCATATATTAAAGACAAAAAATCTTTTAATTGGACTACTTTCCTGAAAATTTTAACAAATTAATGAAGAATTATAATTAAAATAATCGTTAAGATCGACTTTTGAAAGCAGTACATCACTTTGTGCTTTTACTTTTTTACGTCCGCAATTTACTATTTCGTTGAATCTAAACAGCTGGTAAATCACGTTCTGGTTTGTAAGTCCGTGTTTGAGTGAGAGATCCCCTCATTTGATGATGAACCTCGAATATTTGTGGATATAATAAACTTGGCAGGTTTATTGTATCCCATAAACATTGTCGCCCATATCCCAATCCATGTTTCTACAGGATCATGTGGACGGATTGGATTTAGTAATGTATTACCTAATGAGCGAAATTAAGAAGCCCCCTTCCTTAACATAAGGAAAAAGGTACAACTGGCTCATGAAGAAAAAGTACAAAGTATTGGATGCTTGCCATGCATTTCACCAGAGTATGCTTGCACTAAGTACACCATAACAAAAGAGTAGGTCCGATTATTAAACACCTGAATGTACAGAAAGGAAGAAAAGAAAAAAGGAAAACATTCTAAATCCAGAAAAAGAAAAAATGAAATACAAAGTCATTGCTAACTTTGGTGCAAGACAAGGGAAACTTGCTCAATGGCTTCAATATTATATAATAAGTAAATTAAATTATCTGATTCTGAACTGCATAGATGAACCAACTTCCAGATAGTTCAATGTAGTGGATTCAATTAAGAGTGAACAAGAGTATGGATGATATTTGAGTAAGAAATTACTTGCACCTACATTATCATGATATATTTCCCTAACAGTATCAAAGACTCCACTACGAGGATGCTGGATTTTCAAGATACTCAACAAGTTTTGAATGTACTGAATGAAAGCTGCTCAGAAGAACTGAAGACTACAAGGTTTCTCCACTGAGTACTGCAGTTAATTGTTTCTTGGATACTAAAGTCTAAAGAAGGAACTCGTCAACTTAACCTGGAAAGGTAAAATTTAGCTGGTTATAATGAAATTCAAATGCAGTACTCAGTCTTTAAGAGTGCATGACTAGCATTTTGAAAAAAAATGAGTTTCCCAAACTTACTCTTTAGCTTCTTCTCCTTGGAAGGAAGATGAATCTTTAAAGACCTCTTTGTGTTGTCTGTAAGCACTTAAAAAAGAAAGATTTTATCTCTGAAAGACAATGTTTGTAAGAGAACTAAAAACTTCAGCCAAGGATAGGAGACATTCTGATAGACAATAAGGCAAGAAGAGGAGAAAAGCTGTTGGAGTAACTACTGTAGCTTATAGGTAAGCCTTGAATGGATTGAAGAGGCACATATAATAAATAGACATTGCACTAAAGCTATTACTATTACTATATGTTTTATACTAGTTTTAAAACAGAACATCAATATTTAATATCCATATCCATGAGATATATACTCTAATTTATAATGATACCCATAATTTGAAATATAGTTTTAATTAGATTAAAACAATTTTTATACATCTTATTATGGAATAGGTCTGGGACTGATACATAATAAATTAGCATAACACATTAGTGTTACAAAAAAGTGTAATTTGTTTCTTATGTAATTTAACAAGCATTCCTGTAGGCATTATTTATAAACTCTTGATAAAGACAGTTGATTTTTTATATGTTGCTATTATATACTATTAAATGCCATAAAAATCTGGAAATACTAAAAGGTGCCATTATATGAAGATTAGGGTCAATTTTTTCTTAAATTGCAGTAGAGTAATTCTTTCAAAACAATCAGCAAAAATAACTACCTCAAAAAGTTTTTAACTTCTTTTAGCTCTTAAATTATCTTGATTAACAAATCTTCATAAATGATCGTAGGTAAATAAATTAAATTTATCTCTCACAGAGGATCAATGGTATGTAGATTAAAAATCTTGAAATATTAGTAAGACTGCTGTACAGTATACAAAATTATTTCATATTTAATTACTTACTTTCTAATTAATGAAACTATTTCTTACAAAGATCTTTCAGAGCTATCATCTATCATCTCCTTCTTAAGTGAAGAATCTGTTAGTACTGTTGCTAACAATTCTCATTTTAAATAAGCTAGAAACTCCATGCGTGATTGATTAATGTGTTTGACCTATATTGTGTTTGTTTATTTAATGTTTACTTTGTTAAATTTTGTCTTAGTAGACTTCATATGGATCAAGTAACATAATACTGACATCTCAGCGTACTTTAAGAACATGAAATTTCAAGCAAACAAAATTTGTCAGACAGCACAAATTGTAGTTTGAAATACAATACTGACAAAATGTATCAGTTAAATTAGTTAACTGAGAGTGTTATTTCTTCCACAGATAAAATACATAAAAGAGGATCAAGAATGGCAGAATTTTACTTGTAATGATATAAAATTAGTAGAGTAGTTAAATAATGAAACATTTTCAAGCTCTTTACTTCTGCTCATTGCATAAATAATACTAACAGTTCAGTAGTGATCGTTACTAATTACAGCAAAACTCCCGCCACAACTCTACCACCTCAAATAAAGGCAAATAATAAACATCAAGCTGAGTGAAATGAGATGTCATGCCCTACTTAGTTTAGTTGATGTTATTTTTATTATTTGTTAGCCTATGCATTTAATTTGAAATTAAAAATGTACTAAAATTAAGTCTTTTAAAAATTTAGGGTTTACTTTTCGGGTTAACGTTATTCATGGTGTAAAAAAGGAATAATTTATGTTTGCTAAAACATAAATCGTTCCTTCTATACCGACAGCAGTTAGAATGTTACACACACGCATAAACACACACCTACATACACTTACACAAATAATATATTTAGTAACAACGTATTAAGCAACAAGTATTATTACCTCATTTTCATCAACGGAACAGTGAAATATACTTTTCCAAAAATTGTTTATTTTTGTATAAAAATAAATAAATCCACTTTTTTACGAAAAAAATTAAAAAACTTTCATTAGAAAAACATAATAAAAGTAATTATTTCTTCATTTATTTTAAGCATAAGTAATAAAAAACATTGTTTTTAACATTTTTCTTATTACTTATGTAGTAAATTCTGGGGAAGTATGTTATGTTTATTATTTACATATAGTAGCAAACGGACGGCTGGGTGTTATCTTGTTGCGTGTATTCGCGTGTTGGCTGCAATGTAAACTTTTGTGTTGGTCGTGTATTGTATTATGGTTGTATTATGTTAATACTCTAATCATTAATTACTTATAAATATTTGTTAGTTTATTTAGTACGACTGTTTATAATTCTACCATGTGTGAAGTATGTTCTGATTTTTCCGAACTGCTTAATTCCAGTAAGTATTAAGCTTTTGTTGTTTAGGACTAGGCTTGTCTGTTCCTTATTTTTAAGTTTGAATCATTAATTGTAACAGTTCTTTTCACGATCTTGCTTTATTTATCATCAATGATTTATTAAAAACTGTGATCTTAATGTTATGAGGTTTTATGAGTTAGTGATTTATTTGCTTGAAAATGTTATTGTTCTAATTTATGTTCTTAATTTGGTTGTGTAAACTTTTTTTTGTTAGGATTTGATGTAAAAATATCTAATATGCATTAGTATATCGTTAAAATACCCAATTTTTACTAGTAATTGTTTTTATATTTTAGTATAATTTATTCCATGTTTGATGTACGTTAAATTTAAATATTGCTGATAATTCGTGTTTTACTAAGCAAACAGTAAATGTTTGTGATTGCTGCTACATTCTGAATTATAAAAGCTCTTCTTTTTTAATTTTATTGTACTTAATATATAGGTTTAATTTTCGTAGTCTCTTATTGTAATTATTTAACTGTCTAAAAACATGTTACCAATATACAGTCAGAGGCCTTGATGTAGAGATATATAAATAAATGTATTTCTTGTGTTTACCTTCTTCATTAATCATTAATTTCTGGATGAGAAGAGTTTACTTAGTGGATATGTTTAGTGAGTATCACGTGATTGTAATTTGAATTTTGACAAGTTAATTTTATTGTTTTTTTAAAGGATTCTTTCTTGATAATTTCCTCTTTTATTTGTGCATGTTGTGATTAGTAGCATTACAGAATTCTGAAACATTGCTTCCTACCCCTTATTTGAAGTGTGATTTTAGAGTGTAGATTTTTTGAATCTTCTGTTTATTATTGCATTAACATATATTCTGGATTACTGTTATTTTTGGGCATTTCCATTCAGATTAGGGTAAAGAGAGTTTTTTATGCCTTTAAATTTTGTTTTAGAATGTTATGTTCTGTATGTTTACAGCTGTGGAGGAAATAACATTTTTTATGGAATACAATATGTACTTTGGTTAATGCTGTATTCTATTCATTATGTTGACTTAGTTTTACATGTAAATTGTGTTTTACTGCATGAAGAATGTGTTAGTAAATTAATAAATATTGTATTCAGATCAGTACCTAATTACGTATTATGATTCATCAGGATTAGGTTATGTGCTATTCCACAGATAACAAAAAGGATCTGCCCTAGCATTTGTTTGGATGAACCAGGGAAATGGTAAAACTCTGATGAGCAGAATTACAAAATAGAATTAATTAAATAATAAAAGTATTTAAATATCATATTAATAAATTTAAAATATACTCTAATTATCTAAACTGTTGGAATAACATGAAAAGTAAATTATGTAATACAAGGAGAGTTCTGTAGTGTCTTGTTAGTATGATCCCTGTACTTTATTCCTAAACATACCTTGTACTAAAATCGAAGCATTTTTTATTTGTCCTATATGAAAATATTTATGTTTTCTATTGTTATAAGGATACAAATTCATACTGTTGTTTAGAAAATTATTTGCAATGTATCCAGTTGTAACATCTAATTCATAATTTGATCCATTGCTGTCTTTTCTAATGTCTTAAAAAATTTAAATTATTACTTTCATTGTAGCTTAACATAAATATAACGTATGTCGCTTCCTGTTATTGATTCATCACATGTTTTATGAATAAAGAATAGAAAAATTCAGTTTATAAACCGCAAACTCCGTATTTGAGATTGAGGTTAGTTTTTACTATCGGTAGTTGCAACTTTAATTTTTTTCAGCATGTTGTCACAAACAGAAAAATACTGATTTGTTGAAAGTATGTTCGTTGAAAACCAAAAATAACCAAGAACATGTCATTACGACTAATGTGCTTCAGAACTTCCAGAAATAGTTATACAAATGAGCAGGTGTTGAGTTTTTAACAACTGCATTTTGAACTGACTTCTATCTGTTGAAAGATTGAAAATCTGCAGATAAATTAAACATTTTACTTTTGAAATCAAATTACATTTAAAAATTAAACCCTTGAAAAATGAATAAAAGTATTAATGATATTTTCATAAAGTAGAGAAAGGTAAGGTATAGGAACTAGTAATGTAAAATAATTGATAAAGTGCAGTTGGTAATTAAGTAAGTTGATGTAGCAAGAAAGAAATAATATAACATTAGATGAATATTAGTGTTGCAATAAAGTATTTAGTAATTAAAGAATATACTGCAATGATTGAATTACCTTCATTCTGTGTGAATGTGGTTTAGAATTTTAGTTGCTTTGGTGTGTTGTAAATTCTTTTTCCATCAGCTGATTTGGAAGTCGAGAGTTCCAGCGTTAGACGTAGTAAAGTCAGTTATTTTTATATGGATTTGAATACTAGATCATGGAACACAGTGTTCTTTGGTGGTTGGGTTTCAATTAACCACACATCTAAGGTATGGTTGAAGTGAGACTGTGCAAGACTACACTTCATTTACAATCATATATATCATCCTCATTCATCCTCTGGAGTAATATCTCCCGGAGGCTAAACAGGAAAAGAAAGAAAGTTCTTTTTCCAAATATAAAAATCATTTGTAGTAAACATAATATTAGAATAAACTGACAAAATGATTGATTTGAAAATGCTGTGTAATCTACCATTTAAGTTAGGATGAATCCAGACTAATCGTCCTCCGGGTTTTAAGACCTGATTTGGGTTCTCCATAAAAAATTAGAGGGGATGTCTTTTGGAAAATTTTGATTGAAACATTGGAGGGGGGCAGTCTACAAGCAGTCGAAGATTAAAATTGGCATATTTAACTCAGAAAATACTTATAAAAATAGTACATGCCCATGTATATGTTTGTAAAAGGGTTCAAGTTCTATCAATTCATGTAACTTGAGAAAGAAAGAAAGAGGGAGTGATAGAGAAAGAGAGAAATACACTCGTCTGAATTTGTGATTACTCTATTGCCCATCCACTTGATAAAATGCTCAATTTTTGTTTTTGTTATGAGGTTACTTTCTCTACTTCATGTTGCTTTGTGTATTCTGATTTATAAATGATTATTCACAAGAAAATATAAGAAATATCTCCCTTTTAAGTGTTTTATTCTCCTTATTTTTTAAAGTATTTAGAAAAAAATTATGAGAAATATATCTACTATTTCATGAAATGCTTAACTTTTTATTGTTATTCAGGTGGGCTATTCCATTTTAATTCAACAAATTTTCAAAAATTTTATTGCATCACTATTTTTGATTTTGATGATATTTGGTATGTGATAACTACCCACCTTGTAGTGGCCAAAAAATATTTTTTTATATTTAAAAGAAAACTTTTCTTGAGTAGATTATTTTATAACTTGGCAACAGGTAAAAACAGCCGTTTTTGTCACTTTTTCCTAGAGCTATAGCATTCTGTTTTGTTACTCAAAGGGGTTAACGAGTAATGAAGCCATCAAAACCACTAAAAGCACCTTTCCTTCTAATCGTGAACAATGTATCCAAAACATTAACAGCATGTATTATTTCAGATAATAATGTAGGACTGCTGTACAAAATATTTTAATATTTCTATAGTGAGATAGCTTATATTCTATAATGTGTATTTTTGTATATCTTGTATGATTATATTTTATAATGTTTGCGTAATCCTGAATGTAAACATTGTAGAAGGCTCGGTTACTGTTTTGATTTCAGTGTGATATCTTGTATTGTTGCTAGTGTTAATACTGCGGTTAGGTAATATACAATTGTTTATAAAGTAATTTTATTTGCAGTAAACTTCTCTTTTATGCGATATCTTTTATTTTTTATTTTATTAATTAGAGACATTTTTATTTTTGCTGTAAAGAAACTGGGATAAGACAAAGTGAGGTGCAGTTGGTAATTTTATTATACTAACTGTATTGTTATTGTAAGAACCCTTGGATTTTATAAAAAGGGATTATGGAGTGTTCAATTTGCAAAACATTGAAACAGTATGTCACAAATCGATTTATAATAGATCTTCAGTATTGCGTGATATTTTACAGTTTACTGAATAGCAAATAAAATTGATATATTTAAGAAGTGGATGTACTGAAACAAAAAATATCTGTACTTTTCATAAAACCGAATATGTCGATAAATATTTTCGGTACTTACGTATTAACGCCACCGCAGCTACAGCTTTATTTAAAATTGAGTATTTATTTTATTGAGTCTCTTTATTAATTTTAAGAAATGGTTATTTATATTTATTTATTTTATAAATATAATTTAACCAAACTTAATCTACGCTCGCTTTGCTCGTTAAACTTGACTAATTAACCCTGTAATTTTTGAGTATTTATTAAATAAATACTCAAAAAATTACGGTATTAATTAGTCAAGGTTAGCGAGCGTAGGTTAAATTTGTTGGTTAAATTATATTTATAAAATAAATAAAGAGACTGTTTTGAATCTATGTTAAACTCTATATCTATGGAAAATGGGCCTTCCACCGAAATCCGATTGACTACTTTGTTTTTAAATAAAGCTGTAGCTGCGGTGGCGTTAATACGTAAGTACCATTTTCATATTAATGAAAACGTTTCTCTGACCCATTTAGCTGTTAACACTAAAGTGTTTAAGAAATCTCTTCGACAAATAACTTAGACACTTTCAACAAGAAATCCAAATTTAAAATTAATTCCAGGCAGAGCACTGTGTACAAAATGCTTAAACAAAATAGAAAAACCACATGATGATACAGAAAGCAAACTGGAATGTCAAGATATATTTGAGCCTCAATGTGTTATTATAGTTGAGTCGGTGAATAAAGCTTGTTTAGCATTTGGCATTTCCCCCGTTAAGGTTAAAAAATTATCAAGCAGCGCAAAAGCAATTTTAAAAAATAAAGTTACAAAAATAGCCGAGTCAGTTATCAGTAAATTAAACTATTCCTTTGATTTAAATATTTCTACAGAAGAAACCAATTTAATACCACAACATTATGTTGATTTAGGTAGGGAATATGAAGAATTAATCATTAAAATAAAGGATAAAATGAAAACAGTTACATCAACACAGGAAAAAATTAATATTTTAAATTTATTACCAAGGAGTTAGAGTATTCAAAAAATTCAAAATTAGTTTAGTGTTAGTCAGTATTTAGCCTGTCAATCCAAACAGTTAGTTAAAACAAGTGGAATTTTGTCGCAAATTGGCAAAAAGAAACCCAGTGATGTAATTGATGAAAATGGTATTAAATGTGTCCAAGATTTTTACCAGAATGATGAACACAGCCGAATGATGCCAAGCAAGAAGGATTGTGCCTCTGTAAGACAAGCTGACGGGAAGAAAATTGATATTCAAAAGAGACTTATCTTATGTAACTTAAAAGAATTGTTCACAGCCTTCAAAGAAAAACATAATTTAAAAATTGGTTTTTCAAAATTTGCTGATGTATGATCTAAATTATGTGTTTTGGCAGGTGGGTCAGTTACTCGCTCTGTTTGTGTGTATGTCATCCACCAAAATGTAAAACTCATGTTATCTGATCTAAAAATGAAATTTGATTAAACAATTCTTCTTTCAACCGTGGTATGTGATATAGAAAATGAAACGAGCATGCTGTTACAGTGTGAAATATGTCCAGGCACTAATGAAGTGTTCAGATTACTGCAAGAGAGCTGGGATGATTTTGATTCTGAAATTGTCTTCAAACAGTGGGTTTCTGTTGACTGTTCTGAACTAACTACTCAAATTCTTCCATTTCAAGAGTACTTAGATAAACTTACTGAAAATATAAATAATCTAAAAAGGCATCATTTTGTTGCAAAGAAACAAGGTAATTTCCTTAATATTAAAAAGGAAAACTTGTTAGAGGGTGAATGTATCGTAATTGGAGACTTCTTTAAAAATTTTCCTTTTATGATGTAGGATGAAGTCCAGTCACATCACTGTTCAAAAACTTATGCCGCAGTACATCCATTTCTCATATATTTTAAAAAAGAAGGAAAATTATAAAGCCAAAGCTCTTGTGTGATTAGCGAGTGCTTGAAGCACAATACTATATCGTTCTTCTGCTTCCAAAAGCAAGTTATAAGTAAAGTACAAACACTTTTACCACAAGTTGAAAACAATTGTTTTATTTTTCTAATGGCTCCTCAGTGTAGTATAAAACCAAAAAAAATTTCATAAATTTATGCTACCATCAAGAAGATTTTAAAATCACAGCTGAACAGCATTTAGGTTTACGGCAGTATCAGTACACGAGGACATTAGTGTTTCTGATTGCTTTGTAGGTTTATTAAAACTAAAATGTAAAAAATATGTCTGCTGCCTATACGATGGCAAGTGATGTTTAAGCGAAGTCATTGAAGTCAAAATACATGAAAATGAAGAGGAATATCGAATATACTTTTTCCATTTGCAGGGTCCTGGCACTTCATTCCAGAAATCATTGATGAAACTGGAAAATATTTTAAAGATTCTCACACCTTCAGAGCTTTTTCTATCAACTGCTGGAAGAGGACACAACATTACACCAAAGATGAATGAGAACTTATCGGTTCTATTCTATAAAATAAATGGCAGGAGCTCTAAGTTAAGTTTGTTATCAAAAAGTGCAAGATTTATTCATGAGTTCCATTAGCAGGAGTAAAGTAGGGTAAAAGTGAATCGAACAACTTGTTTATGTATTTGAATTATTTAATTTATCATTTTGTAATTGACTGTTGATTAATTATCAATTTATTCATTGTATTGACTTTAATTGTATTTTTTATAATCTGAAAAAAAATACTTAACATCAATATTTTCTTGGATATGATGTTACGGTTAGAAGGAACAGTGTTTTTAGTGGTTTTGTTGGCTTCATTACTTGTCATCCCTTTTCAGTAACAAAATAAATTTTATATGGTTTTAAAGTACATAAAAGTACTGCTGTAAACATACATTTCAAATTTTTGCTACCTGTCCCACGTGTGGTTTTTGAGCTCTAAAAATGAGACTTTTTCACAATCTTATGATATGGCAGCCATTTTAGGTAAAATTCATATGAAAGCTACCTATTGTAATGAGTACCATGATTTGACTTCTGGAAAATTTTGACATATCTTCCCGTTTCAATTCCCCAGACCTCAAAACCACTGGCAGTTTAAAAGTTTACATATATATATATTTCTCTTTTTTGTGGACATGATACCGCATTTATTTTCCACCAATCACTTTCAAATTGATGTATAAAATATAACGACCTGAAATCTTGGTCAACTTTGTTAATGGGGAAAATCGGACCGTGGGGGTGGAAGTGGGGTGGCTTTTTCAAAAAAACAAAATATCAGTTTAACTTTCTTAGTAAGTAAAATATTGAATTCATTTAAAGTTCCTACTATTCTTTGGATAACGGCCTAAAACTTATCTAAGTAGAGTTTTTGTTATCACCGGCAATTGGTCCAGGGGGTGGAAAAAATGTGGTTTCGAAGACAATAAATCATACCACCCTCAATAGGTACAGTATCGAATCGGTTTAAAGTGGTTGTTAGTCTTGTAAACATTACGTAAAACGTTTGTTTTAAACAAATTTTTGCTATGACCAACCCTTACAGCAAGGGGTGACCAAAATGTGCTGGAATTATATGAAGATGGGGCTTGTCGTGTGCAACCATTGTCGTATTGAGTAAATTTGTTCTTAACTTTAAAATGGAAATCTTTTTTATCCCCTACTTAGCGCTGGAAATTTACCTCCACTCTCCGGCGTGCTAAAAGGGATTTTTTTTTAATGAAGGACACTCGGTAACAGTCCAGTTTTTTTTAATAAATACTACTAGTAGTTAAAAGGTAGAAAACAGGCCTGTTACCCTAACCCCTTCATTATTTATTTTGAGCCCAATATTTGAAAAAACGACAATTTGTAAACACAATGTCAGTAAACATAACAAGATTAATTTTGAGTACACTAAGATGATTTACTAAAATCTTTTTTTGACCCTCTATACGATGTAAAATAAGAATGCTTACAGCTCGTGGAAAAAGTGACAAAAATAGTTGTTTTTACCTGTTGGCGAGTTATAAAATAGTCTATTACTCAAGAAAAAACTTTAAAATTATGAAGTAGTAGTAGTTTTTTTTTCTTATACCAAATATAATCAAAATAAAAAATAGTGATGCACACTGATCGTTTGTTTAATTAAAATGGAATATCCTAGATAATAATTATTATTATATTTTCTGCTAAGAACAGTATGATTTCTACGTTGAGTTCTGTTACCTTTCCTAACTTCATTCTTTTATTATATGTTTTTTTAAAAAAAACTTCATACTTTTATTAGTATATGTTGATGCGTTTTGGAATAAGTCGATTATCAAAACTTATTGTACTGGTACTTTTAACTTATCGATAAATGAATCGTTAGCTTGATCTTAGAAAAAAAATGGCTTCTAACAACCGCTTATTAATTTTTTAAAAAATGTTTTAAATCGCGTTGGTAATAGAAAAACATCTATTTTCATTCTTTTGCATCTCAATAAAGCATTTGATCTAGTTCCACAATTTTTACTAATGAAAAAAATGTTGTAGTCATGGTATCCTATGAGCCGCTTACAATTTATTAAACTTATAACTTACCAAACATAAACAGGGAGTAAATTTATCTATATGAGAATACACTTACTTAATTTATATATGTCCTTACTTAAAGTTGTAGATTGCAGAGAAATGCCCTTAGATTTTCTTATTATTAACGATGAACAATCATTAATCAAGACAAAATCTTGAACCATTCATTGTTGTTGTTTTTGCAGATAAATTGTGTCTATATGTGCAAAAAATTGTTTAAAAGGATTTGAAAATTGTACGGTGACAGGTCAAAAAATTATTCACTGGTTTTTTTTTTTTTTTTTTATGTAATCATTTATCATGAAATATGGATAAAACCTTTGCATTATGTATCTTGAAAAAAATTTTGTTTCAAAATAACGATAGTATTTTACTATCATAACGATAGTGTTTCATTTGCAGATAATGTAAACTTTTTTTGGATGTTTTTATTAGATGTCAAGTTGTCGTGGGATGATCAAATTGATTTGATATCAAAATTTTAATATTTTGCTTTGAAGCTCCTTTACGCTTGTCATCATTTGTTTTTTTATTATTTATGGACTACACTTAACACTTTTCTTAGCATCTCTCTACTTTCTAGCCAGTAAGACTGTTTCCAGGTCTTTTTCCTGAATTCTATTACTTCCCTTTTTTGTTTTGGAGCTTTGTAGAAAACCCTTCTTTCTTAAATGTCTTTTAACTTTTTCAGAATTTTTACTCTCGCTTTAAGTTTCTTTTAACTTTATCACAATATACGGTTTTAATTTTTTTCTAGATGAAAAGGGAAGATTTTTTTGGGAATCTATTATCACCGATCTCTAAAAGCCTATGAAAACCAATCCCTTCTTGCACATTATTTCTATTCTAAAATGTTTTTTAAAAAGTCGTTAACATTTGTGGTGTAGCATTTTGTGCCGGTGAAGTTTGTATGTACCTGATGTCTCAAAATTAATACCGATTTAAATTGTGTGCTGTTTTTTCTCCTGCGGGGTCGGCAGCATTCTGCGAGGTCACATTTTGTAGTAAATATGTTACAAATAATTAATATAATATGGATTGCTATATGACAGAGGAGCAAATGTTGTTTTTTAGGAGTTATTCAAAGTTTGAAGAATGTTTTTTCGAGACCACGCGCAAATTATGTGGCAATTTTAGTAAGAGACATGCCCTTAATTGAAACAACTGTGAAGAGGCTAATTGAAAAATTTGAACGAATGAGTTTGGTTGGAGACTACAAAATAACAAACCGCCCTTTCACTGGCTGTTAAGTCAAAAACATTGCTGTTGTGACTAATAGTATGTGGAATTTTGTGAAATTTCAGCGTATAGTTGGTCGGTCATTGGATATTTCAAAAAGCCCAATGCCGTAGATTTTAATGATAAATCTGCACCCGTTCGAGATTCAATTAACCCAGGAACTGAAGTCAAACGACTATTAAAAAACAGCAGACATTTGTCGATTGGAAGCTGTAGAATCAACAGGTAGACTGTGATTTTGCAATGTGTGACAGTTTAATTTAGATTTCTTACTGTGGAGTGAACTGCAATTTTTTCTGAAAATGAAGCCGTAAACGTGTGACCCAAATGGTGAACAGTGTTTTGAGTTGGTATTTGACTTTTATGGTTTTATTTGGATGACATTTCACCATCCCAACCCCCGCCTAGTGATGTTCCGGTTGTCACATCCACCATTCCTAAATCCTAAATGACATGTCACTGCCTGTCACACCGCTCATGAAACAATCCACTTGTTGCTGTGAAATTTTAACGGGTGACTTATCTTGTGCAATAATTAAGTGAATCGGCCACCAAATCGTGACTTTGCAACACACAAATTTTTTTCTCAAGGGATTCATTTAGTCTAAATTTTAGGCTGTGAAAATAAGAATGATTCCTAAATTGAAAGCACAAGTTCAAAGAGTTATCTATGTATTGAGCCGCACTTACAAAAAGAGTTATCCAGAATTTTCTCAAAAGAATTTGAGTTTCAAATATTATTTATGTTAGATATCCTATTCTACATAGAATAGAATTTGTTAAAGAAATGACTAAATTTGTTATAACCGTACAATAAAAGTACATTTTTTATTTTTAATTAAATCCTGAGTATTTTGAAACACTTTTTTATTTTATCCTCACAGGATCAAAACTTTCCCTAAAAAATGTCTTTTCTTTCTTTTGGATTTCTCTTAAAAGCTTGTGTTGATTGTTGTCAAATATTCTGCAGTTTACAATACTTCTGGAAGAAATACTATTTAAAAAGCCTTAATTTTACATTTATAGAGATAGGTTTTTTGTCGACGTGTTTTGTGTTGCATTATTGACCGACCGCTTCCATTTTGTTTGCCTGATTTCTAAAGCTGATTTTTTCTTGGTCATCCTACATTTCTAGCTTCTCTGAGGTATTAAACTGTTTTACTTAATCTATTTTGTTTTAATAGGTGGCTTTTAAAAGGTTTTTGGGGCATTCTGGATATTTGTCTTATTTTGTGTATGTTTTTTTTAAAGATATTTGAAGACCTGCTTTTTCCAGAATTTTTTGTAGCGTGTTTGTTGTTCTGTTGTCATTTTGGGATCGTTCAAGAAAATAACCAATTTATCTGTCAAGACAAGAGAGTCGATAATTTTATTAGTATGTAATTGAAAAACATTGAAGAGAGTCCATTGTCTTGTCTTGTTCCTGTTTTTACGGGGAAAGGATTAGAAATTTGATCGAAGAATGTAAATTAAGTTGTGTTTATTAGTGTTTTTCTGATTATATTTCCGGTTTTATTATCCGCTTCAAATTATTTAATATTTCAAAAAGGGACTATCAATCTACAAATTCGTTTGCTTTTTTTTAAAAGCGAACAAACATCAGTGTTTAGTTCATAGCTGTTGCTTGTGATTCAGAGATAAGCTAACAGAGAATTTATTCTGGTCAAGATGGAACTTTCTAAATCAATCCTGACATCGATCTAATTTTTTTCTTTTGGATTTGATTCTGTAGTATTTAGATAGGTAGTTGCCCGTATTTTTTTGGGATCATTTTTTAACATTCTGGTGCATATTTTAAAAGTTTGACCTGTGTAGAATCCTCTTCAGGCGCCTTATTATTAATAAAATTTTTCATTATTTCTCTAATTTCCCCTTTTATTCAGCGGTAGGGAATCTGGTAAATTTGTTTCAAAGGATTTTTTCGTTTCTTTCACGGTCACAATTTAATATTCCTCCAAGTAGTTTGCCGAAGTTTAGAGTTCTCTTTCCTATTATGGATTAATGTTTTCATTTTTAAATTGTAGACTGAGGTTGGTAAATTTTAATTTGGATTTAAAAATTTCGGTAGAAATCTTTTGTTTAATTTTTTATCTCTTCTTTGATTTTGTTAGTTGTTTTTTTATAAGTCGTTTATTACTTTCTGTAAGACTTTGGCAGTTTTATTTCTTTGAAGTTCTCAAAGGCATTGGGATTTTTGGTCGTTAAATCTTTTCCAGAAGTTCGATCTTTTTGAGTAGAGCTTCACGGCTTTCATTCCTTCATCTGTGTTTCTATCGGGTGTAAAGAATTTTTTTTAAATTCTGCTTTGACTATATGTTCTGACAAAGTAGGGGATGAGAGTGAAAATGAAGAGGACATATTGTCAACCGGTGGCAGGACTGAAGTGTTAAAATTGCATGTACGATGTCAGCTATTTGACTTTGGTTTTACATCGGCAGAAATCAACGGCAAAGAGAGAGGTCTGTGTGGCAAATCTGTTCTGCGTATGAAAGTTTTGGCACCAGACTGGATCCTATCAAACAAATTGAAATGACATCTAGATACCGCTCGTCCCAGGGTAATCGGTAAATCCTGTGACTTCTGTAGGAGGAAGCTAAAAGAGTTAAATCGCCGAAAGGGTTTGTTTTATTTTAGCGAATATCAAGCGATGAATTTTAAATCCGACTGAATTTTTGGATGTTAGTAAAAGATGCTTCTAAGTTTCTTCGTAAAAAAGCTCGTAGAATTTTAATCCCGTTTGCGACTTGTTTGTGCAAAGCTCGGTTTTTTGCCGAGATAAAATCTAATTATTGTACAAAAATTAATGCGGAGAAGGAAAAGTAGTCGTGTCCAGTTAATGCCACCGTTTGAGAAAATGTATGGTGATCGTTCATCCCGCTAATTATAGTCGGCTGAATTTGTTCGATTACATTTTTTTTTGCGATATGAAATACGTTTTATTTATTTTTATAACCCTCACAAAAAATTGGCTATTTCATAGAGTATACTTGTTAGAATTTGACGTAGGATGCCTTGGAAAAATCTGGATTCGGCAAAGGTGCTGAGAACTGTAACGTAAAATTTATATAGATGAATGTCTAAAGTAAAAGTTCACGCCAAAATTAAAGTATAGCATTCGTGCTATGTAGCTCGGTCCGTATAAAAAATTTTATAACCGCGTCTACTTTATTTTATGAAAATAACTTTTATGGAATTAACACATCAGTCGCTACACAGTATCAAGAATCTACTCTTACCGTATAGTCGGTACTTAGCACCAAACGCATTGTAAAGAAGAAAAAGAGCTGTGGCAGCCGATCTTACAGACGTTTTTAAATAGTAGTTTATAAATTAAACGTTGTTTGGACATATACCACACTGTACTGCTTTTTTTTCGGAGTTCTTTTGGATTTGAAATTCCATTGTAAGCGGTAACATAGGAAGAGAGAGCATTAAAGAAGAGATAAGTTACCGTTTTTAACCGGTCAGAAATTTCTCCCGTACATGTGTTTTTGAATATGCGTCCTAAAATTATTGACCGATATTTTAATTGTGGTTTTTCATGTCGAATCAAAAACATATATTAAACAATTTTTTCTCTGGGACCCGTGATTTTCAATCGTATTTTTTTAGAAAAAATTGTCTAGTGTACGGAGCATTGTCCAAGGATTGAAAATTATTACCGCTATTTTTGATCGGTAATTTTTCAATTTTGTGCCGTAACAATGCGGAAAGAACTTCTTAAAACACCAATACTTTTCAAAAGTTTTTTCTATTTGACTGAAAGAGACCTGGAAATAAAAGCAAATGGTTTTTCACTCTTGTTAAATGACCAGTTAATCCGTAAGAAAAGCAGAGTTCAGACAATGAAACTAATTTAGCGAGGTATTATTGGTGAGGTATATATATATATATATTCATGAAAACTGATATTATTAAAATCTGGTTATTTATATTCAAATAAAATAATGATAAAAGTCACTCCTACGTCAAATGAAAAAAATTAAATAAAATTATTAAAAAAAAAAAAAAATTATGAAGATCTTAGTTTCTTGTTTTGTGAAGATGGAACTGGTATTTTTCAGTTTACTTTGTCTCACCGATGCTGCTTTTTTTGTAGTGGTGTACTTCTAGGTGCATTATTACTTTTAATATGCACTTTGGCGGGGAAGAATGTAAATTGACTGATCCTTTAGCCGCTGTAATCCTGATGATTAATGTATTTGTGAAGATGAAAGCGGTCGTATTTTTACTCTTAACACTAATGTTTGCGTTGTCAAAATGTCGGTAGGTTTTAGAGCCTCTGAAGATTCAAAATGTAGATGCTCAACAAACCTGTGAAGTATCTTTAAATGCGATAGTGATTTGCTTTTGGGAAATGATTTAAATCGTATTTGACCTAATGATAAAAGCGTTTTAGAAAACTGAAATAATATCGTATAATAGTAGCGCAAAGAGTGCAGTGGATAAACCTTGATGAAATATGCGGATTATTTTATCGTACAGTGCATCGATCATCGGCTAATGGCCCTGTTCTGTGAAGTTTGTGTATCGCTGCTATTAATGCATTTGTACTTTGTTACTTGGTACGCATGGCAAATCGTGAAAAATGAGTTAATATAATTTTTTTTTTTTATCTTCGATTGCGATTTGTAAAATCGAATGTTTGAACAAACATCAACAACTATCTCTTGAATACTTTGCCGAGTACCGAGCTGAATTGTTGGAATACCGCTTTCATAGGAGAGAGAAAACTATGATAAAAGACAAAGCAATTTTGCAAAGAAGTGTCGGAAAATTATTTCTAAGGTCTACGCCGTTAGAAATTTTTTGAATTTTCATATTAAGTGACAGATATGACTACAAGTTAAGCGTTTCTACTTTTCTATTTCGGTATAGTTAATGGTGTAAATTATAAGTTGAGTATTTATTCAGCAAAAGATAAAAATATAGCGTTTGAAACTCAAAAAATGAACTTATGCGATCCAAAAATCATGTATATAATTATAACAATTTATTATTACTTTTATCCACAATATTTAGCAAATTCTTTTTTCTGGTCATTCTAAACCGTATCATCCAGTTGTGCAATATAAACTCATGTGCGCATCTTAAAAAAGTTGTTTATTGATAAAAGCAATCGCTCTTTCTCTGGGTGTGTTGCATGCCCACACGTGTAGAACACTTAACTTATTGTAGTTGATCGATTTATTTAGTTAGTTATTCATTTAAAACCTACTGCATTTTTTATTAAACCTTTTTTCTACTAATTTCACATTTTGTTGTAAAAAGGTGTGATGAATATAGATGCTATCTGTATTCATCGCTTTTCTTGTAATCTGAGTTTGAATTTTCTATCTCGCTGATTCAAATACGGTTGTTTTTGTTGCCGTTGGAATTGTTGATGTGCTGCACTTCGTAAAGAGCCCGAGGTTGGGATCTTTGTTACGCCATCGGTTGGAAATAGATACAGGTCCGCATAAAAGCAATACACATGTTACGTATATATGGTCCCACATTGTTAGCACACATCCAAAAGGCACTTAACTAAAACTCATGAATCCAGTATAGGGAAGAAGGGATTAATGATATAAGAAAGTTGTCAGTGGTGAGACTGCCAAATGAAATATGAATATCTCTCTCTCTCTCTCTCTCTCTCTCTCTCTATATATATATATATATATATATATATATATATATATATATACAGGGTGTCCCATATAAAACGCAACCCATCAATCACTCATCCATGAAATTTCGAAAGTCAAGCTTACTCCCTTACTCGTTACTGAAATGGACTCGTCCAACAACTGAACATCGCGGCGACGCAGTAGAACACTACCGATAGTAACAAAAATGCAATCATAACGTTCAGTGTATCGCTAGAGACAAGATGGTGTTTTCGCTAGATCAACGTGTTTTCATTGTCGAGTCGTACTTTAGTACGAAATCAGCGGTTGCAGTGCAAGATTTGTTTCGTCATAAGTACCCGGATAAACCGGCTCCTAACAAAACATCAGTATTAAGGTTAATCGCAAAGTTTAGAGAGACCGGTTCTGTTAATAACAAGGAACACAAAAGATTTGCGTCAGTGTTGAAAACAGATACGGTCACTGAAATCGAAGACCGATTACTCGCCTCGCCAAATAAATCGATCAGACGTTTGTCTGCTGAAATTAATTTGTCTAAATCAACTGTTCATCGGGCGACCAAACGATTACAATTACGACCTTATCGCATTCAAACGGTTCATCGACTTTTTGAGTCCGACAAAGAAAAACGGCTACAATATTGTCAACGGTTACGTCGATTTCTGCGCTAGGGAATTAACGTTACGGATTCGTTATTTTTCACAGATGAAGCGCGGTTTCATTTGGACGGCTACGTAAACAGCCAGAACAGTAGAATTTGGAGCGCTGAAAATCGCCACGTATATCACGAAAAACAATTACAACCGCAGAAGTCGGGGGTGTGGTGCGCGATATCGCGGAAGAAAATAATCGGTCCTATTTTTTTGGAGTACACCATTAATGCAGAACGATATCAGGATATTTTATTTCGGTTCATCGCACTCTCGGAAGAGGAAGACAGACACTGCCGGCTACAACATGACGGTGCGACATCGCACTACGCAGGTTGAACTTCTGATTTCGTCGAGGAATTCTTCGGTAATCGTGTTATCGGTCGAGGCTTGTGGCCACCAAGATCTCCAGATTTGACTGCGGCGGATTTTTTTCTACGGGCTTACCTCAAAGAAAAAGCCTACAGCGACAAACCGCGAACATTTGAACGATTGAAAGTCAATATTGAACAAGCTTTATTAAATATCCGGCCACAAACTTTGAAAAAAGTTGCAAGAAACGCCGTAAAAAGAATCGAAGCTTGTATTGAAGAAGATGGCGGCCACTTCCAACATTTACTCTAAATGTAAGGTAATGGATGGTAATAATAAAAATTACATTTACATTTACACATGTCTTTTTATTATTTCAATACCTACCAATATAAGGTTGGGTTGCGTTTTATATGGGACACCCTGTATATATATATATATATTTGTACATATTATGAATAAATCTAAATAATTAAATTACTATCATTGTATTTTTTTACATGCACACTTCATGATGGTAATTATAGAACATACTCTTGCATAACCGTAGTTATCGATAACTAGAGCTCATTTCATGACAAGGGACTGATTTTTCCATATACCGTTTTATCTCTCATCTTCCTCATTAAAATTAATGTAAACAAAGTGTTTACGGTAAATAAAAATGTCCAAGTCTCGCAATACATCATTAATTTTATTGAGTATTTCTCTGCGATGTTTTTTTTTGTAAGATTTTATAACGTTGTATAACATTAACGGCGAGTTGTTTAATTTGTTAGTTTCAGACAAAGAGAAAACTACAAAACAAGATGGAGAATATCCTGTATTAAAGAAAGCTGAAATCGATAAAGTTTTCACTTTTATACAGTCGTGGTTTCAGAGGTAAGAAAATAGTTATTTTTATTATAATATGTTTAAACTTAATTAGTAAATGCTTACATTAAACGTTAGAATTTTGCCGATTTGAAGTCGAAGTGAAAAAAAGGAAAAAGAGAATTAAGTGTAGAAGCTTATTTCATCGATTCGGAGAAATTAGTTTTTGTCTATGTTATTTTCAGAACACAACATATGTTCTCCGGTTCGTAGTTAATTCTATGCTTATACATACATATATACATATGTGTCCATTTACATGGACATTTTTGATTTCTGCAAATCCTAACGCGTATGTTCTTGAAATGACCGATACTCAATAAAAACCAAAATAATGCTTTGAAGGAGTACTTTAATGCTAGAATGTTTTTAAGTTGATTATTGAGATGCTCTGTAAAAGGGAACTGTAGTTTTAATTTGAAATGTAGATGCTAGTTTTTGCCGGTGACAATATCTGTATAATTTTGGGTGATGAAACCCTTAGGAGTACATCGATTCGGCACAAATCGAGGTCATTATTGTATTACACACGCGCTCCTCTTTGCTTAAAAATTAAATATTTAAGCGCATCTGTTCTACGCTGTATCATTTCACGTTATCGTACACCGTTTATCAAACATCAATATAGAGTCGTTAGAAGTAACCGCATTATAGAATCGATTTGCGATCTGAAAGTTATAAAAACTACCGCCGTTAAAAATATTTAACCGGTTTAAATTTTGTTTTGTAGAATTACATTTTAATAATAGTCAGTTTAACTTTTCTTTGATATTATGTATTTTATCGTTTTATTTTTGATTTCTATTTTCCTTGCATCATAGATCTAGAGCTGTGTCGTAAGAAGGAACGTACGGTAATCGCTCGAAAAAGTTGACCCGACACGGTTGTAGAACTTTCCCTTCGCACAACGAAAGCTGTAAAGATCTACAATTGTGTTTCTGATGCGTGGATTACACACACATACACACACACACACATACACATATATACTCCGTGTAAAATATTTTTTATTTAATTTAAATATAATAATTTTTCGTTTATTTAATTCACAGATTCTAACTAAAGTGCGCACGCAAACTGCATTTAATTCGCGTAGGTGCGGTGGTACCGGCGACGACAGTCGGGACTAAGTAAACTAAAGTAATTTCGCAACCTGCGTAGAACAAATTTTGCTTGTGCGGTCAGCGGCCGGTGTTGGAGCGAGACTTAACGACCGCTGGTGTAGGAGCGAAGTACCGAGTCGACCGGGCGATCGAGTTCGAGACCCGGCCGGACCGAGTTACTTTTGTAACTCGATCCTTTATACTTTATACTTTAAATATACTTTTTTATACTTTAAATATTATTCGTTCGTTTAATTGTTTCGCTCACCTGTGACATCACAAATAGCAGACGCTACAACAGCATTTTTGGGGTGGGAGTGTGATTTTCAAAAAAAAACATTTTTTGCAGATATTATTTTTTAATTGTTAAAAAATCTGCCTGAGAAAAATATGGCCTTAATTAGGTGAAATCTCGAGATAATGAAGGTGACCTTGGTCTACAGCCATACCTTGACCTTTTAAGTTGAAAATTTAATAGCATCGATTCCTCATCTATAGAAGTAATCTGACAAAGTTCAGTCAAAATTGGTTCAGTAGTTCTGGAGATATAAGGTGATTTAGAGGCTAACACTAAACGTACATTCCAACACACGCACGCACACAGTAAGAGAGAGAAGGGCGGTGATGGAGAGGAGGAGAGAGAGATAAATATTAACATCTGGTTTTTTCGGTTCCTTAGGTGCCAAAACCTGAAGATCTGGGAAAAATTGCATATGCCCAAGTTGGACCCGATTACAATACTTTCCCTTCTAGAGCTATAACTCTACTATACCGCTATCTAGATAGTAAAGTAAAATTGGGATACGGGTACCAGAGGGGTAGATACCGTTTTTATTCTAAAATCTAGTTTAGTTCAGAATCAGTAGGCCGGTAAAACGAAAAGAAAGTATCATGTTGAAAAGGTCAATTCAATACACTTTTTTATGTGGGATTTAATTTTTAATTAGGCTCGTCAATGTCTGTAGAAGAGTTACCGGTAGTCTTCACGTCGCTCTGCTAAAGGTGATCGTCTTCACTACCAACAAGTTCATTAGATATTTCGCATTTTGTAAAACGTTTCCTTACTGATTCCGTGGAAATACCTTCCCAAGCGTCTTTTATCCGATTACAAATCTTCTTATAATCTGGGAGTTTGATTCTTCCTGTAGGCGTGTAAAAGAAATTTTCATCATCCATCTATTTACTGTACAGTTGTTTTAATGCAGATTTGAACTGTTTATTAATGCGGCATCTAGTGGTTGCAATAGAGATGTCAATCCGCCTGGAATTATTACTTGGTCTGTCATTCCCTTTTTTAAAATGTCTTTCTCTTTATCAGTTGTATGCCCCCGATAACTATCCATTATTAGCATACCAGAATTTTTTTATTAAGTAAATCTCCCGATCGTTTTTGCCATACACCTGATCCGATCTAAAATTAAGGTTTCGACCGTGGAACCTGATTCCTGTGCTCTGATAATAACTACATTTACCTGAACCGTAGGAAGATTTTTTCTTTTAAAAACAATGTACGGAGGTAATTTTGATCCATCAGATATAATGCAAAGCATAACACTACACCTTTGTTTTCATTACCGCCAGTGCGAATCGAACCCCGACGGGGAGTCTTATTCTTTAATACTTTGGGGGTTGGCGTCCCCACGGGCCTAGCCTCTGCAGCTATTCTTCCCACTATACAGTGAGCTGCAGAACACTTTACATCATACACATATACTACACCAAGAACACTACATAATAATTACAACGTACACAATTACACAACATCCTACACTGATATTTCTTATATTAACACTCGGTGGTGTTGCGACATCTTACGAAACGCAACCGTAACCCAAGGTGGGAACAAATCGTGCCGATGGGTGAATGGCTCTACGTAGTGAGTCTCGAACGATGTCCTCTGGGCACCAGGGCGAACCCAGTTGTACTTAGCTCTAGCTCCAGTACGCGTGCGCTCTGCTGGAGTGGTCCATTTTTCGCCGGTACTCGTGGGACCAAAATTTCTGTTCCTATATTAAATTCCAAGATGGTTGGTGGTCCATCTGAAAAAAATACCAAATTAAGTCTTGTGAAGAGACATCGATCAGCTTTGTCTGACGAGGATAAAAGTCCTACCGAAGAGAACTGCAAATCTTTAGACTAGAACTCTAAAAATATTAGATTCGTTGTTCTCCGAAATAGTCAGGAAGGTGGCTCTCTCCAAAAGGGTTCACCTTTCTTAATAAACAAAACTGTAACAGGTGCAAGTGGCTTCCCGAAGAACATCAGGAAATTACGCGACGGATCGATTCTGATCGAAACATTCAACGACAAACAGAGTCGATCTATCTTACGTCTCCGTAATATGGGTGGTATAAATATAGATGCAGAAAGCCACAAAACTTTAAATACGAGCCGGGGTGTAATTTTTTGTCGAGACCTTTTAGGTATAGATATCACTGAAATAGTGCACGAGCTTTGCCACCAAGATGTTGTTGAAGTGAAACGTATTATGAAACGGCAGAACGGAACAGAAGAACCGACACCATTCTCTTATACTAACATTCAATCTCCCTATTCCACCAGAGAAGATTAAAGTGGGTTAGCTCTCGGTTCGGGTACGACCATTCATACCCAACCCACGGCGATGTTTCAGATGCCAAGGTTTTGGTCACACTACAACATCTTGCACGAAAACTGAGATATGTGCTCGATGTGCTAAAGAAGGTCACAATGACACTAACTGCGAAGAAAGTGAAAAATGTGCAAACTGCAGTGGTCCACATACAGCCCGCTCCCGAGATTGCCCAATCTTTAAAGAAGAAAAGGCAATTCTCAAAATCTGTACGGAGCAAAAGCTATCTTTCCCGGCCGCACGAAGAGAATACAAAAAGTTAAATAATTCACGGAACCTGGTTAAACCAGATGTATCTTTTGCCACCGCTACATCGAAACAAACTCTTACAAACGTTAATAATCAGCAGTGCGGATCCTGCAATGAACTTAAAAAACTTGTTCAGATGCTTTCTGATCAAGTAGCTTCACTTACAGCCACTATCTCAGAGCTGACAAAGATGAATAAAAAGTCATTCGTCGCAGTTAGTGAATCCAACAGTGTGATACATACGAAAGTTCCTGTTCCCAAAGTCGTACCGGCACGAGTAGCGACTATCACAGCTGGCAGTAAGCCACCTAATAAGCTCCCCGTAAAGGGAACCCACATAACCACCCCCTCTGGGATGTTAACTGCAGCATCCCATTCAAATAAATCTCCTCCACCATCACCTCATATACTGGAGGATATGATTGAAGAACCACCCGACCCTAGGGCATCGGAGTTCTTTAAAATAAAAAATACAAAAAAGAAAAACCGAATCACGTACAGCTAATTTTTATATAATTTCCGAAATTTAATTATTTAATTTTTTTATTTATTTTTTTTACATTTATGAACATTATTCAGTGGAATGTTAGAGGTATTCGGTCCCGCATTGAAGATATTAGAGTACTAGCGCACGCACATGATCCACTAATCATGTGTTTCCAAGAAACTCGCCTTCTACAACATGACCCAATTACACTCAGAGGATACTTCTGTGAGAGATACGACTGCCTAGTAGACAGTAGGGAGAGTGGTGGAGTAGCGATTTTCATGAAGAATAGGGTGTCAGCTACAAGAATTCAACTAACCACTGTCATTCCTGCTATTGCAGTAAAGGTCTCTATTCCCTTCAAATTGCATATCTGCAATCTGTATCTCTCACCGAACACTGAGTTCAGTGCTTTAGATGTCTCAAATCTCCTCACACAAATACCATCTCCATCGTTAATAGTAGGAGACTTCAATGCCCATCATATTTCCTGGGGCTCAACCTTCTGCTCCACTCGAGGAAATATGATAAAACAGATTGAGACAAGACTTTGACCTTTGCCTACTGAATAATGGATCTCACACATTCATGTCCTTATCAACCGGTACTGTATCTAACCTTGATCTCTCCATATGCTCACCGAATGTGCTCCCTCATTTTAATTGGTCTGTTTGTGATGACTTTCACGGTAGTGATCATAGACCAATTATTATTGGTTTTGGTGCAGACTGCGAGATTAAAAGAAGGCCACGGAGATGGATTGTTGAAAAGGCAGATTGGAACGGATACCATAAAGCATTCCAATCGCAGTATGACGATGGAGCGAACATCCTCGACCAATATTCTTCTTTTACGTCCATGATACTTGAGAATGCCAACAGATATATCCCATAAACATCGGGTAATCCTATACGTCCTTTTGTTCCATGGTGGAACGATGATTGCAAATATGCTATTAGGAATCGACGGCAGGCACTACGCAAAAATTTAATCGTAGGCCTACAAAAGAACATCTAAATTTATACCGCAGGGCTAGAGCGGTGTGCCGTCGAGTATTCTTGGACGCTAAGAGGAATTCATGGACGAAATACGTGAGCACTACTCCCACGTCTACTGTATGGAAGAAAATTCGTGCAATTTTCGGATCACCGAAACAATCTATTCTCGGTTTTATTGATGAAGGAGAACTCCTTTCATCACCCTCGGAAGTGGGAAATAGTCTAGCAAAATCTTTCCGCTCGGCGTCTCTCACCTCATCATATAATAACGATTTTCAAAGGTACAAGATACAAGTAGAAGTATTATCGTTAAACATTGGTGATTCGGTTGGTGAATTAAACACTCCATTCGTATTTAAGGAATTGTTACATGCACTTAAAAACTCACGGGACTCTTCCCCTGGACCGGACAACATTCGCCTTTCCATGCTTTCACACCTTCCTAATTCGGCACTACAACAACTTTTGAATATTTTCAACGGTTTAACTTCTAGATATGATGCGAGTCCTTACTAACACCAACTGGGGAGCCGATAGGTCATGTATGATACGTTTTTACTATTCCTTTGTTCGCTCCCGTTTAGATTATGGTTGTGTCGCGTACTCTTCAGCTCGTCAAACCGTGCTTAAAATGCTGGATAGTGTACATCATGCTTTCCTTCGGCTTGCCACAGGCGCGTTTAGATCAAGTCCTGTCGCAAGCTTACTTGTAGACTGTGGTGAACCATCACTTTGGGATAGACGAGACCAGCTTTTATTATCTTATTTTGCTCTTCTCAGAGGACAGCCAAATCACCCGGTTCTTGAGTCAGTCTTTAGAAATCCTAATCTAGGAAAGTATGAGGACCATCCGCGTCGTACTGCACCTGTAGGTGTCCGTACCCAGCGTCTGCTGCAGCATATAGACGTTGACACACCGTCATTCTTTCCTACCTATCCTTGCTCATATCCTCCGTGGAGAATAAACCTTATAAATTTTACTTTTGACCTTACGACAATAAACAATCAACACTACCCTATTGTCTTCCAGCAAATGTTTCAGTGTGTTCTCTCCAAGATGCCGGACGCGGTTGTATACACTGATGGATCGAAACAAAACGATACAGTTGGCTGTGGATTTGTTGTCAATGAAAGCTTATATGTTTGGTCTACCCGGTATTACGAGTGTGTTTACCGCAGAACTATACGCTATAAATAAGGCTCTAAACATCATTAACCCTAAATATAGAAAAATTCTTATTTGCAGTGACTCGTGTAGTGCTCTCCAAGCCTTAAAAAACTTTTATTCCAAACATCCTATCGTCATTGAAATTTACAACGCAGTCGCTGAGTTGAATAATCGCAACACAGAAGTAAGTTTTTGCCGGGTCCCTAGCCACGTAGGGATTCCAGGTAATGAACATGCAGATTCCGCTGCCAAAGAAGCATGTAACCAGCCTCCTTTCACCACCCGAGTTGCTACTTCTGATTTTATTAACTATGTAAAACAATCACTAAGAGCAAGGTGACTGGACGGCTACCGTTGATAATAAACTCCGTCAGATTAAAGATTCTGTGTTACCATGGGACTCCTCATACAGAAAACCCCGGCGTGAGGAAGTAGTTCTCTGTCGATTGCGGATAGGACACACGAGTACCTGTTGACAAGAGGACAAGCACCTCTATGCGCACGATGCAACAGCCGCGTGACTGTGCGCCACATACTCGTGGACTGTATATGTTATGCGGCATTGCGTCGTAAATTTAAACTACCCAGAAACATCCGTGGTATCTTGTGTAATGATAAAGAGGTTTTAAACCGGATGTTTCTGTTTTTGCGTAGTATAGTGTTAATACAAACAATTTAACATAACATAAAAATTTAATTACTTTAGTCCTATGTATTGTTTTTGTTATCCGAGTAGCGAGCCTTTTACACTCCCTATCGGAATTTGTCAAATTTTATATATATATATATATTCATATTTTTTTATGTTTTACAAATTCGTCTGTGATATTAGTTGTAAGATTTTTGTGATATTAGTTGTAAGACTTTAAACATAATAGTTTTAAGTTTTATTTATTTTTAATATGTTAATTTTTAATGTAGTTTTAAGTTACATGTTAGTGTTTTTTTTTTTGTTATCCGAGAGTGGGCCTGTTACACCCATTCCGGATTTTGATTCCTGTGATAGTAGTTTTAAGTTTTAATTTTATCTAACAGCTTTAATTACTTTTATTTATATATTTATTTTTAAAAAAAAGAGAATAAAATAAAAAAAAAGAAAATCCGGGCGATAATAACGTTCAACCGTTTTCGCCCCAAAAAAAAAAAAACAGTGCGAATCGAAACACTTTTATCACCTTTTTTGTTTACGGTTTTGACAAATGGCATATCAAATATACGGGGGTTTGATCAGCGTTTCCTATTTTAGAAGGCAAATAGCCTTTATCTTTTCTAAGATTTATTATTTATTTGTGAAAATTGATATTTTATGTTCATAAGCGTCTGGAAGTCGTTGAGAAATGGTCGTTTTTCGTTTTATTGAAAAATCATTTCGTGTAAAAAATCGTGTTCCATCCACGGCTTGCTTTAAAATGAACTATATTCAAAGGTTTAGCAATTTCACGTGCAAATGATTGTCACATTTCTGTCGTGACAGCTTAACCGCATTTCCTTTTTTCCATAACAGTCATACAATTATTTTCTGTGTGTATTTTTGTTTTTAGCCACGTAAAGACTTTTTATTACCAGTGCGTTTCACCGGAAGTTGTTTCTTCATACACCAGTGTCAAATGCAGCTTTCATCTCTGTCAAATTTTCTTCCTGCCGCTCGATTTACAAGTTTTTCAGCCTGTTGTATAACGGGAAGTTTTTCATTTACTGTAAAAGATCGTAGACACTGTCTTTTGTACTCATGTTAATGCCATAACTAAAGTAAGTCTAATCTTTACAAGATAAACTAAACAGAAAAATGCACATAAACGTCCACATATGCAAACAGTACAATGATTATGGCGAATAGACAAGACGACGATAGGCAACTGATACTGTAACTGTAGTGTCATTTGAACTGGATACAGCCTATACAGAATTAATCAGTTTTATAAAAATACCGTAACTTCATTCCTATCGATAATACGAACAGGATGTTAATATTTATGGATGTATTCTGTATAAGTGTCATCCGGTATTGATAAATGAAAGTCTAATGTAACTCTATTTATGTGATTGAATTTAGTTACATCTGAGAAAATGTTTTCTTTACATAAATAGTCCTAGCTAAAGGCTATGTTTCAAGTAAGCCCTGCACCCTTATTTTTTCTCTTTAATTCCAATAAAAATGCAGCGGGTAACTCGAATAAATATGATATTTTTTCATTTAAGATATGTTGTATTGACGAGATCCTGTTATGAAACTGATGATTAGTTTTGAAACATGTATCTAACTAAACACCTCTTTCTTATAATATTATTTTATGCTGTGATGATGAAACAGATTATATACTGATTGGTTTAAAATGGTTTAGAAAGGTATTTAATAAAAATTGGTCAACCCATGTAATGTATCCCAAAAAAACATGATCTGGTTGCTTTATGGTTTCAAAAATAAAATTGAACCTTACCCTCTTGTTTCCTACATATTTTAGGACCTTAAACTATTTTAAAAAAATTTTTATTTAAGCAGTTTACCTGTGGTGGCAATTTTTGTTATAGTGCGCACACATACTTTTGTGATTGTAAGGATTTATGGAAAAAATCATAACTAAAAAACCATGGTCTTTGAAGGATGAAACAAAAAGCTATTTATTCTTATTTTTTCATAGAAAATGATTGGTGCACTTGTGTACCTATTTCTAAATTACCAATAAATTATACATGGAAAATGGTAAAATTTCACTTGGTAATTTTTTTCAAGAATCATGGATTCAAATTCAAAATTCAAATTGTGGCTTGAAATAATTTTGATAGGAATAATATTAATGAATAATTTTAATATCTGATGATAAAAACTCAAATTTGCACAACTTACATTGTTTTTGTAGATGTTTATGGCAAATAAAAACGTTTCTTGTGCATTGTACTAATAAAAAGGTTATAACCTCTCAAAAATCTTGAAAAACCTGTGTTAAAAGCAGTACCATTTTGACTCACTAAATAAGTGCTCAAAGGGGGTTTCTTGTCTTCTTTGCACTTTACATTTTTTATATTTAGCTCCCATATTGTTGAAGTTGACATCTTCAGTATTTTTAAAATAGTTTTTTTATAATTATTAATGATGAGTCATCATTTAATGATAACTTATCCAATACCGTACCAGTAATCTAATACATTTTTGATTCAAAAATCCTTGTTAAACTTACTAAAACTGAGATTTCAATGAGTAGCCTAAATCTTCTTTCAAAATTTAATTTTTATTTTTATATTGATTTATTTTTGTAAACGCTATCAAATAAAAGATAAATTGTAGCAAAATTTTAATTATTCTTCAATGAAGTAGCCTGTTTTTATAGCAATGAAGGTTTAGTATTTAGTGTGGTTCACCAACAGCTGTGATATCTCTTCTGATAGTTCTCTTGAAATTGTGTGAGCATCCTGTCACTGTAGTTAGTTCAAGTGATGTCAGCTTTTTCAGGACTTTGCAGATCGGTATCCACACTTTATCTTACTAACTTTTTTGAAATGATGTGGTCCAGCCGGGTGGAAAAAATGAACCTGTGTACATTGTCATTTTCAAGGCTAATATGTACCACTTCTTCATTCATCACTGATCATCATACACACAAGCAATAGAGTCTTTTTCCTTAAGTGAAAGTAGTACAATACTTGACACAGGATGGTCTTCATAGTCCTTGGAGTCTGAAGTAAAGTAACATCTTTCAATGCCTTTTGATGCAGGAACATACCTTTTTTATAGTTCTTTTGGCACTGTACCATACAATTTTTTATACACTCTTCATTCACGTAAATTCCTATGGAACTTGTTCTTCCATTGTTTTATGTGAAATTACTTGAAAATAATGTAAGTTTTAACTGATTTTAACATTTTCAAATGTAATATTAAGTAAAACTTATTTATTTAATAAACACTTCCAAACACAGGATGAAATTTGAGACACTCTGTAAAGATGTAAACAGGTCACTGATTAATGTGATACTGACCAGTCTATAACTGCAGTGCTAAATAATGCAAAAAGGATAAATGACCATGCTGCAATATGAATTTTTCTGACAACTGAAAATGACTTCAAGCGCCTATTATAACATGAACACTACAGTTAAATGGTTCAAACCAGTCTATTTCAACTATAGTAATAAGTACAAAAATATTTAAGTGCCAAGAAGACAAGAAACCCCCTTGGAGCACAAATGGTATCGCTTTTAACAGGTTTTTTTTTGTGATTTTTGAGAGGTTATAATTTTTTTATTAGTATAATATACAAGAATTTTTTTTTATTTGCCACAAACATTTACAAAAAACACTAAGTTGTGCAAATTTCAGATTTTTTATCACCAGCCCCATCCAAATTATTTAAAGCCAAAATTTGGATTTTTAAAAAAGTTAGTTTTCAAAATTCATAAACATTTAGGGGTAAGTATATCACCATTAATATTATTTATGGTAAAACTACTAGCATATACCCACATATAAACGAATAATTTAAATTGTGTATGCCAACCCTTCCTCTTGAAAAAAATTACCAAAAGTGAAATTTCACCACTTTTCATATTCAACTTTATTGGTAATTTTCTCATAGAAAGAAGAGAGATAATAAATAAACCACTGGACCATTCTTTTACCTTGAGAAAATATGAACAAATAGCTTTTTGTTTCATCTTTCCAGAACCAATAGTTTTTTAATTATGATTTTTTCCTTAATTCCTTACAATTGCAAAAGTAGGTTACGCACAGTAACAAAAATTGCCGCCAGAGGTAAACTGCTTAAATAAAAAACTTAAAAAAAATAGTTTTAAGGTCCTGAGACATATAGGAAACAATTGGGTAAGTTTTATTTTTTTTTTGAATTGGTCAAGCAAACACCCTTGGGTCACTTCAAGTGTACACCCAGTTAAACAGCAACCCTGTGACCTGTGATTAAAAGGAAAAAAAGAGCATATGCCTTCTGGCGCACCTATGATTTGGCAAGAGCCTGCTAACCATTATGATGAATGCTATTTTTGCTTAACAAATGTTACCGGTTTCAATTCAAACAATAAAAGCAGTATTGCATACCTGAATGTTTGTTCAGCTATGAGACCAATACTTCATAGTGTTGATTTACCGATTAAGATTGCTCCAACACCTTGGACAAAAATTTCTGATTCCCAGAAGGCTCAACCGATGAATCCTCAACTTCAGCAGGTAATAGTTACATTCCAGAATGATCAAATACTGAATCTCACCTCATCACACAAGCAAAACTGAGTGATCTAATTTGTGACTTGTATTTCTCAAAACAACATGTACAACTCTTAGGTACACATCTTAAAGAATTAAATTTATTAAACAAGGATACTGAAATTTTAGTATATAGAAATCAAAATGAAAATTTACTGAAATATTTTAGACTGTTTAATTTTTTCCTGCTGCTATGTTAGGAGGCTAATGTCTGATCAGACATTGAATATGTTATTCATGATCGGCGTTTATTTATAGACTCATCAAAAAGAAGCTTAAAGGCAGTGTTGTATAACTCAAATAAGTTTTCTTCTATACCGGTAGCACATGCTGTAGGAATGAACGAAACATATGAAACTACATCAAAAATTTTAAAAGCTATTAAGTATGATGAACACTCATGGCAAATCATCACTGACTTAAAAGTAATAGGACATCTCGGTCTCCAAAGTGATTTTACAAAATATGTGTTTCTTGTGCTTGTGGGATAGTCAGGCTACAGATAACACTATGCAGTTAAAGAGTGGCCAAAAAGAAATCAGTTTATCCCAGGAAAGGAAAATGTTGTCAATATTCCTCTTGTCGAAGCAGATCGTATTATTTTACCAGATATATTAGTTTTACATAAAACTAGACCTGATGAAGAATTTTGTAAAAGCATTAAAGATGAAGTCAGCTCTAAATATTTAGCTGAGGTTTTTTCACAATTAAGTGAAGCCAAATTAAAGATGGAATATTCATCAGACCACAAATAAGAAAATTAATTCATGAAAGTATATTTGACAGCAAAGTGAATCCTAAAGAACCAGCATTATGGAATTCATTCAAAGATGTCATTACTGGTTTTCTAGGAAACAAAAACACTGAAAACATGAAATATTGAATGAAATCTTAATGAATGACAAAAATTTAGGCAGCAGAATGTCATTGAAAATTCATTTTTTACATTCTAATTTGGACTTTTTCCTTTTAAACTTGGGTGACATTAGCGACGAACAAGGTCCCACTTACATATATTGCAGATGTAACAATGTTATCAAGGCAGATGGGATGAATCTATAACGAGTGACTACTGCTGGATGATAAAAAGAGAAAAGAGAAATTAAGATAAACATTAATGTTTGAAAAATAAAGGTAGTAATTTTAATTATAATAATTATTATTATTTCTGTATTCTATTATTTAAGAAATCTCTCAATATTTTAAAGAGAAATAACTAAAATCTGAGGATGATTAAGAAAACTGATTTCATTTTAGGATTCAGTTTAAAAAATACATTTTAATTCACCTACTTTTAAATCAGTTTCAATTTTTTTTTTTTGACCTGTGTTAGTATTTATTCTTTTATAGGGGCAAAATAATGACAAGAAAAAAGCTAAAAAAAATTGATATCGTAATTTTTTCTGCTCCCCACCTCAAAATCACCTCCCAAGAAAATTTTTTAATTTGTCTACCTTTACTATATCAAATGGAAGAGACTAAAAAAATTCCACTGAAAAATTCAAGGACTGTAAATAAAGAAGCAAGACTGGTTCAGAAAAACTTTTTATTTACAATCCAATTAAATACATGGACTCTTCAAATGGTTTTCCCACTCTTCATAGCAGTGTTAGAACTCAGAAACTGGAATATCCTTTAGATGGTCAGTTATACTGTTTTCTACTGTTCTAAAATGGTATCCTTTGAAGTGTTTTTTAAAGTCGGGAACAGGAAAATGTCGCAGGGACTAAATGTCGCAGGAAAAAGTCAAGTGAATAAGGTGGTTGAGGAAGTACAGGAATGTTTTTCTTTACCCAAAAACTCATTAATTGAGAGTGCACTGTGCCAAGGTGCACTGTTGTGATTCAGCATCCAGTTGTCTTTGATGGCTGATCTCTCATGGGCAACTCTTGTCCGCAGTCTTTCAAGAATTTCTCAGTAAACATATTGATTTACAGTCTGTCCTGTAGGCAAAAACTTCTTATGATCAATGCCATTACTATTGAAGAAACAAAATAGCATGGTTTTGATTTTTGATTTGCTCATTTTGCTTTTTTGGGACGTGATGCGTTTGAAGTGTGCCACTTCTTGCTCCGGCATTTTATTTCTGGGTTGTACTCAAATATCCAAGATTCATCAACAGTAAAAACATTTTTCAGAAAATCAGGATCAGTTTCAATTAGCCCTACCCTGTTGCACACTTCCACCCTGTTGTTTTCCTGTTCAACAGTGAGGTTTTTTGGGACCAATTTTGCACAAACGTTTTTCATGTCCAATTCATTTGCAAAATTTGATGGACTGTGGTACGGTTCAAATTCAATTGTTCTGTAATCATTCTGACATTTAATCGCCGGTCGTACCGTGTCAAGTTTCTGATTTGCTCAACATTATATTCACTTTTTGATGTTAATGGTCTTCCAGAGCGTGGATTGTTTGCAGCTGATTCCCGGCCATCTGAAATGTTTTAAACCACCTAAAAACTTGGGCTCATGAAAGAGCATCATCTCCATATGACCTTTTCAATTCTGAAAAAGTTGCAGTAGCATTCTCTCTGAATTTAACACATAACTTGATTGCACAACGTTGCTTATTAGTATCAATCATTTTTGTAATGCACAACAAAAACTCATTTCACGAAAAGTTTGTTTACGTTTCACATGGCAACAATACGCTAAAAATATTAATAACTAATATAAATCACCTGTTCATACAACCAAATGTCTACTAGTAACTATACCGTGTTGCCACTTTGGCTGCCAAAAAAAAAACAGTCTCATTACTTTATTTACAGACCTCGTATACAACCAGTAAATGTTACCTAAGATTTCTTTTTCTGGGTGGGGGTGAATTATATGAAATTTTATTGTAATATTATTATTAAAAGTTAAAATAAACTACACAAAGGTTTAAAAAATCAAAAAATTGATATTTTTAACTTTGGTTGGCTTCCCTACCCCTAACACTGCTGCCAGAGCATTTTTTCATACACTTGTATCACTACTACTATGCTTTAGAAGACATAAAGAAATCTTGGTTAAAAATATGCAATAAATAAAAAGATAGCTTTTTTCAATTCTTGAGGAACGGTGAAAATTTTGAAGGAATTTTTTTTTTAATTGTTAAGATAAGCATGAACGCATGTACTGAGCCTAATATAAAGTGGGTTATGTTTGCAAAAAATTGAAAAAAATGACCAGAAAAATTACCATATTTATTCGAGTACTCCCCACACTTTTTTTCTTGGAATTGGAGAGACAAAATAAGGGCGCAGGGCTTACTTGAAAAATAGCCTTTAGCCAGGATTATTTATGTAAAGAAAACGTTTTCTTAGATGTACCGAAATTCAATCATATAAATATAGTTACATTAGACTTTCATTTATCAATACCGGATGCCGCTTATACAGAATACATCCTTAATTATTAACATCCTGTTCGTATTATCGATAGGAACGAAGTTACGGTATTTTTATAAAACTGATTCATTCTGTATAGGCTGCATACGGTTCTAATGACACTACAGTTACAGTATCAGTTGCCCATCGTTGTGGTATGAGTCGAGGAATGAGGATTCTCAATAAAATCTTGCTTAATTTCTAATGATTTGTAATTATTTAATGCAGATTAGGTCTCCCTGGTTTTCCCACATTATTAATGCTCCTCGTTTCTTCGAATCGTTTGATGATTTTTTACACTGTACCTTTTGAAATATGGTTACAATTATTAAATGTTGCATTGAACAATTCACAAACTTTATTATATGACCTAACTCTTATCGCCCAAAGCCCCTCATCATTAAAAGTGTGGCATTTTCCTGTTCACTAAGTGACATGTTAATAGCAATGTTAGCGCGTAGCACAGAAAAAAAAAACAATTACAAAAAAGGTAATAAGATGTAAATAACAAAAGTCATTTACAAATGTAAAGGTAGACAAAATTAGTTAGCAACTGATCACAATACATGTTCATAAGAAACTAACGGTGTAATAATGAAAACACTCTAAATGGAATATTACACAACAGTGAAGTAAGCTTCATTTTTGCAACGGTGGTCAGAGACCATCAATGATCAGCTGATCAACATGATTAGGTGACAATATTTTTATTTATTTACTCATTAAATTGGAACAGAAACAATCTTTTGTGTTAATAAAAATTTAAAAATAATTTAACAATTAAAATACTTTAATTAAATTTTAATTTAATTCAGATTAATCTATTTATTTAATTTTATTATTTGAACTAATAAATTTAGTAATTTTCAAAATCCAAGCTTTATCCCACTGCCATTTTGGGTGCAAAATTGTACCAACTCTTTATTTATATCATTAAAGTGACCTTTAAAATGATCTATCACATAAAGGGTATTAACATTTAAAATATTTGAGTTACAACTCCTGGGCCACCCCCCAAAATTGGTAGAGTGCTACATAAACACCAACAGTGTTGTATGTTTTTGTAACTTCATAGACCGCATCAGTTGTTCGACAGCCATTATCTGTTTTAATGTAATAGCTGCTTATCATATTTTTATTTTGGGCATAATGATGGAACAAGGCTAATGATGTTACTGCATCAATTCATGCCAAAAGCTTGTTGATATCCAAAACAAAACAATTCATAGTTTTGCAGTTGGAATACCGTTAAACGTCAGTGATTCAGACAGTGAATTAAGCGCTCCATTTTCATTTAATGAGTTGTCACATGCACTTACAAATTATGTGACAAATTCTTACAAATTCTGTCAGCACCTCGTCGCTATCTTCTTTGATATCAAGAAGGCGTACGACATGGCCTTGCTACGTGGTATTCTTAACAACCTTAAAGAATGGGGAGTCAAAGGTTGTATGCTTGCATTTATAAGGGGTTTCTTAAATGGCTGGACTTTCCATATCCATTTTGGAGATTCCTTATCGGGTAGCGCCACCTTGAGAATGGAGTACCTCAAGGAATTGTATTAAGTGCCACCATGTTTGCTATAGCCATCAACAGTATCTCTGAATGTGTGCAAACACCTGTTTCATGTTCGTTATTTATTGATGATTTTGCCATATATATTACATCCCGTTCAACAGCCACAGCAGAAAGATTACTACAGAACACAATATCTTGGCCTAAAGCTTGGTCCAAAGCTACCAGCTTCACATTTTTACCTGAGAGAACAAAATATGTAATCTTTTCTTGCTTGTGGGACCCTTTTATACCACAAAACTTTCAGGATGAAGGCAAATTGCTATCTGTCATGATATTAAGTTGTTAGGTTTATTTTTTGATAGCTGTTTTACTTGGCTAATCACATTAAATAATTAAAAATGAAATTTCCAAACTGCTAGATATGCTGCAAGTTCTTAGCAACACCAGTTGGGGAGCTGATAGGTCATGTTGTGATTTTATTATTTCTTAGTTCGTTCCCGCTTAGGTTATGGTTGTATCGCCTACTCTTCAGTGTGTAATACCACGCTGAAGATGTTAGATGCCATACATCATACTTTTCTCTGTCTTGCTACAGGTGCTTTTAGATCAAGCCCTGTCACTAGCGTACTTATCAAGTGCGGTGAACCATCAGTTTGGGATAGACGTGACCAACTTCTAGTATTTTACTTTGCCCGTCTTAAAGGGCAACCAAATCATCTGGGTTTTACCACAATTCTTGCGAATCCTAATTTACAAAGATATGAAGAACATTCATGTGATACTGAACGTATGAGTGTATGTACCTGGCAGTTACTACAGTTTTTTAACGTTGATATATCTTCTATTTTTCCAACATATCCCTGTTCATATTCTCAGTGGAGAATCAACCTTATAAATTTTATTTTTGATCTTACCATATACAAGAAACAATCAACACCGCCTGTTTCAGCAAAGTTTTCACTGTATTCTCTCCAAAATAAACCAGACGCAATGGTATACACAGATGAATGAAATCAGAATGATACTGTCAGATGCGCATTTATTAATGGTAGAATCTATATGTTTGGTCTACCTAATACTGCAAGTATATTTACTGCTAAACTGTACGCGATAAATAAGGCTTTGAATATTGCTTACCCAAAATACTGTCATATCCTTATTTGTAGCGACTCATGTAGTGCACTCCAAGCTAGAAGATTTTTACTCTAGAGAAGCTTTGGTCACTGAAATTTATAATGCAGTCGCTCAGTTGAACCATCGCAATACACAAGTGAGTTTCTGTTTAGTTTCTAGCCATGTGGAAATTCCATGTAACGAACGTGCAGGTTCCGCATCCGCATGCAATCAACTTCCCTTCACCACTTGTGTTGCTACATCTGATTTTATTGTATAAAACAGTCTCTTCAAGCAAAGTGGCAAGGTGATTGGACAGCTACCGTTAACAAACTCTGGCACGTTAAAGATTCTGTGATGCCACTCCTCATGCAGAAAAATTTGTTGCGAGGAAGTGATCCTCCATTGATTGCAATTAGGACATACCAGAGTCACGCATGAGTACCTCATGTGAGCAGGACACGCACCACTATGCACATGATGCAACTGCCACATGACTGTACCCTACATTCTTGTGGATTGTGTATGTTATGCGGCATTGCATCATAAATTTAAATTACATAGAAATATTCGTCTAATTCTGAGCAATAATAAGGAAGTCTTAAAGCAGGTATTGCTATTTTTATGAAGTGTTAATATATTTCACATAATTTTAAATGCATATATTTTTTATTCTAGTGCTGAAAAATTATTATTATATTTTTTTTCTGATGACATTACCACAATAAGCTGTGAAGCCTGTGCATGGGATACGGAAAATGTAGCGTATGAAAAAATGCCATGCCTGACTGGGATTTGAAACCCAGGACCCCTGGGCGAAAGGCCGAGATGCTACCACTCGTGCCACGGAGGCCAGCCAATTGTTATGATTTTTATATTCTTTTATTCTGTATCCGAGAAGGGACCTTCTACACCCCTCTTGGACTTTGTTAAATTTATTGATATTTATTTTTTTACTTTGTTAACTTTTAAATAAATTTTACCATATTAAGTTTCCTACTATGATATTAGTTATACATTTTTTACTGATATTTTATCTGTTATAAGTTGTAAGTTTTAATAGATTTTTAATATTTTAGTTTTTAACCTAGGTTTAGTTTTTTATGTTAATCTTTTCTTAGTCTTCCTGTGATTCAAGTTGAGGCCCTTTACACCCATCTTGGACTTTATTAAACTCTTTATTTTTAGTTAAATTTAAAATTTTTAAACACAGTTTGGGGCTTTTAAGCATAATGCATCTTTGCTGAATTGGCTGTATGTCAAAATAAAACTGAAAAAAAAAAACAAATAGTTTTGAAGACTTTGTTGAATCATACTATAAGGTGAGATTGAAAGACTAGCATCATTAGACTAAGTGATTATGTTATAGCAAATTTGATTAATCCATTGATTATTCATAATTACCGGTTATTTTAATTAATCATCAACAATGTTCGAGAATTTAATAAATATATAGCAATTTATTAAATATACTGGTCATTTTACATATTCTCCGTATTAACATACTTTACAAATTAAAATAAAAACTCTATTATAAGCAGTAATTACTGAATTTATTATTTATTTAAATAATCCAAACATTGTTAATTAGTCAATGTTACTGAGCGAAGTGAGCTTAGGTTATGTTTGGTTTGATTATGTTAATATGTACTGAGGAATCGTATGTATATCGGCATAATCTAACCAAATATAATCTATACCTGCTAACCTCGTTTAGTTAACGTTAAATATACAGATTATATATGTTACAGGCGATTGATCAAATAATTGATAATTATGCATAATCACTGGATTAATAAAATTTACCGTAACATATACACTTGAAAGGAAATTATGTTGAAAAATAACAAAAGAATTTTTCTGAAACTGCCTTCTTTATTTTTCGTGAGTTTTTATCAAATACGCTTTGTACATAAGGCATACTCTTAATTTCCTGATGAGTTCCCATTTGATAATCTTGTAAGACAGGAGCCTTAACTTTAGTATAGTATTTTCTTAAAAGCGTAAAGATCTTATTTGGCCAGGCGTGGTTGGTAAAGTGAAAAAAATTGGTTCCTATTGCCTTCTTCACTGAGCCAAATATACTATTGCGTAAAATCACATCTGCTAAAATGCAAATGATCAAGGTGGTGTTCATCCTAAGTACTATGTAATGAACATCACTGACAGAGATTGCAATTTGGATTGGTACCTCTTGTTCTTCAGTTGCTTTACTTGGATCACAGCTATAAGTCTGAAACAGATTATGTAAAACAACTTCATAAAAATGTAAAGCATTTTCCTTTAAATTTATTTTTTCACTGACGATAACAATTTTAATTTCTAGTATGTTAGATGACTAGTTTTTAACTTCTAGTTTGTCGTCTCCTTTTGATATTAGTAGTTGAATCCAGTTAAATTTTTTTGTTTTTTGTTTTACAGACAGTGCATATGTTGTTTTAGAGAACCAAAAAACTATGAAAAATTCCACTGGATAACACAAAGCATTATATTATTAGTAGTTAAACAATTAAAAGCTTTTAAAGGTGAAGAAATAATAAGGACTGCCTCGGCTCATTCTACTCCTGTTTCTTTGCTGTCTTCAACAACGGCACAATCATCTAGTAATAATATTAATAACAGTAGTTTTGATAGTAATCAGCCTACATGTAGCAATAGCAATAATAATAATAATAATAACAACAAAAACAACAACAACAATAACAGTGTTAGTAATAACAATAATAATATTGGTAATAGTGATGATACCAATTTTAGTGAGAAGAAAATTGACTGTGGTGAAAAAAGGCATGCAACAAACAACATTGAAATAAATAACTCGGACTTGACACCAGGTTCCTGTATAGAAGAAAATGATTTATCCAAGTTGAAGAAATCTTTAGAAGATAAAGGTAATTTTTTTTTAATATCGTTAGAGCTTATTTTAAATGTATTGCCAATGTTCTCGCTGTGCAGAGGTACATCTTTGAGTGGTAGTAGTTAGGACCGGTATGTGCTGAATTCAACTGAATTCATGTACTTGGAAACATACTAATTTGTGTGTTTTAAACTTGGAGAAGTAGTAAGTCTGCATCACTGTTAAAAATATTAAATTTGTCTTTGTCATCATTCATTTTACAGTTTTCCTTTACTTCTTGTTCAGTGGCAATCTCTTATCTTTACCATACCCCCTATATCCTCAGTTACTTTCTAATATTTTCTGATTTTTGTTTTACTACTATCTACATTTCCTTCTTTAGGCAAGTTCACCGACCCTGGTCGCCCTAATGTGTTGCAGCTGATCCTGCCCTACAAATCCTTTCTGCTTACTTCATGAATTCATTTGAAGACCTCTAATTTAAAAAAATGAGCTGATTTTTAAAATTTTCCACCATTCTCATATGTAAAGCCTCCTCAATTCTTTGGTTTTCTTATAATTTTTCCATGTTGTAAATATATTTCCCTACATTAAGCTTTTTGTTTCTAATTTCTAAATCTTTATTTGTGCTTAGTTAGATATCCTTTTGGATTAAACTTGTGAGTTATGTAAGAACATCTTTGACTTCTGTCCTTTCTAATTTTATTACCTGAATAAACATATTTCCAATCCTAATGTTAATGTTGTAATTGTGTTATTTTTTTTTTTTTTAATGTCACTCATTACTTTTACTTTACTCTGCTTCTGTTTACTTCGAGTTTATGCCATCTATTACTTATAAAAAGTTTTTATAAATTATACTTTCCATTTACCAATAATTATTAGTAGTGATTATGTTCTAGTGCTTTCAGAAAATACGACTGTTATTTCCATCTTCAGGAATATATGTTAATTAAATATATATTATAAATTCATTTCATATATTAAATTGATCGTCAAGTAAATAAAATCAAGTCATAAGTTTATGACTTTTTGTCATTAAAGTAGTCTCAACTGTTATCCCTGTTATATATAACACTTGAGACTGTTTTATATCAATTTTATTTTAATCTTAACTCGTTTAATACGTGAAGTGAATTTATAATATATGTTTCTGAAGATGGAAATAATATTTTCTGAAAGCGCTAGAACATTGTCACTACTAATAATTGTTGTTTGACCAATTAAAAAAAAAATTGAAACTTACCCACGTGTTTCCTACATGTCTCAGGACCTTAAACCTATTTTTTTTAAATCTTTTATTTAAACAGTTTACCTGTGGTGGCCATTTTTGTTATGGTGCACAACACCTATTTTTGCAATTGTAAGGGTTTGTGGAAAAAATCATAACTAAAAAACTATTGAAGGATGAAACAGAATGAATTTATTCATATTTTCTCAAGGTAAAAGATTGGCTTAGTGGTTTATTATTTACTATCTGTCTTCTTTCTATGAGAAAATTACCAATAAAGTTGATTATGAAAAATGGTGAAATTTCACTTTGGTAATTTTTTTCAATAGGCAGGGATGGCATACACAGTTTGAATTATTTTTCTATATGTAGGTATATGTTAGTAGTTTTACCTAAATAATATTAATGGTGGTATACTTACTCCTAAATTTTTATGAATTTTGAAGACTATTTCTTTTTTTTTAAATTCAAATTTTTGCCTCAAATAACTGTGATTGGGGCTAGTGATAAAAATCTCAAATTTGTACAACTTCACTGTTTTTGGCAGATAAAAAAGTTTCTTGTATATTTTACTAATAAAAGGGTTACAACCTCTCAAAAAATCATGAAAAACCTGTTAAAAGCGATATCATTTGTGCTCCAATGGGGATTCTTGTCTTCTTAACACTTAAATATTTTTGTACTTATTACTATAGTTGAAATTGGTTTGCTTAGAATTTCTCCTGCCACCACCCGATCCGGTCGCCCTAAAGCATAAGACTGAATGTCTGTGCCACAAACGGCAACTGAACCTTGAACAGTTTAGTGACCAGTGTTCTAAGATAGCTCCTAGGCTTACCTAACAGTGTGAGTGGACTAAGTGTGGTGTCATACACCATCGGCTTATGTGTCCCAACCGCTCACTTGTCATGTATTTGCTAAAATGGGTAGGTGCACCCCATCAACTACTAAAAATATATATGTCATCCATTATAAAATTTATTTCGTCTTTGTAGCAATTTGCTGCCACGCCTGGTCGCTGAATGCAAGTACCTGTCCACCATTTTATAGTGCTTGGAGCTATAATTGGCTGATGGTCAGCCATAATCAGGATTAGCTTCCCACGGCAATGCAGTAAGAGTCTTTCCATTAAGTAAACTATGGATGCCGGGTCGATCAATGCAACTGCATCTAGGAACTCCTACATGGTCTGACAATGCGGCTCTCGCCACATTGTCTTACTGCTTGTGAGTGGCCAATTTTTCCCTTGACCTTTAAGTTCCATAGTGGCCTGGTCTCTGGCCTCCCCAAGAGCAGGGCAGTTAAACATCAGGTGTTCATTTGACTGGACCTCTCCACAGATGCACAGCTCATCAGCTGCCAGGTGGAACCGAAACAGATATTGATTCAAGTTAGCATGGTTGGTGAGCACCTGGGCGTTGCCCTTAAAATTGAGCTCAAGGCATACCATCCCCCCAGATCCTGTATAAACTTATATGAGGATCTTCCCTCAGTCATGGTGTCCTATTGCAGCTGCCGTGCTTCCATCACAAGGCTCTGCAGCCTCTTTCGAAGGTGGGAGATGGACAACTGAACGAAATTTAGATCCGGTGTATTGTGATCACTGTTCCGTTCTGGAAGTGGCCCGGCTTAAAACCGCATCCCAAATACCTTGGCCTTCCGGCCTCTTTGCAATCTCCACTTGGCTGCCCGAACTTTCACCACTAAATCGATTGGGAGAGCCTTTCCCAATACGGTGGTAGCCTCGTAGGAGGTTGTTTTAAAAACACCAGTGCATACAATTAAGGCTCTGCGCTGGGCATTCCTTAATTTTTGAACAAGTGCTCTGTTCATATCCAACCTATGCGCCAAAACGGGTGCCATGTAGGAGGTCATGCTTTTGAAGACACCTTGGTACACTGTGTACATTTGACGGCTAGACAACCCATAGTCCATCTGAGCAATCCTAATTTTGTGCATCACTGAGACGGCATCCGCCGCTACTTGGCTAATGTGGTATCTAAACAGCAACTTCTCATCAAACAAAACACCTAGGTACTTATGAACTCTCACTTGGCTGATTACACAGCCTTTATACTTAATGTAGAGGTTTTGATTGTATGATAATTTGTCTGCACTTTTGAGAAGCATATACTTCTTCTTGGGCACAGAAATCTTTAAATTTTGAATGTCCATCCAGCCCTCCGTGGTGTACAAGGCCACTTGTGCTCAATTTTCCAGCTGCAGTCATAAATTACTATGAACTAAAAGGAAACAGTCATCGGTGAATGTCTGGGCTGTGACCTGTTCTGGGAATGTCAGTCCCTGAAACCTGACAAATACTAGATTCCACAGCAGGGGGCTGAGAATGAAACTCTGCGGGCTTTCCCTGGTGATGGATTTTTCTACAGCTAGATGCGCATCTTTAAACAGAGCCATATTATTGGACAAATAGTCACGTTCTACGGTCTGCAGGGCTACAAGAACATTGCGACGTTCTAACTCATAGAGTACGGAACTCCAACACAAGGAAGGAGATGCCTCTATGTCTATAAAAATTGCTAAACCATATTTACAGTCAGCGCTTTCCACCTTGGCAAGAGCATTTAAGATGCAATCTTCAGTGCCAACCTCTTTTGTGAAGCCATACTATCCTCAATTTAGAAAACAGTTCACCTCAATGCTTTCCCAGAGCCGTTTCACAACTAGCCTTTCAAGCAACTTGCTGATTACCGGCAAGAGGCTGATGGGTCGATAACTGCTGACCTCACTCGGATCCTTTCCTGGTTTTAAGAGCACCCTCACCAAAGCCATTTTCCAACAAGACAAGAAGCAGGCCCAGCTTAGGCACCCCATGGAACAGCCTGCCAAGCAGCTCTCTTATGACAGACAGCAGATGGTAGAATATATCGGGGTCAAGTTGGTTAATCCCCGATTCTGTTTTTAATGCCATTTGTGAAATCACTCGGTCTATATCTATGGAATCCACAGCCTGTACGCTAGGGAAGGGCATAGCCCCTGCCCTAATGCCCACCTCTGGTTCACCCACCGAAGCATCTAGAAACAGAGTATCCAGGAACACCTGGTAAAACACCACAGATATTAAAGTGTAGTCATGACCACCAAACCTGCATCTAACAACTGGACAGCACGTGCAGTGACTTTGGCTGGTAACCTGATTTTGCGAGCTCCCAGGGGCTGTGCTGCAACTCGTGCATGGAGTCTTGCCATTACTTGAGTCTGACTTCCTTGATGACATGAACATTACGGGTGCACGTCATCAATGATTTTAGGGGGTGATGCTGGTATCTTCTAGGGCAGGGCTTCTTAAACTTTTTTATATAGCGACCCCCTTCAAGCTTAGGAAATTTTAAACGACCCCCTCCTCCATATAATGAAATATATATTAACTGTAGATGTAGATGTAATATCGCACTATTTTACAATGTAAATAAAATAAGGATTAAAGAATACGTACCCATTCATTTCACATATATATAATTGGAAACGTTGACGGGATATCGGTCGTAACAAAACACAATAAATAGAATGACATAAAACTATATATATATTTATTCAATAGAAAAAATAAACTTTTGTAACAATTTTTTTATAAGAAAACATAAAACTATATCTATATATTCAATAGAAAAAATAAACTTTTGTAACAATTTTTTTAATAAAAACATATTATTAACATCAAACAATATTAATGTGACGGATGTGATTGTTTATTTTTACACAAATAATTAAATCTAGGCTCAATTTGAGTTAGTGCAGATCGTAATAAATTTTCAACGTTTATTAAAGTTGAACGGTATTTTGATTTTATGTAAGTAAATGTGGAAAAGGCTGATTCACATAAATATGTTGTACAAAATGGCAGTAATTTGTTCATTGCCATTTCCGATAGTAGGGGATATTCTGATTTGATTTCTATCCAAAATTCATGCACAGGCACTTGAGAAAATCTAAGTCACAAGGTAGTATCACTTGTTAATTCGACAAATTCTTCTTGTGCTTTTAAGTTTAAAAAATTAATTTCTTCCATTTCAATTGAAAATGGATTGCAAATCCATTGTTGTGTATCGATATCATTGGGAAAATACCTATGCATGTAAACTTCCATATCCTTCAAATGATTAACTATAATTTTTGTTATAGGAGTATCTTTTTTTGAAATATTGTTACTAATTATATACTCGTCAGTAAATGGAAACATTTCGAGCGATCCACTTTCCACTCTGTTCTTCCATATAAGAATTTTTTTAACAAAGGCCTCAAGTTTATTTTTTAACATAAACATATTAACGCAGACTCACTGCATTGATAAATTCATATCATTGATTTTATCAAAAATATCTGCCAAATAGCATAGCTTGAGAAGCCATAAATTATCTTGAAAATAATCGGCCAAATTAGAATTTTGCTCTGTTAGAAATATAAGAACTTCATCTTTTAAAGTTAATAATCGTTTCAAACTTCGACCTTTTGATAGCCACCTAACTTCAGCATGTAACAATAAACTTGTATAATCCGAATCCATATCAATGCACAAATTTTTAAACAATCGACTATTAAGTGCTCGACTTTTAATAAAGTTAATGATTTTGACTGCATCAAAAAACACAGTGTTTAATTCTGGTGCAATTTTTTTAACAAGTGCCTCTCGGTGAATCATACAATGTGTAAATGTAATATGATCATTTCCAGCTTTAACAAATGCTGTAAAACCAAGATCTTGTCCGGTCATTGCTGCAGCACCGTCCATGCACACACCAACACAATTTTTCCAATTTAATCCTTCTTTTTCAAAAAACTCATTTACTTTTTTATATATATCTTTTCCACGAGTATGACCTTCCAGAGGACGACAAAACAGTATATCTTCATGAATGCTTCCCTCATAAATATATCTTACAAAAAGTAACAACTGTGCCATTTTTGAAATGTCTGTCGACTCGTCCAGTTGTATTGCAAATGTCTTTAAGCCTCATAAGAAGCTGCTGAAATTGATTATTGCTAATGTCTGAAATTCTTTTGGACACAGTGTCATTTGATAATGGAATTTTACTAATTTCAGCAGCATACTGTTTTCCATGAACAATTTCAGACATTCTTATAGCTGCAGGTAGTAAAAGTTGTTCTCCAATAGTAAAAGGCTTTTTCGTTTTTGCTATCAAATACGAAACTTCATACGATGCCAATAGATATTTATCATTCAAAGTAACATACTTCTCCAAAGTGTTCTTTTCTTTATTTGATGTTTGCAAAAGACGCTCAAAATATTCTATTGGCTTTTTTGATAACGTTGCATGTTTAGTATTCAAATGTCGTTGCAGTTTTGACGGTTTCATGCTTTCTGCAGCCAAAACTTCTTTGCAAATTAAGCACACTGGTTGTTCTTCATTGTTGTGAGAAGAGCATGTGAAGCCATACTGCAAATATGATTCGTCATATTTTCTTTTTTTTGTTTTGCTAGAAGTCGGATTTGAAGCACTGCAACTTGGTTGTGACGGCGTGGCAGACTTATTAGTTGGAATTTTAATTAGCCATTTATCCATGATGGTTAAATAATAATAAATAATTAAACAAAATGTAGTTGAACTTTAACGTAATAATTAAAAACACCAACTGAAAATTACACAGTAAATACACACATGTCACTACGAAGACAAAGCTGAGACCAAACTGAAGTACAAACAGAAAAATAACTACACTCGAATCTTTACCAGTGCAATGACAACAAATTACGATCAGATCAACCCCGACGCATGGCGTGTTCAAAGTGTGCAGCGCACAAAGGCACCGTATCACAAAGACGCCGAAAAAGAAGCTTTCATTTAATTTTTTTTATTATTCTTTTATAAAAATAATATGCCGATTCGCCTAGCCTAGCTTGATTATGCTTCCGTATTGTATGTGTAAGCTGTAAGGCGACGCGGCGTCTGGGTACTTATAATCACTAAGTTATCTTGCAAACACTGACGCCGGCGGCCAGACATCAATGTCGAACGTTCAGTTGAAAATCGAGGAGCGCGTTGTATTTATTATTTTAAATGCTACTTCCATATTTTCATTTATAGGCCCTACATAACAGTTTTGCATTGCCACTTTTTTCAAAAAATAGTTATAATAAAACTACAATAGTATTTTGTATGATTTTTATTTGTATTTATATTTGTACGTAGTGTGTATACTAATTTTAAAATTTTATTTATAATGATTGAAAAGTATCAGATCTTTGCGACCCCCTTTCAGTAGTCTCGCGACCCCCCTGGGGGTCGCGACCCACAGTTTAAGAAGCCCTGTTCTAGGGGACCCAACTCTTGCATGCAGCATGCTAAGGTCAGAGGCCACCGCCTTTTCCCGGGTTTCCGCCTGTGTTTAACAGACGGCTCCCTGGAAGCAGCGGTCATGATGGCTTCAAGCACTCCCTGATCAGCGGACTGACTACTACCTAAGGGCCCCTCCACTGACCAAGGCTGCCGTAGGACCCTATTGCAGCCAGTCTTCATGGCTTGGCTGAATTGTTCAGCGATCAATTTCACCTCTTCTCTGTGCTTCATGTGCCATGCCTCTGTGCTGATCCAAGCGCCTTAGATTATAGTGACTTGAATCTGGAGCTCTTAGACTGCCTCCTTAAATGATATCATAGGTTATAAGTGTATGATCGCTCACATTGGTCTCGGGCCAGACAGTCCAACTACTTGTACTTCGCAGCAATTCACCTTTCACCAAATTGATGTCGATGTAACTTTCGCCCAGTTCAGAAGAGGAAGTTGGTGGTTGTTTTGCGTCATTAATCAAGTAGAGGTTCCTGGCTTCCACAAACTATTCGAGACCAGCGCCTCTGGGGTCAGTGAGTGGTGAACCCCAGGCGGGAGATTTGGCATTAGCGTCCAGAGCAACCAGCAGTCTGGTGCCCAGGAGATCGTCCGAAATCCTGCCCAATATCGCCAGCAAGTCATCGATACTCCATCCAAACTGGAATTAACCCGACAGTAATATGACATTAAGTGTACCCTTCGTGATTCACATGACGGTGAATTGCTCATCCGGCCATTGGGTCATCCAAAAGACACCCAATGAAATCTGCGCCAACCACGACCATGGAGGATGGCCGTCCTTCACGAGAATGGATAACATCCATCGTGGAAGCTGACCAGCCTGCCCCCTATTGCATATGGCTCCTGGACCAAGAGGATTTTGAGTTTGTACTCCTCAAGGAGCCTCATGGCTTCAATGGTTGCCGCCCGGACATGATGCAGATTTAATTGCCCCAGGCGCAAGCGTTCAGACACATTCAGACTCCACATGGTGGAGTCTGTCCTCAAAGACTTCCCCCAATTCAGGCGTTGCCATAAGCTGTGTTTTTTACAGCTCTCGCCTGTGCAATATCATATGCTCTGCACTGCCAACCCCCAACCCGGTGTCCAGCATTGCTGCCTTTCACCAAGGTACAGGCAACGCACTTGGCAGGTGCAGACTTGGCAGGGCAATTGGCTGCCCTGTGTCCTGGAAGAGCACAGTGACCACACATCTTCGACTGCGCTTTGCAGTGAAGAGAGGTGTGACCAAACCCCTGACACTATAGTTGAAAAAGACTTCTTTGAACCATTCAACTGCAGTGTTTATGTTATAATAGGTGCTTGAAGTCATTTTCAGTTGTCAGGAAAATTCATGTTGCAGCATGCTCATTTATGCACTTTGCATCATTTAGCATTACACTTATAGACTGGTCAGTCTGACAATAGTCAGTGACCTGTTCGTGTTTTTACTTAGTTCTCAAATTTCATCCTGTGTTTGGAAGTGCTTATTAAATAAATATGTTTTACTTAATATTATATTTGCAAATTTTAGTCAGTTAAATTTTTACATTATTTTCAAGTAATTTCATATAAAGTAATGGAAGAACAATGTTCCATAGGAATTTATGTGAATGAAGAGTGACATGAAACAGTGTATGGTACAGTGCCATAAGAACTCATTAAAATTTGTGAATTTAGTGATGAAAATCAACAACTTATTTTTTTTATGTGTTATTCAGATATCACTAGTGTTAGTAAATATCATGAAAAAACGTTTTTGCCAAACTTCAGTTACCTGTATGGACAATTCTGTTGTGTGACCCTTTGAGAACTCATAAAAACACAGTTAAGAAAAACTTAAGGCAAATAACATTAGAGCAAGCTCTTAAAGAACACATTTTTCCAAATTTAAATTTAGTTCCAGGAAAGTCCCTTTCTGTTTCAAAAGTATTTGTTCTTACCTGAAAAAAGAACTGTATGAATGTGAAGTCAAAGTACAATACATTGCCCCTTATCACAATATTGAACAATTGGATGCTGCCTGTGGCATTTTGGGTGTGTCACCTCCATCAAAATAAAAGAATTAGCACAGATCAAAGACCATCAGCAATAAAATTTAAAATAAATAATGCATCTGAAAAATAATAAACTTTCATTGCTATAAAAATAGGCTATTTCATGGAAGAATAATGAAAAGTTTGCTACAATTTATTTTTTCTTCGATAGTGGTTACAAAAATAAACCGATGTAAAAATAAAAGAATTCTTGAAAAAAGATGTAGACTACTCATTGAATGACTTTGAGTGATAGTTTAATTTATTATAATTAAATATTGGTTTCTTAAAGCTTTTACAATTTTTAAATACTTGTTTGTTCGTCTTTTATTATTTTCTTCAATGTAGTTATTCATAAGTTTTTTTATTTATTTTTATACATAATAATTGTGTATTAGCCTTGTTTGATTTTAATAAAATTAGATTATTATTAAGTTTTATTTTTTACTTTAATGACCTCAAATTTTATAATCATATTTTTATTGTTTATTTTGTTTTTTAATATTATTTTTTTATATTATGACTAATTATATTTCTTATTTGATTCTTATCTAAAATATCCGTTCTTTCACTATTATATTCCATATCAATTGTGGCATTCTTAATTATACTATATTTGTTACTGTCATTTAAATTAAATTTGAAAGCATTTGTTATTATTAATTTTTCTTTATTATCAAAAGATATATTAGTGAAACTTTTAAAATTGTTATTTGATTCTGTTTCTTGTTCTTGATATTTATTATGATTATTGCTTTGAGAATTAAGTTTGTTAAAATTCTTATGTTAGAATTCTGTTTTGCGCTGTGATATTTATTGTTGTATTAATTCCTTAATTGATTATCTTGTATCAAAAGTTTTATTTAATTTCTCTTTGTGTTTATCTTTTTCAATTTCAGTTAAATCTCTGTTATACATGTAAACTGTAAATCCCATTTAAGTATTTGTAAATGTAGTAAATATAATTTATAATTAATATAAATCTTATCCTTATATACTTGTTTAAATTCTTGTTTTATTCTAATTTTTTTGGACAATTCTTTTGTCTGTTTAATAGGTATATAATTATTAGGGTTTTTTATATCTATTATTGCATATTTAGATATTGCTTTGTATTACAAACATAAACATGTCTTAGTCAGTTTAATTTTGTGTATTAAGTTTAATATGAGGGTCATACAATAATTAAGCAGGCAAACATTTTTACTGAAGGAAGTGCTTAATGCAGGCAGTTAAAAGCTTTGCAAGTGTTATTGGCAACCTTGTAAAACGTGTTAGTCAGCTGTTTGATTAATATTTATGTAAACATAACCTCTTAAGTCTTAGTGATTTGATTCTTACTTTCGGAAAGTATAAAACCGTCAGAAGTATTCTCTTGAATGAAAAAACAATATGGAAGTAGTTGCATGAACTGTGTGAATTTTTATACACGGGTGGAAAAGTTTAAAAGTTTAAGTTACTGACGAGCATTGTTCCGGGCGTCCATTAACAGTGTTGACCTCTGTGTTAGTTCTCATACTGATTCACTTATCCAAGAAGACTGACAACTTACAGTTGAACAAATTGCTGAAAAATGTTGGGCAAGTTTGGCACATCCTGACCCTGTAGGGAAAGGCATATGATAGTTTCGGTCGGTACGCCACCCCCTCCACACCTAGCCCCGATGAGCTTTACTGGAGGTCATCTTCTATATCTTGGCATTGATATCTTTCAATCTAGTCTCAGCCAGGATGCCACTGGTGCGAATGCCACAAGTGACATTCCCATTGGTGTACTACTAACTAATATGACTCATAAACAAAACACATCATGCCAAGTCTTAAATAAGATTGAATGGACTACACGGTAACGAAGGAACTGAACTACCTACCTGAATTAGGCAAAAGTGAGTTCATCACACAACACAAAACATAAAATGTAAAGTGTAAAACAGAAACTAACAAGAACACTAAAACACAATAACAGTAACAACACTAACACTAAATCCAACCAAAATCAACGGCAAAACATAAATAATATAACACAACAGCAAAACTTAAAGTGGGAAAACTCGAGCAGAATCCTAAACCCCCTCAGCAATTCTTTCCTTTGCAAGATACGTTATAAAATTTTCTACAATTGCCCATTCAGCCCAGTTCCTCCAATTAGCATGGAGATCTAATGCCGACAAATAGTCTCCATGAGTATCAGCTCGTATTTTGCACATTGATATAATACATGGTAAACATCATCTAAGTGTCCACATCGTGGACACATTCCGGAGTCTACCAGGCTGAATTTCTGTAGTCTGTGTTGGAAAGCGCCATGGCCAGAAAGAAATTGGTCATGTACTTATTAGGCTGTACCCAAGAGGCATCTCGCAAACCAACAACATTTGGGAAGAGATAATGTGTATAACGCCCACCCTCTGTCTCTTCCCATCTGACCTGTCACAAGGCATCATAATTTTCTCTAAAGTCAAGTCAAGTCTAAAGTCTTCTTGCCAACATAACGCTGTTGTTTTTCTAACACAGTCAAATCTACTGGTTTCATGCCTCTCGTGAAATTGTACAGTAACCACCTGCTACCATTAACCATCTACCACCTGCTATCTGCTAGACTTTATGGAAATGAGATCTCGGATCTCTATATTGAGCAACAAGGACTGCCTACTGCTCCGGATCACCCTCACGCTGAGACGCTCTCCATAAATAACAGACAGCTCTTTTTAAAGCTGATAATTCCCTACTCCACCATGATGGAGCCTCCCTCAACCGGAGGTGTTTACAGAACTCATTCCATCATTCAAAACAAACTGAACTACCGTAAGACTTGTGCAAGGTGCATTTCCCAACCCACCAAGCTAGTCTAGTGGTGAATGCCTCTTCCCACATCAGATGATTCGGAAGTCGAAAGTTCCAGCGTTCAAGTCCTAGTAAATTATTATTATTGTTTTTACACGGATTTGATTACTAGATCGTGGATACTGGTGTTCTTTGGTAGTTGGGTTTCAATTAACCACACATCTCAGGAACGGTCGAACTGAGAATTTACAAGACTACATTTCATTTACACTCATACATATCATTCTCATTCATCCTCTGAAGTATTATCTGAACGGTAGTTACCAAAAGCTAAACAGGTAAAAGAAAAGGTGGATTTCCCAGAGAGCCAAGGTCGGTGAGAGAGTGTTCATCACAAAGCCGAGAGATTTCGCATTTGCACCAAAATCAAAAATCGTTTTAATAATGAAGGTGATGCATTTTTGGACAGGATTGTAACCTGTGATGAGGTTTTGTTATCCCCCTTATAGCCCTAACCTTGCCTCTCAGATTTTTATCTCTTTTTTTCGATGAAAGAAGCTTTGTGTAGTATCATTTTCAATGACAACGAAAAGGTAAAGAAAAAAGAACAAAACTGGCTTTGAGATCAAGGTAAAGAATTCTTTGCTGAGGGGATAAGAAGACTCGTAAAAAGGTAGAACAAGTGCAGAGAAGTTGGTGGAGATTATGTGAAAAAGTAGACAAAAATTTTATTTATTTAATAAACCGTTTTTGCTGTATAGTTATTTATTTTTCTGTTATTTTACCCTTGTAATTTCAAACACAGTTTATAGAATTTGAATATGGTTTTTTCTCGTTTAGCATTTGTGAACAACATATAATTCATCAACATATTGACCACTTTTCTAATTAAATATAATGTTAAATAAAACTTACCCACCATAACACAGTAAACAGAAAGTAAAGTTATCTTAACTGTAAAAATAATTTAGAGATTTTGCAAGTTTCTAGTAACAATAAAAAAATGAATGTTCTTGAAAAATATTTCATTTATAAATTTAAACAAAAATATAAAATGATGAACCACCAGATCACATTTGAAGATGATGATGATTTAATTAAAAACATAGTAAATTATGATGGTAGGCAACAATGTTATGAACAAAGGACAGTACAATGTTTTAAAATTATATCATTCTAGTATGGGGAGCAGAGTTGTGTGTTTTTGTACATAGCAGAGTTTCAGGATTATAAAACAGTGATAGTTAGGCGATTCTAAATTTTTAATTTTTTAAAAATGATGATTTTGATGTAATTATAAAATTGAATACCAACTGATGATGTGGGATTGTGTGAAAATCGATTATTTGTGTTAATTTGGTAATTTTATCATCTTGTTCATCTTGCCACTGTTGTGAAACGTTGAGTCATCACTAAAAGTTACATCGTCTAAAAATGTATTGTTGTCTGCAATTCTAACCATCCTTTTCACATAAAACTGCAGGCGAGCAATTTTGTTCTTCTTTATGCGTTTGAACCACAGTTAGTTTGTGGCTTCAAGTGCATGTCAAGTTAATTTCCTCAGACTACATGCAAAGCTTTCTCCGAGTTGTTCCACAGCAGCTTCAGGGGTGTCCTGGTGATTTTGTATGTTTAACTACACAACCTGTCTCGATGAAGGTTTGGTGCCAAGAATGAAAAATATGCCTACTAGGAAGATCTCCACCTTACACTACGGAAATTATGTTGAACTGCAAATTGTGAAACCAAAATACACAGCGAGTGTATTCCATACCAGTAAATGTATTAATTTTTTGCATTGCTGGTGGCCAAATTCAGTACTTATGAGATAGCTAAATAAATTTTTATATACTTTTAAAGTAGTGAGGTCCATTTTGAATCACCCATTAAATTAATATAGTAATAATTAAATAATAAAACAATAATATATATATATATATATATATATATAAATTTAATTATTTTGAAGTAACAACAGGCTTATACTCAATTACAGTTACTTTACGATAGATGAATTTTGCATATAAAAAATGCCAAGCCTGACTGAGATTGAAACTCAGAACTACCTGGATGAAAGGCAGGGATGCATTTCACCTTGCAGGTCAGCATGTGTTGTATTACTGTGTATAATTCTGTATTATAATAATGTAGGCACTTTATATTTTTTATTTATAGTACTTAGTTTTGACATGAAGTTGGAAAATTAATTATACATTATTTATTTTTATTAATGGAAGAATTTGTAATATTACAACCCGTAAGTATCATGGATGTTGACATGTTCTGTGAAGCCTTGTCAAGGCATCTATTGGCTATTGATTTTAAAGATTATTTGGTGGTGGTAGCGCTCTATTTGTTTATTTTCTCTTTGTATATATTTCAGTGTCAACATTTCTTATATTCCTACATTATAACTGTTTCTTTATCTAGATGATTATTCTTCCCAAATCAATTTCTTGCTAAGTTCATTTCTGTGAAATATACTGTACCCTAGTTTCTGTGAAATATACTGTACCCTAGTTTCTGTGAAATATACTGTACCCTATTTGTTCAGATTTAATTCACTATATTGCCTGTTTTTTTCATTTAATTTATTGGAATTAATTTTATTTTTATTTGAAGTAAATTAATTTTACAGGAGGTGGAACTGATAATGTTAGAGCGGGATCAAAAGAGGATGTTGGTGGTGATTGTGACACTGAGTCTGAGATGGAGACAGATAAGGAAAAAGTCAAAAAGAAGGAAGAAGAAAAAGAAAAAAATGGGGTTGAGAAAGGAAAAAAGGAAAGCGGTAATAATAGCTGTTGCATCAGTACGGGTGATGAATCTGAATTATGGACAATATCTGAAATGGAAAAATTACTGCATTTTTTAGCTAAAGTTTTCCTTTTAAATTTTCCATTGTATGTTGCTTATAAACAGAGCCTGCAAACCAAGATGGAAGAACTTACTCAACAAGAAGCGGCTGCTCTAAGCATATATTGTGATTTACACGATCTTGAAATACCGATTCATTTATTGAGAAATGTCTGCTTATTTTGCAGGTAAGAATGTAGCCGCTTTAGAACAAACATTACTCCTGTGCTAAAAAATATATATTTTTTTCTTAAATTAGGTTTATTCTGATCACTTTTTGTGTGTCGTAAAAAAGTTTACTTTGTAACTTCCACGTCTGATATGTTCATTGTTCAGACTGTACATAGTCTGTACAAAAGGTTCCAGGACTGAGGGTAAAAACAACAAACAAAATTTAAAAAAAAAATTAGTACGTAAGCTTCTACATAGTCTTTTTTCAACAAGATAAAATGTTTAGATCGGTTGTAAAGGTTGTTAAAGGCCCTAGAGAAGTCTTTGGGAATCACCTTAGGTCGGTAGTAACACTTTCTTCTATGGTACCTATAAACTCAAACTGCTCACCCTTCAGGCCATCTTTAGTTTAGGAAATAGATGATGGTCTGCAGGTGCTATATTTGGCCAGTATAAAGGATGTTCAACACTTGTCACCTATTGTTTGACCCAAAACTGTCATACAGAGATGGCTGTATGAGGTGTCACATTGTTGTGGAACAGGAACCAATCCGTGGTTTTATGAAAACCAAGTTACTGTTCCTTATCATTTTCTTCTAATTACTTTCAACCATCATGAAAATGAGCAAACCACTTTTGAACTGCGAAATCAGCAAACCATATAAATGAGACATACCTTCATCACCGTGTGTGTATTATCATTTCGCATGTTTCTGTAGCCATTTTTAAAGCAAAAAACAAAATTTTATGTTTTTCCATTTTTTAAGAATCTTACAATAGACGCTAATTAAATACCTTTACAAAAACAGATATACAACATGAACTGCTTACTCAAACTGAATGAGCTTTGGTTATGTTCACAAGGCATTTCTCGACAAGTACAACCTTAGCTGTGAGATGGTGCCTCAGGTTCTGTTTTTATAGCCTAGTGTATATAATGTTGAACAAAAATATTTTCTAGTGTGAATAAATTTTTATTAAATTATAAGAAGACTTGTTAACTTATAAGTAGACTTGTTATTTTATTAAATTATAAATAAGACTGTTTAATTAACATTCAAATCATCCACCTTCACCATTCAGTTTCATTATTTTATTTTGAAATCCCAAGTTTGTATAACATTAAGAAAATGAATGGTACTTACGTATTAACGCTACCGCAGCTACAGTTTTGTTTAAAAACAAAGTAGTCAATCGGATTTCGGTGGAAAATGGGCCGATATTGAGTTTAACATAAATTAATATTTATTTTATAAATATAATTTAACCAAACTTAACCAACGCTTGCTTCGCTCACTAACCTTGACTAATTAACACCGACCAGTGTAGGTTAAGTTTGGTTAAATTATATTTATAAAATAAATAAATATAAATAACCATTTATATTCTGTTTTGAATCTGTTTCGGCCCATTTTCCACCGAAATCCGATTGACTACTTTGTTTTTAAATAAAGCTGTAGCTGCGGTGGCGTTAATACGTAAGTACCAAATGAATAAATAGCCGTTTTAATTATTAAACAGTAATAAATTAAAAGTTTTAATTATTTTCTTTGGCAACTAGTATTTGAAAAAAAAATTAATTTTTCTATATTTTAGCTAAGGTTTTACTGAAAAAAGTGTACCTTTTTCTATTGTTTTACATTTTTCTGAATAATGACTACATGTTGTTTTTGTTTATTTAGGAACGGTGGTGTTGAAGCAATGACATCATGTTTTGAGTATCAGATTTTGCCTGTGGCTGTTGCCCATGCTATAATTGCAGTAGTCTGTAATCTAAAGTTGTGGTTAAATTTTCGTTCTATCATGGAACTGTTTGTTCCTCTTCGTTCAAAGGTATTAAGGTATATGTGTAACATGGCCGATAAAGAACTTCGAACACAGGGGATTAAAACTATGGCTGGTATGTTTTTACTAATTTTTAATTTTATCCTGATTAAAATAACGCACATTTATTGTATTTGTAATGCTAATATTATAAATTAACATAACATTAAGGTCTACTTTAACTTATAGAGAATTACTCAATTAAAACTCTGTAGACTCAACTGATGAAATATAAACTGAAAACTTTGAAAAAGATTGACATGCAAAATATTTTCAACCAAATATTTTTGAAATAGTATAGTTAAAATAGTATTGTATACTTTACTAGTACAGTAAAGTACTATTATAATAAACTAGTAATATTGTACTAGTATAGTAAAGTATAGTAGTGTACTCTACTAGTTAGTAAATAGTATAGTATACTAGTAATAGTATGGTATAGTTTTGAAATATTATAGTTGTTAACTGACAATAGATCACCGCTTACCATTTTGTTTTAGCCTTAGGAAATTATTTTCTATTTAACTCTATTTATCAACTTCTTAATTTCATCAAATTGATGACATAAGAAGTGACAAAATAAATACCAGTATTATTTTGGTTGAATGATGTGAACAGAAAATTGATTTAATTGTCTTCTGTAAATAAGATATCTAAAGCAGACTTATATAAGACAGGTGAGCTATTATGCCGATAAAAAATCTGCCAATATCAGTAATAGATTCAGGAAAATAAAAAATTGTTAAAAATATTTGTATGTAGCATAACTTTGACAGTGAAAAATGGATGGTAAGGGAAGCTAGAAAAACAGTGAAGAATCAAATAAAAGCGTTTAGGATGTGCTATTTATTTATTCTCTCTCTGGTAGTAAGGCCTACACCTGATTACATTTCCATCTTTTTTTTATTTGGATGTTAAATTCATTTTCAAATGTATGAAAAATGCCAAGTATTACAAAGATTCAAACCCAGATCCTCCTGGGTAAAAGGTACAGATGCTATCACTCTACTGTGTAGGCTGACAGAATGAAAAAAAAATCCATGTAGGTTGATAGAGAATGAATTGACGTTTTAAGATAAATTGAAGACAAGAGGAATTTTTAGCATAGTTTTGTAAAAAGATATGAAGCTGATGGTTCGTACATTATACTAAGGTCTGGTGAGTTTGATTCTAGATGTAAGTGTAGGGGCAAAAATAATAATGAAAGATAAATTTAGGAATGTATGAAATGGAATGTGAGTTAGCAAATGGAATGTAAGAGATATGTTAGCTTAAAAATTGGTCCAGAGTAGGAAATAAAGAAGTCAGTCATACCGGGGAAGAAAAAAAAACTGTTTTAAATAATTATTATCATATTTGTTTTATGTAAAAATACTTAAATACTTATATTAATAATTTGTAATCGATAAAATCAATTTTCAGAGCAAGCCCTAGTTCTTGTCCAATAATTTTATTGTATTCATTTGGTTTGTAGTAAATATATAATTAATATTTAAATAAATCCAAGTTACGTATTTGCTTATCCATTGCCAATACAAAAAATCTCTGCAGGGTTTTTAATCTCATGATTCCATGAGAAACTTTATTAGAGTAATAACTAAATTATTTACTCTTAAAATTTGCTGGGAACTTCCTATTAAGCTGTAACAAGAAATGAGTTTTATAATAAAATATTCTGTACTCTAAAAATTTGTTTAGTAACCTGTTATAACTTGTAGCATGAAATGGAGGTGTGGTCAGTGTGTAAAAATAGATTTTTTGTATAACAAATGTTTGCCATTACATAGTTCAACAAAATAGCTTCATTTTCTTCCTGTTTGAATCAAATAATGGCTCCAAACTGAAGATGCTGGTAAGTCTCTTCATTGGTACCAATGGGCCAAGTCAGAGCTGAAACTTAAAAAAAAAGATGGTCGTAGAAAAGATCATTTATAGATATATATTTTCTCAAACATACTACATCCACTGTATTGAATAATATAAAATAATTCGACATAATACCAAAACCACCAATTACACCCAATAAATGGTAAGATCACTTACCTAACCAAAGAGCTTTCAAAGCTAAATTACTTCATCGCAATTAGAATTACAAGGTTACACATAAAATATCAGTATAATGTCCTTTGTCATAATAAAATCTTCTTCATATATCGTGGTATAATAGTAACTATAATACAGGCAGATTCAAAGAAAAGGGAATATTAAAAAATTAAATAACGTTAATGAAAAATTTTTTTTAGAAAATGAATTTTATTTCATGAAATTGTACAAATGTTGCCATTTTTAGGATACATTCATTTTAGTAGTTTATTTTTTAAAGATGATATCTTCCAGGTGACCTCCTCTTCTACGTAAACTTTCACGAAGTCTCTTCGTTAAATTGTTCGTGGTTTGACGTAACATCTCAACTGGAATTTCCACAATTGCTTCTCGGATCTTTGCCTTCAGTTCTTCCGTTGTAGCAGGTCTACTGTGGAACACTTTGCTTTTAAGGTGACCCCACAAAAAATAATCGCAAGCTGAGAGATCAGGCGATCTTGGAGGCCATCTAATGCCACCATTTCGTGAAATGACACGTTGTCCAAACAATCGGCGTACAGCTGCCATCGATATTCGTGCAGTATGTGATCTTGCTCTGTCTTGTTGAAACCAGGCTGTGTTAAGAATTGGTGGAAATCTCTTTTGTTGTTCTACAACAAAGGTTTCAAACACGGCTACGTAACGAGCCGACGTCACTGTAATCGCAAGACCGTTGTCATCCTCAAAAAATAGGGGCCTATAACACTGTAAGATGACATAGCACACCACACGATCACTTTCTGGTGGTGCAATGGACGCTGGTGTAGCTGCGTAGGATTTTCTTGTGCCCAGTATCTGAAATTTTGCTTGTCACTGAGATGGAATGCACTTCGTCTGACATCCACAGTTCGTGAACAAACTCTTCGTTATCATTTATCTTCTGAAGCATTACATTACAGAATTGTGCTCGCACAACTGCATTGTTCGGTTTCAGTTCCTGGACGATCTGCAACTTGTATGGTGGTTATTGCAAGTCCTTCACTAACATTCTTCGAACACTTGAACTATGTGATTGTAAAGATGCTGAGAGACGACGGATTGATCGATGTGGACTTCGTGTGACAGCATCTTGTAAAGCTTGAACATTCTGCGTTGTACGGACGGTTCGCTCACGGCCTGGAGGTTTCTTTTTCATTGCCGAACCAGTTTCCTCAAAATTAGATATTCGTGTTTTAATTGCATGTGCTGATGGAACACAGTCGTGCCATCCCAGATTAAAATGACGATGAAATTCTCTACGCGCACCCTCCACACTGTCATTGTTTTTGTAAAACGCTTTGATAGCAAATGCATGTTGCGCACCACTCCAAGGATCCATGACAACTAAATGGCAGGTTAGGTTAGAGAGGCCACTTATCAAGTGGTACCAATCGCCCATGGCTACCAACACAACTTTCAAAATTTCCCGTTTCTTTGAATCACCCTGTACTTATTCAAAGTATTCGTGATAATAACAGTATAACCAATTCAAATAAAGAACTATCATATTCAGTTTGTTTATTCATTAATTTATGATTTTTAAATTTACAAATATAATATTTTTCTAGTACATCTATTTCTTTATTATTATTATTTGTTTCAATTTGTCTCTTAAGTAATTATATATGTTATTAATTGTGTGTTGTTAATTTTGTATGAGGTGATGAGTAACATTTGAAAACTTAATATTACTTCTTTTATAATTATTGAAGTGAAAACCTCTTATACTAAGATCTGGTGGTTTTTCCTCTCTCTCTGTGTATATATTCCCCCCCTCCCTATATGTATATATATATATATCTCAATTATTACATTTAATCAGATATATTCCACTAAGTTCAAATTTATTATTTTTACTTTAGTTATTATGAAAAATATACTAATAGGTTTAACAGATTTATAAGAAATATATTATTTTTTAGGAAATTATTATTTTATTAGTGTAATTATTTTGATATTTAAGTGCAACATATTCTTTAAGTTAGATTTTTCAATATTGTTTGTGATTTTTAAGTGTAGTTTTTCAGATAAATTTTTGTTATATTTAGAATTTATCAGTGAAATTAATATTATGGCCATTGCATGGTATTTGCAATATTTTGAGTGTCTTTATTTATTCTATTCTCATATGTATATATATATATATATATATGCTTTAGGGCAGCGTTTCTCAACCTTTCAGTATTTGTGACCCAATAGTCAATCATAATTTTCATCGTGGCGCCCCTTTTTCTCATACAATAATAATGTATTCTGAGTATTTTGATGCTAAAGCTACATTACAACCTTAATTACAAACCTTACAAATTACCAAGAATAAATTTATTTATATTTGGCAACACCAATCTGCTGTATTGACAATCCTCTTCAATACCTCTTCTTAAATCCACCATATCGGACATTCTTGTAGCTTTGCAATAAGTTCTGAACAGTCTGATTTGTCTCGAACATTCTGGAATGTCTGGATGACCGTCTGCTCAAACATGTATAAATGCGCACCTCATTTGATTCCAGCCAGTTTCAGTCGAGTCGATCCTTCTATCCTTATTGAATCTGTTGTGAATGTGTATGTTGTAATTTGTGTGTTAATTGCAATTCATGGTATTAAATATTCAAGGCAGTAGATTTATACAGAATCGTGGATAAATTTCTAACTGGGCATAAAGAAATATTAGATGATAATAAAGCATGCACAAGTGCACAGACGACTGTGGTTCTGAAAAAAAAATCAAGAAAATATTCTCAAGAATACTTAAATTTTGGGTTTACCATTACAGAAGAAAATGACGAAGAAAGACCCTTGTGGTGTCATTTGCTCAAAAATTTTGGCAGCAGACAGCATGAAACCTAATAAACTTAAATGACATTTGCAAACGCTTCATAGTGAGTACGTTAACAAACCCTGAGAATTCTTCAAAAATTGTTAGAGGCAAACTGTACTTGCCTTTAACAAAGTTTAATATAAAATAGCCAGAGGTAAAAAGCCTCTCGGCATTGGTGAAGAGCTTATTTTGCCAGCTACAGTTGAGATTGTAGAAACTGTGTTTGGAGATAATTTTGCCAAACAGTTGCAGTTTCAAGACTTAACTTTAGAATCCTCATCTCCTTCCTTTGGCATCCTTACTTCTCAGTATTTCCTTTGAAAACTGTTCCAGTGCTTTCCAGTTATTGGAAGAAAAAGCTTACGTGTGTATGATGAGGTTGCCAGGTACCATACCTATGATGCCTGCTGTGACTCGCTGGTCATGCCACTCCGAGCAATGGAATGGCAGTCTAGCCATCTCCTGTCGAACGACGGCCTGAAGAACCTGTGGGATCAATTGTATGCCCTCCTTAATTTTCGTCATAACACTATTGGTAATCGTATTCGCCTGCTGGTGGGAAATTTTAGGGAGCAATCCCCGGTCTCTTACCCTGAAAGTTGAGTCGTGGACTTCCAGCAATGTAGCATAGTGGTCGCTGGCAGTATCATTTGCCAGCAGCCACCACTCACACGCTTCATGGTCCCATTTGCTATCCAAGATTGTGAGGTCGAGTACGGAAGTGTACCCTCTAGCCTCAAAAGTGGGCAAACCATCTTTAATGCTGTAGAGGCCCAGTGCCTCCGTCATCTCCATCAGGACCTCACCCCAGTGATTCGTATAAGGACCGCCTGCAGTCACCGCTTTGCAGTTGAAGTCTCTAAGTAGAATAATCCTCTTGATAGTCGTAACTAGTACTTCCTGTATACTTAAAACAGAATCCTCATATTCTCTAAGGTCACAGTTTGGAGAAATATATAACCTGCTGATCACTGCCTCAGCCAATCCGACCAAGACCAGGCCTCTTCTCCTCTCAAACACTTGCCAGGCAAGCCTGCCGCCGATGTCCCAAATAGCCACATCATCCCTTGCAGTGACACAGTTTTAGTTTATTACATATCTACTTCAGTTTTCCACATAATTGCCATTCAGAACTAAGCACTTTTCGTAACGCTGCACTAGTTTCTTTAACTCTTCTGCGTAGAGGTTTGCCACCTAGGAATTGAACCAGTTGACAATGGCAGTCTTGAGTTCCTGATCGTTTTCAAACTTGTCTACCAAACCACTTTTTCAAATGCAAGAAGAGGAAGTAGTTGCTAGGTGCAAGGTTGGGACTATATGGAGGGTGGTCAAAAAGTTCCCAATGAAAATCTTGGATCTTCTTTTTGGTTAAGGCAGTGGTGTAAGGATGTGTGTTGTTGTGAAGAAGGATTACACTGGATGACAGTTTCCCACGTTGTCAATCTTGGATCGCACATCTCAGTTTAGTGAGCATTTTGCTGTACGTATCAGCTGTAATTTGATCCATGTTCCATGAAATCAAACAAAGTGACGCCCCTTTCGTCCCATAAAATGGTAGCCAATATTTATTGACTCGAGTATGGAGCTTGCTTTAACTTTTTTGGTTTTGGGGAACTTGAATGGCTCCACTGCATTGATTGTTGTTTCGATTCTGCATTGGTGTAAGATATCCATATCTCATAGCCCGTAACAATGTGGGAAAACAAATCATCTCCATCTTGCCGATAGCAGTCCAAAAACACTCGTCTGCTGCACATTGTTTGCTGTTTGTGTTGGTCAGTGAGCATTTTCAGTACACAATTTGTGATATCCAAGCTTTTCTATGACAATCGTGTAGATATACGTACATCCAACATGTAGAAATTCATCAGCCAGAGCACTAATCATCAGTTACTGAACACATTTTACTGAACACAGTTACTGATCACATCGCAGTTTTTGGTTCACTTGTTCAATGATTTTGTCGATCTGAATACTGGGCCTGCCACTCTGGTCTTTGTTATGCGCATTTGTGCAGCAATTTTTAAATTCTCAACACCATTGTCTAACCTTTCCTTCACTCTTTACTGTTTGTCAATACACTAGCCACAACTCCTGATGAATTTCAGCAGCTGAAGATCCTTTTGCGTACAAAAATCGAATTACAGCGTGCACTTCACAACTGGCGGGGGAAATGATTGCCACAGATATCACAATCTGCATTCACCGGCAGGCAAACAACTACTGAATCGAAACAGCATTTGTAGTGGCTTCATAAATAGCTGATAGATGGCTCTGCATGTGTGAAACTGTGTTTGGACCTCCTAATATTTAAATATAAGCCGACAGCTCTTACTTTATTAATATGCCTCGTAAATACATTGTGCAGTACTGACACAATCTTATTTATAATTGTATTTTATCAGTGTAAATGTTTATTTTATTATTTATTATGTCAGAATGTATTTTGTTTTACATTCCTATCAGTAAATTAATAAATTTTTTTAAATAACATTTTTTTTCTCGATATGTTCGTACCCCTACTTATTATTACACCACCCTAGGGGAACGCACCCCATAGGTTGAGAAACACTGTTCTAGGGTGTATGTTTAAACCCACAGGGTTGGTTTAGTGGTGAACATGTCTTCCCAAATCAGCTGATTTGGAAGTCGAGAGTTCCAGTGTTCGTCCTAGTAAAGTCAGTTATTTTTACACTGCTTTGAATACTAGATGTGGATACCAGTGTTCTTTGGTGGTTGGGTTTCAATTAACCACACATCTCAGGAATGGTCGAACTGAGATTGTAGAAGATCACACTTCATTTACACTCATAAATATCATTCTCATTCATCCAGTATTATCTGAAAGGTAATTGCCGAAGGCTAAACAGGAAAAAGAAAGGGTGTAATGTTTGTAATTTTTTCCTACATAACAACTTTAAAAAAAGTTTTATTGAGCCTCCACGAGATGCACTTGGATATATCCGGAACAAATAGGAGAAAATTGTCTAACGAACTGAATCTAAATCTGGAGGTTCCAGCTTTGAATCCTGGTCAGGCATGGCATTTTCACATGCTACAAAATTTCATCTCATCCTCTGAAGCAATATCTAATGGTGGTCCTGGAGGCTAAAAAAAAAAAAAAAATTAAATAAAAAACATACCTTACAGCTTCATTTATCATCATATCATACTTCATTAACACCTCACTAGATCATATCTAGAATTGTAACTAGGGACCTAGTCCCACCATAGATGACCCCTTGACAGTCAATCATTAAAGGTCTTTTAAGAAATACTCCACCGGCTGAACGAAGCAACACCTGAGTTCAGAAGAGGCAGTATTTGAAAATGCTTGGCTGCTACTTATAATATCTTATAATATAACATGTGATCGGAAGCATTGGAATCCCCAAACACTACATACATGAACAAGAAAATTACAAAGTCCAAAGTCAATCTGAAGCAAACCACCTACATTTCGACATACAATGTAAACTCACTCTTGCAGACTGATAAACTAAAAATAATAACTGATCTAATAGACCAACACAAAATTCTCATTATGGGTCTGCAGGAAGTAAGAAACGCTGACCAGAATGTCATGGAATCTCTAGGATATAGGATCTATAAGGTATAAGGTCAGGTTGGGCAACTGGGCCTTGATTTTACAACGAGGTTAAGAATGTCTGAGCTTATTACTTATCTAATAATTGTATAATAAGTTGTATAATTTACATTCAACAACACTTTTATGGGTACAAAATACTGAATTGAATATTTCTAACACAAACTTGATAATTTAAGTTAACAAAATCATACAAAGAAGAAAGATAAAATACAGTTGACAAAAAAACTAAATTTTTTATAACACATTATTTCTTAGATATCCCACAAATGTTTTAGTTCTTTAATATAAAAAAAAACCTTTTCTAGAAATCATTTTTGATTCCTCAATTGCACCAATGACCTCCCAGTTGTACTTCCAAATATCCAGTTTATCTGGCCACTTCCAGGACTTAAGAGATTTCTACGTTGGTGATATTTCTAGTTGATCATCTGAAAGGCTAACATTTTGCGTGGGAAATATTCATCTTCGCACATAAAGACTGCATATACCCCGACTTTCTTAACAATTTTTTTTTTTAGTTTAAACAAGTCTTCATAAGACTGCTCGCCATTACAAAGCATTTCAAATTTCTTCTCATCTGTAAAATCCTTTCTATTTTCTTCTACAATGTCATTAAAATAAAAATCTTAAGGAATTTTTGATCCACCATCAAAATTCTTTTCATTCTTAATGTTAAAAATATTCAACTTATTTCATTTGATTACAGCTATTGTTATTTTCCTCTTTTTCTTCATCATTTTGAGTTTCATCCTTTCTATTTCTCTCTTTCTCTTCTTTCTTTAACAGATAATCTTTACTTGTGGTAATTTCACAGCTTTTAACAAGTCTTTTTCGCTTCTTCACAGGATTTTCTGGTTTTTTCTTTTTCATCATTTTTAACAACTCATCAAAGGTTTTACACCCTTGTATCTCTGATTCTGAGGAAGTACATTCTGCTACTGGCTTTACTGCAGCTGAGGAAGTATCAGCTTCCAATTGTACTGTGGCTGAGGAAGAAATGGCTTCTGAGTGTGAAACGGCTGAAGAAGCAGCAGCTTCCAGCTGTGCTATATTAAGTTGTGGCAGATTCTTTTTATACCTAAGCAAATCATCTTCCTTAAACACTAACACAGGATTTGCTTCCTTGTTAGGACCTTGTTTATCTTTATCATAAATTCCTGTGACCTTAAACCCATTGACTATATTAAGGGCGGGTATGTCTTGTGCAAACTTAGTTATAATTTGAACAAATATTTGTTTTGGAACTTTTTTACAGGGATTTTCACTCTGCCTCTTAGAGAGAGCTTTGTACCAATTACTTTTCATACTTTTAAATACTGCATCATCTAATGGTTGGAGGAGTACATGTGTCATGTAAGATGGTAACTTCATTTTAGTTATTTGATTTTCTTGAGCTAATCTGATCAATTGTGTAGAAACATGACTGGTGTGGCCATCATATCTTAATAATACCGCTGTTTTTAGTTATGCTAGGCAGAAAAACATCACGAAACCAATTATAAAACAAGGTGGTTTCCATCCAGTTTCGAGGTCTTGCAGAAACTGCTGTTTGTGTTGGTACATTTTCATTTACCCAATTTTCCGTAACATATTTACCTTTAAAAACACAGAAGAGGTGTCATTTGGCCATCGGCAGAACACATAAAACATATGTATTTTCATGTCTAGATGAACTAGTATTGCGCTTGCTTTTTGTACCAATTGTACCAACAACCTTCGTGTTATTAGTGTCATGACAAAACAATGTCATAATTGTCTGTCCTGGCTTTTCCTTAAGATGAAGTTCTTCCAGTTTTTCTATTATTTCAAAATAGTTATAGATGACCCATGGGTTCATCTGATCGCATCTAACTTGCTCAATGCTTTAGGCTTTCTTTACTGACAGGCGATGCCTAGTTTTAAAGGATATGAACAAGTCAGTACCAGGGCTCTGATCTTTAAATCTAGTTTGAATGTTGTTCTGTCTTATGTATAATTGCACCAAGTCTAACTCCTCCTCTCTAGATAGGCCAAATCCATTTTTTCCATACTTTTAAACTACTATTTCCTTTTATTCAAGAGTAGACACATATGTTTCAACTCCACCACCACCAACCGTACCTTCTCTTGAAGTTAGTCCATTCCCATGTGTTCTTCTAATATGATACTTTAATGTAGAACGTGGAATATTGTAAAATGTTGATGCTCCCTGGGTCATCTTGTTCCCATTTCTCATGTCATCAATGCCTTATTAAGATCCTCTGTGGTATACGAAAACACTGCTCCTTTTTGAGTTTTTCATTTGTATGTTCTCACCATTGTCTGTAACAAAACCGAAAGGAATTAGGAAAAGTAGATAATCCATTGATTAGGTAAGTTTAGATGTGGAAAACAATATGACATAAAAGTACATTGATTGCATATTAAAGTTTGCGTAATGTTAACTTATTTTATTGGTAGTTTCATTTTGTTAAGCTTGGTTGTTTATTTTTATAGCTTAAAAATAGTGTCAAGTTATCTACTCATATAACAACACATCAAATGACATAACGGGTCCTGTGGGGTAACTGGGCCCATACCTGACCCAGTTACCCTGGAAAAGCAAAAGCTCAAGGGGTAACTGGCCACCCATCCTAACCTCAATACTTATAGAATAAACATGAAATAACAAGTATAACATTGTTAATTATATATTCTTTAGTAGCGCTAAAGTAAAAAAATATGACATAAACACATACCTTGAATATTCAAAAACTTACTTAAATTGTAGTCACAGAGTAATGTTTCCAGAAAAAACAGGTAATATTTTTCAATGTTCTCACACAAACCAAAAGTACAAGTCAGGTTAGAGTTGTTGTTTGATACAGAAGACATATTCTTGCAGTGCTGCCAACTGTTAAATATTGAAATGCTCTTACAGTTTTAGGAAGCACAGCCTATGGCCCAGTTACCCCCTGGTGTAGTACAATCTCGACTTGAGAAATACCAAGACAGGATGCAGCAGATGGATCCGAGAAATAAGAGATGATATGAAAGAAATTTGCCTTACATCAGAAGACGCCACAGATATGATAAAATTAAAAAAGAAAATCGAGAACAAAAACACTTGCTTCACACTCATAAGAAAAACTCACAACACAAACATTTTCAACACTAATAAGGGGACAAAGATTGGAACGTATGAAAAAGTACTGGGATGGCCCTAACAGTCCCATCAAAGAGACTTGGATTATGAGTAAAGTGATCCTATGTGGTCATAAAAGATGTGCTGTATGGATCATGTTTTTGTAAGTGTTTAACTTGTGAATTCAAGGTGTGTATGATGATTGTGAATTGTATATACATTATTATTAGGTTTCCTATAAACAAAAGCTATCATTTTGTTGTTAATTATTTCAATACTTATATCTAGATAATTGATGTTATTTATTTCTAATTCATTTGTAAATTTTAAGATTTTATTTTACATATTTAGTTAATTTTTAATAATGTTGCACTCATTTTCTACATTTTCATTATAAATTACCAATAAGTCGTCAACATATCTTACCAATAATAAAATATCATGTGTATGTGTAATACCAAATTTTATCTTTTCTAAGTGTTGAATGTATATTTTTGATAAAATTGCTGATAAAGATGAACCCATGGCTAGCTCTTGATAATTAATTTTTTCAAATTTAAAATAAAACACGCATTTTTCATTCAAATGAAAAATAAACACGCAATTACTGATGTATATAACTAAAGAAGTATTGGAGATAAGTAGTAATAATAATTGAGAAATAGATGTACTAGAAAAATGTTTGTAAATTTAAAAGTAGTTATTATAAATTAATGAATAATCAAATTGAATGTGAAGGTTCTTTATTTAAATTATTAGTACTGTTATCATAACCAATAGTTTTAAGAAGTATTATCACTTGTTATTATACCACGGTCTATGAAATTTTATTAATGGCAAAGCATATTATGTTGATATTTTATGTGTAACCTTGTAATTTTAACTGCTGAAGATGAAGTAATTAACTTCAAAAGCACTCCAGTTAAGTATTCTTATCAGTTTTTTGACTGTATTTGGTGGTTTTGATATTATATTTAATTATTTTGTATATACAAGAGATTGGATCAAAAATTAAGTTACCCCCTTGTCGTGTTCTTGAACTGAAAGAGATATATTAATGTCTTGTGGTGGCAGCACTGGTTGTGTTGTTGTATTCATGCTCCTGAAGCAGCAATTATGTACGACATTCAGTGTACAATAGAAATCTCTAGAGGTTTCATCCAGCATAGAAATGCATTCAGTAGTCTGATTTTTGTGGGCATAAAATTACAGTTTTTGTGAAATCTATCAACAATTTGTTGAATTATATGGTGAGAAAGAAGTATCACGCCCCATGAACACAAAATGATGCCAAATGTTCAGAAATGGAAGAACAAATATAAGTGATGAACTGCATGCGGGGCGTCCTTCAATTGCAAACATGACAGGTAATGCGGAACGCGTGAATGAAATGATTTTGAGTAACTGGCGGATTAAAATTAGAGAGATTGTAAGTGAATTTAACATCAGTTATGGTAGTGTGTTTGCGATTATTCACAATCAGCTTGGTTACCGTTAGATGTGTGCACGATGGGTGCCACATCTGTTGATCAATAACGACAAACATCAACTTTTTGCATCTCTGCTCTTTCTTTTCTTCAATGTTATTCTAGAACTGGTCCACAGTTTTTGAAACAAATCATCACAGGGGATTAGAGCTGGGTGCTTCATTACACTCCTGAGACTGAACAAACATCACATGAATGGAGATACAAAAATTTGCTGCAGCCAAAAAAAGTTAAAACATCCCCAGATGTTCAAAAGGTTACGCTGACAGTCTTCTTTGATTCTGAGGGAGTTGTTTACAGTGAATTTATGTCCTGAGGAATAACAATCAATGTTAAATTTTACTGTGAGACTAAAAGAAATGCGTAAAGGCATTAAAGATAGACCGATGGGGTCGTTTTTCTTCACGACAGCACTACTCCTCATTTAGCTTATGTGGCAAAGGAGTTACTGCAAAAATTCAAGTGTGAAGTGTGGTCTCATCCACCTTACAGCCCTGACCTAGCACTCTGTGACTATCATCTGTTTGGTTCTCTCAAGCGAGACTTTGGAGGGGAGTGTTTCGCTAACGATGATGAACTAAATGAAGCGGCCCTGAAATGGTTGAAGGAAATTGAGTGAGATTTTTATATTGTAACTTACTTTCTGATCATCCCTCGTGTATATATATATATATACACACACACACACACACACACACACACACACACACACACACACACACACACACACACACACACACACGATCTCTCGTGTATAGGTATAGGTACGTTATATATATTTAAGTTAATATATATACATTATGTAATATACATATATATAACTTAAATGTGATGTATTTAAGTTTATTTTCCTCTTGATTGGATAGAATTAAATATAATAACGTAACATACAGTATTAATTCAATTACCACGCCGCCACCGAATTAGTACCACACCTCAATTTTCCGGACCGAAAATCTAAAAAAAAAAAAAATTGAGTATATACCGGTATTTTAAAGTGCAACAGATATGATAAAAAAATATAAATACAAAAATATTCGGAAAGTAAAGCATTTAAATCGTTCATTTAAATTACAATATTAATATTACATTAATAATTAATTACCGTAGGTACTAGTTTAGTTCAGAATCAGTAGGCCAGTAAAACGAAAAGAAAGTATCATGTTGAAAAGGATCATTTCAATACGCTTTTTAATATGGGATTTGATTTTTAATTAATCACTGTCACTGTCAATGTCTGTAGAATAGTTACCGGTAGTCTCCACATCGCTCTGCCAAAGGTGATCGTCTTCACTACCATCAAGTTCATTAGATATTCCGCATTTTTTAAAACTTTTCCTTACTAATTCCGTGGATATACCTTCCCAAGCGTCTTTTATCCAAACACAAATCTGGTTAAAATCTGGGCGAGAGAGACACGCAGACACACACAATGAAATTTCTATTTGTTCTATTTAATTGGACTGCTCCGGAAAGCTTAATGTTATGCCATTTTGACAAAAATTGTGAAAATAAGTTTATCTTTGTCTGTCTGTATAATTAGTATTAATAACACTGTGATAAAAAAATGGAAGCACCAGTTACATAGTTATATAGGTTATAGGGAAATTTAAAACCATTTCTGATTTTATGAATAAGATTTTGCAAATTTATAATATATTTCAAGTAAGAAACTATTGCATTGAATGCAGAAACTAATTAAGTCATCCATGAATTCAGTTTATGAACAAAAAAATATTTACTTAGACAAAAATATACTGTTTTTTTGAAAAGTTTTGTTTTTCAGATTTTATGTGGAGCGCTGTTAAAGATCCTATGGATTCACCTGTAACATTTGACCGAGATGGTTTGGATTTAGCTTTTAAATATTTTACATCATCAACTCTGACTATGAGATTGGCCGGTATAGCACAAATAAATAGTCATATTAATATGTTTAATGAGATGTGTAACAGCGAGAACATTATTGAAGTGGAGAATGTGGGACAGAATCTCGCCGGTTGGCTAATCGATAATAACATCATATCCCATATATTTGGGCCGAATCTTCACGTTGAGGTAACTTTTTTTTGATAATCTACCAAGCTTTATATTTGATGGTTGTTAAATCCACGTGTGAAAACTTTCTTGTTAGTCAGTTATGTATAATTTTTACTTCTGAATTTAATAATGAATTGAATCATTTGTCACAAAAAAAGGTATTTATTATAACTTGATGTGTTTTTCAGAAATAAAGATTATGAAAGGTAATAAAATGTTTATCAGAAAATAAAGGAATCTAAACAATAACTCCACATCCATAAACAAATGTTAATAGACAAAGAAATATTAAGTTACCAAAACAGAATTGAAAGTGACTAATAATTTAACTCAACATTTATAACTTTATTAGAAAACTGATTCTCTCCTGTTATGTATTTTTACTACTTTAATTAATCTTATAAATATGTTTCTGTTGTACTTAATACAGATTTTCCTTTAATTAAATTTGTCTATTTACAGAGTCTCTTTGAGCTTATTTCAGTTCTGAAGTAATATTTTCTGACTGTGACTCATGATCAGTCTTTTTAAAATTACGTAACATAATTTTATGAAGACAATGGATCATGGCTTGAAAATGTTATGTTTATAATTGAAGTTAATTCATCTTCATGCTTATTTATGTATAGGTATAAATATTATTTACAGAGAAAAATATTCTTTAATTTATATTAACACCTTTAGTCCACTACTTTATTTACTCAGTATTATAGCAGCTTTGATTATGTACCAGGTAATTCAGGAGGAAACAGAAATAATTTGGGAACAGATACTAGAGTTTGGAATAAGGAAATGTCTGAAAATGCTTTGACATTGAGTTATGGCTAACGAAAAATTTCACCCTGATTTCAGTTCCCCCTTGATGAAATAGTCATACTGAAATTTTAAAGGTGCTATGTAAGGGGTAAATGTGATGGTTTCTTATGTTTCTTGACGGGAAAATCGAGTAAAACAGGTCCCAGAACTGTAACTCTCATAGTTTTTATGATATTCAGCATAAAATCAAAAAATTTGGTGACAAAACACATTTTTTTTTTAGGTTTGAAGTACAATAACTTTGTTAAATGACTAATAAATGCAAAAATTTTGTTGTCAAAACTTATAGAGAATTTAATTCTAAGATAATTCATGTATTAAAATCTATGAATAACAAAAAAAGAAAAATCAGCTTTTATTATTAAAAACAAAACAGAACAAAACTTAAAAGAAAAATGTTTTGAATTAATAAAATAAAAAATATCTATTTTTAGTAAAATAAATATAGACATTTGAAAAATTAAAATACTTTTTGTTTATTTTTGAAAAAATACTCACTGTAGTTTATACTGAATTAATTTACAATATGTGTTCAAAAATTCCACCATTGACATCGAAGCACTTTTTAGTCCATTTCCTTACATTTTCTGTCACCGACTTTGTGTTCCTTGATGAGAGCAGCATCATTGAGAATGTGAGCGATCACTTCATCATGTGCGTATCTACATTTTGCTTGTATACCTTGTATTTTATCCATTCCCTTGAAAATCCATGAAGCATGGATTTCATATTACATGCCAGAGAGAAAACGGCAGTCAAGTTAATGGTGTGATCCTCAATCACCAACCAAACCAACAAAGGTGAAGCCACAGCCATTTGGATGCAAACTGATGGCCGCAGTCTTTTGGGATCGGTTTGGCATACTACTGATCGATTTCATGCTACGTGGAATGACTATAAATGCAGAAGCCTACTGCGAAACTCTATGTAAGTTACGGCGCGCCATTCAAGATTGGCAATGTGGATGGCTGATCGATGACGTCGTCCTGCTGCACAATAATGCATGTCTACATGTTGCAGGTCCGACATGTGATTTACTGAGAACATTTGAGTGGGAAATTTACAATCGCCCACATGTAGTCCAGTCTTAGCTCCTTCTGATTACCATTTGTTTGGGAAATTGAAAGAATTTTTGAGCGGTAAGCAATTTGCGGGTGATGATGAACTTAAAAATGCTGATAATCAGTGGCTAAATGGACTGGCGGCAGAAGAATGTGATGAGGGTATATTGAAGCTGGGGTGTCGCTATGATAAATGTCTTAATTCATGTTGTGATTATATAGGGAAGTAGTATAAGGTATATAGTTTAAGAGAAATAAAACATATTTATAATGATTTCTGAATAAATCTTTTTACAATGAAACGATCTTTACTTTAGAGATAACCTCTTGTACTTCAAACCTAAAAAAAAACATGTTTTGTCTCAAAACTTTTCTGTTTCACGTTGGTTATCATGAAAATTATAGAAAATACAGTTTGAGACCTGTTTTATTTGTTTTTTCATGTCAAAAAACAAGAAATCATGAAATTAACCTCTAATATAATGCCTTAAAAATTTCTGTATTACCTCATTTCACCAGGGGAACTGAAATAGAGATGAAATTTTTCGCTAGTCGTAACTCAATAACAAAGCGTTTTTGAACATATGTTTGTATGAACTTTTTTCCTTATTCCAAGTTGTGTAATCAGTTTCCAAATTATTTCGCTTTGTTCCTGAATCAGTTATATACAGGTATAAACTACTGAATTGTTATGATGGTTTGTTTATTTTTTCTGACTAATTTTCTTTTGTTCATTTAATACAGATCAAGTCTTATGACATTTTTAACATTTTTATTATTATTACTTGTACAGTAGTAGCCCATCTTTTACATAAATAAATAAAATTAGATAACTTAAAAAAATAAAATAGTTTGTTGTCTTTTAATTTGTACATTTTTAATATGAATTGTGGGATTCACTGTGTGAATAAGTCTAATTGTATTTTACATAGAAAATATTGCTGTATAATTAAATACAATTTTTTTATCAACAGTATATTGATTTATGTGTAGTTGAATTATAAATTGTGACAATTAACTTGCAGTTTTTTGTCAATTTTCATGAAAATATAAATAAAAGCTTTCAAAAGAATTAAAAATTTGTTTTTTTTACCATGTATCATCCAAAATATTAAGTGACCCCTAGCCTGTATATAGGAGAATGAAATGAGTCTTCATTAATAAAGTTATTTCTGGGGATTTTTCCTGTATGTTAAATGGATTGTAGTAAGTAAACCTAATAAACATTTTTTTCAATTGAAATTAGTGATAAGGATTTTTAATTAAGAAAAATTAATTTAATTAGAGATAAACAATAAAACAACTAGAAAAATCTGTCTTTTTAACATAGATAAATCAGTAACTTAAGTTTTGTAATAAACAGAGCATTTAATAAGATGAGTTAAAGTAAACCAGTGAAAATGATAAAATGTTGCAGCTGTTTCTGCATGCAAAGCAAAACATTTCATTTTTTCATGAACTGGTAATTTCCTTTTCACTTATACAAAAACATATTTATAAAATTGTTGTTAAAATGATATACAATGGATATTACAAAAGTAAGTAAATGTATAATAACTCATGACTTTCATAAAAATAAGGCTTTAGATTTGAAATTCACTGGATTATTCTGCTTTGTCTAAGCAAAAGCATTTAGTAAATTTATGCAATATTGACAGTTAATTGTCGACAGCAAAAATACCTTTTTACATGTTATCAAATGATTATATGCTCTGAGGCAGGTTCCTTGCACTATTCTCAGATAAACTCTTGAAATATTAATAGCCCCCTTTCCATTTTAGATCATTTATAATATTTTCTACTGATCCTTCTAGCACTGTTTAAAACAATCTTTTTTCTCATGTTATGTCCCAGCCAGTTAGTTTTTATATTGTGAATTATTTTGATTAATCTTCTGTTCTCATAAACTCTCTTCATTACCCTTTCCTCTTTGTCTGTTCATTTTTAAATAACACTTCTTTTTATCATCCTTAAGTGTCCATATTTCATACCCCCTACAAAAGTACGCTCCAGATGTAACAATTTCCAAGATGCTCCTTCAACCCTTAACTCCATATTACTATATAATAATTGTTTCGTTATTGTAAATGTTTCCTTAACCATTGTTATTCTTATTTTCGTTATATTTTCACTTGTACAGTCTCAGTAAGGCAGGTCTTACTTTGTATCTAAGTATCTGTAACGTTTTACTTGTTCAATTCTAACGTTTTATATGCAGGCATTCATTGGCTGATTGTGTCCTATACTTATTACTTTAGTTTTCCTAATATTCGTTTTCATTTCATATTCTATTATACGTATTTTTTTTCAAGGTCCAATCGGTCGCGAAATAAAAACCTGTGCAAAAATCGGATGAACCTTTGCGTCTCTAGTATGGCCTTCAATCATGCCACGTCACTTCATTTAGTTGTGAACGCGCAGCTAGCACGTAAACATGTCTACAACAATAGCATCTCCCATCAAGTGTGAAGTGCATGTGGTAATTCGATTTCTTCAGGCTGAGGGGTGTAATGCGGCTGAAATTCATCGATGAATAAGTAATGTGTATGGTGAAACTTCAATGAGTGACAGCAAAGTACGACAATGGTGCAGGAACTTTAAAGCAGGATGTACAGAGGATGTTCATGATGCAGCTGGTCAGGGAAGGAAGCAAGTGTCAACCAATGATCTCGTTGAGCGAGTGGATGAGGCAATTCTAGAAAATTGTCGGTTCACAATTTCTGTATGGAGTGATTCGTTTCCTGAGATTTCAAGGTCAGCTCTCTACACCATTGTGATGAGAGACTTCAGTACCGCAAACTGTGTGCGAGATGGGTTCCCAAGATGCTGTCCGACCATCACAAAACAATGAGAATGGACGCCTCCCTAACTTTTCTCCAGCGCTACCACAATGAAGGAGAAGATTTTTTGAACAAAATTGTCACAGGGGACGAGACATTGGTCCATTTTGAAACTGAAGAAACAAAAGAACAATCCTAACAGCGGTTGCATTATCATTCTCCCAGTAAACCAAAGAAGTTCAAGCGAACCTTCTCCAACAGAAAGTTACTGTGTTCTGGGACCGGAATGGAGTTCTCTTGGTGGAATTCATGGAACGTGGCACGACCATCACTGCAGCCTCATACTGCATGACTCTTCAACGTCTAAAAATGGCAATTCGGAATAAGCGAAGAGGAATGTTGTCATCAGGCATTGTCTTTCTCCATGACAATGCTCAGCTGCACACTGCAGCTGTAACAAAGAAGCTCCTGCAGCGTTTTCATTGGGAAGTGTTTGATCACCCACCATACAGCCCGGACTTGGCTCCACATCTGATTTTCACCTCTTTGCTCACATGAAACGCTGGATAGGAGGACAACATTTTGGCACAGACATCGAGCTGCAGACCAGCGTGGAAACATGGCTGAAAACACAGGCGGCTCTATTCTACGACGAGGGTATTGGAAAGTTGGTACCACGCTACGACAAATGTCTAAATCGGAGTGGTGACTATGTAGAGAAATAGCATAACTATGTAAGTACTTGTTACAAATGAAAAATTTTTTATTTTCACTGCGGTTTAAATTTTGTGACCGATCGGATCTTGAAAAAAATAACCCTCGTAGAATAAGAAATGAAATTTAATATTCTAATTTAGGTTACCTCGTGTATAGATTAGGTGTAATTTATACATATCTTTTAAGGAATGAACTATTCTCATTAAATTAATTCTTATATTTTCTAACATTTGTTGTGACTGAAGTATTTGTGTTTCTTGCAGTTAAGGAGTCAGAAATTTCCTGTATCATGACATCTGTTTTCAGCTACTTTTAATCTGAGATTGAAAACTATCCCCCTCCTGTCTTAGAGTTGTATTGTTGCTCATTTCATTTTGCTGACTATAAATATATATTTCATTAGGAGGAATGGTTATAGTGCAGGACTTAGTGTTGTTAAAGTACTATATGTAAGTAATTTCTTGAATACACTTGCCTCAGTACTGCCTCCAGCCACCATTCTGTAGTTGGTCTAATTAACTGTGATCCAAGGCGTAATGGATATAAACAAAGTACAGTCATCAACTTAACAGCCTGAGGATTCTGAATCGAGGAAAATGCACTAAGTATCTGGAAACCTCTGAATGTCATTCTAATCAGTCATTTTGTAATCGGTGAAAGGATTATGGTATATTCTGAATAACTGAATGGTGATGTAAACGTACAGTTAATTATTTGCTTAGAGATTTTTATTTTATATGCATATTTTCATTATATTTTTGTAAGTTTTACGTTGCATGTTTATATTTTTCTACAGGTTATAAAACAGAGCCATGTAATATTGAGTTTTCTTGCCATGGAATGTAAGATAACAAATGAGCATGTGGATACGATATGGCAGGCAGCCCAGTTAAAACATTGCAGTAAACAGGTTCATGATTTGTTACCACCATTGATAAAAAATTTAGAAGCTGGTCCTGTGTTACATTTATACCATCTGTTATGTAAACTAGAACCTAAAGATCATACCGAACAGGTTTGTGTTTTTTAAATCTTTGTTTAGTTTTGGTGAGTTGTATGTGTTTATGTGTATGTACATTGGCCAGTCTTGAAAGTGGCACGAAGGATGCCGCTAGTTTGATATTATTTTCTTAAATTTATTGCAAAAGTAAGTTTTTGTACTCGCATAGGAACGTATTGAAAATAAAAATAAACTATGAGTATTATGTCTTGTAATGGTTACCTCTTGTTTTTGTAACCGTGTCTTCATAAACTTTTACTAATCTTTACATAGACATAACTTTTTAAATTAAAGTAATAGTTTACTTATAAGTTATAAAATAGCTACTAAGTTTAATCAGATTGTGGAAGTCATATCTGCATAGTATGATTTTGATAGTATATGATTTGTTAAAAAAAAAAGAAGAACTTTTTTAAAATTCATTTGATTAAATATTTACAGTGTTATACAATTAATCTTCTTCAAAGTTCTCTCTTTCTCGTTAGACATACCTTTCCGCACTTCCTTTTTGAGAAGCAGCTCTGTAATGCATTTTTTGAAATAGGTTCCAGGATGTATAAATATTTTTATGGGCTCTTGTCTTAAATCTCTAATCTCTACCCCGATAAAACAAGTTCAGCAGAGGCTATTTCAGGTGAATACAGCGGGTGGGAGTGACACTTGAGTGAATGTTTTGTTTAAAACATGGATTATTACCAGAGTATGGACTGGTGCATTGTCATGGTAAAGGTAGCGTGAATTTTCATGCCGAGGTTCAGGTCTTTTCTTCTTCACATTTTTCTGGACACATCTGATGAATTCTATGTTCAGTAGTAGTGGCTGATTATCCTAGGTAGAAACTCATTGTGAACAAAACGTTTGTTACCAAAAAAGACTGTCCACATCTCCTTCATGTTCAAATGACACGTGTGTGCCACACATGCAGTGGGTGGTTTTGGTGGAGATTTTCTGACTCATTGTGGTGACAGATTTTGTTTCCACATCGTACGTGTATAACCAATTCTCATTGCTAGTTATTGTCAACAAGGTTTCATTATTTTTATGATTTAAAAGCTTCAGATTAGTAAGTGATTGTCTTTTGGCTCTTGTATCTAGAATTTTGGAATGAACGTTGTGACATGTTGCATTTTTAATTTTTCTTACATGAGAAAATGTGTAGGATTGTTTGTTAGTTCATTGTTATGCATTGATGCCAATCATACATCTCAACTTCTCTATAAAATACAAAATAAAAAAGTTTGATTATTTATTGAATAGACCTCATTTATATATATATATATATATTTTTTTTATACTAGTCTGTAAAGGCTTGCTTCATTCGCCCAACTATTTAACCAGGTGGCTCTACCCCGCTGAACTCCTGTGGCCCTGTTCAGTGTAGGGGAGTCCCAGGGCTGATGCAAGGGCTCCCTTGAGCTGCAGAGCTCACTTTACTTGCCATTCCCATGCAGCCAGGGGGGCCCACCACCTGAATTTCGCAGAACTCACTTTGCTGATCATTCCAGTTTAGCTAGGGCCCCTGCAATCTTCATTACCCTCAACGGTTGTGAGAATAATACTGATAAATAACAATTAAAGTATTCACATTTTATAGAAACCTGAAAAAGAAACTAAATTAAAACTTAACAATTTAATTTTTAATTATGAATTGAATTTTTTTTTCATTATGAATTCATATCGATTACGATAGCATTTAAGAATATCACTTTTACAGTTTGTGTATTATCTTAAAAGCAGTTAAAACTTTGCAGTTAAATTAACTTAATTTGCTTTTTACTTATCTTTTTGTGTTTAACTAACATACTTAATTGGGTTTTATGCAGTTATTTAACCTGTTTGTTGCTTGTTGATTTTTTTTAGTTCAGATAATGCTGTATGTATATATTTATGTGTTCATAAATATTAATTTCTTTTTGTTAAAAAAATTGTTCTCAAGAAAACACATGCCTGCTTTTGTTGTAGTTGACCAAGGTAATAGTTGAAATTAGATCAGGTAATAGGTCATCAGAGTAGGTGAAAGTAAAGCTTGTTACTTTACTTAACCAAGCCCATCCAAATACAAAATTTAGTAAATGTTTTCTCTAAAAGTTGAAAAAAGTAGAGGGCCAAGAAAAAAAAATTGGAAAAGTGCCATCTTCTTAAATAAAAATAAAGGAAAAAATCAGGAAAAATTTCTGTTAATAACAGGCAAGAAAGAAAGAATGGGCACCACTCATTTTCACTTGTACCAGGTATAATTTTAAAATTGTAGTACTTGTCATAACTGCAGTAACTTTTTTACTTGCTTTTATTTGAATACCAAGACCTCCCCTATGTGCTTTAAAATTATCTTATGTGTTTTTTTCTTCACATTTTAAGTAAACTCTGATAGTTCGTTGTACTATGACAAAGTGGCTGATATTAAGTTTCATCATCTGAGTTATTTTTATCATTATTTAATATATATAGCATTTACTTTTGTAAGAGGCATACACATACCTATTATATAGATTGAATTAAGTCAGGATGTGAAATTGGAATTGTTTATATATTTTTCCATGGCTTATATATTAAATTTATGTTTTCTATTGCCTAAAACAGTAGTTGTTATGAGGATATGCATTGTTTTCAATGTACTTCAAATGTCATTTAGCACAAAAAGCAACTTATTTGTACAAAAATATTCACTTTTTTTTCTTTCAGAGTTTGTATTTGGCATCTGCACTAATTAAGATTTTATGGACTAATAGTGGTACGTGCAGTGATGGTCCTGGATTTCTGAGTCTTAGCAAAGCTGCTATAGTTGCCCAGCGTCGTCCCAGAATGGGAAATTATGAGATGTCATCATCTGATAATAGTAACTCTGAGGTAACAAAATTTGAATGATTGCATTTTTTCAAGTTCAAAAGTGTGAAGAAAAAATAGCTGTGTCTAAAGTATCTTGGATTGCAAGTTTAGAGAGCATTATGTGCCACTTAATTTTAATTTTGAAATTTAATTACTCTGTTTATTCGAGTACTCCCAGCCGCCGAATAAGCCCCGCACCTCAATTTTCTGGATCGAAAATCTAAAAAAAAAATTGAGTATATACTTGTATATTAAAGTTCAACAGATATGATAAAAAAATATGTAAATACAAAAATATTCAGAAAGTAACGCATTTAATTCATTCATTTAAATTACAATATTAATATTGCATTAATAATTAATTACCGTAAGTAGTAGTTTAGTTCAGAATCAGTAGTCCAGTAAAACGAAAAGAAAGTATCATGTTGAAAAGGATCATTTCAATACGCTTTTTAATATGGGATTTCATTTTTAATTAATCACTGTCACTGTCAATGTCTGTAGAATAGTTACCGGTAGTCTCCACATCGCTCTGCCAAAGGTGAGTCTTCACTACCATCAAGTTCATTAGATATTCCGCGTTTTTTAAAACTTTTCCTTACTAATTCCGTGGATATACCTTCCCAAGCGTCTTTTATTCAAACACAAATCTGGTTAAAATCTGGGCGTTTGATTCTTCCTGTAGGGGAATTATTACTTGGTCTGTCATACCCTTTTTTAAAAGTCTTTCACTTTATCAGTCGTATGTCTTCGATAACTATCCATTACTAGCATACCGGTGTTTTTTTTATTAAGTAAATCTCCTGATCGCTTTTGCCATACACACCTGATCCAATCTAAAATTAAGGTTTCATCCATTTAACCTGATTCCTGTGCTCTGATAATAACTCCATTTACCTGTACGGTAGGAAGAGTTTTTCTTTTAAAAACAATGTACTGAGGTAATTTTGATCCATCAGAAGTTATGCAAAGCATAACATTGTTTTTCATTACCACCAGTGCAAATCATAACACTTTTTTCAGCTTTTTTGTGTACGGATTTGTCAAATGGCATTTCAAAATATACTACGGGGGTTTGGTCAGCATTTCCTATTTGAGAAGGCAAATAGCCTTTATCTTTTCTAAGATTTATTATGTATTTGTGAAATGTAATATTTTTTGTTCATAAGCGTCTGGAAGTCGTTGAGAAATGGTCATCTTTTATCTTATTGACAAATCATTTCATGCAGAAAATCCATCCATGGTTTGCTTTAAAATCAACTTTATTCAATGATTTAGCATATATTGACACATTTCTGTCGTGACAGCATAACTGCATTTCCTTTTTTCCATAACAAAGTCATACAATTTTTTTTCTATGTCTGCATCCAGTATTGATAAACAAAAGCCTAATGTAACTATATTTATGTGATTGAAACTTGTAATTCTAAGAAAATGTTTACATAAATTATCCTGGCTAAAGGCTATGTTTCAAGTAAGCCCTGCACCCTTATTTTTTCTCTCCAATTCCAAGAAAAAAAGTGCGGGTGTACTTGAATAAATACGTAATTCATTTATAATTAATTTAAAAAAAACATTTTATTACTATATGTATTAAATTACTGTATAATAACATTTACTACTGCATATAATTATTGTGCTATAAATTAGCAGAACAGTGTATAGTACTAAAACAACAACAATCTATTTTATACTAAAAGGATAGAATGTCAGCTGGAGCAGGTTTGTTAGCTTACTACTATGCTTCAAATTTTGTAGTGACCTCATACAGATCTATGTTTGTTTCAGGGAAGTTATCTTCAAATGTAGGTAGTATATTTTTGTGATTATGTGTAATAACACTGATGAAAAATTTATTTTATTATTATTAATGTTTATGGGTTTTTAAAGTATATTGTTTATTAAAATCTTGATTAATTGTATGTGTCCTGTTGCTATATAAAAATCCAAGTTACAAATATAATTAAACCAGAAACCGCACATGCGTGCGTATGTGTATGTGTGTATGTGTATGTGTGTGTGTGTGTGCATGTGCACACACACACACACACACATGTATATATATATATATATATATATATATATATATATATATATATATATATACACACACATACATACCATATCATTGTTAATTGGCACTCTCCATTCTGTTGATATCTTTTGCTTTATATCCATTCATATTATCAAATTTGTACAGTTTTCTATTCTGATATTATGATATATAATGTGTAGGGTGATACATCTCAGGGCAGTGATGGACATAAAAGTGAAAGTGAAGGTAGTGATGGTCCTACACCCCGGAAAAGAAGGAAACGTAGAAAACCATTGGCTCATGAGGATGAAACAACTGATGAAAGTGTAAAAATTGAAGATCTGGATGATGAAGATAAAGAAGGAAATGTGACTAAAGAGTTCACAAAAAATAGAAGACGACAAAAGAAAACTCAAGATAATTCGTAAGTAGAATCTGTTGTTAAAGATTCAATTTTATTTATTTTGTAAAATAGTATGTAACTGATATTATGAGTATCAATGTAATTAATTGCTGATATACTGATAGGTAGACTTTATATATATATATATATATATATATATATATATATATACGACCTAAACATAGTAATCAGATGATTTAAATTTACCTTATTAATTTCCAATAACCAGTTTCACAGTATCCCACATCTTCAGTTGGTATTAAATTCTATGAGGGGATATTGATAAAGTAAGGGTCGTCAGCTTATATTTAAATATTAGCGGGTGTGAACACAGTTTCATTCATGCAGGGCCATCTATTGGCTATTTGCAAACCCCCTGTAGTTGTTTTGATTCACTAGTCATTTTTCTGCTAGTGAATGCAGATTGCAATATCCATAACAATCATTTCTCTCGCCAGTTGTAAAGTGTGCGCTGTGATTTTATTTTTGTGTGCAAAAGGATCTTCAGCTCCTGAAATTCATCAGGAGTTGTGCAAAGTGTATGGATTTACAGTAATAAGTAAAGGAAAGGTTAGACAATGGTGTTGAGACTTTAAAAATGGCTGCAAAAATGTGCATGACAAAGAGCAAAGTGGCAGGCTCAGTATTCAGGCTGACAAAATCGTTGAACAAGTGAACCAAAAACTGTGATGTGATCGGCAATTGACAATTAGTGCTCTGGCTGATGAATTTCTACATGTTGGACATACCTTTATCTACACAATTGTCACAAAAGCTTGGATATCACAAATTTTGTGCAAGGTGGGTACTGAAAATGCTCACTGAACAACACAAAGAGGAAAGAATGTGCAGCGGACGAGTGTTTTTAGACTGCTATCGACAAGATGGAGATGATTTGTTTTTTCATATAGTAATGTGCGACAAGATGTGGATAACCTACACCAACGCAGAATCAGAACAACAGCCAATGCAGTGGTGCCATTCAAGTTCCCCAAAACCGAAAAATTTTAAACAATCTCTGTACTCGAGTTGAAAAATATTGGTTACAATTTTTTGGGACAAAAAGGGTGTCATTTTGGTTGATTTCATGAAATGTGGATCAACAATTACAGCTGATGTATACTGTGAAACGCTCACCAAACTGAGGAGTGTGATCCAAAATTGACAACATGGGAAACTGTCTTCCAGTGTAACTTTTTGACCACCCTCTCCATGTAGTCCCAACCTTGCAACTAGCGTCTACTTCCTCTTCTTGCATTTGAAAAAGTGACTTGGTGGACAACGGTTTGAAACTACGAGGAACACAAGACTGCCCTTGTCAACTGGTTTAATTCCCTGGCAGCGAATGTCTATGCAGAGGGGTTAAAGAAACTGGTGCATTGTTATGAAAAGTGCTTAGAACTGAATGGCGATTATGTGGAAAAGTGAAGTAGATATGTAGTAAACTAAGACTGTAAGTAAAAACCTTTTCTCACGAGTTAATAATTTGTAATGGTCAAATGGCTCTTACTTTATGAATGTGCCTCTTATATTTATTACATTAAAACCTATTCTTTTTAATAATGATTAGTCACTTTTTTTGGAAGTTATAATAATTTCCTTAGTCAATTTACATTCTCAGACCATTCAGAATGTATATATGTGTATGTGTGAATAAACATACAAATGTAATTGTCCTGGTTTGATGTTATTTTCTATTCCTTTTTATTCTTCGATTAATTTTTGAACTCACCTTATTTAATACAGCCTAAATCCTCAATTATTTTTACATCCCCTTGGCTCTAGCCACTGCAGCTTTTCTTCCTCCTACACATCTGAGATGCTGAAATTTTTACACCATATTCATATACCTCACAAATTACTACATATACCCCTACACAGCAACACAAGAACATCTTATACTCTCTCTTCTTACACTTACACTCTGTGGTGTTGCGACACCTTATGAAATCCAACCGTACTGGGTGAACCCAGTTGTACGTAGCTCTAACCTACTGGGTTGGTCTAGTGGTGAACGCGTCTTCCCAAATCAGCTGATTTGGAAGTCGAGAGTTCCAGTGTTCAAGTCCTAGTAAAGTCAATTATTTTTGCATGTTTTTGAATACTAGATCGTGGATACCGGTGTTCTTTGGCGGTTGGGTTTCAATTAACCACACATCTCAGTTATGGTCTACCTGAGACTGTACATGACTACACTTCATTTACACTCATACATATCATCCTCTGAAGTATTATCTGAAAGGTAATTACTGGAGGCTAAACAGGAAAAAGAAAAGAAAAAAGTTTTATGTAGCTCTAGCTTCTGTATGCATGGGCTCTGCAGAGGTTGTCTTGTATTTCCCTGGTTCTTGTGGGACCAAATATTTTAGCTCTGACAAAAATCCTTTGATTGTTGTTGTCCATCTGAAAAAATCACCACCTAATGTCATGTTAGACCTCACTCAGCATTGTCTGATTATGATAAGAACACTATTTAAGATGATAGTTTAAATGGTGACAGAACATGTCCACAGTATAAAATGAGATTTGTAGTTCTCAAAAAAAATCAGGAAGGGGCCTCCTTTCAAAAGGTCTCACTTTTCCTGATAAATAAAGTAATAACAGGTTCAACCAAAAAGTTAGGAAATTAAGAGATGGATCAATACTGGTTGAGACTAGTGATTAACAGAATTGATCACACTTGCATCTCACCAACATGGGTAGTATCAACATAAAAGTGGTGGGCCACAAATCCTTAAATACCAGCCAAGAAGTATCTTTTGCCGGGTTCTTTTGAAGGTGATGTTAGTGAGATTGCCTTTGAACTTTGTCCCCAAGGTGTTGTACAGGTGAAATGAATTATGAAACAGCAGAGTGGAATGGGGAACCTACTCCCTCTGTTTGAGTATGACCATTCATTCCTATCCTCGGTGATGTTTCCAATGTCAAATGTATGGCCACATTACAACTTCTTTCTTGCAATATGTGCTTGATGTGCAAAAACAGCTGATTGCCAGGAGGAAGAAAAATAACTGGGGGAATCACATGCAGCTTACTCATGAGATTGCCCAACTTTTAAAGAAGAAAAGGCAATTCTCAAAATTTGTATCAAGCAGAAGCTATCTTTTCCAGCCGAACGAAGAGATGGTAAAAAGATGCTGAACTCCTGGAACCTGGTAAAAACAGATGATGTCTATTTTGCAGCCACTACATCAAGGCAACTCCCTGCAAATGCGGGTAATTAACAGTACGGCTCCTGCAGTGAATTAAAACAGCTTGCTCAGGTGTTATCTGATCAGGTTGCCTCGCTCACAACCATTGTTTCAGAGCTAACTAAGAATGCAAGCAAGAAATAATACCCTTCATTATTGATGAAAAGACGACAGTGGTTTACCGAAAACCACTTTAGTCAGTACAGCATGGAATAAAATTTCTGCTGTAGCAACAATGTTGTAACCATTCTAAATTTTGTGGGTTAAGAACAATATATATTATGTCATAAAGAAAAAAGTTTCAATATTTTAAAAAGTAGTTAAATATTCATTGGTTTAGCTGATATTAAAAACAGAAAATAGGCAAGATAGTATTATATTATTAATATTTAAATAAACGTAATTAGTTTGATAAGAAATTGTATGTCATAACTTTGTTGATGTCTGACATGGTCTGGATAGCCAGATGGTGATGTCATCGTGGGCTGGTGAGTGCGTATACATTCTCAGAAAAAGTGTGTACGTGCATAGATACAAACGGGCATCTGGTGGGGAAAGCCAGACTGACATTTTTTTTGTTTCGGGTGTGGTGTGAATTTAGCAGTCATGGAGAAAGGACGTGTTTAAGTAAGATCGCACGGAAGTGGTGATGTGTTCTTTGTTCGATATGACAGGGCAGTGAGACTGGGTAAATAGGTGTATTTGATGCGAGGTCATCATTATTTTTTATGTGCAAAAAGTATTCTTATATATATGAAGAAAAAAATTAGTAATAAGATAGATTTTCTTTTAATAATATGATAAACGAGTAGTGTGGAAATGTTGTTTTCTATGATTCCATATATATGATTCAAAATATATGATTCCATATAATTTTGATATGCTTAATATGTTTAATTAAAGTTAAAAAAAATATTTTTTGTATTGTTAATGTTAATTATTTCTTTTTTATTTTTATAATATACTTGTGTATCAGACTACATAACCAAAGTACATTATTTTGTTATTCCCGCTTTAATTTGAATAATTTAGTTATTAAGCTTTTATTTTATATTGTATAATTGATTCACTTGAGCTTTTTAAATTTTTTTCTTTTTTCAAATTGGTAGTAAGCTCGCAATGTGCAAACTACCAAGATCCCTATGAAGGGATCTATTAAAAAATTGTTGCCTGGTACGGTACCTCTGGCCTCCCAGGTTTCTAAATCCCACCACCATCTCAAGATCTCGTGGAGGTTATAATGGTGGATGTAGTGCCCAAAGAAGCAAAGCTCTTCCTAAATGTTATAAACACAAAAAAGAAAAACCAGATAGTATTAGACAAAAAGTCTGGATTCAACAGGAAAAGAATATATTAGAGAGTGCAAATGTTATTCATTTGAATATTTGTAATCTCCATTCTCGCTGTGAGGGGTATTGAAATCCTAATGAAGGAAGAAAATCCTTTAATAATGTGTCTACAGGAGACTCACCTCCATCCCCAGGGTGATGTGTCCTTTTGCAATATAGTATCTGTAAAAGATGCAGCCATTAAACTGAGGGCAGAGGATGTGAAGATGTGGCTGTTTTCCTGAAGGAAATCGTGTTAGCTGTGCGTTTCAGCTAGTGTCAAACATCCCTGCAGTCTCAGTGAAGATATTGGCACCATATAAAATGAATATCTGCAATTTACATCTACCCCTAAATTCCGATATCGGTGAGTATGATCTGGCCAGACTGTTTTCACAGATTCCTTTACCCTGCCTAATAATCATAATGGACTGAGGCAGAACTCTACTGTTCCTTGGGGGATGAAGACTGCAGGAATGCACTAAGGGATTGATGCAGTGATTTATGTAATTACAATTGAAGACCTATGACTTGATTGCTCTGTGCCTTCCACAACATGAGAGATTTTGCCATCAAGTGTTTTAGTGTGCTAAACGAAAATCATGGATGCATTATATCGATACCATTACTCGGATAATTCCATCACTTGTGTGGTGAAAAGTTCAGGCCAAGTATAGATCAGGACAGTCAACGCAGCCAATTGGACTGAAAAAAAAAAGCATCCTTATAACGACCTTATAACGACACCAATGGATGTGGCACACATCTGGAGTTTAAGTGAGTTTCACTTGTATCATAATATTTTCGTGAATTTATTAGGTCAATTTATCAATATAAGTTGCAGATAGTAAGTGTTCCATTTGTTATCGGAGATATGCAAAATGAATTAAACTAAACATTCCTTTTTCTTTTGATGAGCTAAGGTATGCCTTGAATAATTCTCATGACACTTCCCCTGGAAATGATAATATCAGGCTCAGTATGTTATCTCACCTTCTGGATACTGCATTATGACATCTTTTGTGTATCTGTAATAGAGTGTTTTCTGATCAGATCTTTCCAGATTGTTGGTCAGAAGCATTGATGATTCCTGTAAATATTTACATTTATTCCTGAAAATAAATCCTGCCCTGCAAGTTATCATCCTATGTTCTTGATTAGTATCCTGTGCAAGGTTTGGGACAAACGGTAAACCATCTAGTGCGGTATCTTGAGAGAAACTCTAGTTGTTCTCGAACAATGTGTTTTCCGCCAAGGTATAGCGTCTATCAATCATATAGTTTCTCTTGAATTTGTCATTCAAAACGCCTTCCTACTTTGCCAATATGCAAAAAGACAATATTTTTCAATATGTAAAAGGTGTATGACACAGCTTGGAGGAGAGGAATCCTAAATAAACTGCATGAATGGGTATGCAAGATAGTCTTCTTGCATTTTTCAGAGGATTCCTCAATAGTCGTCATTTCGAGTTTGAGTTAAATCTACAGTATCCAAAAATTTTATATTAGAAAACAAAATAGCACAGGGAAGTGGTCGTAAGTGTTACCTTATTTTCCATAGCCATAAATACTATAACAAATTGCGAGTGAAAACCCGTTATGTGTTCTTTATTTGTAGATGATTTTTCAATTTATATAGCATCTAGAACTTAGCTATTGGTGAGAGGCTGCTGCAAAACACAATAACTTGTTTAGAATCGTGGTGTAGAATGAATGGATGCATTGCTATATGCAATTAGTGTGAAGAACAGCCATCATCTACTGTTCTGCTAGGTATCAGAACTCAGTTCCTTTACTTATCTCTAAATATACAATTACCTCCAGTTCTTACTTTTGCTCCATATTATTACCCTCCTTTAGCTCCATGTTATTACACTCTTTTCTAGTAAATTATTGCTTTGGTCTTTATTGCTCTCATAGAAGAACACAAATTGTTTAAATTACAAGAACAATTGTATAATCTTATAAATAGCGTGAATCCTGATGCCATAGTTTGTACAGAAGACTCTAAAAACGTTAATTCTGTTGGTTGTGCTTCTGTGGTTGGTAACAGAACATACATGTTTGGCCATCCCAGCATCATGAGTATTTTTCATTCAGAACTGTACGCTATTAATAAGGCTGTAGATATAATTTGCCCAACATTTCGACAAATACTTGTCTGCTCAGAATCCATGAGTGCCTTACAGGCAATTAGTGACATGTATTCTGACATCATAGGGGAAGGCATCTGTCTTGTGACGATCCCGGTCACCATACCACCCCTTCCATTCTTATCCCTGATGGGCTTTACCAGAAGTCATCATTTAGACCCTCAATACCTGATTATTTTAGTCGTTGGTACAGCTTTTATCAGGATGGCACTGATGCAAATGCCTCTTATGACATTTCCATCAGTGTTAAACCCCATCAACTAACAAAAGGTTATCTTTCAAACTTGCTCAAACCGAAACAAAAACTGATAACCAATAAAAATTTACATATTGAGCTATAACAAACATTAATCTCATACCTTAAAAATTGTTTGCAACTTCACAATTTTGACTTTCCATACAAGCAACCAGGATTACTAATCAACCCATGAACATACCAAACAACAACTGGGCACAATTGCTGAATGCGCCTGCTCTGGCAGAAAAGCATCCAAACGGGTCCCTAGCCACCCAGGCTACTGTTCTACACTAAACACTCTCTGTAGTACTTTCAAGCACCAAAAACCTTAAAAATCTTTCAACAATATGCGACTCATCTCTAACTTTCCAGTTAGCCTGTAGATACAGACTCAAACCAATACCCTCAAACTCCCTGACCATCTCTGCCCACCTTAACTTATTTTTTGAGCAGATATACAGCACATGATATACATCATCTGATACTAAGTATTAAGGACACTGACCCAAGTCAGTCAAGCCAAATCGAGCCAACCTGTCCCAAAAGGAACTGAGTCAAGTGGTGGTTTGGGGAGGTACGTGAGGTGACTCTCAACACCCTAATGTTTGGAAAGAGACTGTGCATATACCGCTCATCTGCCATCTCATCCCACTTGTCTTGCCAAATACCAAAATCTTCCTCCTCTATTTCCTAAATATACTGCGCAGTCAGTTCACCTGACTTTGCAGTATAGTGTAACTGACCTTCTGACGTAAGGATCAATTTGTTTTAACATCCACAATAACTAGAACTGCCTTACATAAAATAGTCCTGTAGCCCTTCATCACAGTAACAGGAGATGTTCAGCCCTCAAAAAAAATATCGTGTTAATTTTTTAAACCTCATTTTGTTTGCCCAAATAGTTGCTGTGTAAAGCATACCTTATACAAATTCATACACTTTTATACAATCATTCAACAGAGCGTGCAGTATTCTTATCCTGTCAGTCAGTACACCTTGCCATGTACTTCAGACACCCTACTTTCTGTGAGATTCAGCGTGTTATTTCTCAAATGACTTGAACATAAGACAAATGTTAGCTTCTGCTGGATTCCTAACAATATTGGAATTTCAGGCAATGAGTGTGCTGATGGTGTAGCAAAAGAGGCTTGCTTCCAGCCTCCTTTCACTAATCGAAAGTAGTGTTGTTTTCAAATGATCTTGTCTGATTTCTAAAGAGAGTGGTTCGTGATGAGTCTAAAAGTGAATGGAATGCTACCACCAAGAATAAACTTCATCCACTGGGGAGCTCCTCATGCAGTAACTGTGGAGAGGAGTTATTTGCCGTTTGTGAAAGGGCGCACTAGGCTCCCTCATGGATATGTGATGACTCAAGTAGATGTACCCATTTGTGCTCGCTGTGATTGCCAACTGACTGTACACTGCATCCTTGTGGATTGTGTCATTTATGTGGCATTGCGTCACAAATTGAAACTAGCAGCTGACATGCGAAATATGTTAGGGAACAATGCAATGATATCATGTTATCATGATGTTGATTTAAAAATTTGGTTATTCATATAATCTTTATTGTCTGTTTATACCATTTAGCCTATGTTGGATGGTATTTCTATTCTAAGTTAAATTTTATTTTATTTAATTGTAGTTTTATTTCTCTTTTAACATACGTCATGGGCTTTTTCCATTTATGCTGTGTTTTTATATTACTGTTATTTATGTTTTATATTAATATTTGTTTCTTTTAAGTATTTGTATGTTTACTATATAAATATTGTATCCGGGTGCTAATAATGACGCTGTTGTGGGCCCAGGAAAAAAAGAAAAACATTTTTACCTTCTACACATTTTTCAACAACCAAATTAATGAAACCTGGCTGTCTTAATTTGTGACCAATAAACCTAGTACATCTATTTACTGAATTATGCCATAAATTTCTTTCCTTATCTTATTTGTCTTGGGACTTTTACCCTAATTTTATTGACTGACCTAATTTTCAGCATCTTCGTGTAACACTAGCATTTCAAAGTCATGTATTTTTCATTACTATAAAGTAGTACTACACTCCACACAAATATTTTCAAGAATTTCTTTCTAAATCTTGTATTTATATTTTATGATAGCAGACTTCTTTTTTCCACAAAAGCTCTGCTTGGTCATGACATTCTGATCTACATTCACTTAGTGTACTCTTTGTTATTTCACTAACTAAATAACAGCACTTCCCTACTTCTGGTATATATTGTTTTTCTGTTTTAATATTCTATTTCTCATTATTCAATTTTCTGTCACATATTTATTATCTTTATCTTAATCTTATTTATTTTCTTTTGAATATTAATTGTATCATTGTGTTATAATAATGTTACATCCATGAAACAAATAATATAAATTATGTTTTAGTATAATCTGAAACAATAGATGTCAGTTAGTTATAAGTGTGGGTTGCAAGCATTTGTTACAGCTTTCTTTTTGCGTTTATTTACGTGACATTGTTATACTTTTTTCTACGGTGTTTGACACGTTTTGTTATATAATAGATTATCTCTTTCAAATTAATCACCTTTTTTTAAACAGTGTGCAATTATTAACAGGTTATGGGCTCAGTATTATGTTAACAATATTTTTGTTATTATGAAAAATAAAAGAGTAAAAAGTCTGTTTACTCAAAAATTTATGAAAATTGTTAAATGTGAAGAGGTTAAATGTATATCAGGCCTTAGTGCAAATAAATATTAAAGGCTAATCTTGCTGCCGATAACAGTTATGGATAAAGAATGAGAGCTATTGAAAATTACCAAGTTACAAGATGCTGAAAATTGGAATTTATGTAGATTTCAAACGGTGCTTTCGGTGATTATATTGAAAGCACATAATGCATTTAACATGTGTACCGGTCAACTACGTAAGCCTGAAGATCTTACTGATTCGGCAACAAACAAATAAAGGGAACAGAACAGTATGTTGAAAAGGTAAAAGTTTTTGAATTAGCTATAGTTGAGCACAAATAATGATAATAACTACAATTTCGGAGCAAATTATGATACATTAATGAATTATCAAACTGCAATAGAAATGTAGGATAAATTGGTATCTGCATATGAAGTGAAAAATGAACCAAATTTACACATTTTGCAATTGAAATGGCACAGTTTGGTAAAACATCTTACAGAAAATGTGCATCTCACGAAATGTAATCTCACGAATTCAAGACATAGCTCATTGTTTGAAGGTTAATGGAGATAATGTGTAGATGAAAAGTCGATTATTTCAAAATTTCTACTGACATTGCCGAAAAACTATAATCGTTTCTATAGTGCATAGAAGTCAGTAGCTCAGATTGTACATTATTGAATTTAATTGAAGAAATTGAAGAATCTAGTCGATAATGATAAACAAGAAATTTGTGCCCTAACCTTAAAAGCATTTAAAGGAAAAGACTTAACAAATCAACAAAACCAAAAATTTAGAGAACCTGGGAATTATCATATTTGTAAAAAGCCAGGACTCTAGGCATGTGAATGCTAGTTTAACAAAGATAATAAAAAGCATGATAATAATACTAGTAGTATACACTCTAGTGTCAATAATGAGATTAATGTATGTAGTACAGGATTATTATGCTAGACTTTAGTAACTGTTTTACATATTAGTGAATATACGAATAATTGGTATCAAGAGTCGGGAGCCACTGATAACATGACTTGCTGAAAAGACTGGTTTATTAACTATAGTCCATTGTATACATTTATTTGGGTTTGAGTTGGCGAATGTACATACATAAAAGGTAATGGAAAATGTGACATCAGCGTTCAAGCTTATAATGGTGGAAAGTGTGTTCTAATCATCTTGTGAGTGTACTTTATATGTTCCAATGGCAATGGATAAAAGTCTCACAGAATTGTCAAATAAGTTTATAAGCAAATTTACAAAGAATGGACCATCATTGCTATGGGTAAGAAAGTATACAAACTTTTTATCATGCGGTTTAAAGTTCTGATACCAAGTGATTGTTTCAAATGTAAACAAACATGAATCTCACATCGGTGCTAATGCTTATGTTGCTGATACTTTGCTATATACTTTGTATCAAAGATTTGTTCATCAAAATTAAACTTTTGTAAAGTCAATTCTTAATCGCTTTAATATAAAAACTATGATAAAGAAGAAAACTTTTGTGATACATGTGTAGTTGGAAAGGCTGATTGACGGCCTTTTCTAAAAATTGAATCTACTGTCAGTAGTATAGGTGAGATTGTTCATGCTGGTATTGATTACTCTGAAACCTTTAGTCCTGTTGTAAAGTTTGAGACGATTCATGTTGTACTAAACATAGGAGCTCAAGAGAATTTCTTGATTAGATAACTTGAATCAAGACTGCATTTTTGAATGGGAAAATTGGACATATACATGGCTCAGCCAGAAGGATTCTCAGATAATTCTGGTCGAGTCTGCAAGTTATTATATAATTTATATGGACTCAAACAAGCGTCCAGAAATCGGAATCAAAAGTTTACCAAAATGCTTCAAGATTTCGGTTTGAGACTCACAAATGCTGATCCATGTATCTTTACTAACTCACCTGATGAAGGTAGAATCATTGTTGCAATACATGTCACTGATGGTCTAATATTAGCTAAAAACCAAAGGGATGCTACAAATTCAAAAAGAAGATGGTGTATATCTTGTTCCATCAAACAATATATGCTAATAAAGTTGTAGATAAATTTAATATGCGTAATGTCAACTCATTATATATACCTGCAGAACCAAATCATGAAATGAATACTATTGTACATGTAAATCAAGAAAAATGGAGAACTTACCATGTAGAAAAGCAATTGCTATTTACTTTACCTATTAAAGGTACACTTTTAGACATACACTTTTTGACTTTTTGCTGTCAACAAAGCAAGTCGTTATCGAAAAAACCTCAACGAAATACATTGGAACGCTGTAAAAAGAATATTCAAGTACATTAAAGGTACTGTGAATGATTAAAATTCAAAAAGGGTAACAATTCATGCTTAAAAACATTTAGTGATACTGATTTTGCTGGTGAAGCTGAAACTAGAGAATCAACATCTGGATATTTCTTAAAACTAGGATCAAATGTGCTTTTGTGGCATTCTCAGCGTCAATCTACAATTACCCTATCAATGTCAGATGATGAATATATTGTAGCAAGTGAAACTGCCTAAGAAATTGTTTTGATACATCAGCTGCTAATAAACCTGCATTTTGCACATCTCAATATCACACTTTATATAGACAATATAAGTTCAGTTGAAATCATCAAAGTCAACGAATATCATAAAGGTGCAAAACATGTAGAAATTAAGTTTCATCATATCAGAGAGAAATACATAGAAGAATTATTCAAGTTAGAATATATCAACTCAAAATACCAGCTTGCTGACATATTGACCACGCCCTTACCAAGATCAATATTTGAAAACATTGTCAAACGATAAGTGAAAAAATAAATGTTTAAAGTGAAATTCAAGAGAATAATTTGTTTGTTTTCTTTAAAGATATTTCAATTGTTTATTTACTTATATTACAATGAAAAGTTTAAAATAACATTATGTATTGACAAGGGGAGTGTTGAATATTGAATATTAATTATATCATTGTGTTTAATGTTATAACCATAAAACAAATAATAATATAAATTATTTTAGTATAATCTGAAATGATAGATGTCAGTTAGTTACAAGTATGGGTTGCAAGCATCTGTTACAGCTTTTTTTTAGTGTTGTTTTATGAGGCATTGTTATGCTTTTTTTTTCTATAGAGTTTGCCACATTTTGTTTTACAATAAATTATCTGTTTTGAATTAATCAACTCTTTTTAAACCATCTGTGCAATTATTAACATTTTCAAAGTAAATGTCGCTTCTAGCAACACATTATTCATTAATCTAACTCATTTACTTTCTCCTTAAAAAACAAGTCATTAATAAATGTTAATATCTATTTTTTCTTCCTGGATAGTTACATTACTCAAAATTTTCCTTCGGTTCCAGCATTGCTTGTTCTGTATAAAAGTTGAAAAGCTCTGGGGATAGATCTCTTTTCACTTCTTTTTGAATCAGTCTGCCCACTACATGCTCTACTATTAAGAAGATCACAGCTACCTGATTCTTGTATAAAAATCTTCTTGCCTGTAGTTCATTTTATTTTTCTTTAAAATTTTGAAACAATTTGTTCCATTCTACAGTAACAAATACTCCCTCCACACCTGCAAATGATAATATGTAGGAGGCTTTATTCTTCACAAGCATGTCTTCTGAAACAAAGGGGCCAGAATGGCCTTTCATGCACCAATGCTCTTTCTGAAAAATTTATGATAGCGAGACATTTCTCTCACATTTACCACATCTTGCTTTCTTAGTATAGTACCAATTATTTTGTTTTAAAAGCTATTTTTCTTAACCAAACATTCTGCTTACTGATTTATTATAAAGTATTTTTTTAAGCCACCAGGACCACCATTAGGTAATGCTTCAGGGGATGAGATGAAATAGCAGTTTTGTAGTGTGTGAAAAATGCCATGCCTGACCAGAATTTGAACCCGGGACCTCCGGATGAAAGGTCAAGATGCTACCTCTCATGCCACAGAGGCCAGCCTATAAAACTTTAGTTCTCCTATACAACATAGTAATTCGGTTCAGATTATTAAAAAAAATTATTGTTGTTTTATCTTGTTCTATCAAGTAGGTCAGTTTCCTTTGAAATTGTAGATTTATTTTTCCTCCTCTAGGATGTTCATCAAATAATGTTTTCCCTCTATCTATTCCTGCACCGTATTAGTTTTTTATTTAATGCAGAGGAAGGAATTCCATCTCCACCTCTGATACTAATACATTTTGGCTTCACTTCCCAAACATTTTTCTGTGTTTTTTTTTATATACATTATTTTTCCAATAACATCTTTTTCTTCTTCACTACATTTCAGAATTAAGCAATTTTTTTTTCAGTATAATGAAAGTGGTTAATAATTTATTTATAATTACAAAATTTTAAGGTGATCAGGGTTAGGGGTGGAGAAAGGATATTCAACATTATTTCTAAACAATTTTTGTCTCTTATCTCAAAAACCTGGGGACCATAAAGTTGAAATTTGGTATAAATGTTTGTATATTTATACAACCCTGTTTTGGATTGATTTTTTATCATACTGCATCTGTCACAAGTAAAAAATTGAAGAAAATGAGGGACACCACTCAGACTTCCTCCATATATCCCAGATTTTGCACCGTGTGATTTTTATCTTTGGGCCACAGAAAGAAGCTCTGGTAGGCTAACTATTTCAACGATGATGATGGGGTGGAGCAGTTGTGCACAATTAGTTACTGACACAACCCACTTCTTTTTATATCAGTGAGATCAAAAAGCATCTAATCCACTGGAAAAAATGCATTTTAAAAGCAGGAGACTGTCTAGAAAAATTATGTAGTTTTTTTACTGTAAATTTTTAATGAAAATTCTTGTTTATATTTTTGCTTATTTTTAAGGTAAAAACTCAATTTAATTCCGGGGTCAAATGATCCAACTTAATCCTGGGCCAATCAGATCAAAATTTTTTTACTGAAAATTTTGATCTTTTTCACAACTGTACTCCAAATATTGTATAATTAAATCATTAATATTTAAAAATCATTTGGCATATTTGAAAAGAAACCTGTCAAAGGCAGAGCCAAAAAAGTTATGCAATCCTTTGCCAGCTTTTTATATTTTCTGTGTTTATCCGTCAGTTTTAATATGCTCCTCATTACCTGCTTAAGATACTTTTTTCTGATGTTTATTCTCTTGCTATTGCATTAAATACCTAATTTTTTAAAGTCACCTAATCAACTTTATCTTTGATTCAACATATTCTATATTTCTCACCCTCTTTTCAATTCATTGACAGCAGCTGATTAATTTCAATTGTAGTATGATGTTCTGTAGCATGACAGTAACACAAATTTGAAAAGTACTACTTATTCTTAAATGAATCTGAATGTAGATCCTTGGTGAAGCAGTTAATTAAACTCGGTTTGATGTTTGTATTTCTTTTGAGTTATCTGTGAGCTCATCTCATATATTTGATAAATTTTTTTTTCACTTTAGGAGGTCATGCCAAAAACAAAAACTTCATGTAAAACAACCTAGAAGGAAAGCAAAATTTGAAAAAGTGGATGTGGAATCAAGTGAAGAAGAGACGACCTCGAATGCAGGTGGTCATCATCATCACCACCACCATCACCATCATCACCACCATCACCATAACAGTTCTGGTTCACACCACAAAGTTGAACAGAAGAAAGTTTCTCACAGGCATAGGAAACACTTGACCACTGCTGGTGCCGGTGAGTAGAATTTAAATGTATGCCTTGTCATTTAAAAACATTTATTTTCATGTAGAAATTTTGATATTTTATATTATCGTCTCTGTCTTCATATTCTCATTTTCTATGTGAGGTTTCCTTCAGTTCTCACAGGGCTGCAAAAGTATGTACTTGAGTCTTTCCTTATTTACTGTATACCCCGGTTATTTCTGTTTGTATACTATTGTTTTATACTATTGTTTAAATTATTCCATCTGTAATTTTTTTTTTCAATTTAGCTAGACTATTTCATTTTTTCCCATCATCCTTTTGGAGTGATTTGATGCACTTTTTAATACATTTTTGTTTTGCTCTGATCTCAAGCTTCAATATACTTCCTGCATTCTTTTTCCAATTATCTCATATATTATAATTTTTGTTCTTTCATTGTTTTTATCTTCTTTATTTCTCCTAGAACCAAGTTCACTAAATCCTTGTCTTTTTTGCAAGTACTGTTGCGTGCATCTCTCTTCTACAGTTTATCAAAGTATATCAACTTATCTAATTTTCAACAAATTGAAAGACTGTATTCTCTGTTAGACAACTGAGTTCTCTTTTATCTACATTTTGTTTTAATGCATTATATAAAAATGTTTTTTTTTTTTTTTCACTAAACCTTCAGTATCAGGAAATTTATTTTTCTTGATGAACATACTCTTAGTTTGAGCTAGGTTTGCTTCTGATATCTTATTTTACCCAGTATTTAAAATGCTAACGCATAAATAATAAAATTCTTCAACTTTTCATTTATTATTTTCTCCTGTCTTAATATTTAATTTCTTATCCTACTTCTTCCACAATTTGTTATCTTTGTGATACTTTGGTGTTCTTGTTTTACTTGGGAAATTGAATTCTCACCGGGTAATGAATTATTAATAAATCATTACCAGTAATGAATCTGCTGCTTGCTTCTTTCTACTTGGCTAAAGTCATGTCATTAGATTTTTATTTACTCGCTCTTCTCATTCGTCTTTCATCTCGGTATTTGGTATTATTACTTTTTAGTTTCATTTCTCTAAAACTTTCTGTTATTTTTTTTGCGCTAAATCTACACGTTAATGTGTAATTACTAATATATTTTTTATCTGTTCATTTTTATGAACTGTTTTTATCAACTGTTACCTTTGTGTCTAACTTTTCCTCTCTGCTTTAATTTTTCCCTTTCTAATTCATCCAAAATATTCCACACCAAATTCTCTTTTCTCTATTTAATTTGCTTGTCTGTACCTTTTGTTTATTCACATTTTAACTTTGTTTCATTTTCTTTCAGTCTGCATTTATCCCAGTTATTTAATCTTGGTTTGTTATTTAGTTTTTTTAACTTCATCATTACTGAATTGTCAAAATTATTATCTCCTATTGAATTTGATTTAGAGTTGAGGTTTGTTTTATGATTTGGTTATCATCGTGCAATTAATTTGATTTGCCACCTAGCTGTGTCTATACATTTATCTACTTTTATGATTTAAAAAAAAAACATGTTTGTAATTACCATTAACTTATTTTGTTGTTAATGGTTTTAATAATTTTCTATTTATAATATTTGTACCATCCTCCCATAAAAAACAAAACATTGCCATAAAAAACAAATCCTCCAGTAAAAGCTCATAAAAACAATGTTAACATTTTAAGCCCGGTATAACATTGTTTCAAATACAGTTTGTAACCTGCTGTTGAATATTCAGTTTTAACACTTCTCTATTACTTCTTGTTTGTTAACATAAAAGGAAAGTAAGAAGGTGAAAACCAAAAGAGGAGTTGCATCTCACATTTCTTTATTGGTATATGAGCTGTTTAATATTGGCAATTGGCAAGAGCTGTAATGCTTGATGAACAAGTTATGGCTTGGCAAAACTATACACACATGAGTAGCACTTGTCATGTTTTTGCTATTTATATTTCATGTTTCTTGTTACTGAACATTAAACAGCTAATAAAACTGACAGTGATAATTGTTATTGCCACAGTAACCTTTGTCAGTCCACATACACTTAACAAAATAATGCTAACAAGTATTATAAATATTATAAAACTTCTAAAAGATAATGCTTAATAGCATTATACTGTAACTATTTAATTAAGATCTTCTTTGTTCCCTTCCATCCAAAGTGGTAAAAAAAAATGTAACATTCTGGGTAGTGCTGGTCTCTGTGGCACGAGTGATAGCGTCTCGTCGGCCTTTCATCCGGAGGTCCTGAGCTCAAATCCCAGTCATGCATAGCATGTTCACATGCTACAAATCATTCATCTCATCCTCTGAAGCAATACCCAATGGTGGTCCCGGAGATTAAAAAAAAAAAAAAAAAAACATTCTGGATGTGACTTTCCTGAAGGGCACTGTCTCACAGAATTGTTATAGTAGAAAGAAAGCTGCATGAGAGAGAGAAGTTATAAAAGATCTTTTGTTCGGTGTGTGTTACTACGAACATGGTCCAAGTCAGGCTGTCCCTTAACTGGAACAATTAGCTCCAAAAATTGTTTTTTTCCATTAAAAAATTATATAACAAGCAAGAACTTAAGGAAACAATTAAGGCATCGTATCCTTTTTATATTTTAAGATAAAATTATTCAGTGGTCGGTCATAACCACTGAGGGCCATAATATAGTAAGTAATGAGGAGATCTCAGCAAGCTGGCAAAAATGATGTAATTCTTTTTCACTGGGCATGACTGGAAAGAGTAGCCAAATGTAAACATTTTTGTATTTTTATAAGTAATTCCTTCTAGGGGAGTGTTGGTTTCAGAAAATGGTTTTTGCCTACCTTTTTCATTTCACAGTGTAGAAATTTTATTTTTCTCTAATTATACCTCACTTTCAGTTCTTTGGAATTTTTCTTTAGGTGCTCTTTTCCTTTGCAATAAAATTTTAGTATTTGATGATACTCTTTTTTTTAATCATTAAAATTCTGATAATTCCTTATAAATGTCCTGACATTAGATAATTTACTGATTTGAGCTTTACATTTCTCATCAGCCTAAGACTTTCTTCTTTCTTTTACTTTCCATAAAATTTTAAGCACTACTTCCCCATTTTATATTCAGATCCTTATCATAGTGATCAACAGACAAAGTTTAAAACTGATTTTGAACTTCCAGTTGGTATTGTGCTAACGTAAAAAAAAATACTTCAGTTTATGTAAATGTTATTTATTGACACCAAGCTCTCCTTTCTTCATCCTTTTTATTCTAAATCTTAATGATGCAACAACTCAATAATGATTTTAATTCATCTTTTCTATCCCAAAAGCTTCTTTTATCATTTTACATCTGTCATCTACCATAATATGATCTATCTGAATTTTAGTTATTTCAGTTGATGATGGTGATATCCATGTCTGTTTGTCTTTATGTGAATAAAGCAGGCTACTGAATACCTTATTTCTAGATGTTACAAATTCAGTTAACTTAACATTAGCATTCAGACGTTTTATGAAGCTCCCCCCTTATAATTACAGAATGATAAACATTATTATACCAGAACTGCGTAATGAAAAATAATATAGCATATGGCGCCAGTGAAAGGAAAGATAAAAATGTGTGATTAAGGTCACAATATAATTGTGTCTCTAATGATTGGACAGGGCAACCTCAATATTTACTTAGTAAGAAGACCTCAGATTGAAAAATTTATGAAATCTTATTTGTATGACATACAAAACAAAGAAAAATTAAAGTAAAGAATAAAAATTTCAGTAAAAATTTAAGAATGCTGTTAAAAAAAAAAAAAAAATTGTAGAATATACTACGATAGGAAATAGTAGGTACTAATATCCAAAGAATTCTTGCAAAAAAAAGAAGCTTTTTCTTATTCATTATTATGTGATACTTTGGGAAAATTCATCAGTTTCTGACATCTTGAGGGGGTCATACTACACTGCATTCTTTCCTGCAGACATATTTTTGCTTTGCAGGTGCAGGGAGTTTAAAATAGTAAGCATCCATTTGGTTCAGTTTGCATAAAATTCACAAAACTATCAAACAAACTGAGCTGCATTTCTATGTGAAAGACCTAACCCAAAAAAATATTTTTTTTTGTTATTATTGTGATTGCTGTTGGCTAAAATGAAGTGATCAAATTTGAGAGGGCCAGAATCATTAGGAGATGCAGCCAACCCCCCTGTATAACTTTTAGTTATAAGAATGAAGCTTACAAGCATAAAAATCATGCATTTTTTGTTCAACGTAACTGAAAATTGAATGAAAAAATTAAGATTCAAAAGTAATAAGAATTAAAAATATTAGGAATTCTTCTGGTTTGACTTGCCGTTGAATTCATGGAACCATTCATCAAATTTTACCCCATCCTTATCGGGGCCTAACCCACCAAAAACCAAAGGGCCTAAGTTAGAGAAAACGTAATAGCATAGTATCATAAACGTCATCGGGTGAAAAGTAGGGATAAAATTACGTACTTAGAGGTTAGTACAGGAGAAGGGCTTAATCTTTAAAAACAAAAAAAAAAATGGGACGAAATCTTGGAGTACAAAAATGATAAACACCTTTGTGTCAGTTATGAGAAAAAATAAATTAAAAATTAACTCCACTTTTGGGTTTTTGTTAATTTTATGACAAAAACAGGTAGATTGAATAAATTTATTTATTTAATTTTTTCTTTTTTTTGTTGCTAATTTCATATTCATCCGACCAAACAAAGAATCCAATACAATATGATTAGGTGGTTTCCAAATTTGAACGTTAGTCTGTTGCCATAATTTGGCTGTAAAATGAATTTAAAAAAAAAGAAGGTTCATAAGGATCAACAAGTCTCAGCATCTTAGCTTAGTTTATGACTGATTATGACTAATAGAGAACCTGATAACCAACGATTGGTATGATCGTTTGTGATTATCAGATCACTATTTAAATCAGTGCAAAAATTTATTAATTTTTAAGTGTAACTATGATATTCTCTGCTTGGTAATTTATCATTGTTTCTAAAAAAATATCTAAATTTTCAAGAGAACAATAACCAGAGACAATCTCAACCCTAAGCTAATTTAACATTCTACTAGAAAAAAACAAGAAAAAAAATATAATATTTCTATTATGAAATTTAGAAACATTTAAAACAAAATTAATAAAAATTACTGACTCCGCAAATTGTAAATGGAACTCAGTTCTGCATCCCTCATTCAATGTTCACATATCCACAGCCTTTCTGCTAGTTGAATACAGTAACTGTTCAGTTCTTCAGTTTCGTTTCTTAAGGACTTGATATTATGACTTGATGCGAGACAAAGTTTGTAATTAATTATATTTTTCATTTATGCAGCCATACAGCTATGCTTAGGCTTCAAAATTGAGTAACATGATTGTTATAGTTAATTAAGTTTTAAAGCTAATTCTGCTTTGCAATAGTTAAGGCACAACATGACGTTGAGCTAACTTAAAGTAGTAAAGGATTGCAGTTAAGTCCAGGAAGATGTCAACAAAAAAAAGGTTTCGCTGCATCAGAACTATATTTACATAGTGTCATTCATCATTCATTACATTATGAGCTTTTAAAAGGCTCATTTGTATTGGAGTAACTTAGAATTCGATTTGTAGGCTTTATAAAATTCACTTTCTCCCTTTCCATAACGTTGGAATACAGTACAAACTGGAAACGTTAATAAATAGTTTAATAATAAAAAAGTATTATATAGTAATGTATTGAGTTCAATGTGTTTGTAGTTATATGCTTTGAATGAGTTTAAATACTAATGTAATTACAATCGTATGCATTTCTTTTTGGATTGATGGGTCATACTTGATGTTGAAGATCGAAGAATATGTCATTTCAGTGATGAATTGTTTCTGTTTAGATCACCGGATGACTATTAAAACTTAATATTTAAACATATAAATTACTATTTCAACATATAACATTTAAACATATGAATTCATATTTAAACCGCATCGGATGTGGTTTACAGAAGTTGCATTTTAACAGTGAAGGCGATCAAAAATTTGTTTTGATAGCTGCTAAATTCATGTTGTAGTTTTTCATAAAAAGAACTAGCTGTCTTTCAAAAATATATAATAAAATTTCATTTATTCACATTATATTTCTGTTAAGTAGTAAGATAACCTATATGTTATTATTATTATCATCGCTATTATTACTATTATTATCATTATCATCATTGATTAGGCTGGCTTGAGCCTAACCTATAGGCACTCTACCTTATGAACTAAATTTTTTTAAATAATGTAAAGAATGGACAATCGAGTGTCTCTGGTCCCAGAATCATACACGGTCCAGATTGACTTCCTACATATCTTTTCTGTCTACTTATAAAGTAGTCTGAAATTCATCCAAACATAATAAATCAATCGCTATTTTATTTGTTATTTTTAATCTGAGAACTTATATTACATTTTTATCTTATTCTGCCCCGCAACAGAGTTTGTAGATACTGCATGCTAAAATTATTGAAATAATTCATTACATGTTATTGACAATTTAATGATCCATAATTGTTTGATACATAACTGTTTCAAGCTATTTTTTCTCCGTATAAGAACATTATCCTTTTGTAAATATAGTGGCGTAATAGTGCAAATCTGTAATTTCTTTTATGTACACTTACTTTTGAATAACAGTATAGTGGACATTTTCCTCCTATCCTTTAAACATTTTATAAGTCATTCTGTCAGCATTAAATGTGCCTTACTGTTATACTAACAGAGAATGGATTTTAAAAGCGTACAATTTATTTAGTATAACACAATAATACTTAGATACTATTTATGTTCGCCTCTTACTCTTTCTTAAAATATAATTTCCATTAATATAATTACACAATACCAATTTTAATGCAACATCCTTTCTACTTATTTATCCTTTTTGACAAATGTATAAATTTTTTAAATAAAATCTGTATTCTTTGAACCTTGTAGGTGATGTGTAGCAACACCTCTGAAGCTTAATGAAAAAAAAAATTGTTAAAAGTGACAAGTATTTGCCTTACTTTCTTTCCCCTTAAAAAAAAAAGTTCATGAAATTTTTTAAATGAAGTCCGTGTTGGTTAAAACCTAGTAGCAATCGACTCAAATAAATTGATCATAACGTGTTTCATATCCCTCAATTCTCATTTAAGCTACACACTCTAAATATATAAATAGTACATTGCGTGTTGTGTATAATGTTTATTTAAATTATTAGATTAATACTAATTTAAATTGTTTGATTAATACTATTGTTACAGAAAAATTAAAAGTTAATGATAGAAGAGTTAAAAAGGAGAGTAACATGGTAAAAATTGAAGAATGTTCGGATGATGATGATGAAGAGGAAGAAGACGATGAAGAAGAGGATGACAATGAAAGTGAATCAGAAGAAGAGACGGGTGAAGTAAATGATGCATCTAAAATAACTACTGATCAAGAAGTTCCTAATATTGTTTTGAGGTGAGTATCAATCCTATCAACAAACAGAATTATAAAATTTAATGTAGCAAATTTCTTGATTTTGTCATACTCTTGGAAGAATAATTAATTTTGCATTTTATAAATTGTGTTTGTACAAGTTTACTACTGAAAATAAAAAGGGAAAATATGAAATGAATATTGATTGTTTTTACTTTAGATTTCTCATGAATTGACTAATTGTATTAGAATTAAAAAAAAAAAAATGTTAAAACTAGGACTCATTCTAGCTGTCTTTAGTGGTTAGTAAGGATTACGTATGGTAAAGATTAAATATTCCTTTAAGTCACTGTTGAATCTTTGATGACTTGTTTACATTGAACTAAAAAAAAAAGAAAATTAAAGTTAATTTTATATGTTTTTTATTACTTGATTTTTGAATAAGTTTTCACTTGAATGATGTTTTGTACACAGGCCTTTTACACCTTAACAACTTCTAACATCCTAAAATTAGTCTTAATACCTGATATGACTCTCAATTTTTCAGGTTTCTGCTTGTGCTAGTTAAAGTGATTTTATTTCTGTTATCCTGATTTAGAATTTTATGAATTTATTTAGTTTTAAACTGTTGTTATTCAATTACTCAGACTACTTTACTATCTGTTCAATTGGAAAATATCTATACGATTGATTGTACTTTGATACATCAATCATTGAATAACAGATGCAAATGCCACTAATGACTGTGATCCGGTAAAGATAATAAATGATTGGTAGCAAATGGTTTCAGAGTTGTTAGAGAAACAAAAGAAAATACAAAGTACTAAAATATTACCGTTCTGGATTCATGAATTTTGTAAGTAAAAATAAGGAGGTTTACCTAAGATGGAGAAGACAGGTAGAAGTAGATCAAATTAGACTATTAAAAAAGGTTATGTAGATGTACATGATAGGTTGTAAAATGATGGAATCATTTTGTAAATAATATTTGGAGCATACATTATACTCAGATTTAAAGTACACAGTTTTAAAAATTGTAAAGTGAATTCACTGCAGGTAATCTGTGCTGGAGGGTAGCAGTCTAAATTATTTCCTAAAACTTATGTTAGGGAGGGTAATATTATCGAATAATACTGCTGTTATTAATGTGCATGATTTATGTATGATGAAGAATATGTAGACTGCATTGAAGATTTGCATAATTTAATAATAAAAAAAATTGTTCATTTTTCAAATGTACTAGAACTTGAGGTCTGTACCAGTAACTTCTGTATAAAGTTGTTTAGTGAGGACAAACTGGACTAGGATCAGCATGGTTGTAGTAGGTCATACAAATAAAGTGTAACATGAATTTTAATGAGTTTGTGGAAAAGCATAGAGAACATGCAGTTTCTATTTATGTAGTACAGATTTGATAAAACTTTTGTAAAGTCAAGTCTAAGTGTCTGGCAACTATAAGGAATTCTAAAACACTTCGTATGCTTAATATTCCTAAATTCAAAGATTTATCTAAAATTAAAAAAAAGAAGGTCCTGTAAAACATTTTGTTAATTTTATAGAGGAGTTTCATTACAAAATAAAATAAAAGAATTTGTAAAAAAAAATGAAAAAATAATTACAATTAGTAATATGTAGATAAAAAATTCCATTAAACTTAACTGCAGAATACTCAGATTATTTATAAAACAAAATCTATAGCTTATCAGATTTTTATAATAGCATTCTAATATAACAATCCGAATTGTAAACTTGTAATCGAAGGATTGGTGGAAGTGTTAATGAAGCGTAGGGAGTACGGGAAACATCATGTGGAGAATATGTAAGAAAGAGGGATGTTTGAAAAATTATGATTATATAGCGTTACAAAGAATGCAAATTGGAAGTTGTAGAAAGAAATAGCAATATATCAGTTTAATTAGATATAAGTTTACCTTAGAGAACCTCATGGAATATCAGATAAAATATCACTGTAGATTTAGAGTCTAGAAGTAATTGTATGCTCGCACATATGCACATTCATGCATTTAGTAATATTTGAAATATAATGAAAAATATATGGTAATTATTTTTGTTGAAACATAATGGGTTAGTAGCAACATAAAACCAAATTGGTACAGATTAAACACATGTTGCAGCATGTTACAATTTATGAATGAAATGAAAATTAAAATGTAAATTAAATAAAATGATTTATTTAAATTTGCAAAATTTTACATTTTTACCATATCTTTACAAAGAATGTTCAAAGTGACCAGTGTGTGCAGTGATGCACTTTTGTGCTCAAGTGATCATATTGAGAATCACCAGATGTAAAAAACATTGTTGTTGATTTCTTGTTAAATGTTTGCTTTCAGTTCATTGATAGTGTAGGAATTTGATTAATAAATGCTTTTAAAAAGCCTCAAAATGTTTTTAAATAGCCTAGAAAGAAAAAAATTGCAACTAGAAAAATCTGAGGAATGTAAAGCTCATTGCTCTCTCTGCTGACAGTTCTTTCTTCTGTAAAAGTTGCATGAACACATGTTAGTGAATTATTTGATTTGTAACATGTTGCTCTGACTGGTTGGAAGAAGCTGTATTCTTTTTCATGATTTATTAGCAGAGTGTAGAATTCTTAAAAAGTTGTAGTGTACTTCTATATTGATAGTCAGGTCAAAAAAAAATGACTACCAGAAGCAGCACACTGCATATTGATTTTCTCATTGTGAAGTAGATACTCAAACATCCGGTGAGGTTTTTCAGTCATCTGATATTTGGTGTTGTGTGAATTAACACGGTCAGATAAATGAAATCATGTTTCGCCTAATGTGAAATACAGATTGGGTCTATCTGCCCATTCACAATGTTTTTTAGAAGCCAGTTGTTTAAGATGTTTTGGTTTGTCTATTACACAATACAGTTTAAAATTTAAATCATGAAAAATCTTAAACAAGATGTTTACTTTACATGTTTTGTTGTGTTAATTTATATGTAATTATGTAAGTTATGGATAATTTTTTTTTGGATTGACAGAAATTCATATTGGCTATGATCCTGTTTTGTTTTACATTTGAAAATAACTGTGTGGCATGCCATGCTTTATCCAAATCGTGTGAGCCACTCTTTGATGAGATACTTGTATTCCATAAATAGGAAATTTCTCCATGAATGTTTGTTGCATTTCTTGAAGGGATGCAGAATACATATAAATTTACGCTACAGCAACCTATTCTGTGATCGAATAAGGCACTTTAGAAAAACACAGTTGCAAAGAATGAAACTATATTGCGCTGAAGGATAAACAATTTACAACTGACTGTAATAGTAACATGCACAACCAATACTGACACTTGTAGTAGTAGTAGTAGTAGTAGTATTAAAAGTGATGCACAAATCACTGCAGTTTGAGCAGCTCGTTACATTTTAAGTTGCTTATCCTGTGTAGCATTACTTCCTAAGATTGCTTGGGATAAACTGAAAGATAAGAAGTTTAACCTTTCAGTATAATCAGTCAGGTACACGCTTAAGTGGATTACCTGATATGCACACCATTTAATAGTTGTTAACATAATTGGTCTCATTAATGAGTAACTTTCTATAAAAAAAGAATTATTTTAGCCACAAACATCAGGGTTTGACTTAAATATGATTTTCATTATAAATAATTTATATTTTTATATAAATTATCTATACAACTTAAATGATATTATTTAAATTTATATTATATAAATAATATATTTATATGTTATGACTGTTTTGTTTTTTTCTTATAAGGCAAGGAAACACTGAATTTATTCAGTTGGTGAGGGATCAGTCATCGCCAGATTCTGGTCAGGGTGCTGTAATGACAGAATTGGCTAGCTTGGTGCAAGGGCCTCATGCACATCATAATCCGACTTCATTTATTCGAACATTCCAACCTACTGCTCAGTAAGTGTTTTTTGTTGAGAGAATATTTACTGTTATTTGCAAGTATTCTCCTCAGTAGTATTGTTTCTGATAAATTGAATATTATTATTACTTTCCTGGGATCATAGCTTTAGAGCTATGTTGCAAGAAGGAAAGTATGGTAATCAGTCAAAAAATGGGGTACGGGTTTTTCCTGACATCTTGACATTTCATGATTCAGGAACCCAAAAAAAGAAAAAAGAAGTAGGGAGTACTGACGTGTGTTGGCATTTTTGAAATCTAATAACTTTCGATTGGGTAAGCCAGTTTTTACTAAATTTGTCACAGAGACTTGCATACATAGGGTGATTTTTTGGTAAAAATTTGGGGTCATTATGTGGATAGGGTAGAAAGTTTCTTTAGGTCAATTTTCTAAAAATTTTGTAAACATAACCTCATATTATATTAAGCCATGCTTATCTTACCGTGAAAAAAAAGGTTTATCCCCAAATTCTCCCCTTCCCCAAAAATTGAAAAAAGCTGCTATCTTTTATTTATTGCATATTTTTTAATCAAATTTTTCTTATGTCTTCCTAAGCATAGTAGTAGTAGTGCAAGTAGTCCAAAAAAAAACTTAGAGAGCAGTATTGGGGATGTGGGAGCAGATCAAAATTTAAAAATATCAATTTATTGAATTTTTAAAATAATTTTTTAGTTGAAACTTTTATTATTAAAAGTTTCAATAATAATAAATACTTTTAATAATAATATTTCAATAAAATTTCATCGATTCATCCTCACTTGCAAAAAGAAATCTTTTAAATGTTTTTCTTGTATTTTTCCATTATATAAGAATAAATAACCAGTGCCAGGTTATAACAGCTTTGTTATTAGCTTTTCACTTCCTTGTACAAAGTAAAGGAAGTATTGTAACTGCAATTATTTTGTTTTTCAGATTTCAATGGAATACTCATTTTGACCATCCCTGAAACCATTTTGATTAGTTTCGGCATGATGTCTGTACTTATGTATCTTGCATAACTGAAAAATGATTAGCTGTAGAATGTTGAAAGTTTAGATATTAGGACTGTTGTAACATCTAGTTGTGCACCTCCACTTTTGATTACAATCAACTTGACAAAAAATGTCCAAATTAAAAAAAAAAAAAATTGGATTGTGGACAAAGATGGTGTGCCTACGCGAGCTGCAGGGTTGCCACATCTTGCAAAGAAAAATCAGTCTCATTACTTTATTGTCGCATCTCATATATATATATATATATATATATATATGAAAAAAAGTTATTAGTGAAATAAAATTTTATATTCACTTTTAATTTTAATTCAAAAACTTTTGCAGAGGTTAATAATTATTAATAAATTGATATATTTAAATTAAAGAAAAAATGAAAAAAAAAAAAAAAAAAATATATATATATATGGGTATGAAGTCAGATTTGAGCAAATGTGTGCATGGTCTGTCGTAACACGTTCTCACTTATACCATATAACTACTTGAGCGATATGAAACAAAATTAATATATAAAGTAATATAAATTTCTGATATGGACACTGCAAAAAAATATGATGCAATGTGGTGTCCGCCACATTGCATCATATTGCAATTGTGCAACTGTCCAATTTATTAAAGAATTGGAGGATTGTATCCCACTTTCAAATGAGATAAGTGTAAATGAAGTACAACAAATGTGTGTATATGTAATTTAATAGGTCGTACAAGGAAGTCATGTGATATGCACATCAGATTTTTAAAATTTGTTTCTCATTACTTCATTTACTGATGTCAGTGATAAGCTGCGGAATGCAATTTTTTTTATCCTTTGTGTCCAGGCAAGTGAGTAACACTAAGCAATGTTATGTAAAAAATACATGGGGTTTTATAAGAATTTTTTTTAACTTTTTTTTATCAATAATGTGAATAATTAGTAAAATACTTGTAGTATAACTCTGTTGTTGATAGGCATTTGTGTGCAGTTACTTCCTTGTAGACTACATGGTCTGTAAAGTATGTAGGTTTTATTTGATTTCATTGCATATATAAAGTTAAAAGTTTAAAAAAATATAAATTGAAAAATTACATGTATTTTTTCTGAATAACATAGTCTTCATTTGTAAATTTATTTACCACCGCATGACCATTTTTTTTTTTTTGTATTTAGTTGTAAGTCTTTGTGTTATTTATGTAAATAAATTTCAAAAAGCTGGAGAGATTTTAAGATATGAAAAGTAGAGAGCAATTATAGCATTGATTGTTTTTGAATAGTTAGGCTTTATTTTTGAACAAAAGTGTTTAAAAACAATCTTATGTTATAGTAGGTGGATGATTATGGAGCAGAGATCATCCTTTATTCAATCAGAATGCTTTGCTCTATACGTCCTTGGTATTTATTAATATTATTTGTATATTATTAATATTGTGAACCGATTAGCACATCTCTAGCCAGTTATATTATTCACACAAGAACATGTAAAAGTATACTTATTTCAGACAGGTGAAATATCTGTCTGAGTAGTTTATGGTACAATCAGATGCAGATGCATGTATGCAAGTCTATATTTTAATAGTTTCTATCATAGTATGCACATGTTCATAGAATGTGAATGTTTTCATTTAGGAAGCCTCACCCTAATGTTTGGTCATTCTTTAATTTCTTTGGAAAACAATTTTTTTGGTTTTTCTTCAGAAATATAAATGTTTAGTTAAGCTGTTAATTGAGAAATCATTAGTCCTATCCTAGCGATACTCCTAATCTCCCTTTGGAGGTCTGATTTGCTCACTGTCTCTGAGAGGTCTTGATGCTGTCTTTGGATAGGCTTTTTTGTCTCATGTGCAGCATGAGTTATTCTTGAATAGTTTTCTAGTTATTCTTCTATAGTTAAATTCAATGTCCTTATGTGACATACTTTCTCACAGTCCACTTCTTTTGCTTACTTTTGATCTCTTCTCCCCATTTTGGATACGGGTGTAAGTTATACCTTGCTAGGTCTATGTTGAGAATGACAGGACCTAGACTTGCAGTCATGTCACCTAGTCATGTAGACTATGACAAGACAGAGAATGTAGAGCCTCTGCATCCTTTTTGTATTTTGAGGGTGGCTGCCTCAGAACCTTGCTAGGAACTGTTTCCTCTCTGTGTCAGTACTGCAATTTTATACTTGAAATGGCCATCAGGTAAAACCTGGCCTAATAATGTTTACTCAGATTTAAGTAAATGCAATCTACATAAAAATTGCCCGTTTTATAATTTAAAAAATTAGATGTATATTAAATTAGTTATAAAGCCATAATGAAACTCTGGGAAAAAGTATAGAAATTATTCTAAGATGTATTAAAACATAACTTATGGTCTGCATAAATTAATTGTGTAAATAATATATTCTGTAAATGCGTAATTTAATTTTTAGCGATATGATGGAGGAGATGTTGAGTCCAGAAGAAGGTAGCTTGTCTTCTCGTATGAGCAATAAATCTGAGAAAAACATGGCTGATTTTGACGGTGAGGATTCAGCTTGTGATGAAGAACTCGAACAGTTGACTGTTAGAGCACAGGTATGATGGTCGATTGATTAAATGATTTATTCTGAAAAAAAAACATACAGTAACTTTAGAAGTTTATGATATGCATCGGTTAACAATATAAATTTAAACATTCACTGTAAACAATTAAAAACATAAATGAATTACTGTATAGAACAAAATACTTATTTTACGGTCGATGTGTGAATGAATCTTGATATTTATTTAATCACACTTACAAGGATAAGTAATACCCTTGTGCAGACATGGACTGTGTATATACAAATGTCCCACAAAGAAAAAGAGAAACTTTCAGAACATGTTCTAGTGAAAGTAATGGAATTTAATTCTGAGAAAATTTATGTAAATACAGTCAATAAAAACATAAAATTTTACTTAATTAAATTTTTTTTACTTAATTTTTTACTTTTAAAGATTGGATTTTTATTGAAGCAAAACAAATGAAAAATAGACAGAAAATCCTATTATTCTTTCTGTACCCTAATAAATATTCTAATATTAATTCTAATAATATTCTAATATTAAAGTATTCTTTTAAGGTTTCTTTAAACATTTTTCAGTGTATTAGGACTTACGAATGAAAGGATCATTTCCAATGTTTGTTTTCTGTTGAATGCCAAGTAAATTATCATTTTAATGATGAACATTGTGTGTGATCGAGGATATTTTGAGTAGTAGCCCTCTAGTACTAGGTGAATTTCATGTTGTATTGGTTTATCAAAAAACAAAGTGAGTTTTATTTACTGATGAAGCCGCTTTTATGAGAAATTGAGTCTTCAGTTCTAAAAACAGTCATTTATGAGCGAAGACAATCCACGTGGTACTGCGAAAACTAGTTTCCATTTAGATTTCACATTAATGTTTGGTGTTGCAATATTCATGACAAAATTCTGAGACCGTTTGTTTTCAATGCGAATCTTATGAGAGATGCGCATGTTCATTACTTAAAAATAATTTACTGGCTCTTTTGGAGGATGTACATTTACAAATTAGATAACAAATGATTTTCCTGCACGATGGTGCAATGTCACTTATTTCTTTAATAGCTAAAAGTTACATGAATTCTTATTTCTTAAATTGGATCGGACACGGTGGACCTATCGATCAGCCACCATAATCATCTGACTTAATGCCTCTAGATTACTTCATTTTGGGCCATGTGAAAACAATAGTATACCGACAAAAAGTTCATGCTAAAGAAGAGTTACTCATTAAAATAAGTAATGCTATTTAATTTATATGAAACAGTCCTGAGAAATTTTAATAGACGTTATTTACATCAATTTTCTCAAAATTAAATTCTCTACAAAGTTAACTAGAAATTTTTATTTGTGTATTGGTAATTAACAAAGTTAGTTTATTCCAAATCTAAAAAAAGTATTTTCCGACAAAACATTTTCACGTTTTACTTTGTTTTTCTTAAAACCTAAGTACGATAGAGATCTGGGACCGCTTTTATTCAATTTCTTAAATCAAAAATCATAAGGAAGCACCAAATTTACCCCTTGATTTCTACTCCAAGAATTTTAATACGGTTTAATTTCATAGAGAGAGCAGAAGCAGTGCTAAATGTTTTGCGAGCTGAAATTCTCTAACGAACCATTGTTTAAACTGTTGACTGTGTTTATATGAACGTTTTTTTCTAATAGTGTTCCCAGACCTATTTTTGTATGAACTTTTTTCATTATTATCAGCAGTAGAATACGTGCTGAAAGTTTTTCTGTTTTTTCATGGGATGCCTGTATATAGTATGTATATATATATATATGTATATATATATATATATAATATTTAAAAAAATTTAATTTTTGTTTTTATTGATGAGATCCATATTGCTTTTTATTTTTTCTAATGGTGGAGTTTTTCTTTGGTTTGCTGTATGAAATCTTGACTGGTATATATTATGGGCTTGGTTTGAGTGGTTGAGCATCAGCATTCTGTGATTCTATGACACATTAAAAATATGTAATGGAAAATCATCTTGCAAATTGTTGTTGTGTGGTCTTTTATAGTTAGCAATTGGAATCAATTTTTCTTCAAAGTAAATTTTACAATGCCATTTAAATTAAGTAAATTTTTCTTGCTTTCTAGGCTCTGATTCACAGTAACTGTCGTGCAATGGTTTGTCTTATTGTGATTAGTTTTATTTTATTTTATATTTGCTACATACATGTTTTATAGAAAATGAGATTGATTTATAGGTAAAAAAATGCCTTAACTCCAAGACTAGATGATTCAGAAACCAGCAAGCAACCGGTTAACTGCTTACTATTTTATTGTATAGTTATATGGTACTTGTTGATGAAATATTATGCTGTACAAATTCAGAGCGGTATTAAAAATTGGTTGTATTTTAGATGACAAAGCGGGGCCAATGTGGCAAAAAAAACTTTTTCAAATTTATCTTTAATTATTTACATATATTTAAAAGTGGATGTAACTGATTAGAATAACGTTTGATTTCTAAACTCCTACAAAATTGATTTTTATTCTGCTTCCTGTAAGAGTTTTTTTTTTACACTTCCATCATCTGGATTAGTTTTTTAATTTTTACTTATTTTACGTATTTTCCTATTATTGGGTTCCTTATATTGGCAATATTGTAAAAAAATACGTCACCAAATCACTGGATACATTTGGCGACTATATGCTGCAATGACAATGTAGATGACGATGATAATCCTTGTTATTCGACACATAAGCTTCTAAATGACCAAAATAATATTTTGAAGAAAATTTGTGTACTTAATAAATAGTAAAACTTTAAAATGAAATTTTCAAGATTATGGTTTTACTGATAGCAGCATGTGTTAGCTGTTTGTTATGTGTGGGGTGTAGGTTTTTGTAAGTTTTCGTTAGTTTGGCAGCCAAGAACCGGGAACATGATAATTTATAATTAAGTTTATGAAATGAGTAGAAAAACCAAGTACATTACATTTATGTATTAATTTTGTTGAAATGGAATGTGTATTTATACAAGCTGTATCCTGAACAGTAATATACTGATTGTATGTTACATTAGTTAACCGGTTCAGTAAGGTAGAAAAGAGTGACAGTTTTTCAGAATTCTTTAGTAATAGCAAACGTCGTTTTTTTTTTGGTAGGATGTCTGAAAGGAAGAAAAAAGAAACAAAGGTATGAAAATGCAGTGCAGTTAATGTCTGTTAGTGCTATATCGTAAAAAAAAGACCCGGTGCCATAATGAACTGTACCAAATAATATTTATTTATGACTTAGACAAATTTTCTCAAACCCAAGTGAAAGAAAACGTCATCATTCATGAATCGATCAATAACTTTGAGAAAACAGAATTTTTTTGTGGTTTTCATCCAAAAAATTATAAATGGATGTGGAAACTGTTACAAACAGCTTATAAATATTTGCAGTTTTGAATCAGAGTTATTTAAAAACAGCCCATATAGTAACCTAATTTCATTATTTGTATAAAAATTTAACAACGTATGAGCACTTTAAAAGATCTATTCAGAGCAGGTTCAAAAATATCTTTCCTTGTTACTTGTGGAACGGTAATAAATACATTTGAAAAGATTTAATTTTACAGTTATTGTTGTAGTCGTTACATAATTGTAACTTCTGTTAATAGAATTAAATTATTATTTTTTAACGCTGTCGTAAATATCTAGTAAATTCTAATTAATGCTATATTAAATTTTGAGTTATGTATATATATTTTTAAGGGTTATATATAATTTATAATTAAAGTTATAAAAAAGGTAACCATTTTTTATTATTGTAATTTAATACTATTAAAACATCTAGTAAACTTAAGTATTATATTAAGTTTGCTATTTAATGCTTGCAAATATCAGTCAGAGTCTGGTACTTATTTTAACAGAGTTATTCACTAAATGTTTTATTTACTTAAAATTGATCATTTCTTCAAAACGTAAGTTTGTGACATTTAGACTGATGTTCTGTAGGTTTGAAATTGTAAATGAGCACAATAAATATACATTTCTGATCATACAGTATACCGCAATAATTATAGATGCAATTACGTGGTTGTTGGGCCGTATATTAAGACATCCAGGTTTAATTAAATTTGGTTCTAGGAGGAGATAAACACATAGAGGCTAAACTAAGATCGGTCTGTATAATGTATAACAGGTAATTGAGGATGAGGATGTAATAAATATTGAGATTAAAAGGTTTGCACAAACAAAAAGGAATAGAGAATAAGAGCAAACAACACAATTGATGACTTCAAAAAAAAGAGTGGTTGGTTGAATGGATAAAAGGGATAAAGTAAATAAAATGATTTCTGATAACGATCAAGATAACTGTTTTTTTAAAAGTAATGTATTAAATGCTACTTTATGCGAATAAATTAAATAATTTATTTGTTGAAATTTATATTATATTATGTTTTGTAAAAAACAGTAATTTCTTTAAAGTAGTAATTTTCTCAGTGGAACTTTTTTATACTTGGTTTCCATTTTAATGTTACATTTTTTTATAATAAAAATTATCTCTTGATCACATTGGTGTGGGTATGTCACTTTTATTTGATACAGTTACCAGCACATAATTTATTGGTTGATTTTGACAACAATTTTCTAGTTGATAGTACATTAATTTCCGGTTCTCTTTATTTAATACAAACTAGTAAGGTTATTTGGAAGTATGCGTGCTGTATGCATTTATATTACTAAAAGAAAACTGTAACCGGTGTTATTTAACTTCTATTACTTATGAGAACTTTGTTAGATGGGACTTCAATCACTGATATTGTATCCTTGCTTAAAATCTATTATTTTCTTAGATTTTTCCTCCTATACTATTGTAATGTAATTTTTTTTCTGTTACTGCAATGTTAGTAATCAAATATAAAATTGATTTACTGAGTATTATTTACTTCATTATGTTTGTTCTCTTTAAAACAGGAATTCAAACTATTAAGTTGATAAATTTTTCAGGCGCACATGACTCCTCAGCAATTAGGTCACATTGCATTTCACTCGAGGTTCCATACCAACAAAGTACCTTCTTCGGCTTCAGCAACTGTTAACAACACTGTCACTGGTTTGCAAGAACTAGCTCCTATTTTATCACAATTCAATTTGGAAAATGTTTGTAAACCTGGAAATACATTGCTGTGGGATCTGTTGCAGGATGATAAAATAGTAAGTTATAAAGTATTATTATAGCATTTTGTAATCGATGTTTAATTTTATCTATTGTTTGTTGAATATTAAATCTAATTAATCGCTGTGTAATTAAAATAAAATAAATAAAAATACTACCGTTTATAAAATATCAATAGAATTGTGCAAAATTTACTTCTTTTGTTTTATTTAACACGTCGGTTGCTTTGCTGGCTGACATCGACTGACAGAACCAATTTTCGCATACTGCAGGTCTCCAGCGATTGGCATTTCGAAGGTTACTTACTATATCAGTCTGCATAGAACAACAGCCTGCGCTATCTTTGAACTTTTTGGGTACTAAATGGTCTGCTGAAGGTTAGAACTGTAAGAAGCAATATTCTTTTAATATTACTTCTCTGTGAATGGCAAGTGTACCTGTCATTTACCACCATTGTGCTGGTCAACAGAGACCGGCAATTTTTTTTTATATCTGGTTTTTTACCGTTTTCAAACAATATATATTTCAATTTTGTAACGTATGAGTAAATTACAAATTTCATAATACTAAAATAGAAAATTAAGTACAACATCCAAATTTGATTTTAACAAGAAATAAAACCAGAAAAATTATAACTACTCATAAAAAGACTTATAAAATTAATATTACGAACCCAGAAATTACAAAATTACATGATTATAATTGCAATTAGTTTTACTTGTGATGAAAATTATTTATGAGTTTCAGCAAAACATTCTTTACACAATGCTGGCTTATTCAGGCATTTGTTACAAAACGCTACAGTTTTTTGTGAGTCTTTTGGCTTATTCAGGCATTTGTTACAAAACGCTACAGTTTTTTGTGAATCTTTTGGCTTATTCAGGCATTTGTTACAAAACGCTACAGTTTTTCGTGATCTTTTGCTGCTCCTCTTCCTCCTGTTTTTAATGCTTTTTGATAACATAGTTTACATTATCTTCTAGACCTTTTCTTTGAATTCTGTAACTGTTCAAATTCCTCAAGAATGTGCTTTCCTTTAGAATTTTTATGAACAAATGGTTCGTGTTCTTCGATATCCACCAAGTAATAACTCAAATTTTCTTGAAACATTATGGATATACACCTTTTATTTGGATGCTGGTTATTACTATAGGCTATCCAAAAGTTGATTACCACTGTGCCCAACACCTTGCAATTTTCCTTATAAGAAGACATTTGGTCTGCCAAGTCAATACTTATCTTCATTTTATTGTATTCAGCTACAGCCAAAGGTTTCTGTTAATCATTTCCTGAATGATCTTTTCCAATAGTTACCATTTCTGGTGCCGTGTTTTGTCGATAGCATATGAACCTCTCTTTTGTCCATCCTATAAGGACAACAATACCTACTGGAGATTCATAGGCCACCACCTGTCCTGTAGGAATTTGTTGATGGAGTTCAGAGGGTAATCAATTATATGTGTAGCGTCATTCTTGTGTTCAAATACGGTTCCATAAGTTCCATTGAAATTGATGTAGCAAGACCTAATCAGTTGGTTTGAGCAGTTCCTTTACATTCGTAAATTTTTACTGCATAAATATATCTGTTATTTAAGACTTTGGGGGTCGGTGTACCCACGGCTCTAGCCTCTGCAGGTTTTCTTCCCATTTCACCCAGAGCTGCAGAACATTTTACATTTTACACATACACTATACCAAGAACACTGCACAAATTACAACATGTACCCATACACAACTACGCAATCACATTCTACACTGTTTCCTCTTTCACTTACACTCGGTGATGTTGTGACACCAAATGCAACCGTAACCCAAGGTGGAGACTATTGTGCTGATAGGTGAATGGCTCAACCTAGCAAGTTTTGAACGATGTCCTCTGGGCAAACCCAGTTGTATTTTGCTCTAGCTCCAGATATAATGGACCACTCTAGCTCTAGCTGGAGTGGTCTGTTATATCGGCAGTACTCATGGAACCAAAATTTCAAGTCCACAGAATACTTAAATGATGTTTGGTGGTCCTGTAAAAAAACCACCAATGTTTGTCTAGTGAAAAGGCTTGGTCAGCTTTGACGAGGACAAAAGTCCTGCAGAAGAGAACTGTAAACCGTCTAACATAAAATATAAAAACATTCTTTTGTTGTTCTTCAGAATAATCAGGAAGGTTATTCTTCAGAATAATCAGTAACCCTTTATAAGGTCTCACCTTTCCTGATCAGTAAGGTAGTAACTAGTTCAAGCGGTTCCCCCAAGATCAAAAGAAAACTGAGAGATGGAGCAATACTAATAGAGACTTTCAGTTATGAGCAAAGTAGATCGCTACTACGTCTAACGAATATGGGCGGTATGAATATAAGTGCAGCATGCCATAAATCCTTGAATATTAGCCGAAGAGTAATTTTTTGCTGAGATTTTCTTGAGATGGACGTTAACAAAATTGCCAAAGAGCTTTATCCCCCAAGGTGTTACAGAGTTGAAGAGAACAGTAAAACATCAGAACAGGATGGAAGAACCTACTCCCTCTGATTTTAACCTTCAGCCTCCCCACACCACCGAAGAAAATTACAGTAGGATTCCTATTAGAGTACGAGTAAGTGTTCATCCCTAACCCATGGCGGTGTTTCCAATGTCAAAGGTATGGCTATACCACAACTTCTTGCCTGAACATCGGAATATGTGCTAAATGTGCAAGAGAAGGCCACAAGGACGCTGATTGTCAAAATGTCCTCATCCGTCACCTCGTATACTGGATGATATGTTTGAGGAATCACCTGATCCCAGGGCATTGGTGTTCCTTATCATCAAAAGTATGAAAAGAAAAACCGGATCACATACAACTTTATTTATGGACATTATTCAGTGGAACGTTATGAGTCTTCAGTACCGCATTGAGGATACTAGTGTTTGTGTGCGCATATGAACCAATAATCATGTGCATGTTTCCTTGAACTTGTCAAGGAGATAGGATGGTAGCTTGACAAGCGTCTTATGCAAAGTAATGGAGAGTATGGTGAATCGCAGACTTACATGGTTCTTGGAGAGACATGGTATTTTATATCCAGAACAGTGTGTTTTCTGAGAAGGACGATCCTTCATTGACCATTTAGTGTCAATGGAAACAGCTATTCAGAACGCTTTCCTACTACACCAGTGTTTCGTCGCTATCTTCTTTGATTTCAGAAAGGTGTTTGACACAGCCTGGGGACGTGGTATCCCAAACACTCTCAAAGAATGGGGTGTTAAAGGCAATGTACTTGTTTATGTAAGGGGTTTCTTAAATGGCCGAACTCTCCATGTTCGTGTTGGAGATTCTCTCTTGGGTTGTGTAAACTTGGAGAATGGAGTACCTCAAGGAATGCCACCTTGTTTTCTGTAGCCATCAACAGTATTACTAAATGTGTGCAGACACCTGTTTTGTGTTCTTTATTTGTTTATGATGTTGCTATATATATTGTGTCCTGTTTGGCAGCCACAGTGGAGAGACTACTACAGAACACTATCTCGCCTTAAAGCTTGATCCAAGGTTACCGGCTTTACATTTTCACCCGAGAAAACAAAATGTGTAGTCTTTTCTCGCCTGTGGGACCTCTTTATTCCGCAAGTCTTTCTTGGTGGAGAGCTAATTGCTATCTCTCTGTTACCAGATTTTTATGTTTATTTTTTGATAGCCGCCTTACATGGGTCAAACACATCAAAGAATTAAAAACGAGATGTTCCAAACTTTTAGATATGCTGCGAGTCCTTAGCAGTACCAATTGGGCTTGGGGAAAAAGACCATCCAGATGAGAAGTCCAGAAATTTTCTCATTTCCTCGTGGTTTTTTGGCTGCCAATCACCCATGTGACTATTGCGTTGTAGTCTTACATTTGAAATAGTGTCAGCAGTTTGTTTATTTGTCACTTCCATGAAAAACTCAATGAAATCGTCATATACTACTTTGCAGAAATACTCATGTGTTTTAGCATCTCATGGAATATTGAATAAAAATTGTTGTTTTTTGAACAGAGATTGTTGCCAGTTAAAGTTACCAGTATTTACATTTGGCAGGGGCTGGTTATCAGCATCAGATGGCTGGTTGGGATTATCATCTCCTTTGTCTCTTGAAAATTCGTATTTGAAATCGTCATCACTTCCCAAGTCACAATCGGACAGTTCAGAGTCAAGTCTCTGAGCAGTGAAATTTGGGTCATTATTATTTGGGTCACTACCAATTTCTGAAAGAGGCAATTCATCATCAAGGCTGGCAGAAGACATGGAAATGTTTAGTAATTCATTAATACGATCACTATTCATTTCTGCAAGTGATAAAAAAAGGATAAAATTAATAAAAATACATTTCACAAATAATATAAAAATAAAACGAAAAAGTGTCAAACTCTGAACAAAAAACACGAAAATTATATGGACAACAAGACTTAAAAAACAATACAATGGAAATGTGTTAATGTTGTGGAGGGCAGAAGCAGAAGGAGGCAAAAGCAGACAAAAAGGCGGGCTCTGCATTAAAACTGTTGCTAACAACATAACAAAAAACTATTGTAAACTGAAAAAGTTGCTAGAAACTGACACTCTTATTTACGATCTAGTGAGGAGGCCGGCATTTTTGAGGCCGTATTTTTGGGTTTTTGAGTTACATATTGATACATGGTACTTTTAACAATAAAAAAGTTAAGGTAGAATTAAGTTAAGTAGGTAGGTAGTTAAGTTAAGTTAGGTGACCTTGGCAATTTGTGAATGAAATCGTAAAAATGACTGGCAGCCAGCTTGTTAAATTACGTTATTGAACCAGTTGAATTATGAAAAAAAGTCAAAATACTAGTATAAATTTCATAAATGAAGTTCAGTTGATTAATTTAAACAGGTTCAGAACGTATGTTTTAGGTAACAGATAGAATGAATCTATTTATGCCCTGAAAACATTCAGGGCATAATAGTTGCCTGATGCCATATGCTGCCATTAAGTAATCCTACATGTTCCTTTATTAAGACTAGACTGTTATTGCTTATTTTTCTTTTATATATTTAAAATAAAAGGATATACAATTTATTCTTGCTTATCATCATAATCTTCTGTTATTCTGCCTGGTGGCAGATCCCTTACACTTTCACTGTCTCCATACATTCCTGTCCCAAACCTTTTCCTTTGTCTTCTTATAGTTTTCAGTCTTCATGTCATCGATTAATTTCATCCTTTCTCCTACTGAGCCTTCTGATGCAGTATCAAGATTCTACTTCCTCTAACCACATGTCCTAACCGGTTTTCTTTTGTGTTCTTCCTGCATAAGTGCCCTTTCTTCTTTAATCCTGTTTATTACTTCCTCATTCCTCACTATCTATTCATTTTATTTTCTCCATCCTTCCCAACATTCACATCTCAAAGCCCTCAATCCAGTCCCTCCCTCTTTCTCATTGTTCACGCATCACTAACATACAACAAGACTCTCTGTACATTGCATTTGGCTAACTAACCTCTTCCTTAACTGTAAGTTCAGACTTTTAGCGCATAGTAATTCCCTTTGCCATCGCTGTTGTTTCTTTTATTTCCCTTGTTTTTTGCAGCCCCCTTTCACCGTAGCCCCCAAATATCTGAATTTTTTTTACTTTTTCTATTCTTCCTTTACTTGTCTGCTAATCCCTCTTTGTTGTTTTACATTACATTACTTTTTTATATTTATTTTCATTCCATATTCACCCATTCCTTCCCCCCGTGTTTGTTGATATAATTTTAATTTACTAATTACAAGGCGCTTGATCCGTTTATAAATTAAATTGTGTTTTGTATTTTTAAATTATCTAATTTTATCAGTGTGATTTTGTTTTATTTTACATTTTACACCAATATAACTTTATTTATAGATATTTAATCTTTTTTTTTGTTTTAAAGACTGTTATATGTTTATGGTAGTATTTTTAATATTTATAATTTAATTTACTGTTTACATAAAGGAATACACTCTAATTTAAATTATTTAGTGAGCTTGAGTTACACAGTTGGTTAGTGCTTGTCTTCCAAGAGAGAGAAAGAGGTGAGTAGTTCAGAGCCAAGGTGAATCTAACAATATGAATTGTAACAATGTGAATCGTAACAATATTGGCTTCTTGATATTTCTTGGCTTATTTCTATTTATTTAAATATCCATTGTTTATTTCTAATACATTTATTACATATCTTTGCCAATAATCTGGAGATGTTACTAGCTGCAGGTACACACTATAATAACAAAGATGTTAATGGTTAAGGTTATATGAATCCATATAGCTACAAAAGAAACTTTTTGAATGTCTCATGAATCAATTGAAAGTCAGTTTTAACAAATTTCAATAACTTTCAAGCATTTCTATATTTTTAAGTATATAGTGTCTTTATAATCGTTCTGAAATATATATTGGAAAGTGAATGAAATACTTAAAAAGGTTTTATGAAAAAATTTTTTCTTTAAAATGTAAAATTATGTTACCATTCTGATCGTTAAACAATAATAACCTCAGTATCTACTGAGAAAATTATAAAAAAAAAGAAACAAAAAAAAAACAGTGCTTATGAAGTAAGTTCTATAAAATGAAAATATCTAACAGCGTTTATAAAATAAAAGCAAAAAATACAAACAGTCAATGTCATTTTAGGCATTCTCAGTCAAAAAGTCAAAGATTTAAGATTTTCTTAAAACATTCAAACCATTGAAATCTCAAAGTCAGATTGTCCACCTCAACCTAAACATCTTTTATGTAGGTTGTGTAGATAAACTTTATCTGAAAAAATATAAAGATATGAACCTTAAACCAGTTAAAGAAATATCTCTCTCCAATGAACAATGTTTATTTTAAAGTAGTTCACCGAGTAGGAAATAAATAAATAGTTTTTAATATTTGCCGACTAATGGCATTTGTAATAATAACCTGCACATATGATCCTGGAGTTCCATAACATTTGGATCATCTCTGAGACCCAAAACACCCAGTGATCATAACAATAAAATCCACTGTCGCAGTTAGTGTATTAACAAGAAAGTATTTATTATCATTTGACTTCCATAATGTCAGATTATTAGGTATTATTAATACTATTTTCAGTTCTGTTAGGTTCACGGGAATGAATTCAAATTCAGATTGTGATGAATTAAGGCTGATTATAGCTTACACTGTTTATCCGTGTTTTATTTATGAGTTTTTGTCTATTTAACAGGGCCTTCTTGGGGAAGGACTGGCTTTGGAAGCTGAAAAAGCTTTATGCAACCTGTTGTGTTTTAATTCTGATAAATTGATTCGCATGAAATTTATTGAAGGAAGTCTTGAAAATGTGGCAAAGAACTGGTTAGTATATTATTGTTTATTTATTTAAATTAGTTTCGTTATTTACTGGTAGTGGGATAGCTTGGTGGTATGATAGTGGCATATTTAATGGTATGTTCTTTGTTGGTTTGTAGTTATAAGGTAAGTGCTCTATTTTGTTTCATCTAATATTGGGGGTTTACAGCGTTGTTAAGATTAAGAGAAGATTAAAGAAGTGTTAAGAGTTTTTTATGAATTAATGTGATTTTTTTTCTGGCATACTTAAAAAATTGTCATTTATTATTTTTTTTTTCCCATTAATGAGAATCTATAATTTGTTAAAATGTGCTGTAATAAGTGTACTTTATTCAACAAAATTAGATTTACTGTTTATTAGACAAAGTATCAATTACAATCAACTTCGACATTTTGAAAGTCATTTACTTTTAATTGCCATAATTCAAAACGTACACAAAAAACTATTTACAAGATGAGGGACCAATGGGACTGTCTTTGTCAGCAGTTTTGGCTGAAATCTATTTAAATACATTTGAAAAACTTCCAATAAGAGCCATTACACACATCACATATTCTGTTTGGCGAGCAGTATTAATTGGTGATTATTGTAGGCAGAGGTCCAAGGATTTTCATAAAGTTAGGCCCTAAAAGATACTCCTGGTGTTAATTTTTTTAGGGAACAGGGAAATAAAGACCCTTGGTGTTTTCTATATAAAGTCCTAGGGCGTAAAAGAAAGAAAGACATTTTTCTGTCAGCTCTCTCAACCGAGGAAGATGTAATTTTTGACAGATGATATTTTTATAAATGACCTCTTGCCAGATGATATTGAAACCGATGAAACCTTGTATCATCTACGAGTTTGAAAGGAAGTTGATAAGTTTTGTCCTGATATCTTAACCTCTGTAATTTCCAATGATAAGTTATGCTATGTAATTTGGAGGTATGACTGGAATAAAGCCTGAGTTTTGATGGAATTACAGTGGAACTTCTTGCCTGTTCTGTTGGTACTCGACTAGGATCTTTAATATTATGGTCTTCGCTGGTTATTTCTCTGTTTGTTAGAAAAAAGGCATTCTAAAACTTCTATTTAAAGATTGTGACAAGGACCCCACCGTGATGTTTTCTTATATACCTTTGATGCTGTTGCCAGTAATTAGAAAAAGTTCTGCACCTGTGTATTAATGTTAGGTTAACTTAGGTTAGCACAGAGGATGCTTTCTCAAGATTATGAATATTGGCTTTTCTGAGTCTCAATATGTCTTAGTTGTCTTCTTGGATATATCCAGCACTCTTAATAATCTGTGATAGCCCTTCGCCCTGATCCAGCTTCAGAAGTGTGATTGCATGCAAGATGAAATTAATGTACTATCCAATTATTTCAGCAATCAAGTCATCATTCTTTGAGACTGCAGCTCAGAGGTAGAAAAGTATTTAATGGATTCTGTAGCGTTTCTCAGTCATTCCATTCAATTCTGTTAAATTACAATTAAAAAAATTATTTAAAAAAAAAATTGTATTAAAAGATCTTTCAATACAATCTGTAAAGCAAAGTTAATCTTAAAAGATTGCGTTTACTATCTTTTAGGTATAACTTTGCTTTTAGAGCATTAAGTTACAATCTCCACTAGATGACAAAATTTTTTAATTTCAGTCGTTCAAACAATAATTTTTCAATTTGCATGCACAGTTTCACCAACATTAATAAATGCTGTTGTGATCGAACATTAAGGCAAAATTATAAAAATTAAGCTAATATTCTTTGGTAAGTACATCAAAGATTTACTGTTTTTAGCTACAGTAGATTGGATATATTTTATTTCACGTATTTTCAGATATAAATGGTCGTTTTTCATTTATTTGTTACTGAACACAACCTGTTTTGGTTTTGCTTAAATTCTTATCTTTTCCATTAAAAACAGACAAAGAAATTTACACAATTTTCTCATATTTTGAAAATCTTGATTTAAAAATCTCATTTATATGAATCTTATTTGAATTTCATTTTGCGTGGTGCTAAAATTGTGTCCCATATAGATATGTTTGTAGCACATGTAAATGAAATTTAAAATACAGTATATTTTTTATGGTTTTTGTTAACAGAAATAATTAATTTTGTGCAAAGTTTGAATTCAGACAGTGAAAACGAAATAATGTTATAACAGAAAACTTGCTTGTACATTTATCAGTACTACTTGGTTGATAATTGTTTAGATTGTCCACATTAAAGGAATGTTAAGGTGCCTAAATTTTGAATTTTACAAAAATATATGGTGTAAATGTATCCAACCTGCCTAATATTTAAACTGCATATTCTATTTTCTCCCCGGTTATCATGCATTTCCTTTTTGAGATTCTACAAATTGTGCAAGTTCAAATCCATCTTTTCAGAATCAATAAGAAAGTTTTACCTAAATATCATTTATGTAATCAATCTACCCCAATGACATTTTGCAGGATTCCATTCTTGACTGTTATTATAATATATGGGAAAACCATTTTATTAAAAACCTCCTGTTTGTAAGTATTTTATTCCTCGCTTTTATTTGAGAAATATCCTGCAATTGTGATTAATTTTTAATTAATAATATTACTCAATCTAGCCAAATTCATAAAGACTTTTTGAAGTTTAATATTTTATATGAATTCCTACGAAATGTATATTCCTACGTTCAATGTTTTTCTTGGTCTGCTAAACGAAAAATTAATCATGACGTAATTTTAATCATCTTTTACGACCCGATTATTTTCAATCAATTAAAAACCAATAATTTTGTTTGGAGCACAGATGGCTGCTTCTATTAAGTTAAATAGAAGCAGCGATGTATTGTGTGTAATTCTTTAAGGTCTACTTTATTCACTTTTAAACAGCTTGGAATTGAGAAATACTTTTTTCATACGTTCAGTAAGTACGGTTGTTAGTGAAATTGTTGAGAATGAAAAGAAACTAATAAGCTGAGGAAACAAAATTTTCAAGGCATTCAGATCGAGTAAGTTGTTTTTCTTATCTTGAGTTCTACTTCTAGTATAAGCAAAATTATTAAATGAAAGGTAGATTAATGCAACACAATTGGGATGCATTATTTTATTGAACATCCAATTTTCAAACATTTAATGAAAATACTTCTTCCTGTAAACAGAAGACTGTAATGTAGTTAAGGTTTAACATCACTTTATGAAAATCTAAGGTGTATTCTAGGCTGAGCATGCCACTTTGCAAAATTTGCAGCAGCATTATAATAATTTTTAACAATCTATGACTATTCGTTAAGATTAACCATTATGTTACCATAATACCTACTATTACCTACCATTATGTTAGACAGACATCTTGCAAATTAGTTTAATGACCGGCTGATATCAACTGTGATCTCAGATTTGGTTCCTGGCAAGTATTAACATTTTTCCCACGCTCATTTTAGTTCCTTCGTTTTCCTTTTTAAAATATTCTTTAAAAGATGAATGTAGTCTTAATAAAGAAATAAAAATTATTACTGTTTACATACTTAAAACTGCTACCACCTTGCTACATCTAGGAAATTTGTGTCTGCCCTCAGAAAGATTAAAACCTCAAAAGCGAGTGATGTTATAAATTGATCTGTAAAGATAATAGTTGCAATTTACTTAGGGCAAACTGAAAGAAAAATTTAAGCAGAATAAATAAGCATTTGGCTGGTTATAAACACAGAAGTCCAAAGAAATCAGCCATTGCCCTATGTTGCCTACAAACTCATAGAGAAGTAAGCTATTAGAAATGATAGTTTAGAAATGTATAAAGTAAACAAGAATTGGAGTCGGGAAACCTACTTAATGTGATGCAGAGACTTTGTTGTTGAACAACCCACAAAAGTTATTAAACTTTTTTTGAATTTTATTAGTAATCTTATTATTTCCAACTACGACAAGTTTTCAATCGTAACATTATAGTTTCTCTTAAATTTTGTTCATGATTGTAGTTATATCTAATGTTTTTCACGATACCTATTTCTTTCTTATTATAAATTTTTGCTTTATCCAAACTATGTAAGGCAGCATGCATTAGGTCAGTGTAGGCAATCTCAGTTTAGATGTTTTTAAAAGCAAAGTTCATACTTTCAATGGGAATTGCTTAAAACCAATAACAATTACTTGTATTTTTTTTGCTAAAAACCCTTAAAAATATTAGTTTTATAGTAGTTATAGAACTTATTGATCTGTTAATATATATTTTTTCTATTCTTCATTTATTTATTTACTTATAAATGTTTAATGATAATGATGATTAACGATTAAAATTACCATATAGTTTTTTAAATTTTAAGTAAAAATGTTTAAAAAGATAGTGTTTTAGATTATAATCTTTATTTTTATAATTTATTTTATTAATTATTTATATTTATCAGTGTCAACCAGTATTAACAGATTTGGGTTTAACGACAGAAAAAACAAGTTTAAAATAATAAAACGGCAAACGTTAGAAGAAAAGAGGATCTTCAGCAGCAAAAAATTATCTAATTCAACTAAAACTTGAGCAAAAATAGAAATTGTAAATTAAGACATGAAAAAAGAAAACAACGTATAAAATAATAAATCATATTTATGAATTTGATTAACATCAAATAAATGTTAATAATTAATACAATTAGGTCATAATGATAGTGGTGGGGTGTGAATAGCGAGGTGGTTTTTTCTTCAGAGACCTCAGAGACTTTTTTTCTTCTTGACTTCACAATTTTTTTATACTAATATTCATAATTTTAAATTCTATTAATATAAACCATCTAGTAAAGAATATTGAGATAAGACATATCTTACCTTAGTACTTTTGCAGGCTCCCTCATCCTCACTCGTGATTGAATTCATTTTTTAAATTGCCCATTAAACATCTTTAAAATATTTTTAAAAAATGATTAAAATTAATAAAATACTCTTACTAAAGTAAACCATGCGCGTTGTGCAAAAGTATATTGAAAATGACATATTAATGTATTATATGATACTGCTTTTTGTTGCTGTTATTTATTATTTTTTTTTTAATAAAATGAATTTAATCATGATTGAGGATTCTGCAAAGTAGTATTACGATAAAATTAAGATAGGGTATGCCTTATCTCATTCTGTGTACTAAGCGGTATATATTAATAGAATTAAAAATATAATTTAACAGTACAGAGGAATAATAAGAATCTTAAAAATATTAATTTGAGTAAAATAATTTTAAATTTATTTTTTCTCAGAGGTAAGTGTAATCTGTTTACATACATACATACATACATACATACATTTAAAAAAAGAGATTCCAATCATTTATTAAAGATGATGAAGGACAAAACAAATTCCTTAAGTTTGGAAACTGGTTAATTATGGACTATTAAAAGTTAATGTAAATATGTGTTATCAAGCTATCATGTATTGATAATAAAGAATGTATCTGTAGTTGTAATTATTATTGAATAGAATAAATTTAGATTTGAGGAGGTTGATTGATATATTTTATATTTAATTATTTAAAAAAATTATTCTCTCTTCAGTTTTGAAAATAATTACAATTATGAAAATGGGGGCTCATCTTTTTCTGTTTTTACAAATTATGAATAGATGTAAAAGTGAATAGATGCACCAGTTACTATTATTGCATTGGGACAACAAAATATCTTGTTATAGGATATAACAAGGAAATAGTGGCTGTGATATCACTTTTTCATCTGGCATAAGTAATTATGAATTAAATTCTTATTCGATTTGTGTTAAATGTAAAAAAATATCATATATTTCATTATATAATAAATTAATGGAAAGTTAACTTCTGTGATTTCTGATATAATATTGTACTAAAGTTGTGGTATTTAATGTACACAAAATCTTAAAACATATATTTAATAAATTTTTATGCAAATTTTAATACTTATTTTATTTTATTTTGTAACTATAAAAAAAAAATTAAATATAAAATTAATTGTAAAACTTGTCAAAAATTTTTACCAAAGTAAAGAAGTCTTTAATTTTGCTTTTATAAGTTCATTTTAACATAACTATGAGAATTAAGGGGTAAATTTGGTGGTTTTATATATATATTTGTAAAATTGACCCTTTCCGTAATCATATTCCTCTGCACTATAAAAATTATATTAATTCGATCAACCTAAGTATAGAATAATAAAATAAAATAAAATAGGATAACACCTACTTTATTTGATAATTCAAGCAAGAGCACTTTCGCAAGTCCGTCACATCATCAGTTGCTCTATATAATTTTTCAAATCATTCATACTAAATTACACATTAAAATAGAAATTAAAAATTCTATATTATACATAAGATTTAAAATTAAAAATTGTTAAAAGATACTTTACCAAATTAAATCAAAACAGAAATTAAAACTAAACATTTTTAAATTCAAAATTTAAAAAAATTAAAAATTGCATATATATAAAAAAGCATGAAGTCATTTAATAAAATTAAATTAAAAAGTCAAATTAAAATCAATAATAAAACAAAATTCATGACTTCAACTCTGTACAGTTACATAACTTTGGCTAGCTAGTCCATATGGATTTCTATATGGATTGTTTACACTGTATATATATATATATTATTACAACATATATGCCTAATTTAATATCAGTGGGCGATAATGGTAGTAACGATGTGAACGGGGCGCACAGTATATGGACACGCTGATACTCCCACCATAGTGGTGCTGCAGCCCCGCCACTGTCAGGCTCCAATAAAAGAGCATGCAAGTGAATTTTCAATTCATCGTCGACCACCACCTGAAGAATACCAAGAAGAAGAAGAAGAAGAAGATGGAAGAAGGCAGAAGTTTCCTGGCCACCTCAATGTGGGACCTCCCGGTAGATGCCAACATCCCTGCTGGAGCAGCAGGCCTGGCCAGCCCACCAAGGGAGCCGGTGGACACAGATGCTACCTTTCAGCTCCGGCTCGCCGGGCTTCAATCACCCTGGCCGGTGAACTCAGCAGAAATAGCCAGCCCAGCATGGGATCGCTTGGGGAGAACCGCCGCCTAGGATGCACCGACGAAGGACGATTGATGCCGACCTGACACTGCAGGGCTCTGGGGGCCACCACTGCCATGCTGTAGTGGGGACCCAACTGGCGCTGAGGAAAAGACTAGTCTGACTTTAGTGGATGAGCCACAATTCCCCGATTTTGCCGGAGACCAGCTTCTGGACCCAACAGCTCTTCTCAGAGCTAACGAAAAAACGGCCCTTTTCAGGACCACCACAACGTTATGAATTACGAGCCATCGAAGCCAATCGATGACTAAAGCAGCCCTTTTCAGGGCTACCATAAGGTTAGTAAGTGCCACATACTGTTGAGCCATTCGGCGACAACTTATTAAGGAACTTAATCGTTTGAAAACTGGATGTAATAAGTGTAATTACTTTTGAATGAATGTAATATGTCGCTTGTGGCTGGTTGTGAGGGTGGGCCACTCTAAACTGTTGAACATCTAATTAAATGTTGTCCACAGCGAGCATAGAAGGGAGATTCACAAGATGTATATTATGCTACTCCACCTGCAGACAAATTGTGGTTCCCCATCTGAAAAAAATTGTATTATAATACTCTGCTATTATAATTGTTTGAATATTTAGTTTTAATATTTTGGACATAGCACATCTATTTACCGTACATATATGATATGATTTTTTAAAGTTTTAGAACATAAAAAATTTGAACATGAAAACACAAAAGACAAAACACAAGAACACAAAAAAGGTTTACTGATAAGAGTCAGGTCTTAATATTTGAATTGCAGAACTTTTTAGTTTCACCAGAAAAATTTTGCAATGAGAGGCAGTGCAAGGTATTATATGACTTGACCAGCACAGCCAGGAAAATCATGCATTAGCTAGCTTATATGTTTGCTAGCGTGTGTGTGAGCCTGCGCGCGTGTGTATTTTACTGAAATTAATCTTTTTAAGATTTATATTATTCCTCTGTACTGTAAAATTTTATTTAAATTCTATTAAATAAACTACCTAGTACAGAATATTGAGATAAGATGAATCTTATCTTAATTTTTCATGCAGTTTCGCAGGATCCCGCATCCACAGTCATGATTGAAATAATTCTCGTATTGCATAATAAAAACCTAACAATGAAAATATTAAAATTGCATATTAATTTAAATGAGTGCGGCCATCTGTTGCATTTTTTATAAGACCGTCTCCCTCAAACACTGTCTAATAGTTTATCAAATTGAAATTTTGCTTTGTACTCGTATTTACATATGTAATATTTTTTAATATATTTAATTTTATTAATTTCTAGTATTTTTAAATTTGTGTTGATATCAGAAATTGATGTTTATTGTTTATTAGATAGTCTGCCAAATCAGATAAACCTAATTTATTATTTTTGTAATTTCTATACTGTTTAAGAAATCTAGTTTTAAACGATATATTGGTTGTTCTATGTAAATATCACAATCATTACATTTAATTTCATAAATTCCACACAGATTATTTTATTATTTTTGCTTTTTAAATATTATATTATGTGGTTATTAGGTTTGTATGGTGGTTTAAATATTTATTTATGTTTTAAATTATATTACTATTTTATAAATATTTTATGCATATTTTTTCTCTCTTTTATGTCTTATTATATGTTGTTTATAAAGTAGTTATTTTGTTATTGTGTTTGTTTTTTATAATTATTAATTAAAGTGTAACTTGTTCAAGCCGAAGTGGCACAGATCTGATCTAGGCCTAGCTAGCACGAGGCTATAAAATGCTACTCATGGAAGACAGTATATATACGGTATAAATTTTACGATATTTATACAGTACAATTTTTTTTTTTTTTAGTATTTTTTATACTAATGTTTATTCCAATCAATAAACAAATTCACCTCATAAATTTTTTAATTATTTTTAGTCATAAAAAAATAAATTCATAATCGAATAAAGCAATACATAAATATTTAACTAACTAATTTTTAAATAAAGTAAAAAAAAATAAATATAGTTATTACCTTGAAATAGAGGTATTTCTTGTTTTTATAATTATTTTTACTAGCTCGATAATCCTCCATCAGTAGAACTTTTACACTTAATGTTATAATGTATTTCGTTATGAATTTTGTAACTAGTACTAGCATAATACAAGTAACTAAAGTAAAAAATTACAAGTTGCTGAATTTATAGCACTTCACCTCTCTACTGCATGTTTTCCTGTTCTTCTGACGATTCTGATGAACTGTCGCTTCCCGAATTGATGATGACAGGTTCAATTTGTTGTTCTAGAGGTCCTTACAGCTTGCGATACTCATCTTCGTTTTTTTAACATGTTTGCAACATTTTATCCAATCCTCGACTGAGAGTTCTGCAAATATTTTTTGACACATTTCCATTGTTGCAGCTGTCGTAAATTGTACATTTTCGGCTGCGATCTGGTTCTTCATCTGTGCCCATATCATCTTGATGGGATTCAAATTGGGATGTAGGGTTAGGCGTAAAATAGGGAACCCACCTTTCTCTAATTTCTTAACTATCTTATACATTTTCAGATGATATTTATTTTTTTTAATTGTCTCGTACAACTGAACTATCAAATTTTCATGGAATGGTAAGCTGTTAGTCCACAGCAAGTCATTCATTGATTTTTTGTTGATGTTGAATTTGGTGCTTTGCTTTCTTCAGCATTGCGATAAGAAGCATTATCTAAAATAACGACGCTGTTTACTGGCAAGTTAAGCATTCATTTTTCTCTTATCCGGTTTAAAAACATGTTGCAGTTCATCTGAGAATGATGATCACCTGAGAAAGATTTGGCTTTTCATACTGTCAAGCGGTTGGGAACGAATCCCACTTCACCACCGGCAAAGATAATTATTATCATTTCTTCTTCCGAAACTGGCATAGCAAAACACTCAGGTGCATTTGAAGGTTGCCAACATTTTTATTGGCAATGAGAATTTAAAATGTAAGCCTCATCGACATATAGACAATTGGTCTTCCTTCAACTTTATTCAAATACACAAACTGTTTATACTGAATATCATGTTTTTCAATAAGAATTGCCCTGTTATTTCTGATTCTCTTCTATTTGAAATCCATGCTTAACAAAAGTGTCCGTAAACTACTCTTTTGCCCATTAAATACCCCATCACTTTTAGTTTTGCGGTAAGTTTCTTAGAGAAGGCAAGCAGCCCTCTTTTAAGGTGTATATTAACACTTTATGATGTATAGCATTCCGATCAAAACTGTCCGGGTTTGTCACTTCCTTTTTGCGTTTTAATCCTTTGCGAGAACAGAATTTTTTTTCTGAAGCTATTTCACAAGTAATTTGATAAACTGTTCTTTTGAGACTCCTGCGGCACATGCAACATGTTCTACAATGTTTTTGGGGTTACTAACAAACATTTCAACTGCAGCTTCTCTTGTCATGTACTTAAAAACATTGTGTATAATTTCTTTCCCTTGGTGGTGAATGTCTTTTCCATTTAAATTTGGCATAATATGCAAAATAATAAAATCAGTTCACTAACATAAGAATAGAGACAACAAAAATTTACTAATGTAACTCAAATAAATTACTTTCAAAATTTCACTTAAAACTTCAAGTACTTTGAAGAATTAAAACCCAAAGAACGCTACAATCGGACAATATCCGTACTCTTCGGATACACTCAATTAACTGGACAAGTTTTAATACATGTTGAGTCTCTGATGGCTGATACTAGACTGCCAACCGCATTAGAAATAAGTGCTATAAAAAAAGTGAGAATTTATAACGAGTAACAAAAAACTGAGAATTAATTTAAAGAGATTTAAATTTTAAAGAGAAATCTGAGTCTTAATAACTGCTTGCCAAAAATCATATGATTCATGTTATTGTTTGTAATAATTTAATTTATAATATAAAAAAAATGTATATATATATATATATATATATATATATAAACGGAAGCATTTACAAAAACAAGTTAGTCTGATTGAATCAGGAATGTTTTGTATAAATAGAGATTTAATTTTTCATTTGGATGTTTAGAATGACACATTGTTGGGTAAAGTTAACAAAAAATAAAAAAAAAACACACAGCTCGTATTTGCCAAAAGAAATTGGACTTAAATTAGAAAGAAAACAAATTAACTTATGTTAAAGCATAACCTTAAATTAAATGAAATTAGGAAATAAACATAACTTAATTTTACATAAGAAATATCAGCTGAAATCAGCATATCAGTAATAATAATATTAAATGAGAAAATACATGAATATACATTTTTCAAATACACATTTTGAAAACCTACAATTTAACAAAGCCTGAAAACAAGAGAACATAGAACACGTTATTTACAATTATATACTTAGAAAAACAAAACATCAATAAACATAGTATGACTGGAAAACTATTGCATTACTGACATATGCTGTAATATTGAAAAATTAGCAATGAAAAAATGTCATTAACTTAGAAAAATAAATTACAGTAAATCTTATTATTGGCTCTGGCCTTTCCTGGTTTATGAACATCGAACTTAGCATTAAATAATTAAAGCAGGTAATTCTAGTTTGGTGTAGAAAAAAGGCCACAATAATATTATAGTACAAAAAGAGTTAATTAAAATAATCAAATTGAAATAAGTAAATATATAAATAGAGTTCATTTAGTAGTAAGCTTTCTTGAAAATATTAATTACAAAGTCCAAAAACATAAATTCACATCAGGAGTAATTTGCTTTAGGTTAATATGAGAAGTAATATGTATATAGTTCATGAGTAGATAATACTTAATCTCGGCGATTAACAAGTTAAATTAGATTAAATTATAGAGTTAATTACAATAACAACAAATTGCAATAATTAAGCATGTAAAATAGGTTGCACCTGAACAATGACATAACCTTATATAAGCCACCTATCGTGACTGCACTTAAGCGAATAAATGGTTTTTTAAACTAAACTTGAAATTGAAAGGCATAAGGTATGATGAACTGACTGTTCCACAAATTTTAATGATGAAATAACTGTTGAACGTAATAAATGAAAATTGAACTTGCCTGTAGCACACAAATATTAGCAAGAGACGAACTCGTGAATGAAGGTAAATGAATACATACAGTAATCCTGGGCGTGGCCTGCAGTGGTGTATCAGGAATATAGGGGTGAGACGTGGTTTAGAGGTTGAGCAGGACGTGGCGTCTCAAATATGTAGCAATGAGTTTGGAGAGATTCTGCATCGATGAAAATGTAATCAGCAGCTCGAGAAGATTCGGCGTCGATAGAATTGGCAGTATGTAGTGATTGAAACACTTTCCACAGAGACGTAATATAGAATTTGAAGAATAACTTAACAAAGAAACGAGGCAAAACAAAACATAGAGATCGGCGAAGTTATGAGACACTGCCGAGTAGAGCTAGAGAATATTTCGACAGAGAAATACCACAACGTTTAAGCGAGTATGAATGCGATGAAAATATTATCACAAAGTTTGAGAGAGAAAGTCATAGGCGACTGTACCTGGTGAATGTCTGATCTACTCTGCCGAAAGGATGGCGTGAAAGAAAAGAGGGGGAAACCAAACCTAGGCAGTGGACAGGAGAGAGTGTGTAAAAAACAAGAGATGTGTGCATGTATCAGTATGGGAACGAAAAGAAAAAGGGTGTGTGAAAAAGGTGATAAAATTTGCGAGAAATGAATACACGCTGTCACTAAAGATGACAGAAGCAGACAGTCTGACCGGCGCCAGAAGTGTCAAACACGAAAACAAAAACCAAAGCAAGCCTATTATAAAAGTACACAAATGATAAGCCCAATGCGAAACATAGTAATAAATTTACCAAGCCTGTAGCGACAGCAAGACCCAACCCTAACTTTGAATTCATAGGAAATAACACAACTTTACGCAATGGCGTAAACACACATCGTTCAGTTGTTATTTACACAAACCCGAATAAAGAAATTTTTCTTATTTATGACTCATTGCCTAGGCTAGCATATGGTTGATCGCCATTCCCAGAACAAAGTGTGAAGAGCGTAGCATAAACAGTAGACATCAATCTTGTGCTTTTTGGCTCGGGTATTATATACAGTAATAAATAAATATACTTTGGCTTATACATTAATTAGTGACAGTCGATTAATCTGCATAATATTTCATAACATATCTATTTCAGTATGAAATAAAAAAACAAATTAAAATTTAATAGTATATAAACTCAGGATTAAATAAGTAACTAATAAATATAAGACGTGAATTTGTTTATTGATTGGAATAAACAATAGTTGTACGGTAGGTAGCAATATATACTGCTGTACTGCTCATCAGATCTGTGCCAATTTGGCTTGGACAAGCTATAATATCATATCCATTTTCAACCGCTATATGTTTTATGATGATTATTCCTCATTTAACTTTTGTTAGTTATTAGGTGTGTATTCTACTATTGCTCTGTAATCATATATTTATGTAACATTAATTTTATGAATTATTTATAATTTATGTTAATTTTATGAAACCAAGGGTGATATGATTCTTTATGTATTGTAATATTAGATGTAAGTTTTCCATATACTAATGATTCAATTTGGTTGTTCTTGTTTATTTCGTTACTGGCATCTACGTAATTTAACGTGCTGTTATTACCTATTTCAAATCGGAATTAAAAATTTTTATTATAGGAATTTAATTTGTTTAATATTGTTAGATGTTGATTGTTTATTATCGGGTTATATATAATGAGTGTATCATCAACATAATGTGTGCATATTAAAACATTATTTGTTTGATTGATGCCATGCACTGATTTACTTTCACAATCCTGTAATTATATTTCTGACATAATTGCTCATAGTGGAAATCCCATAGGTAAGATATTTAAAAAAAATTTATTTCTGCTTTTAAATTCAAAATAGCTTTATTAACATATATTTCTTATTATAGTGATGATACCTTTAATAAATTCGGGATGTTCTTGGTTACTTTTTAATTTATTTATACTTTTTTTAATATATATATTATACTTTTTAATATATTTTATATTATTTTTACAGTGTGGTTTATAGCTATGGTATGATAATATGTTAGTTGTGTCCTAACTAACAATTCTAATGTTTTTGTTTACATTTAAGCTATTTACAAAAAAAATAAACAATCTTTTTTGAATTTATGAAATTAAATGTAATGATTGTGATGGTATTTACGCAGGAAAAATAAATAAGTCCTTTAAAAATAAAATTCTTGATTATTAAAATAACAAAAATAATAATTATCTAATATGGCTGACCATCTAACGCACAATAAACATTCTATTTCTGATATTAACACAAATTTAAAAATATTAGAAATTAATAAAGACGATATAAAATTAAATATATTCAAAAATGTTAAGTTTATAAACATAAACAAAATTTCAATTTGATAAACCATCAGACAGCATTTGAGGGAGATAGTCTTAAAGAAACTGCATCAGAGAGCAGAAATCGTTTAAATTAATATGCAATTTTCATTATTTTAGTATTTTTATTGTTAGATTTTTATTATGGAATTATTTGAATCAAAATTGTGGACTGTACTTTCGTGGGATCCCGCAAAAGTAGTTGCATGAAAAATTAAGGTAAGATTTGTTTTATCTCAATATTCTATACTAAGTGGTTTATTTAATAGAGTTTAAATATACGAGGGATATCTCTAAAGTAAAGACCACTGGGAAATTTCTCTCCATAAGGTTGGCGAACCTCTGTCGTTCATGGTCACACTAGTAATGTACACATTGCATTGTTGTCTAAGTTGTCGTGTTGTAGTGTCCTTTATTGCATGTGAGTTATTATGGTATAAAATGAATAGGAAAATTGTTGTTTCCGCCGACTGTGAAATACGTGGACTTGATGCTTTTTAAACCATCAAAACGTTCAACCGGCTGAAATTTGTAAGCAGTTGTTTGCTCTGTATGGTGACATTGTAATGAATAAAAGAAACATCTGAAAATGGAGTGAAAGGTGTAGAAATAACAGAATTATTGTTTATAATGAAGAACTTTCGGGAGGACTTGTTGAAACACATCGATGATGTAATAAGAATGATCGTCACTCAGTGATTTCTGACCCGGCCCTTCTTTTTCCTGATGTTTCAAGAGCTGTAATTGGTCACATTGTTCATGACCAATTAGGCTTCAGAATATTGGGTGCCGCACATCTTAATGGAACATCACAAAAAATCCAAATGGGGATCTGCTTTGGAATTATTAATGCACTACACAGAAAAAGGCGATGAGTTCCTTAATTCAATTGTTACTGGTGATGAAACATGGATTTTGTATTACACTCCAGAGAGAAAATGGCTGTCAAGTGAATGCCGTCATCCTCAATCACCAATCAGACCATTAAAGGTCAAGCCACAGCCATTTGGACGCAAACTGATAGCCACAGTCTTTTGGGGTCGGTTTGGCATACTGCTGATTGATTTCATGCCATGTGGAATGACTATAAATGTAGACGCCTACTGCAAAACCATAAGTTATGGCATGCCATTCAAGATCGGTGACGTGGGTAGCTGACTGACGACGTCGTCCTGCTGCATGTCCACATGTTACAGGTTTGATATGTGATTTACTGAGAAAATTTTGATTGGGAATTTTAGGATCGCCCACCAATACGGTCTGGTTTAGCTATTTAGCTCCTGTTACCATTTGTTTGGGAAATTGAAAGAATTTTTGAGCGGTAAGCAATTCATGGGTGATGATGAACTTAAAAATGCTGTTAATCAGCGACTAAATAGACTGGTGGCAGAAGAATATGACAAGGGTATGTTGAAGCTGGTGATCGCTACAATAAATGTCTTAATTCAGTGGCGATTATGTGTAGAAGTAATATAAGGTATGTAATTTAAGAGAAATAAATAATATTTATAAGCTTTGCAGAATAAATCTTTTTACAATGAAACGGTCTTTATTTTACGGATAAGCTCTCGTATATGTATACATATATGAAATATAAACCATCAAAATACAGTAATTTGATAAGTTGAACTTACCATATTATCAGTATGTATATATATATATATATATATATATATATATATATATATAAAATAATCAATTTATAACTTCAGTATGTAGGAAACCTACATCTAACAAAACCACTATACGTAGAGCTTCAAATTACCCTTGGTCATATAAAATTAGTATTTATACAAATACAGTAAATAGAGCAATTAATTATACAAAACATAACGTAAATAAAAATGAATTAAACAAAGAATTAAATATTATAAAACAGATTGTTATATATAATGGTTATGAGTAGTAGATTGGTAGGTAATATTTATAATAAACAATTGTTAAAAATTAAAAATAACTCAAATTTAATACCGATAAATAATACACAAAAAATTGACAATGTATATTTAAAATTTGACAATGTATCAGTATAAAATAGTCAAACACATTACAAAGGTTTATGATATTAATAAGTTTAAACCCTCGTACCAGACGAATAACCGCATAATAAAACACGTAATAAATAGTATATACTTCTGATGTATACAATTTGAGAGGTATTTGTAAAATTGAATGTAATGATTGTGACCGTATTTATATCGGTAAGACCACTAGATCTTTTAAAACCAGATTCATGGAACATTTTCAAAGTTATAAAAAAGGTAAACTGGGTTTATCAAACGTATTAGATCATTTGATTAAAAATTAAAAAATGCAATATGGATAGGAATAAGGGGTTTGAGATTTTAGAAAGGTATTATATTTATAAACATAGGAATACATTTCATATCAATCTTCAGACAGGTATGAAGATGACAGTATTATAAAGGCTGTGGTACATAGTACCACTATCTGTTTTGATAATAATGTTGATAGTTAAGTAAATTTTGATTTTACTTTAACAGTTTTAAGCCTTTTTTAAAAAAATTTTTTTCAACTTTTATGTTTATTTTCATTTTAATTTATTTGTTTATATTGACGTCATATTGTTCACATATGTAAAAATTAACTTAATTTTAATATGGGTTTTTATTAATTAATTTTTATAATTTTAAACAATTTTTTATATTTTACATGTTTTAAAATTTTAAATTTAAAAGTTTTTAAAATATTTGTAGAAGCTTTTAAAGTATGATCAAGTAAATTTAAATTTAATTTAAAAGTTTTTGATAAAATTTAATTAGTTTAAAAAATTTTAACGTAAAATATAAATAAGTGATATGATATATTATGTATTACGAGTTATGATGTTTTTTAATATATATATTTCAAAAAACAATTTTATATATATATATAATGCAGCTGATGATGAAAATTAAGTTTGCAAAAGTGCTTCTGCTTATGTAATGAAATAAGGTAAGTCATCCTATTTCAATTATTCTGTGCTTGGGTTGATTTATTCAATATATATGTTTAGTAGTATGATATATATATATATATATATATATATATATCAATCAATTAAATATGGTGAATTCCATCTTATGTTTAACAAACAGTAAAACTTAAAACCTTTAACAAAGTGTTCTTTTGTATATGTATTTATGCTGCTTCAGCCAGTTTGTCCTTTTAGGATTCTTTGACTGATCGTACCAGTTAGATGTATTACTCAAGATTAGAAAATTCATCACGGGCTCACATCTCAGGCTCATGTCTGTTGGTGCCTGTAGAATGTAAGAGTTTTGGTCCATTTTAGTAAGCGGTTATATTTCTTTCTTGTAAAATGCATCGAGGTCATCGGTTCTTTGTCGGATGGAAGATCCCGCAAGATTAACATCTGACAAAGTGAAGGCTGAACTGAAAATTTCCTTTCAACCACTTCCACCAGAAATTATGACATTTATTGTCATTAAACCCACGAAAAAAAATTTAAGATGGTAAGCATTATATTCCAATTTGTTAAAATACGTCCTTAATTTTACGGACAGAGGATTCATTATTAACTTAGTCCAGTTTTTCTTAGTACCATAGTTCTTTGTAAATCTTGATTTGTGAATTAGGGATAAGCCTAATTTTAGAATGAAATCTGACTAAGGCAGTGTAACATGTTCTCTCTATTTGAACAAAATTATTATTAATTGCTTATGAAAAAGGAAATTTTTGATGTAGAAGTGACATTCTTCTTTTTTCCCTTATCGACTATATCGGGGTGAGCGATGGGTAATAGACTACCGTTTTATTATATGCCTCCATCATTCCTCTTTAATAATCCTTTCCGCTAACAAACATCTGTACTCATAATCTTATTTTACTAATTCCTTATTTTTCCTCTGTTTTCTAGTTCTCTCTGCCCTCCTTCTGTCATGCAGTTTTCTTATTTTCCTTTGACATTCAGTTTGTAAATGTCACTGGCTTGTAGGGGATGCCCTGCCTTGTCTAATTCCATAATACCATTTTAAATGTTCATTTAATGCTTTAGATCTAATAATGGGAAAGAAGTGACATTATTTTATAAAAAAATCCATGTATTTACAGTTGAAATAGGCTGATTTAAAACTTACTAATCAAAAATATCTAATTGTTGCCTATTAGTGATTTGATGAAGATATTTGGAGATAGAACACCTAAAAACTCTTGCAAATACAATTTATTTAGAACCACTTACTATGTACAAAGTAAGTAAATTGTAAATTGCAAACACAATTCTAATTTTACAATGGACTGTGCAATCGCTAATTCAAGTAAATATAAAATTAGCAAGCGATTTTGACAGTTGGATAACGAGTACAAAATCAATAATTTACCTAATACAAAAGTTATTTAGTTATAATGTTCAGAAAGAGAAATTTGCTTACACTTTTTTCAGTGAATAACATCACCTTGTTCTCGTATTGTACTGATGTTCTCTGGTCCTCGGAAGTACTTATACCTCTGGACCTAGGGCTTGAGCTGTTGGCAGCCTTTTACCAGCTGCTGCTCCACCTTTCACCTTTTTTTTGTTCAAGCTTAATCATATCCATTGTTATACCTTCTAGACTATTCTAGAGATTCTTTCGAGATTTTTTTGTTTCTGCGTTTTTCTTTTTTAATCTGTTTGTCAATTTAGTTCATTTTTTCTCATATTCTAGCATTTCCTGTTACTAGATGTTTCCCTATCATTACAGTATTCATTTTTTCATTAAGATGCATTTTAAATTAGTTGTTTTACATCATTTTTTTCATGAACTTAGATTTTTTTTGAGAATTTTTACTTAAACCTGGCAAATTTTCTGTTGTATACTTTATGGGATGCAAATCAGATTAAAGCTAACTTAAAAGTAAAGTTTTCATTGGAGACTTTGTTTTTGTGTGAATTAAATTTTGAGCAGAAATTAAAATTGCATTTTGTTAGCTTTAATGGGTAACTTATTAAATAAAATGTACTTTGATCATTTGTTGTACAGCAACCAAAGGAAAATGAGATTAAAAGGAATATTGTTACTCTAAAAATCCTCCTTTATGTTTTCTAAAATAAAACCCTTATTTTGTTAGATATTTCCTCTCCTCTCTCACTTGGAACCTCAGATGCAATTGGTTGTGCTGTGAATACGTTGTTTGATGAAAGAGTAAGTATAAACAACATTTTTATTGCTCCGTTACTACTTTTTACCGGATTTTTTCTATTTTAGCGGATAACTAATTTTGTGCTGTAGTACAACATAAAAGTAGTGGGCAACCTAAAAATGTCTGAAATATTTTGTGTTTATTTATTCTTTGTTGCAGGTCTGTTGTGGTATCTTTAAGATTGTTACCGAAATTGTTTAGTTCATTCCAACAGTTTAGAAGTGGTAATATGGAGACAAATCATGTCACATTGTGGGCGCTTCAGGAGCACGCCATGATGGACAGGTTTTTTGAAAACCTCCGTGTTGCCACATCAGAAGGGAGTAAAGCACTACCTTTAACACATGTTCAAGTGAGGTTGCAGTTCTTAACACACATTTATTCTCCTTTAGGCTTACCAGAGTACATAAGGTATGTTGTCAGCTAGGTTATTTACTTTTCTCTATTATGAACTTTGGCCTGGGATCTATCCTTATATATAAATTTTTTCCTAAGATGTTTTGGATTGGATATTTAAGTATGAAAATTATAAATATTAACGCATCATGGACCCTGTGAAAATTGTGATAAATTCTTATTAAAAAACTTTTTTTGGAAAACATTTTTAATTTTAAAATAAAAGTTTCTGGTGGTTTCAGGAATGGGGAATATTTTTACAGCGACTCATTATTTTGTATACAGATTCTTTTTACTGTTATTGTTAAATTAGTCTTACAGTTTTGATTGTTTTATTTCCTGTCCTGAAACTTAAAAATAATTTTGTAAATTAAAATAAGCTCTGTTAATGGTTAATGAAATTAAAAATGAGTATTTTTTCTATTGGTTTCTGGGTTTATTTTTTTGCTGTAAGTTTAATTTTTTCTGTCACTTTTGTAATTTATTTTATGTGGGCTACTAATAGCTGAAGTTTGTTATTAAGGTGCATTTCTGACATGAATACTTTAATAGTAAACAAACCTGGAAGTGAAAAGTAAATAATAATATGCGACAAATAATTTATTAGTTTATTTGCTAATGACATAATGGTGTCATATAGTGACTTGATGAAAAAAAGTTACGGTTGTTTTTTTATTTTTCTGTTATTGAAATGTTCAGATGAAAAATGTTTTTGTGATATTGTTATACTTGTCATTAATATCTTTGTTTATACTTACAACTGTATTGGATGCTGACCTCCATGGCAGAATGGTAGTGTGTCTACATTCCATTCACTAAGTATTAAGTTCTGATTTAAATCCCAGTCAAGTTTGGTGTTTTTCATATACCAAAAATTTTCTTAATAAAAAAAGGTGACTATTATTGGGGGTTAGCCTGTTATTGCTGGTATGAATAAATAAATAATTACATTTGACAGCATAGGAAGTTGTGTTTTGCCTTGTTTAATAATTTTTGTAATACATTGTAGTGGAAGATGCAAATAGTTTGCATCAGATATGTAAAAAAAATTAAATAAAGGGCTCTGATGTGGTGAAAATATTGCAAAATGTTTTTGGTATGCCTAAGCTGCAGGAATGAGCATCCTGACCCCATAGGGGAAGACACCCTCCATGTGGCAGTTTTGGTTACCATACCACTCCCTTTGTACCTGGCCCTTACGGGCTTTACCAGAAGTCATCTTCAGAACCTCAGCAAAACGCATCTCTCAGCCTTGTTCTTGACTCGGTCAGGATGCCGCTGTTGCAAATACCACATGTAATATTCCTATCGGTGTACTGCTAGGAAATGAACTGTTTATAACAAAACACATCTATGTTTAGAGTCTTTAACAAGACTGAGTGACATGAAGGAACTGAAATTAAAAATGCAACTACCTACCCGGTAGGTTGAAAGTCGAGTTCAACACACAACCGTAACATAACACTAAACAAGAAATAAAAATAAAACTAAATAAACGAAACATTAAAAAACATCAAACCTTATAACACAAGAACAACAAAACCAAAACACAGAAAAGACCAGGCGTAACCCTAAATTCTCTCGGCAATCTGTTCTTTTGCCAGGTATCCGATGAAATTTTCAACGATTACCCATTCGGCCTGGTTTTTCCAATTATCATGGAGACTATTCGACCCAGTAATGTCTGGGTCTGAGCAGTTTATAAATTGTATAATTATTTCCAAGTCCGTCATGAATCGGTTGAAGATAATGATGGATTTGGAAGACCAAGAATATCGATGAACCGTGAAAAAGAGCAAGAAGTTAAGGAAAATATCATAACTGGGTTATCAGAACACTACTAGAGAAGTTGCTGAAGCGGTTCATGAGAAACAATTTTTATCAATAAGTTAAGCACGAGACAAGCAGGTAAGTTTTATTGTGAAATTGTTAATTTTTGTATTAAAAATTGGATCTAGAGATTACGGAGAAAATGATACATATATCGCTAATAATCCAACACTGCTCCAAGAAATGATCAGCGGTGACTCACGGGTGTAACAGAAGTTACTAATAAATTTCTTACTCTTCAGAAGAAGACTTTAATTTTCTTTGCTTATTGTGGTGTTATGTCTCATGAATCTCTTACCGGTAGATGTTTGGTCATCGGTAAATGCTGTTTGGACATTTAAAATGTTTGCATGAAGCTATCCATTTAGGATAACCTGATCAATAAAAGGAAATTCATGTATATTATACCGTATAAAATGTACCGACTCACATGTCTTACTTTTTTGGCCCTTGTGACACCTTTTTCACTTTATGAGAATGGAAGTTCCATATAAAGACAGTTTTTTATATCATTGTAGACATTGAACAAAAGAAATACTTTGAAGACAAAAATTTTGTATTACATCATACAGTGTTGTATTCTAAAATCTGTTTAGCTCATTTTTAATAAATGAAAAATTAATTTATTGCATCTATTTCTGATTATGAATATTAAAGATTAATATTTTGTGTAATTTTTTTATACTTAATTTAAGTAAATTATGTTACATAATATTTTGTTGCTTAGACTGAGTGTAGAGGAGTTGGACACACTTTGGAGTTGCCTTACTACCAATAAAGAATCGTGTGATGAGTTGTTCGCTTGGTTACTGAGACAGGCAAAAGCAAAAGATCAACACGCCTTGCGAATGGAAACTCTGAAACACTTATATACTCAGAAGTTGCCTACGTTAGAACCTGAAACCATTTCAATGACTGCTCTCAGTTTGTACCAACAACTTTGTAACATGGCAAGACTTGCTTCTGCCCATCTTGATGCGCCGATAGCTGTAGCTATGGATCATTTATGGAAAATCGCATTAAAAGCTAATAATACAGGTTTGTCTTTTAAATCCTTATATGTAGTCATACTGTGTGCTTTGTATTAAGTATTGAGATCTTCTTATATTCCGTATGCAATGATGCTTTTACTAAAGCTTGTGCCTATACAGACTTCACTTCTGAATTTAGTGATCATCCTGGTTTCTTCTAATTGACATCAATTAATTATAAAAATGTTTCCAATGATTTTGGTATAATTTTTCTTTTCTCCAATTTTTAATCTGAAGTTTTGGTAATAATTTATCCCCCAAGTATAATTCGGTTGTTTGAAGTAACTTAAAGTTATTTTTTACGATGTGAATATTGGTCTTTTACCCTGTTTTATTATCATGGATACTTCATCTTATTTAATTCTAAAGATTTTTACAGTTTCATAAATGTATAAACTAGGAATTGCCATTAAAATTAGTTATACAAAATACATTCGAGTTTAACAGAGCTGAATGGCACGTGTTTCTGTATTTTTAATTGTTTGCAAATCAATACATGAGTGAGGGACTTCACAAAAGAATTTCATATGTAATATGTGGCAATGTGAATCCATGATAAACTATTGTATTTAATTTTTACTATTCTGTGTAACAGTTTTTCTTATATGCAACAGATGATACGTCAACATTTAAGTCGTGAACATATTTATCCCATCATAAATACTTATCAGTGATATTCCTCATGAAATTTTTTATTTTCATTCATCATATTTTTGTTGATATGCATGTTTATTATTTGTATTATGATTGTTTATTATTGTAGCTGTTTGCATTGCTGATTTATTTCATCATATTTATTTTGAAATTCAATAAAACTTTTTCGTTTATTAATATTAACCTCTAGTTCTTCTTAGAAAATCATAGGCTGAATGGAAATCTATCTGTTTAAGTTGTTCAAGAAGCTTATTTGTATATGTTTAATCACAGTAGTGGTAGCAGCCGTGCGGTGAGTGTTTCAATCTCATAATTAAGAATCTTGGGTTTGAATCACTGCTTTTTTTAACTTCTACTTTGTTACATACGAGGTGCGACAATAAAGTAATGAGACTGATGTGAAAAAAAATGTTGCTTACCGTTTTAGTCATGTTTAGTATTGTCTCCTTCAAAGTAGTTCCCCTCTGATTGCACACACTTATTCCAGCGCTTCTGCCATTGATGGTAACATTTCTGGAACTCATCTTCTGTAATATCCTCCAAGACCCTCGTCACAGCTTTTTGGACATCTTGTGTTGTTTGAAAATGGTGTCCCTTAACCGCCATTTTGACTCTTGGAAATAGAAAAAAGTCGCAGAATCCAATTATGGGACAATGTTGGGACGGACACGAAGAACTAGTTTACGAAGTCTTTCTAAAATTTCTTTGTAGAAATATTGGTTAACTGTTTGTCCAGGAGGCGCCCGCTCATTATGAACATTTCCCTTGGAATCGAAGAAGCACACAACCATGCATTTCACTTTTGACTTTGACATGCGAGCTTTTTTTGGTCTGGGTAATCCCTTTGAGCACCATTGCGAACACTGGCGTTTTGTCTCTGCATCGTATTGAAAAAACCAACCTTCATCACCAGTGATATAACACGGCTCAACAAATCTGGATTGATTTCCGTTTGCTCTAACAGATCGGCTGCCACATTTTTCCGTGTTTCTCGCTGTTGTTGTGTGAGATTTTTGGGGACCATTTTTGCACAAATCTTTCTCATACCAAGATCTTCAGTTAATATTAGACGAACCGTTTCTCAATTGATGTTGAGTTCTTCTGCAATCATTTTCACGGATAATATTCAATCAGATCGTACGATTTCTCGCACCCTGATCAAGTTGACATCTGTCCGTGAGGTCGATGGTTGTCCACTGCAGTCTTCATCTTCAACATTCGTTCTGCCTTCACTAAATATTTTATGCCACCGAAAAACTTGAGCTCTTGACATAACATCCTCTCCAAAAGCCTTCTGAAGCTTACCATAAGTTGTCGTCGCGTTTTCACTCGATTTAATGCAAAAAGAAATGGCATACCGTTGGGCAATATTTTGCGGTATCATTTCTGTGACGAGACACAAACACGTGTTCACTTATTACAGCTCAACTCACGACTGAGCAGTTGCATCAATGTGCCGCTTGGACTAGAAATAGCTTATAGACCAAGGTCAAAGATGGTGTGCCCTACGCAAGCTGCAGGGTTGCCACATCTTGCAAAGAAAAATCAGTCTCATTACTTTATTGTTGCACCTCGTATATAGTAATGCAGATGATTTTTTTTTGTTAAATTGTATTTATAAGAATAGAAAAAATTGAATTACATGTTTGATTATTATTTTATTTGAATATATCAGCCTATATCTGTTTGTCAGTTATTAACCTTATAAAGTGATTTTGTTTTATAAAACTTAAAACTCTTTAAATAAAAGAATTTATTTTAATTTTCTCAAGATAACGAAATATGTTTGTTGCCTATTTGTTAATCCTTTTCATTCCCCATATGACTTCTATTCTCACATGTTCATAAAGATTTTTATGTTAGTAATTGTTATATTCAAATAAAATAATAATCGACAAACATGAAATTCATCTATTTTTTGTAAATTTTTATTATTATAATAAATGCTATACAATCTACACTAATGTTATAAAGAGGAAAGATTTGTTTGTTTGTATTGAATAGGCTCCGAAACTACTGGACCGATTTGAAAAATTCTTTTTCCATTAGAAGCCGACATTATCCCTGATGAACATAGGCTACTTTTTACCGCGTTATTTAAGCAACATATTTTAATTTTTCTATCTTTGTAATTCAGTAACTAGCAACTGTCCGTCGTCTTCGTGTCTCTCTTGACGCTCGCGTCCCCACCACCGCCTGTCTCTGCTCCCTCATCCCGCCCACACCCCGCTCGGCTAGCTAGGCAGCAGCATGTGACCTAAGCGTCACTGCGGTGCGGGAGGGGAGTCAATGTCACAAAATAAAGTGCCGTGCGGTCGGCTTCCTACGCAGCGGTTGTGTGCGATATCGAATATTTTTCCTTGAAAATATTTTTAATTTTTTATAATTTTTTAATCACCACTTCATATACAGGCTAATTCCTGTTTGACATGTAAGCAAATAATTTAGTATTAGTTGATGTAGTGTTTAGTTTTATCATCATTTCAAAATGCCCAAAAGATTAAAATCTCAACTTTTTAGAAATAGTTTACAGGCTAGGGCAATCAAAATAATTTCAAGGGTATTTCATTTAAAGATGAAAAAATTCATAAAATTATTCACAAAGGATGAAATATTCAGCAAAGTGAAATGTTACATGGCAAGTATGGAGTGGCAGAAGTGGGGTTTACCTCACTGTCATTTGCTGTTTTGGCTAGAAAGAAAAATCCAGCCAGACGAAATTGATAGTGTCATAGTTGCGGAACTGCCCAACCAACAAAACGACCCGATATTGTACGATACCGTGACTAAAAATATGGTGCACGGTCCATGCGGAGAGCATAACTTAACAGCACCATGTATGAAAAACTGTATCTGCACAAAAAAGTACCCTCGACGTTTCGTCAACGATACCCAAACCGGAGAGGATGGATATCCAGTTTATCGTCGTCGTGACGCCGAAAAAGGAGGCCAGAGCGCTATGCTAAATATCAGAGGAATTACTTTCTATATAGATAAAAGGTGGATTGTCCCTTATTCTCCATTATTGTGTAGGATGTTTAACACGCACATAAATATCGAGTACTGCCACTCAGTTCAAGCCATCAAATACATTTGTAAATATATCAATAAAGGATCTGACTAAGCTACTTTTAGCGTCAAAACCCAAACTATGAAGTGGAAAACTATGTAAATGGCCGGTACATAAGTACATCCGAAGCTGTTTGGCGAATTTTAGAATTTCCCATTCACGAGCGAAATCCTACAGTCTTGCAGTTAGCCGTCCACTTCGAAAACGGCCAAAGGGTGTATTTTACCGCAGAAACGGCTGAATAAGTGGCCCAAAACCCTGAACGACTGCAACAAATATCTTATTTTTTAAATGGGTACACCAACCTTGCGAAGCCGGGCCGGGCAGCTATATTCAATAAATTAAGTGATTCTGACGCGGACGAAGTCGCGGGTTTCAGCTATGTATCATATAGTTGTTAATTTTTGCAAATCGATTTTCACAATGAGGTACTATTTGTAACGAGTGAAAAAAACCCACGCGGACGAAGTCGCGGGCCACGGCTAGTAAATAATAATTTGGGTTAGTGTGCATATAAGAAAAAATAAAAACTGGGAAGTTAAAAAACCACACACAGGTTTGAACTTGGGACCTCTTCATTATGAAAATGGAACTCTTGCCTCTTGGCTGCTGTCACTGTTATAGCTGTAAATTTATAAGTAAGCTACTTGAACTACTTCAAATGTTTTAAACTGAGTTTACTCAGAAGCAGGGTCAAGTTAGAAGCTGCAATTTTGGATTTAAAGTAGTGGCTCTACTCCTACTAACATACAAAAGGGCATTAATAAAGTAAGTTGTAAGCCGATCACATGCTCTTGTAAGATCAAACTTGTGGTTGCCTAGTTGTGTTTAAAGCAACTTTGAAATATTTTTTCAAATTTTGTCTGTAGCACCTATATCTTTAACTTCAACATGTTTCTTGTTCTTAAGTGAGACTTAAGATTAAGTGCAAAATCTGAATAATAAGATTAAGTGCAAAATCTGCAACTTCGATTATTCTTAATTTCTCTTGTTATGACAGTTATCATAGCCAAATGCGTCAATAAGATTTAAAATACTAAAACTATTTTTTTTTATATTTTCTGTACCGTTGATTATCTTATCTGCAAAAGAGACAAAGGCTTAATAATTTTTTTATTTTCTAAAACTTTAATTTTAATAGGTTATTTGGATCTTTTAAACTTTCGTATTACGGTTAATCTCACTCAGCTCCTCCTGGTAAAACTTCATGGTTGTTAGCCTCTTTGCCCAACAGTAAATGAAAAAACGCAATTTTGTAGATTGATAATCCAGACTCAGCTAGGAAAGTTTCCTGATGGAACTGTTCTGTACAACTATATACCATATAACCTTCCTGGGAGCATATTGCACCCATACGTATAATCACTTCATGACAGCATCAGCATATGTGAAGGTTGTGTACAATACCATACTTGTATAAGAATGTGACAGCATTGTTTTGATTTATAACTTGTTCCACGAGACAAATAAAATTCATGGCGACTGATTGGGAATAATCACACAACTGACTATACGTATTAATAAAATTGTTAATAGCTATCATATGATCCACATGTTGGAACATGAAAACTTTTGTAATAAAAACATAGAATGATTATAAAATACAAATGGTATGTGACTGAAATGTATATAATTAAAAAATACTTAACACGGAAAACCAAGACAAAAGAGTGTAATGAAAAATTACTTCTTGATAAAACAGAAAAGATCTAGTTATTTTAATTGGATATTTTGTGTATTTAAATGATGTAAAAATCAGCATCATCTTTTAACAATAACAGAATAGCGACCTGCCAGCAATTAATCACTTTAGATTTTCATCCTTTATGAAGTGTATTAATTTCTGATAATTTTACATTACTGAAGGAAATTTTTAGTGAAAGAGAGCTTTCATTAAAATTTTTTTACAACTTTTAATTACCTCATTGTTTTTAATTATCATATAAACTTACAAATTTCTTATTTATTAATGGTGATATACTTCTTCACCAGATCTTCATCTGGTGAAGAAGAATGAAGTTCCATATTTTCACTTAGAATAACTTGAACATATTTACTAATATTATTCTTAATATATCAATGCTATTCCTTAAAAGTAATTTATTAATATAGCTAGTGTTTGTTTAAAATTTATATTTTTCTTGTAGGTTCCAAACCTACATTATCCCCTGTTTTCAGTCTTTTGTATTTATTTCTCGTTTTCTGATTGTAAATTAGATTCCTCTCACAATGTAAATGGCATTTTAAACTGTATTTGAAATGTGAATTAGAAGTTTTGATCATATTAAAAAAAATCATAGAAGTTTTTGATGTTAGAAACTGTGATCGATGACATTTTTGATTACTTCTAAACTTTCTTTTTATAAAATCAACCTTGACAGTACAGACAGTATTGACTGAGCTTTGCAAACAAGTCTTTGTCTCGAGAAACTTACTATGTATATAGGTAAAAATGAATCGTTAGTTTGTATTAAAACTTACAAATGTTTGTTACTATAAAAGTACTTTTTCCATTTGTATTCTATAAATTAAATCTTGGAATGCTGTTACTTCAGATTGAACAGATTTTAGTTTTAGAATATTGTAAAATAGATGACATACACAATTGACCTTAATTGTAATCCGTACATATTTTAAAAATGTTATATTTTTCAAAAGTATAATCTAAACTGTTAAATTATGTTTCATTTTTTACTGATTTTTGTTTGTTATATTGTGTAAAGAAATAAAACAACGTTTAATAAAGCAGATGAATACTGAAAATAAAAATAAAACAATCTGGTTGTTTTACTGTTTCATATTGTGTTCAGCCTGATCGGATATTTTTAAGTTATGGCAATGTGTAAGTAGTAACAGATACATGTTAATTCATATAAAAATTGATTTATGCATTTATAATAGTAGAAGTTAAGTTATTCCTATTTTATGGTTAGTTTATGATGATTGGATAAGTTGCTACTACTACTAAATAAGTTTAGTAGTAACTCAACTACTTCATAGTTGAGTTACTAATAAAAAGGATTGTTAGGTAAATGTTCATCTTTGTTTTTTTTGAAGTATAATGTTATATTTGTGAATGTAACTTACATCTACATTTCAATAATTGTATAATTAGCATGATGTTGGTATTGAAAATATTTGAACAATTGGCCGAAGTCTATCAGAACGTCTTCTTTCATCAACTTTTCTCTTTTGCTCTAGATGTCAGTATGGCGGCTATACAGTATTTGAACAGTTACTATATGGGTAGGCAGTTGGAACAAGAGAGCGAGTTTGTATCCCAGTGCATGGGACATCTTGCTGCTGCCACTGCAGATCTGCCAAATGCAGAAGAAGCCAGTTTGCTTTGCATTCAACGTGCTCTCTTGCTTTTAAAAACTCATTTAGAAACATTTAAACGCAGGTAATTATAGTAGATCAGTTTAAAATAATATTATCTTGTTAGGATATAGGAAATCTTGACTGTATGGTGGTGTGCATACTCTTATACCTTACATCCCGATTGGAATTGGAAAAGTGAGGAAGTAAATGAAATTTGAAAGAAAAAATGATGAGAAGCCATTTCTGTAAAAATGGTAGTATGAATGTATGAGTGTACATTGTATATTTTAACTATTTCTATTGCAGCATGTTCAAAATAGAGGCTTTCTTTGGTATATCCATATTTATATCTATACAATTCAATATTAAAAAAATAGTTATTGAATTAGATCCCAGTAATTATTCATCGTACTTATATTTACTATTTGCTGCTTGATTGTTTAGTACTTCTGTAATGATGACAATTATAGTATGTGGTAATGATCAAATACAACTGTTGTGGTTCTTTATTGTTAGATGTACCATTTATAAAAATGATATACCGATATTATATTTATTTTTATCATATGCTACTAATTTTTTCAACTCTTTTATTTGTTTAATTGTATTTTAAGTGAAAATTATTATTAATTTTTGTGTTATTTTCTTATTTTCCTGCTGTTGTACTTTATATATATATATATATATATAATTTCACTTTCTTGTGGACACAATAACTGCTGTAATTTTCTGCCATTCACTTTCAAATTTATACATAAAATATAACGACCCAAAATCTCAGTTGAGTTTGTTAATGGGCAAAATTGGACCATGGTGGTGGAAGTGGAGGATTTTTTCAAAAAAACAAAATATTACTATAACTTTCCTATTACGTAAAATATCAAATTCATTTAACGTTCTTACTATTCTTTGGATAAGGGCCTAAAACTTATTTAAGTAAAGTTTTTTGATATCACCAACCATTGGCCCAGGGTGGTGGAAAAAATGGGGTTTTGAGGACAAAAAATCATATCTCCCTTAATAGGCACAGTATCAAATCGGTTTAAGGTGGTCATTAGTCCTCTAAAAATTACCTAAGTTTTGTCTGAAACAATTTTTGATATGACCAACCCTTGCAGCAAGAGATGACCAAAATTTTGCTGGAATTGTAAGAAGATGAGACTTTTATGCTAAACAAGTGAAACTTTTTTCACATGTAACCATTGTTGTATTGAGTAAATTTGAAATTTTTCTTAACTTTAAGGTGGAAATCTTTTTTATCCCCTACTTAGCACCGGTGAAATCTACCTCTGTCTTCTGGCTTGCCAAAAGGGATTTTTTTATTCTGTTTTTTATACATTTTTTCTGTTATTTCATAGACTGTTACATAGACTTTCTGTTACATAGACTGAGTTATTTCTTTAATATTATAAGAAATATTTTTCTTCAAAATAACTTTGTGTATGAGAATAATTGTTGCTTGCCCACAGTGCTTTTGAAGGACTGATAGATCAGAGTAAAATGACACCAAAAATGACTTTTGCGGCTGTATTTGAACACTAGCATACATCTAAAATCTTTCTGAATTAAAATCCTATCTGAAACTCAAGTTGAAATATCTCAAAATTAAATTTAACCATTTTTAATGCCAAAAATGTGTCGAGGTGCATCACATTTAAAGAACAAGTGTGCCACTTTAAGATTTTATATATACATATATTTTTTTATTTAATTATTATTTTTTAAATAATGATAAATATTTCTGAGTAATTTATTATAAAATTTTACTAAAATAATTGTATGCATGCGTTTGTCTAAAAGTGCAAGTGGGTGCTTATGTATAATATTTTTCAAGCACGATCAGGATCGGCGATGAATGATTAGTATTAACAAACCTGTATCAGATAAAAACACAAAATTTATTAAACCAATTTAAGATAATTTATTGGAGTTTTATAAATAATACATTGTATACATATACATCGATAAGTGCCATGAATCAATGCAACTTATTATTCATACTAATTGATTGTGCCAAGAAGAAAATTCAATAACTGCTTTCTTCAACCTTGCTAAATACTCTGAATCTTCTATTAAATTGATATTATACCTACTGCAGAATTTTAAGAATTCCAAATGAACTGACCCATCAGCCTGCTCTGACCGCAAACCTAAACATTCTTTTCCTAAGAAGTGGAGGCAATACTTCAAACGGTTTAAAATGACATTTATTTTCAAATTTCAGAACTCCTGTGCTTTCAAAATCTTTAGAAAATTCCTTTAAGTGTTTATCTAAGTCTGCTCCAATCTGCTTTATTGAAAAACAACAGGTTACAATCTTATCCATTGACTTAAAAGCTGATACAAACGGTATCAACGGGAGTTTTCCAATGTCCTCGTAAACGGTTGAATTTAGAAGAAGCTCGGTAACGTTTTTTAAACTAGCACTAATATGGGTTTGGTCATATGCTTTGGCTTTGGCTTTTTTCTCAGTCAATCATAGGAGCTAGACCTTTTCAAAATAGTTAGTCGATGAATCCTTGCAGAACGTGTAGTTCAGGAATAGTACATTTTTGGACAACATAGGTCATGCCGTTTTCATAAAAAAGTGGAAGATTATCAGTGCCGTGGCAGTCTTTGGCGTGCTTTTTGTGTTCTCCAATGTACTTGATGTAGTCTTCTTTCAAGTCTCCATACGTTCTTAACGCTAAAAATTTGTTGCTAGCGGTCAAATGATTATCACTACTGCAATCAAGCTGATTTTTGACTCGTCCAATAGTTCGCTAGAGTTTTCAAAGTTTTCCAATGTCACAAAAGCAGTAAAGGCAGGGGTATATTGACGATGCAGTTTCAGTCCATTCTCTACTAATAGAAGCTTGAAATCGGCAACGAATTTGAAATGAATGTCGTTGAGGTTGTCAACTTAACTACGATTTTAATATTTTCATAAGGCTCCTTGATTTTTAGAAATATTTATACTGAAAGTGGTACTGTCAGGGAAAAAAAGGAAATCAACAAGTGTACATAGGTTATTATTGGTGTACATGTGTAAGGTGCCACAAATCAAAGAGAGGTTTGTGGTCAGAGCAGACTGGTGAGTCAGTTCATCGGGAATTCTTAAAATTCTGGAGATCACTTAGAGACTCTTTAAGTGATTTATAAGCAATCTATAAGATCACTTTAATAGAGTATTCAGCAAGGTTGAAGAAGGCAGTTGTTGAATTTTCTTCTTGGTACATATAAATTCAATTAGTATGAATATTAAGTTGCATTTATTCATGGCACATATCAATGTATATGTATTATTTATAAAAGGCTCTAATAAATTATCTTATAAATCGGTTTAATAAAGTTTGTGTTTTTATCTGATACAGGTTTGTTAATACCAATCATTCATCGCCGATCCTGATCTTGCTTGAAAAAATTATACATAAGCACCCACTTGCACTTTTAGACAAAGGCATGCATACAATTATTTTAATAAAATTTTATAATAAATTAATTAGAAATATTTATCATTATTTAAAAAAAAAAAAAAAAAAAAAAAAAAAATATATGTATATATAAAATCTTAAAGTGGCACACTTGTTCTTTAAATGTGATGCACTTTGATGCATTTTTGGCATTAAAAATTATTAAATTTAATTTTGAGATATTTCGACTTTAGTTTCAGATAGGATTTTAATTCAAAAAGATTTTAGATCTATGTTGTTAGTAATCAAATACAGCCACTAAAGCCATTTTTGGTGTCATTTTACTCAGACCTATGAATACAAATGACTACCACTGGAATCACCTAATATCTGTCATTATGTTTGAAATATTTATACAAGATTTTGAAAATAAAATACTATTATGGATAACATGTGTAGATGATGTTTTAGTCATATACGACCCTACTATAAATAAATGAACATTTGGTCATTTTAAATAAACTTAACAGATTTAAAATTTACATACAAAATAAAAAAAATAACAGAACAATACATTTTTTAGATATTGAGATCGAAATAAACATAAATGATGTAATAGAAACATCGGTTTATAGAAAACCCAAAACAAATAATATTACGGTACATTTAAATTTCAATCATCCACGGTCACATAAAATTAATACATATAAGTATCTGATATTTAGAGCTAGAGCTATTCATTATACAAAAAACAATAAAAATAAACTCAAAAAAGAAATAGATAAAATAAAACAAATAGCAATATGTAATGGTGTTGATGATAAAATAATAGGAAAAATTTATAAAAAACAAAAAATGCAGTGATAATTATACAAAAGTATTATGCCAGGAAACTAACACAAAGATTAATCATAATTTTTATTTAAAATACAATTACCTAAAATACATATGCGATAAAAATAAATATAAAATATGTATAAACCAAATAACCGTATTATAAAATAATTAAAAAATAACAACAATAAAAGTAATAGAGAGAATTTAAGAGGAATATACAAAAATTAAATGCCATGCATATATAATGCAGTGTATAAATATGAATTTATATTGGTAAATTCAACAGATTATTTAAGAAAAAATTCCAGAGCATTACACAGCCCACCAAATAATATTTGAAGATGATGATTTAATAAAAACATAATAAAAAACAACCTAACGGTTGACAATGATAATAGTACGAGGGAAAATACAACATTTTAAATATCACATTATTCCAGTACTGGACGGCAGAATCTGCCTATTCGTTGACTTCAAAATTTATAAAACAGTACATTTTCCACAAATCCACAATTCAAAAATTATAAAAACACTTTATTTTAATGCAATTATACATTAAATACCGACTTAAGGAGCAGGATTCTATGAAAATCAATTCTTGGAATTAATATGATAAATTTATTGTAATTATTTTGTTTTGGTGGTTTATATTAATATATATGTACAGGTGATTCAAAGAAACGGTAAATTTTGAAAGTTGTGTTGGTAGCCGTGGGTGATTGGTACCACTTGATAAGTGGTACCAGCCTCTCTAACCTAACCTGCCATTTAGTTGTCGTGGATCCTTGGAGTTGTGAGCAACGTGCATTTGCTATCAAAGCGTTTTCCAAAAATATGACAGTGTGGAAGGAGCGTGTAGAGAATTTTGCATCAGCACATGAAATTAAAACATGGATATCTAATTTTGAGGAAACCGGTTCGGCAATGAAAAAGAAATCTCCAGGACGTGAGCGAACCGTCCGTACACCACAGAATGTTCAAGCTTTACAAGATGCTGTCACACGAAGTCCACATCGGTCAATCCGTCGTCTCTCAGCATCTTTACAATCGCATAGTTCAAGTGTTCAAAGAATGTTAGTGAAGGACTTGCAATACCATCCATACAAGTTGCAGATCGTCCAGGAACTGAAACCGAACGATGCAGTTCTGCGAGCACAATTCTGTAATGTAATGCTTCAGAAAATAAATGATAACGAAGAGTTTGTTCACGAACTGTGGATGTCAGACGAAGTGCATTTCCACATCAGTGGATTTGTTAACAAGCAAAATTTCAGATACCGGGCACAAGAAAATCCTACGCCGCTACACCAGCGTCCATTGCACAGCCAGAAAGTGACCTTGTGGTGTGCTGTGTCATCTTACGGTGTTATAGGCCCTTATTTTTGTGAGGATGACAACGGTCTTGCGATTACAGTGACGTTGGCTCGTTACGTAGCCGTGTTTGAAACCTTTGTTGTGGAATAACAAAAGAGATTTCCACCAATTCTTAACACAGCCTGGTTTCAACAAGACGGAGCAACGTCACATACTGCCTGAATATCGATGGCAGCTGTACGCCGATTGTTTGGACAACATGTTATTTCACGAAATGGTGACAATAGATGGCCTCCCAGATCGCCTGATCTCTCAGCTTGCGATTACTTTTTGTGGGGTCACCTTAAAAGCAAAGTGTTCCACAGTAGACCTGCTACAACGGAAGAACTGAAGGCAAAGATCCGAGAAGCAATTGCGGAAATTCCAGTTGAGATGTTACGTCTAACCATGAACAATTTAACGAAAAGACTTCGTGAGTGTTTACGTAGAAGAGGAGGTCACCTGGTAGATGTCATCTTTAAAAAATAAACTAAAATGTATGTATCCTAAAATGGCAACATTTGTACAATTACATGAAATAAAATTCATTTTCTAAAAAAAATTTTTCATTAATGTTATTTAATTTTTTAAATTTCCCGTTTCTTTGAATCACTCTGTATATACTTTACTGAAATTAATTTCTTTAAGATTCATATTATTCCTCTGTGCTGTTAAATTTTATTTAAATTCTATTTAATAAACCACCTAGTACAGAATATAAGACACAAATGAAATGTCAGAAGACAAATGAAAGACATTTTGTTTTCATTTTTTCAGAAACATGAAATGTCTTTTTGAAGACAGAATATAAGGCATATCTTACCTTAATTTTTTATGAAAGTACTTTTGCATATCCTGCATCCACAGTCGTGATTGAAATAATTCTGTTGTTGCATAATAAAAATCTAACGATAATAATACTAAAATAATGAGAATTGCGTATTAATTTAAATGAGTGCTGCTACCTTGGTTTTTGTAAGACCATCTTCCTCAAGCGCTGTCTAATGGTTGATCAAATTGATATTTTCTTAGAATATGTAATATTTTTCTAATATATTTAATTTTATGTCTTTATTAATTTATAATATTTTTAAATTTATGTTAATATCAAAAATAAAATGTTTATTGTTTATTAAATGGCATGCCGTATAAGATAAACGTAATTTATTATTCTTGTAATTTGTATAATCTTCAAGAAATTTTGACAAAAAAAATTCTAAACAAAACTATTTTGAATCTAATAACAAATATTATACGCAAAAAAATATCTTACCTGTGGAATTTGCTCTATGAACTATTATGTCAGAAATATATTTACAGGATTTTGACAGTAAATTAGCACATGGCATCACCCATACACACATAAAGTTTTAATATGGACACGTTATATTGAAGATATTCTCATTATGTATAACCCGGTAATAAAAAATGAACATCTAATATTATTAAACAAATTAAATTCTTATAATGAAAATGTAAAATTTTGAAATATTTTTGAAAATGTCAGTATTGAAATAAACAAGGACAACCAAATTGAATCATTAGTGTATAGAAAAGTTACATCTGATAATATAACAATACATAAAAAATCAAATCACCCTTGGTTTTATAAAATTAACTCTTATACATATATGATTAACTGCGCAATCAAATACACACATTATAACAAACAAAAGTTAACTGATAAAATAATCATAAAACATATAGTTGTCGAAAACAATATTACTTTAATTAATAATATTTACTACCTTGCAAACAATACATAATAAGATACAGAGTGAAAAAATGTGCATAAAATATTTATAAATTAATAATATCATTGAAAACATTACTAATACTTACAATAAAGAAATATTTAAAACCACCATATAAACCTAATAACCGCATACTGTAATATTTAGAAAATCCCATAATAATAATGAAATAAACAGTCTGTGTGGAATTTACAAAATTAAATGTAATGATTGTGTTTGTATATATATATATATATATATATAAGAAAAACAAATAGATCCTTTAAAACTAGATTTCTTGAACATTATACAGTGCGTTTGGAAAGTTGCTTTGTATTGGAATTAAGGTAGTGCAATGACAAAACTTTCTTAATTATTACTTTGTAATTTTATTTCATTATTTTATAGAAATGGACATTACAATAACTGGAGTAGTTTATGAAAGGTGTTGAAAATAACCTCCTCCAATATCAATGCAACACCTGTGTATTCATATATTTGAATTTGTCTTTAAACCGGCTGATCTACTGGAATGTCTCTTATGTATATTGTCATTGCAGTTTTTAGTTCAACAGTCGTGCGTGCGTGGTCTGTTGCGATTGTTCTTGTTTTCTGCCCCCCATAGAAAGTAGTCTGGGGAAGTTAGATTGGGGAGTTGTGCAGGCCACAAACCCTCAAAATGATTTGTTCACCAAAGGCATTTCATAAAAAAGTCATTGACCTATTAGCTATATGCACTGTGGTGTCATCTTGTTAGAACCAATTGTGACTAATTTCAATTTCTGGTAACTCACTAATGAAGTTTGTTAAAACAGCACAATAACAATCACTATTAATTGTTTTTTCAAGAAAGATTGAACCCACAATGCATGTTCTCACACTGACTCAGACTCCAGTTTTGATCCTGTAAAGATTGTTTGTGTAATTTATGGAAGTTACTTGTCGACCACAGTTGTGTATTTCGTGAATCAATATAATACCCTCCCAGATGAAACCACGATTCATCTATAAAAAACATAATGTTGAGGATCATATGAAATTTTAGTCAATAAAACATTTAAATCATCGATAATAAGTTAGTCTTTTGGCATAATCTGTAGGTTTCAGTTCTTGAACTCACATTACTTTGTAGCAGAAAAGTTTCAGTTCTTTTCGTACTTTATGTGTGGTAGTAAGTCCAATATCTTGTTGCTGTGCGGTAACCTACGCGATGAGTTTGTTGGGCTTTTGGTCATAACATTTGAAATATGAAGCAGCTTCTGTTCATTTGATTTACGTGGTCTTCCACTTCGATCAGGGTCTTTAACAAAGCCTCTTGCCTGAAATTTTTTGATAAAAGTTTGAACTGCATTGCTGTGAGATAGGAATATTTTGAAACTTTTCAGAAAATTTGTGCTTCACAAAATCAGTGTACTTGTCACCTTCACGAACGATGTATTCAGTGAGAAAAATGTATTCTTTACTGAAAGAACCGTAATGTTTCTTGTAACTATTGATTCTGATAAATTAAACAACACAAAACGAAACAAAGTGAAGCACATTTGATCACAACTCAACAATGGATGTTTTGGGTTATTACTGAGCAATGCCTGACAAACCCACAGGGCAACCAACGTAATGCCGAAAAAACAGGATGTATTATATAATTCTATAGCATACTGTACAGCGATTTTGTGAATGCATTCTAGAAATCACAAAAATAATAAATTATATGTTATATGGCAGACCATTTAATAAACAATAAACATTTTATTTCTGATATTAACACAAATGTAGAAATATTAAAGATTAATAAGATAACATGAAATTAAACATAAAAAATATTACATTTATATACGAGGTGTGATAAAAAAATACGGTGAATGAATTTTTATAGCGGCAACTGCCGATGCTACATCCATATGCTGTAATTTGTCCAATAGCGTGATCAATTGAGACAGGTAGGGACAAGTTTTAACACGTTCGAGCTTGCCAGTCAGCTGCCAGAGCCGCTAGAGTGAGGTTGTGTTTATCGTGTCTGTCGCGCAACATGGATTTTGAACAACGCATTAACATTAAGTTTTGTTTTAAGTTGCAAAAGAGTGCCAAAGAAGCACATGAAATGTTAGAATCGGTGTACGGCGATAATGTGGTAACTTTGAGGACTGTGTACAAGTGGTATGACCGATTTAAAAACGGAAATGAGTCTGTTGAAGACGAGCAGTGTGCAGGACGTTCAATAACCTCAAAAACAGTTGAAAATTTGCAAAAAGTGGAAACAATGGTTTGTTTAAACAGGCGAATGACTATCGGAATACCTTAACATCTCGTAAGGATCCGTTCAAAGCATTTTAACTCTTAACGACGTATGAAGAAAGCGACCAGAAAAATGGACCAATGGCTTCCTTCTTCACCACGACAACGCGCCATGTCACACCTAGCTTCTCATTCACGACTTTTTGGCCGAAAAAAGTGTTCCTGTCTGTCCACATCTGCCATACTCACCGGATTTAGCACCATGCGACTTTTGGCTCTTCCCAAAAATTAAAACTGTGCTTAAAGGAAAACGTTTTGACACCATTGCCAACATTGAGAGGGCCACGACCGAGCAGCTGAAAGCCCTTCCGAAAGACGCCTTCCAGAAATGCCTCCAGTCATGGAGTCAACATTGGGATAAGTGCATTGCTAGCCAAGGACAGTACTTTTAAGGAGATTAAATCGAATTCTATATAACCTTATTACTTTTTTTAATAAAAAATTATTCACCGTATTTTTTGATCACACCTCATATTATATATATATATATCATTTTAAATATAATATAAGAATAATTTTTAATTTTAATTTTAATATGTAATTTATCTGAAGAATTTGTAAAAGGAATTTAATGCAACTGATGATGCGAGAAATTTTCGAAAGTGCTTTTGCATGCATAATGGAGTAAGGTAAGTGTCAGCCTACTTTGTACTTAGGTGATCAATTAAATATAATTTCTATATTAGTACAAAGGAATACGATTCTTAAAAGAATTGACTTTAGAAAAAAAATATATATATAAATGATATATTGATATAAAATATATTTTTTAAAGTCAGTTTTAAGACTCATATTCCTCTGTACTATTATACAAATACAAATGAATAACTTGATTCACCAAGTACAGAATAAAATTAAATTAGGTAGATGACACTTACCTTATATCATTATTTATACAAGAGGGTACTTTCACAACTTTCCCACATCTTCAGTTGACACAATATTTTTATTGTTCACGTAAAATTACATATACACACCATTAACAAAAAAAAAAAAAAAAAAAAATAATGATAAATACAATAAAACAGAATTTGCTAAAACTTTAGGTATAAACTTTATAATCAAAATTAAAAGTTAAAGTTAAAAATTCCATGAATAAAAATATGTCGTCAAATAATAAAAATATTAATTAAAAATTAAAATGATAAAGTTTGTGTGATTTGCCAACTTAAATTCATTCTTTTTTAACATATTTATCATTTAGAGATATCTCATTTAGGTTTTAAGAAAAACAGGGTAAAACACGAAAGTTTTTTTTGGAAAATACATGTTTTTAGGTTTGGAATAAAATAACATTGTAAATTTACTAATAAAAAAATAAAACTTTCTAGTTAACTTTATAGGAAATTTAATTCTGAGAAAATTGATGATTTAAAAAAATTATTTAAATTTTTTTATTTTTACACAAACTTATTTTCATTTGGAGAGTTGGATATGTTAATTTATGATAAAGTAAATAAAAATGGATTGTCTGCTATGCATGGACACCAGGAAAGTTATCTAAATCAAAGAGTACCGAATTGTAAAATATTTGAGGCGAGTTTGAGAAACAGGTATGCTTAAATCACAACAATTCGATGCTGGTCGTGAATGTTTTGTGAGCAATGCCAATACTGAAGAAGCACATTGATTGCAATACAATTATTTCCCATCAGAAGCACCAGAAGGTTGTCACATCACTTTCATATTTCGCAGTCAAGTGTATGCCAAACATTAAAGGGGAGCAATAATTACACCTATTCCATACAACACGTGTACAAGAGTTATTACCAATTGATATTGATAAATGGATTAAATTCTGTTGATGATTAATTAGAAAATATGAACATCATTCTCATTTCCTAAGTAGTATTCTAATTACTGATGAATCCTGTTGTTAAGTTTTTAGAGCTAGTATGGACTGTATTTGGTTGAAATGATGAAATGAACTGAAATCGTATTCTTCTAGGATAGTTGAATTTATTTTTGTCACATCAGACACATTTTAAACATTATACAACACAAGCCACATTAGTCTAATGAATGAACGACCGCTCCAGACGGAATTATACACTAGAATGTTATTAATAAACAACATAAGTCCCATTAGACTGTAGAATAATAAATTGCACTGGAATTAGACTATGAATTATATGACCGCCCCAGGCGGGATTCTCGACTTGAATGGTCACATTAGACCCGTTAGGCACCTTTGACTACATGTACATAAAAGAATGGTGCGGTTTCAGTAATTCATTGAAAGATTGTAGGGGAATTTCTAGATGTTATATTGGTATTCCTGAAAGCCTCCAACCCAAAGTTTGTTTATCAGCAGTTGTAACCATAACGTCAGTTCTTGTATTGTTGTTGCGGCGAGTTTAGCGAGTTACTATGTTCTCGGATAAAGACAAAGCAAAGTGTGTTTTACTGATGGCTGAATTAAAATCCGTAATTTTAGTTCAACGTGTGTTTCGATGTGAATTTGAAAGAGATCCACACAAAAATAACATAACACGTTGGTTCAAACAATTTGAAGAAACCGGATCGGTTAAGAAACAGCAATCAACCAGCAGACCAAGTGTACCAGATGAAACGGTTGAACTAATTAGACAATCGGCAATTAGAAGTCCTGGGAAGTCCATCCCCCATCAAAGCATCGAATTAGGTATTCCAAAATCAACAGTTCACAAAGTTTTACATAAAAAACTGAAATTACACGCTTATAAAATCCAGATACTGCAGGAATTGAAACCCGATGATGGTGTAAAACGTTACAATTTCGCTGTTGAAATGTTGGACAGAATAGGTGAAAACAAATCATTTTTAGACAATATAATTACAGACGAAGCTACATTCCATGTGAATGGATGTGTTAACAGACACAATTCACGAATATGGGACTCTGAAAACCCACACGCAATTATTGAGAAACAACGCGATTCGCCTAAAGTTAATGTTTGGTGTGGTGTGATCAAAAATCGTATAATAGGGCCTTTCTTCTTTGTTGAAAAAACAATTAATGAAGTTGTGTATCTTGACAAGTTAACCGATTATTGCTTTCCTCAGCCGGATGAACTCAAAAACATTCATCAACTTCATTTCCAACAAGATTGTGTTCCCCCGCACTTCAATGCATTGGCCACGTTCAATGCTTTGAACGAAAAATTTGGAGATCGATGGATAGGCCGGCAAGGATCCATACGTTGGCCTCCAAGGAATCCAGACCTGACACCTTGCGAGTTTTTTTTTGTGGGGGTACATCAAAAGCGTTGTTTATACACAAAAAAGTCACGACCTAAACCACTTAATAAACAGGATTAATGAAGCGATTACAACCATTAACGAAGAAATGTTAACTAATGTTTGGAGAGAAGTTGAGTATCGTTTGGACATTTGTCGAGCGACTAAGGGCGCACATATTGAAATTTATTAATTATGTAAAAAAATGTTTGAGACGACAAATTTGAAAAATAAAAAACATAAACTGTAAGTAATTCTGTTTTAATTTAAACCATGTTCAAAGCCACACCATTCTTTTATGATAACTCTGTATATAACCGCACTCGGTGGGATTCTCGACCGGAATGAATGTATGAGCTTGACTCACAAGCCAGTGCTAGTAGACACCAGAGCGCAGCATAAGCCGGCTCAACTAAGAACAGAACACCTGTTTTACAAAAAATTGCATTGTAAATTATGGAAACCCTCACACTTGGGCAGTAGAAAATCCCCATGAGACTGCTACAAGTAATTTTCACTGCACTTTTTCATTTAATTTGTGGTGTGGTCTTCTAGGTGATAACCTCATAGGTCCTTTTTTTCTTACTGCCTAGGCTCAATGGAAAGCAGTACTTCATTTTTTAAAAACAAATCTGATGGAACTCTTGGGAGATATTCCACTTGCAGATAGAATGCAGATGTGGTTTTTCAATTATGGTGCACCTGCTCATTACTGAGTGATGAATCATTTAAATAACATATTTAGTAAGCAGTGGATTGCTTGAAACAGACTGATAAAATGGCCACCTTGATCTTCGATATCACACCAGTAGATTTTTCCTTTGGGGTTGTATGACGTTCTAAATCTATTCTGCTCATATGGGCGAAAGAAGACATCATATAGTAGAAGCTCGAGCTACTAGTAGGGATAATGTTGATGTTAATTAGACATGCTCAGCTAGCATGGATTTGCCAAGCTGAAATATAACGCATTGAACAGAATGGTAGCCACATTGAGCTACTGCTTTGAAAAACTGTTTGCTTCTTTATCAAGTAACCATTTTGATATTTAATAATTTTTAGAAAAAAACAAAAATTAAGTGATTATTTCTTTAAATCTATTTTTTATTCATTTTTTTCTGTTATTGATAAGTTTTCTATTTTTTCATTTACTTTTTGTTTTCTATTTACATTTTGTTTTCATTATGTTGTTCAAACATAGATGAAAATTGTTCTGTGTTTAAGGTCATATTACTTTTCTGATCCAGTTTGTGTGTTTTGTTTCTAATTGAAGTTGAATTTCTTAAATTTATGTTTTACTGTAATGTGCTTTATTTACATCAATTTTCTCAGAATTAAATTCTCTACAAGGTTAAGTAGAAAGTTTTACTTATTTATTGGTAAATTAACAAAAGTTATTTTTTCCAAACGTAAAAAAGTGTATTTCCTGACAAAACATTGGAAAAAATTCTAATGTTATGATCTTCTAAGAGTTCTTTATCAAAACTTCTCATACTGTCTGGTTAAAGCAAAAATGAAATAGATATTAAAATAAATTAAATTTTGTAAATTAAAAACATTATCTAATTTAATCGTAATGGTTTCTAATGCTTCTTAACCACTAGGCCATCATGGTCCCTCTTGCTCTCTTAATAAACAAGTATTGAAATATTGTACTGTTAATAGCGTTCAGATAATGCAATCTTAGGTCGGCTAGGAGGACAGAAATGCTAAAGGACAAGGGGTTCTTAAATCAATTTAATAACCCCATTTTTATTCATCTTTAAAATGGAGACTTTTGAAAAGAAAGGTTAAAATAATGCAATTTAGTTTATAATAATTTACGGGAACCATAGTGTTAAGGAGGCTGGGGGAAATGAATTGTGAACTGTGTAACACTGCTGAGCCAAAAGCCAGAAAGTCAAAAGTTTCCAAAAGCATAATACCTTTAAAAATGGGGAAAAGAAACTGATTTGACTATTGAATTTATAATTTTTATTATTTTAAAGTTGTTAAGGGAATCAAGGAGTAACAGTTTTGAACTACTTATGCACTGGCTTTTCCTGACATTTAGGTAGAAAACTAGTGTTGGAAAAAAAGTTTGACTATTGCAATTTACCAGTATGATTTTTTAAACGGTTAAATCCTCTGTCCTGTTAAATGAGATCTTCAGTTAACGAGTGAAGAATGTTTAGAAAATTGAAAAGAGTTCTTTTTAAAATTTTAGAATGACCGGTTACTGTTCTACCATCTGGATCTATATTGTTCATCTTTTTCATTAAGCTGTGATATATGGAAGATTGAATTAACTTTAACTTTTATATTAGTAATATGTCTGATGATGATAAACTTGAAAAACATATGGTAGGATAATTCAAAAATAAATTAATTGAAGTAGCCCGTTAATAGAAAGAATAAAATGTGATAGTATCCCATTAAGTCATTTACACAGTTTTTAACACTTTTTTCTCAAAAAATGTTATTTATTTTGTAGAATTATGAACATAAATTTCATGAACATATAATTAACTATTTGAACTAATTATGTGACTAAAAAGTATTAAAACCACATACATAACAATTCTTGATTAAGTAAAATATACTACAGTTTTATATAATTTTAGATAAACATATAAATACAATGTATAATTAGAAACATATTATAATACAGTTTGTTCTTTCATTTATCAAGCACAATGAATAATTTATATTAAGTTAACATTAATTAACAGGCAATGACTTGTTGATTTTTTCTGCCTTGGAAACAAATAACATTTTAAAAAAGAATTTTCCTAAACTTCAAAATCCACTGAATGACAGACATGTCTGAAACTTTGCTGATGCACAAAAACTATGTACATGAATTTCTTCCCTGGTGCAAATTTCATCAGAATCAGTTTTTTTTTTTTTTAATAAAGTTCTGTCATCGGAATAAACTACATTATTAATAAAGGGTTAATTAAAATTATAATTAATCCATTATAAACTGGACTTTTGTCTTTACGGCTTGCGTATGAACATGAATTGAGGCTGGTGTGAAAGGATATTAACAATGGAGGTGTTAGATGGACAATCCAGCCGTTTCTGTATTCGTGTTTCTCAGTTCAGTAGCGTCATTATCTCGGAGCAAGATGTTTCTTCATTGCTTGTGCAACAAATTATCATGAAGTTTCTTATGAATGAAGCTGTCAAACTCTTTGAGATTTTGCTAGAATGTGTGTGCTATTTCAGGATATGACGTCATGCACCCCGGTCTACATTGGGGTAGCAAACTTAAAGGAGGGTGTGAAGTTATAGAACATAAATCAAAATCACCTTAAATATTCAAAGACAAGGTGATGATGGATGACAACATTAGATCGATCCATGACTCATTGAAGATGATGGGCACCTTATGGTTGATGAATCTACTTCGGAAGTGGATTTCAGTTTTGAAAGTATCTATTTTGTTTTAACAAAGCGCCTTTCTGTTCTGTACTGTCTGTTTGAGGTGGGGTGCAAGACTTTTGATCTGAAATCAGAAACGGGCTGATCAGGAAATTTGCCCTTGGCTCCTGAATTGATTTTGATGCGAAAGAAATAATTATTTTCATCAAATAGTTATTTGTAATGAAACGTAGGTCCATCACTGTACTCCTGAGTAGGAGTGAAGAGTCTCTGTAAAGGCCAAATCGCATCTAAAAGTCCTTGCAACTGTCTTTTGGGACTGTACTGCTTATCGATTTTCTCCATGAATGTTGCACTGTGTACGCTAAATACTACTGCCAGTTCTTGTACAAAGTTAAAGGCACCTTCAGGAACAAAAGGCATCATTAGCCAATCGTAGATGTGATTCTCCTTATGACAATGCAATGCCTTATGCAGCTCTAGGCCTATCAGAATAAACTGAATGAAATTTACTGGGAAACCTTAGCATATCCCCTATACAGTTAAGAATTATTCCTCTGCATTTTCTTTTTGTTTGAGCCGTTGAAGGAGATGCTGGGAAGACATCATTTTCAGTGCAACAATTAAATAAAACAGTTCATACACAATTGTTTCGTGATGCGTTCTCAAAATTTTTATGAAGGAACGTACAAGCTCCCTCCCACATGTTGGAAAAATGTGTAGAACTTAAGGGAAACTATATAGAAAAGCATTAAATATGTTTTGGGTTTTAATTCTGTCCTAATATATGTTTAAACTGTTTAATATAATAAATTTTTAAAACAGATTTTTGGTTTATATTTGAGTGACCCTTGTAAATGTTAGAATTCCTTTAATTCTCATAATATAATCATCATTTTGCTCTCAGTATTAACTCGGTCAGAATTTATTCTCTAATAATTTTTAGACGAGGTGAATTTTATATAGGTGATTACTACTTTTTTAAAAAACATCTTGTATTGAACTTTCACATACATTTGAACTTTTGACCGGTGGCTACTTTTTAGTAAAGGGCTTAGATAGCAACTTCTGATTTTTACATTCCACTTTGATTAAATGAGAACTTTGTAATGAGTTAGATCAGGATTTAAAATTTCAAGTTTCAAGTTGAACTTCAAGAAGGACACTTAACAGGATGAGGGCTGAGTCGGAAGCGATTTATCGCTTGCTACCTTCTGTTGGTTTAGAAAAGAAAAAACTATTTTTTACCGTTTGCATTCAGAAACATTTGCATATCTGGTTTTGCGATCGGGTTGAGGTTTGTAGTTATGTTTCTATTAATATTTAAAAAAATAGGTTTAATTGACGATAACGATTTTCAAAGTGATTCCTAATTAATTAAAGTAATTAAAATATAAGCAAACATAAATTTGTTGTATAAAAAACAAATTCAAAGTAAGTCTCAATATAATGATTGTGCAATGTTGTCAATGCCATCAACACATCTGTCAATTTAGTGGTTAAAAATGAATTAGGTTAATTGTATTTGATTTCAATAAATGACAGGTTTGTGTGCTATTATTTTAAAAAGCGTTTAGATTTTCTAAAATTTTGATATGTTGCATAACTGTGATATGTTGCATCATTTATTAATAAAAACTTTAAATTATTTCATTATTGATGTAGTAGAATTTTTAATTTTTATTATTGATTTCAGATACGCATATCACTTAAGAAGATGGGCATTAGAAGGCCAGTGTGTTGGAAGCCATGTTATTGGTGAAAGAGGTGGTTCTACTCTTAAAGTTATGATTCAGCCAGCTGGTATGGCTGATAAAATAACTCTTGATATGTCTTCAACAGATTATGTTGCCGATCTAAGGGCTGAAGTCGCCAAGTGGTGGGAAACTCTCAGCGCTAAACAGGTTATTAAGTTAATTGTTTGAAAAATGCTTTGTTTGTAATATCCTTTACTTATTTATTTGATAACAGACAGAATAACCTTTTTTTTAAATCTTCTAGTTTATGAAGTGCTATCCCTTTATTAACCTGTGTGCCAATCTGTAAGTTTCCATATTCCATTTCAAATTTTTGGTGTTATGTTTCTATAATATTTATTTTTTTTATTTTTTCATTATATTGATTAGTGCTAAATAAAATAATAAAAATTCATTAAAGCTGTAATTAATCTTTATTTTATAGAATCCATTGGATGTTAATAATATTAATGATGTCTTATTGTTACATCAGCTGGTGATACATACTTGATACAAATTTTATGATTTTAATATAAAAACTGGGCAGATGACCAGATTGACAAATTTCTTATGTTACCTGGGAATGTTTAATTTTATCAAACTGCTGTGTAGTGGTTTTTTGTATTCTTTTGGAATTTGTATATTATATGAGATTATGGTAGACTATTAAAAAGTATGCTGAATTGGTTATGCTCTAGCTAATGATGTGGTTGAAACAAACTTTTAAAATATTTAAGAGCAGTTAATACTGATCTCTGAATTATATTTATTTTAAAGTTGTTTCCATTGGTTGCCGTTCTCCTCAGTGCCTAGATTATTTTCTGATTACATGTATTAACTATTTTTATTTTAAATATGTTTTTGATTTTAATTTTATATTCTTAAAAATGAGTTTTTTTACACACATTGTAATTGGTTGTTTTTCTTTTTATTGGGTTCATTTTACAATTTTCTAATGTTCTTTATTTGTGTGCTGCTATTAACCAAATTTATTTATTAACTGCTTAATCTTTCTCTAAAATTAAATATGATTTAGTCAAGTGTACTGTAATATTATTTTTTTTTTATTTTGCAAAAATTATTTGATTTGTTCCCAAAATTTTATCCCTCCAGAACCCTATTCTGCACTTCATTGCTTCTGTCATCTGTTTCTACTTTGTCTCTTCATTCATTTTATTAAAACTCCAAAGCTGCTTAAGGATTTAAAAAGTAGGGCCTTCTTCAATTTTAATACTTCTATTACATAACCTGATTTAGTCCTTAAAAGCTATTTCAAGCCATACCGGTTTTGGTGTAAAGATTGTTAAAAAGTGTATGATTATGTCTAAGATTGGTAAAGATATAAAAAATACCTGTTAACATTATAGATTAACATTGAATAGGAGTATTAAATATCTTTTATTTTAAAAATAAGAGTATAATATCTTTAAGTTTTCTGGTGTATTATTTGTTAAATTTATACTGCCATAAATGCACTTGACATTTGCATATTCTTGTAAGCACATGTAGTGATGTTTTTCTCTTCAAACCTAGTAACTTTATCCATCGTAGAACTTTCCAAAATGTAATTTTTTACAATCTTATGGTTGAAAGAATATCTAAAAATTACAAAAATTGCAGTGTTCTACAAAGGGTGTCAGTTATATAGAATAAAACATTGTCTATTATAACCATTTATTCTCTTAACTCCATAGCAGGAACATATAGATTTTATGAAAACATTCAAACATTTGATCGCTTCCAGATATTTGAACAAAATATAATACTACACAACCAGAGTATGTTTGTATAACTTTAATCATCCATAAAAATGGATTTTATTGTAATCCTTTTTGTTCTTTAAAATATAACATCTTAACATTTACATGAAATGAAGTTTATTATTAGGGAAGATACATTGATTGAATCTACTCAAACAGGAAGTAAGTAGGTTATTTTCCGTCAAACGAGCTAGAAAGTACTGTAGTCATATAACATGCAAAAACAGTATTTCCTTGATATAAAAAAACATCATAAAAGAGTTTTACTGAAAAACTCACTTATCCCATTAAATAAAAACACATATCTGAAAGTTAAAACCCCTTTTTTCAAATGCAAAACTTAGAAAAATAATACCAAGAGTCAACTTCTGTGGTATCTCGCATCATCAATCAGTACAAAATTCTAAAAACATATCAACAAAAACAAAAATTAATAAAAACTGAAAACTTAGAAACATAAACTTCAATACCCACAAAACTTGAACAACATAACTAATTGCCAGCTGGAATCAAAACATGAAATGTTTTGTTTGTTTGTTTGTGTGTGTGTGTCAATTTATATTAGGTATGGTACTTAGTTTGGAAGGTTATTGCAGAAAGATGAATATTTTGTTAAAGGTGTAGCTAAGGTCAATGGTTTTAATAATGACAAAATCATTGCTTACGTATGGAAAAAATATTGACAAAAATTTATTGTAGGTAGCAAAACAGCTATACTTTGGTATAAAAGAGAAAAAGGATCAGGTAAACCATGAGAAAAATTGTACAAGGTATATTTTTTAAGTAAGTACCATTTTGATATGTCTGCTGCAACACAGCCTTCTACATTTTGCACATGTGCACAGAGTAACTAACTATATTGGCTTGATACAGATGACATTAGGTGATCGTGAGTCATTTGTACAGTTTCCTGTATATGTGTTTAAACTGCCTATGACTATAGCCAGTGCTGGCAATTGTGAAATGTATACTGTAATTAGTTTCTTAAATGCAGAGGTATGAAAGCAGCTGAAATTCATTCACAGATTAGTCAACTGTACAGGGATAATGCTACGTGTGTCTTAAGTCATTTGTTTAGTTTGATGCAGCTCTCCAATATTCCTTACCTAGTGCCAGTCATTTCATTTTGGTATACCCTTTAGATCTCTAACAATTTGTTTTACATATTCCAAACATTGCTTGCCTGCAAAATTTTCCCCATCTACATGTCCTCCAATATGAAACCGAGTATTCCAGGATGCCTTAATATGTGGCCTATAAGTCTGTCTCTTCTTTTAACTATATTTTTCCAAATGTTTCTTTCTTCATCAATTTGCCACAACACCTCTGTATTTGTCACGATGTTGCAAAATTATATAGACAGGGGCTGTTGCTTGTTGATTTTTTTGCCATGGGCAAAAAGGTATGGCATGCTCAGTACAGGAATCATGCTGCTTCATGTCAACGGTTGGCCACATGTGGCTCATTGCACCGAAGATCTTATCGCGTTATTTGCTGGGAAAAATAGATTATGTATCATATAGTCCTGACCTTGTACCTAGTGACTTCCACTTGTTCCTGTGTTTAAAGCAGCACCTTGGCAGTCAGTACTACAACGATGATGGCAGTGATGTCAAAACAGCTGTTCAGCTGTTCAAACAACTGTTCAGCTTCTCAAGCAGCAAATTTTAGGAAGCTGGAATGCCAGAAGCTCATCACATGATACGATAAGAGCCTTAATGTAGGTGGAGATTATGTAGAATGGTAGATTAATATCAAAGTCTTTCAGGTGAATATAAATTTTTTCAAAACAAATTAGCTTATTATTTTTTATATCAAAATGGTACATACTTAAAAAAAAACATGCCTTGTATGTAGTCTTCATGTAGCACCGAGATAAAAAATTCAAAAACTGAAAGAAAAAAGTCATAACTTGAATATTACTTTGGCTTTCTCTTGAAAACGTCTTAAAATGTACTTTGTGTCTGTGTCTTAAGTTCTTATTTTTTCATATGCTAAGGATGAAACCAATTGAAAGTATAGAAATTTGTAAGGATAATAATAACAATCTTGGATCTCAGGGCAAATGAAAAGAAAGGTTTAAATTAGATTAAAGAAGCATTTTGCTCATTATAAGTACAGAAGACCAGACTTATTGGAAGAAGCTAGTTTCCAGCGGAAAATTATGTGGAAACTGCTCAGAAAAATTAATTTTTAGCAAATTATTTACAAATGAAAGTTTTAAAAATGTTCTTAATGAATAAATAGTAATCAGGTAGTTTGGAAGATTATGTTATTTATAATGGTATTGAAGCTTCATTGTTGAATAACAATAAAATATCAATATTTAATAGATGTTCAGAATTCTAAATTTACTAAAACTTCTTTGTGTAACTTTTCTATTACAATAACATTAAATGATTACTCCTTCCTGTAAAAGAACATTTAAGAAAGGTGCTATTTTTTTGGTTGTAGTTTAATGTTATGTCTGTCTTTTCTGATATAAATTTTTATTTAATTTAATCCTGTATAAAGGTTGTGTATTATATTTTAGTAGGGACAAGCTGGCATGGAAGTTAGTGTGATTCAGGATGTTTTGAAGCTAACTCTTCTTTCTACTGGGATTACATAAAATAATAGTTTATGATAATTTTTAGTCTGCAGTTATTGTTATTTACTCATTTTTATATTTTAATAAACAGGTGTAAATATTCTGTTTTGTTTTAAATGTTTTTTTTTTTTTTTGCTCAAATTCATCAGTATCATGATAATGATTATGTAAACAATCAAAATGCCCATCTAGTTTTTGATTTTAATGAACGTATTTTGTAATTGGTTTTCGAACGCTTTCTGTTTGAAAATGTAATGTTGAGGAAAAGGTACTTGGAAATTACTTACTTGAATTTTTTAATGTAACTGGAATTTTATTTTTTTCATGAAACAGGATCATCAAATCCTCTTAGAATAAAAAACAACATTGACAAAATCCCATTCCAAAACGTTTTTTGATTTATAAAATAACGTAGTCGGTAGAGAAGTATTAACTAACAAAAAAATTGTCAAAAAGTAAGTAAAAAAATCTATAAATGAACTATTTTGTAATGCAGCAAAAATAGCCCCCCCTCCTACCCCTTACACGGAGGGGGGGGCAATAACAGTGAATTAATCAAAACTGTAGTTTCAAAAGTATCTGTTTCATTTACTTAAAATACTTTACAACTTACTGTCATGAAATAGTTTTTTTTATTCATTTTACCTACAGAATTTTTTCATAAAAGTTGTGTTTATTAACCTACGACAAATGAAATTTTTTTCTATAATTACATAAAAAAAAATTATCACATCAGTACATTATTATGCAAGATTTATTTTATTAATTACAGGTTGGGCCTAATGTTATGACAGATGGCCCAATTAGAATGATCACTCAAGGTCAAGAATTGACTACAGAATTTGATGAAAAGACTTTGCAAGAGATTGGATTTAAAGATCTACAGGTACAGGTACTGTACTGAATTAAAAGAGTGCAGTTGACATTTTTTTTAAATAATACAATTTTCTTCTATTTGTAATAAGTATTTTTTCATAAAACAATATTATTTTAATTGTATTGTTGTAAATCCGGTTAAGCTATAATTTCTTATATTTGCAGAATTATTGTTTGTTATATATGTTTATTTATTATCTTGACCAAATTGATTTAGTACTGCTACGCCCATCCAGTGAGTAAAGAACATTTGCAGACGGTGTATGTGCAAATCAGTGATGTAATCCATTAGCAACTTACTGTATTAGCTCAGTCTGAGTCAAATTTCATTACTAAGTTATTATTGTTTTTGTAGCTTTTGAAAGTGTATAAAAATAAAAGCTCCAACCAAACACTGTTTGTTGTTTCATCTTTTAAATGGAAGATGAGTTTGCCTTTTGTACAGACATGTGTAGGAAGTGTATAAAAACGAAATTCTGAATGAATCAAGCATGTTGAAGTAGTGCATTGTGTTCATTGATGGGAGACAAAATTATGACATAATTATGATTGTTTGGACAACAAGCAATCATGGTCATGACATATTTTAAATATATAACATATTAAATCATTAAAAATGGTATTAATATATGACAATTGCTTTTTTTATTTTTCTGTTTAGCCTCCGGAACCATTGTAAAGTATTACTTAAGAATGAGGATGATATGTCTGAATGTAAATGTAGTGTAGTCTTGTACAGTCTCGGGTCGACCGCTGTTGTGATGTGTGGTTAATTGAAACCCAACCACCAAAGAACACCGGTATCCACGATCTAGTATTCAAATCCGAATAATATATGACAATTAAATATTAAATTTGAACCCTCTCTTGAACTGAAAAACTGAAGCTAAAAATTGATAATATAATTTGTAATGGTGAATTACTAAGTTGGATTATGTAGATCGTTTTCTTTGATTTTAAGATTTTTTGTTTATTAAATAATCAGTGAAAATCTTTGATATGACAAAGTTTCCAAAACGTGAATGGCTTCCCATCAAGGTCAAGGATCCTCATCCTTGACCATTTTTTGATCGACATAAGTAAATGTAGGAAATGTCTTGATCATAATTTTTCTGTTGATTAAACGTTGATCTTGATAAAGCTACTGAAAAGATGTTTTATGGAAAAAAAGATGACCACAGTTATGATTAGTAGATAGATATAGGAGTAGCCGGGGCATATCTGTATCTGTTCCCTTAGTCGGTATCCTGCTTAAAGGTTATAGGGAGAAAACAACTGAAAATAAATGCCAGTCATCAGTCATCATCCATGAATTTCGTCAAAAACCAAAGAGAGTCAAGAAACTTTTTAGTGAAGGAAAGTGATGTCTAGGACCATAAAAGCTTTTTTTGATTTTACGCTCATTAAAGTGACGCTAAATTCACAGGTCTATTGTGAAATACTTAACCTGAATGCCCCTACTTAGCCATTATAATTCAAATGTTATTTAAAAATGTGGCCAGAAATTTTGACGTTAAATACCAAATATATTTTTTTTAATTATTGGATGACATCGTTTTCCCTTATAAAATTTCAGGTGTTTTACCTTTTTTCTTTTATTTTTTTTAAAAGAAAGAAATCTTTCTGCTGTTGTTGTTTCTAAGTTATTTTTCATAACAATAATATTATTATGTTTTGTGCTAGATGCCAAAAAACCTTCCACAAAAAAAAACCAGACACCAGTGATTACTGAAAAAGAAGAGCTTTTTTCAGAAATAATAAGCATCATATGCCAGGTATACTAGCAAAAGTATGCTGGAATAAAAGGGGGTTTTCTTTGCTTTCTTTACTGAGTGAAATGTATTTTTGCGTATCAGGCTATAGTAAATGGCACCCTGCCTTTTAACATTTTAATTACCATTGATAAAATTATCATAATTTCTGTGTTGCAACTTGCACATTATGTTCAGTATCTGAAAAGGAGCAGAAACTTATTGCTCAATGTATTCCTTATTGACTAAATTTTAGTTGAATATGAATGTATTTACTTATTCATTGATGAAAATTTTGATGTATTGTAGTTGGTGGTAGTACATAAATATTTTTTTAATAAGTGACACGATATTATGAGTATGATTATTTGTATCATCCCGATAAGAATATTATGATAGTACAAAGCATTCTATACAGATTCTATTAATTTTAATTAAGAATAATGATAAAGTTACTATATTAAAAACTATTTAATTGTTTGAAATGTAATATTATCTATTGTTATTTTAGTCCTGAATGAAATTTTGTATTTTTAATATTTTAATCATATGAGATATATTAAGATTAAAGAAAACAAACCAACATACGTGGCATTTATAGCTTTAGAAAAGGTATTTGATAATGTAGACTTCAATAAAATGTTGAGAATTTAAAAAAATTTAGTGTTCAGTTATATAGATAGAAGTACAATTGCTAATATTTACAGGAACAAAATTGTAACAGTAATAATTGAGCATAAGAAAGATGCAGTAATAAAAAAGGGAGTCAAGGCAAGGATGCTCCTTCCTATATTCATTTCTTTTTAATCTTTGCATAGAAGTAGCAGTTAATGATGTTAAAGAACAGTTAAGATACAGAGTAACAGTGTAAGGTGAAAAAATAAAAATGCTACAATTTGCTGATGATATAGTAATTCTAGATGAGAGTAAAAAAGATTTAGAAGAAACAATGCATGACATGGATGAAGTCCTACGCAAGAACTACCGCGTGAAAATAAACAATAACAAAATGAAATTAATGAAATGTAGTAGAAATAAAGTAGATAGACCACTGAATATAAAAATAGGATGAGAAAAGAATATGGAGGTGGAAGAATTTTGTTATTTGGAAAGTAGAATTTCTAAAGATGGACAAAGCAGGAGCGATATAAAATTTTGAATAGCATAGGCAAATGAGCTTTCAGTCAGAAATATAATTTGCTTATATCAAAAATTAATTTAAACGCCAGAAAAACATTTTGAAAGTATATGTTTGGAGCGTAGCTTTATATGGAAGTGAATCTTGAACAATTGAAGTATCTTAGAAGGTGCTACTGAAGAATTTTCAGTAGAAAATTCTCAGTAAGAAAATCAGGTGGGTGGATAAAGTGACAAATTAAGAGGTGTTACAGCAAATTGATGAAGAAAGAAGCATTTGGAAAAATATAGTTAAAAGAAAAGGCAGACTTATAGGCCACATATTAAGGCATCGTGGAATAGTCGCTTTGATATTGGAGGGGGAGGTAGATGGGAAAAATTATGCAGGCAGGCAACATTTGGGATATGTAAAACAAATTCTTAAGGATGTAGGATGTAAAAGGTATACCGAACTGAAATGACTGGCACTAGATAGGGAATCTTGGAGAGCTGCATCAAACCAGTCAAATGACTGGTTTGAAAAAAAGATATGTATTAAATCTTGAATTAACTATACATTTTTTTTTTATTATTAATTTAGATGGTGTTTACATCTGTTGGAGCATCCCGTCAGAAGAAAAGAGGAGATTCATCAGATACACCTTCTGTTTTGCCACCGCCTCCACGAGAATGTCTACCAACACTTCTTTTATTATTACCGCATTACTTTGAACAATTGTTTACACTCATGGACACATTGAGTTCAATGAAGACGCAAATTAAAGGAGGGGTATGCTAATTTTAAATTGTTTGTGAATGTAAATTAAGATCTAATTATATATTATTTCGATTTATTTTTCTAAGCGTTTGGCAACGTTGGTATTAATACAATTGTATAAAATAAAGTTCCACCTATAAAAAAATTTTAAAATATATTTCCAAGTACTTTCGAAGCTGCTACTCCATCATCAGGGATTTCTGTGATAATAGTCATAAACATCTTACGGACATGATGTTAACAGTCTTATTGACATATAAATTATTTTTTATTTCTTAACGACTGACTATTATGAATGTAACAATTTTAATTTAAACGTATTTTACATATTATACATGAATTTTAAATTAACATCTTATAAGAAATTTCTGATGATGGCGTAGTAGCTCCAAAAGTGTTTGAAAATATATTTTAAAATTGTTGGTGGTTAGTGGAACTTTAATTTATACAATAAATTTTATGCTAATAACTTTTGGTTTTTCTTTTCTATTTAAAGACATTAGTTGCCACCCAATTAAGTAATAGTCATTTAACTTTATAATTTTGATGGTGAATGAAATACCAAAATTATTATATTTTGTGATCAAGAGGCTTTGTTTATTTTGTAATATATGAGTTTTCATTAAGAGGGTTAATAAAAACAATATATAATAAAACATATATTTTTGAAAATTGTCACCATCATCATTTCATTCTAAAGAACCAAATTTGTGATTAAATGTGTGAACCAATATTTGATTATTGGTCCTGGTATCTGTTGTAATTGTTAATTATATGAAGGAAGTTTTGCAACAGGTTTTCGCAGAATTATGCTTATTTTTCAAACAATGGTTTGAAATATTCTCTCTTTAATACCTGAACTATTTATTGATTATCGGTTTAGACTTATCCCTTTACACAGTCCTATTGGAAGAAGTCAGATAACCTATCCTATGATTTTCTCATGCAATAATGCAATTGTTTGATGGCTTGTCTGGTTCATAGTAAATCCCATCCTGCTTGAAATAAACATCTGCTATCTCCACTTTGTTTAGAGTAGGTCACAAGAAGTAAGATGGTGTTTATGTATTGACTGTAACTGATGCTCCTTCATTGTTATAAAATATACAGCCTGATCTCAACAGTGACCAAAAAGCTGTACAAAAGAGTTTCTCTGAATACACAAAACAGTTACGAAGTAAAAATAAAATAACAGTTTTTCTAGGGCTTTAGGAGCGCTCTACAAATGGCATTTCTGTTTATTCACAGACCCGTTCAGTTGGAAATGGGCTTTGTCACTAAGGTCCATTTAATTTTGTTAAAAAAATTGGTTTGTCTGCCTGTATTTCCAATACCCTGTCGAAAAAGGCACGATGATGTTGAGCACGATCTAATGGCTGCAGTTGTTGAACTAGCTGCAGTTGTTGTTAGCATATAGTCCAAGATCTTTATGCAAAATGTGATCGTAGGCTAACGTTTCAGATAGTTAAATTGTTGTTAATGTCGTTAATGATACCTGGGTTTTAGTGATGTAATGTTTTCAGCTGACCTAAGACTAAATTGACAGATGTACATCTTCACATCAGTAACTCTGCTAGTTTTCTCAAATAAGCAATTAGTTTTACAATTGCTATCCATTATAAGTGCTTCATTATGACTGAAAAGACATAAAAGTTTATGAAACGTCTCTGTGAAATGTTTGCTATATTTATAGTGAATTTTCACAATTTCTTTGCGTTGTTGGAAAGTAATTATTCCATTATCACTTCATATAGTTTTTAAAATTATATTATACTATTTTTAGTTAACATCTGTTAATTTTAATAAATAAAATCTGTATGTATGATTGTTTAAAAATACTTCAGAATTCAAAATGACACCATTTAATGAATGACCCGTTAAGTATTATTTTTTCTTTATGATATTTTGTGAAATATTTTATGATGAAAATTGTATTAGCCAGTTTAGTGATACGATACACTGATTATACTTGTATTTTTATTTTTAACTGTTTATTGTGCTTTGTTATATTTTTCAGTTGTGTATCATGTTTTAACCACTTTTTCACTCTACAAAATACCTAGTATTTAAATTTGTTTTTATTTTTAATGCATCCTATGTTACCTTAGTTTTATTTTCTATCATATTTGTTTATTTGTTTATTAAATGTATTTTATGCTTGAAAACACAAGATACTTATTATTTTGGTAATCTTTTGGTATTCTAGTTGCTACAAAAAAAAATATAATTTTTATATTGTTTTGTCACTGAATTGCCTTTTTTTTTTTTTTAGTATTTATTTATTGCCTGTTTACATTTTTAATCTAATAAAAAAAAAATTATTTATCTTATATGTTCTGAGTCATGTAGGTGGAAATAACAATTTAAGTTTTTTGCTTTTTTATTTGATTTATTTTTTTCACAATTTTTTTATACTACTTTTATTTTTTATATAAGAATTGAATGTTGGTAGTTAATTTTAGGACTGTTTTCTTAATAATCTTTTTTTGTTCATATTTGCTGCTAATGTTAAGTTCATGTAATTTATATTTGTTTGACAGTTTTGTTTTGTTTATAAATAATACATTGTGTTTTAAATAGAAAGAAAAGTTATACTAGTAAATGATAGAATCTAAAAGTAGTCTATACAGTAAACTTCCAATATTGGACACAGCTCGGGAACAACAATCTGTTCATTATTTAGAGGTGTCTGATATTCAGAAAAATGTGAATATTATCTTCGGTTATTGCTTAGAAAAAAACAACATTTTGAATAGAACAACAGTAATGCGTATTTATTTAATGTAAATTAAAATTTAAAAAAAAGATTAGATGTGAAGTAAAACTACTTTATAAAAATTCAATTTTTTTATTATTTTTCTGAAAATAAAACGCTGTCCTCTTAAAAAAAAAAATAATGCTGTACTACTGTAATTGACCAATAAAATTAGTGTCGTACTAAAGCGGGATGAAAAACAATATACGCTACAAGAATGTTAATCGTTACAGTATTCAAGAATATTAATCAAAACACACATACAAAAAATAATGTAAAAATTGAGATAAGTCAAATATGATATCTACAATTTATTTATACATAGATGGTTTAAAGTAGCTGCCTATTTTAGTTTGAACTAGGTCCTGGTAGATATTTTTTTCAATAAGTGACTGCAGCTTTGATATTAAAATAACGTCTTCTGGTAATTGTTTTTGTAAGAAATAACATTTTAATTTTCTAACCTCTTCTCTCGTTTCCTTACTCGTGATGGTAAATCCTGATTTATTTTTGTCATTATCATCGTCGTTCATATTAGAAGTAATCATGTCTGAGGCAGCAATAATAATACGGATGTGAGTTGTTATATCCTCTGTTTTGAGTGTGTCGTCAATATTCAAGTACTCTGTGGTTTCCGAACGGTTCGATAAGTTCTTGTAATTCACTTTATTCATCACAACTGAACACACTGAACACACTGAACTGAACACACAACACATCACAATTAAATTGTTTTTTTCATTATAACTCGCGCATGTTTCATTTAACTTTTTCTTCCACTCAGGCACCAGATTCTCATTTACAGCCTCAGATATTTCACCACAAACATTTTTAATTGAAATGTTATGTCTAATTTGGAATTTATCTAACCGATCCTTGATGCTTTAAACTCATTTTAACTGAGTTCTTAAACAATTTCTAGGGTTTTCTCACGTATCAAAGTTCCAGAGGCTGAACTATTATTAGCACAAAACCACTCATAAAACCTTGCAAAACCCTGCAAAAACCACTCATAAGTCAAATTTTCTACTGGTGGGCCTGGTGTTTTAGGAAATGCACATTTGCTTTTTAAGATATCGCTTATCTGAGTTTTCCTGACATCAAAACATTTTGCCATGCACAGATAGTTTTTTCTTTTTCGTAGAAATTTATAATTGTTACTTTTTTTTTAATCTCAAGCATTTACATTTTTGAGACGTGTTGCGATAATGATGGTTGTAATGATTTTTATAAAATACACTAAATTGAACGTGCAGTAAAATGTATGTTTAGAAAATGTACTATAATAAAAATACTATAACATAACAAAAATATTACACATGTTCAACGTACAGTATACACTTTCATGTAACTGATAACTTATCACGCAGAATGGTAAATCGATTGAAATCATAACATCAGCTTCTGGGCAGGAAGTAATACAGTTCACAACAGGTAAACAAATTAGTCACACCGAGCATAAAATAAAACAAGAAAAATAACAATTTTTATTCTGCTGTTTGTTCTTCAGAACTGATTGAACAGTTTTTGTAGGTAAATTCATCGTTCGTATCTGTTATTTAGATGATCTGTTATTGAGAATTATTTTATCCATAAATACCAATTTAAAACTGCCAGAAAATCTAATAGTGTTTAGTATTAGGAGAAGTCTGTTATCGGGAAGTGTCCATTATGGGAAGTTTCCCTGTATATCAGTGAAAAACAATCTTGAAGTATCGGTTTACAGAAATGAAAGTAAGGTGATGTTACAAATAGCATTACACTTTGCACTGATAGCAGACTGTCCAAATTCAACTGAAAGTTTTGGAACAAGCTAGTCAGATTTCAGTTTACTTTAGATAATTGGATTCCATACTCGTATGCCAAAATTAATATTCTCTAGAAATAGAAATTTATTGTTCGGTTTAATTTGTTTAGATAAATATCAATCAAAAGAAACGGATACGCTAAATAAAATCAGACCATGTGAAAAGTAATCAGTTCGGTTAGATTAATATTTCTTTTAAAGAGGTTGTATCTTACATGGTACAACAGCCTGTTGGCCATAATTAGTTACCATATAGGAAAATGGGAAAGAATATTTGAGTATTTTTTACTGTTAAATCCTATAACAGAACTGGAAAATTCACTATTAAAAGTCTTTTTTTTTTCTTTAGTAATTTTTTTATTTTATATTTACAGTGCTGACAATCTTTAGTTGAACACTGAATACTTTAAATAAGTTCAATATGTTAACTAGATCAAAGCGATTCTTTTAATTAACGTGTTACTGGAAAGAGAATTCCTTATTTATTTTATACACCTTTTTTTTCTCTTTTTATGAGTTTTTCATTATTTTATGTTTTTTCCATTAGCATCAGATTCCTCATACCAAGGCTCAAGTGTTGTCAAGGCGTGTTTGGGATATATTGACACTGTTACCGACAAATCCAACATTGCTTCGTGGATTCCAACAACTGGACTGTGAAACAAAATTGCAAGAACTCTTGGATCCAGCCAGTCCTCAAAAACTTATGTATTCATTGTATATAGTTGAATCATTGAGTCGACAAAATCAAACTGTTCCCGTCATTATAGTAAGTTATGTATTTATATTGAAGTTAATTTATATTTTTTATAAATCCGTTCCGTAGAAACAACTGTATCTTATATAATATTTTATTATGTTTGCGTCAATAGTTTTGCTGAGAGTTATTATTGTTTACTTACAAAATGATTTTATAAAATTTTGTTTCCTTTTTTATATTGTGTGTTACTGTATTAGTCTAGATTGTAATATAATGCATTTTCTATGTTTAACATATAAAAATATACGGTCTGTCTTATTAACAGACCGTATACTTATTTCAGCAAAAAGGAAGAATTCCACAATCCAAGCTGTGCAGTTTTATTATTGTATTATTAGCGTTTCGCAAATATATGAATAGGAGGATTGAACAATTTCCATACCCAGAAATAAATAATAACAAATCTGGGTTAATATATTTGTCAATCAGTGGCTATACTTTAGATAATTCCATTCTTTTTTATATTTTACTCTGTTTTGAAATTACTCTATGTAACATTTGTCTGAGACTTATTTTACTGTACAGCATCAAGCCTTTCTCAATACATTACTTATTAATTGTCAGATAACCCTCTCCATACAAGATGTGATAAACTTAGTTTTTTCCATTTTCCCCTTATTTTTTAAAAAAACTTTATTTTCCCCCCTTAATCATCAGTCAGTGATGTTTGCTGTTTCTGGAAATGGTGCTTACAATGTTACTAATTCAGTAAGATTATTTTTGACGCTGGTTAAAACTTCCCCGAATAGTTACAATGAATAATTCCTCTTTTTAATTTTATTTGTTCAATTTCACAGAAGTGCTCAGTTTATTAAATTCATTGCAGAATGTGTAAGGTTTACTATTCACAGACTAAAAAATTATTTGAAAAAAAAAAAATTGGTAATATAAATTTCATGGTTCATCTTGTGGTGTAAAATTATTCTATTTGTGAAGTACAGGAAAGTTAACCAAGGCTTATGTGATGTATCTCTGAAACACTGTCATCTGTAATTATGTTTTCTTCCTTTTTCTGTATTGTTTGTCTTCAGTTTTGTAAATTAATGATCGTGTTATATGTGTGTTTATATATGTGCATGTTTTTTTTTGTATCGATTAAATAGTATAATTTTGTGTTTTAGGCTAGTCAGTGTCAGTCTGGTGGTGGTGACAGTGTCGATTGTTCAGAAGGCATTAACTGGAGCCAGAAATTTGTACAACATGGTGGATTAAGATATCTATTTGATATTTTTATGTCTGGTATGTAGACAAGAATCTTTCTTTTGTGAATCTTTTCCCTGAAAATAATAATATTTTACAAAAGTTTATCTTGATTAACAAGGGATAGCCAAATAGGTACTGTACATGTATAGAATTCTGGTGCTACCAGAATTATAAAAAAATGCTTTATTTGAGTAGTTTTAATTTTTTTATTTGGTTTATTAGGTATTGTTTGTCAGGAGAATAAATGACTAACAAATTAAATTAATCTCTTAATAACTTGCTGAGGGTTACGCCAAATTGCAGCTAAAGTCCTAGCTTTATTGTGTTTTTTTCAATTACATGTTGATCTTCTAGATGATATTCAGACATATTAATTTATAATGAATATGTTGAATTTAACACATGCTCATGAAGGATGATAATTGGTTTGCATGTCATTTCTTCCGCATCCCCCCATTTGGTCACCCTAAAGCATAAGACTGAATGTCTCTGCCACAAACGGCTACTGAGCCTTGAATTAGTTTAGCGACCGGTGTCCTAACTAGCTCCTAGAGCTAACCTAATTACGTGAGCGAACTAAGTATGGTGTCACACACCATTTGCTTTGTGTACTACCGTTCACTTGTCATATATCCAAAAATGGGTAGGCGCACCCCGTCAACTACTAAAATATATATAACATTCAATAAATTAAATTTATTTCGTCAAGACAGCAATTCGCTGCCACGCCTAAGCTTGCTGAATGCCAGCAAGTACCTGTCCACCAATGTTAAAGTGCTTGGAGCTCTAATTTGCTGATGGTCAGCCATAACTCTTGGGCTTCCAACAGCAGCAAGATAGGAATCTTTACCTTAAATAAACTACTGATGCCGATTGAATAAAGCAACAGCATCAAGGAACACCTGTACGGTCCAACAATGCAGCTCACACCCCATTGACTAGCCGCTTATGACTGGCCAATTTTTCCCCTGACTTCTAAGTTCCAAGTTGCCCTGAGTTCTGGCCCCCCAAGAGCTGGGCAGTTAAAAATCAATGTTCGTTCGACTGGACCTCCCTACAGATGCACAACTCATCAGCTACCAGGCAAAACCAAAGCAAATAATGGTTCAAGTTTGCGTGGTTGGAGAGCACCTGGGTACCCATTGCCCTTAAAAACGAAGGAGAGAGACATACCATCCCCCCAAGTCCTGTATAAATCTATACAAGGACCTTCCCTTAGTCGTGGTGTGCCATTCTTGCTGCTGTGCATCCATCTCGAGGCTGTAAAGCCTCCTCTGCGGACGGGAGATGGGCAACTGTTTGAAATTTAGAACCGGTGCATTATGATAACCGTTCTGCTCCGGTATAGGCCCAACTTGAAACCGCATCCCAAATACGTTGGCCTCCCTGCCTCTTTGCAACTTCCACACAGCCTCCCAAACCTTTATCACTAAATTGATTGTGAGAGCCTTTCTCAATATGGTGGTAGCCTCGTAGGAGGTTGTTCTAAAAACACCAGTGCATACTACTAAGGCTCTGCGCTGGGCACTCCTTAAATTCTGAATAAGTGCTCTATTTCTGTCCATCCTATGCGCCCAAATGGACACAACATAAGAGGCCATACTTTTGAAGACAACTCAGTCAGTACACCATGTACAAATGACAGCCTGACAGCCTGTAATCCTTCCGAGCAATCCTCCTAAGCTTGTGCATCACAGAGACAGTGTCCGCTGCTACTTGCCTAATGTGACTGCTAAACTGCAACTTCTCATCAAACAAAACAACTAGGTACTTATGAACTTTATCTCGGCTGACCACACAGCCTTTATACTTAATGTGGGGGTTACTACTGTACGATAATTTGTCTGCACCCTTGAGAAGCATATACTTTGTCGTGGGCATAGAAATCTTTAAATTTTTCATGTCCATCCAGCCCTCCGTGGTCAACAAAGCTGCCTGCGCCCGGTCTTCTAGCTGTGGTCGTGAATTACCATGAACTAACTGGAGAAAAGCCTGGGTCATGACCCTTCTGGAAATGTCAGTCTGAGAAATCCGTCAAATACCAGGTTCCTCAGCAGGAGACCGAGAACGGAACCCTATAGGCTTCCCCTAGTGATGGATTTTTTTACAGCCAGGTGTGCATCTCTAAACAGAGCTGTACGATTAGACAAATAGTCGCACACTACAGCCTGTAGGCCTACGGGAACATATTGGTGTACCAACTCATAGAGGGCAGAACTCCAACACAAGGAAGGAAATGCTGACTCTATGTCAATCAAAATTGCCAAAAAATATTTACAGTTGGCGCTTTCCACCTCGGCAAGAGCACTTAAGATGTAATCCTCGGTGCCAATCCCTTTCATTAATCCATATCGGCCTCAATTTAGAAGACAGTTCATATTGATGCATTCCCAGAGTGGTTCCACAACCAGCCTTTCAAGCAACTTGCTGATAATTGCCAAGAGGCTGATGAGCCGATGAATACCAACCTTACTCGAATCCTTTGCTGTTTTTAAGAGCACCCTCACCAAAGCCATCTTCCAAGAAGTCGGAAAGCAACTCCAGCTAAGGCACTCAGAGAACAGCCTGCCAAACGGCTCTTTTATGACAGGCAGCAGATGATAGAAGATATCCGGATCAAGTTGGTCAATACCCAGTGCCTTTATAAGTGCCATTCGAGAAAACTCTTAGTCTATATCCACGGGATCCACAGCCTGCACGTCAGGGAATGGTATCTCACCCCCCTGATGCCGACTTCTGCTTCGCGCTCTGCAGCATCTGGAAACAGAGTATACAGGAATGCCTGGTAAGTCGCCACAGATATTAATGTGTGGTCACGACCACCAAACCTTCACTGAACACTGGATAGCACCTGCAATGGTTTTGGTCAGTAACATGACTATGCGAGCTGCCAGGGGTTCGCAACACCTGGCAGCTCCAGGTTCGATTCCATGCAAATTGTGCGTGGAGTCCCACCCTTGTGCGCAGCTTGCTCAGGTCAGAGAACCACCACCTATTCTTGGGCCGCTGCCTGCGATCAGCAGATGGCCTCCCAAAAGTGGAGGTTAGATGTCTCCAGGCACTCTCTGATTCTTCTGGTCGCAACACCCCCCTCACTCCTAGCCCTGATGGGCTTTAACGGGAAACCCTGTTGCAGCCAGTATTGATGGCCTGGCTGTATTGTTCAGCCATCAATTCCACCTCCTCACTGTGCTCCATGCGCCATTCAAACCCCTGTAAGGCAGCCGCTCACTTACGCCACAGCCTGTCCTGATCCAAGTTCTTTAAGTTATTGAGACCTGGATCCGGAGCTCTTAGATCGCCTCTGTACGCAATCTCATAGGTTATAAGCCTATGATCGCTCACACTGGCCTCAGGCCAGACAGTCCAACTACTTGTACTTCTGAGCAGATCGCCTGTCACCAAAGTGACGTCGATGTAATTCAATTCCAATTCAGGCGTCACCATACGCTGTATTATGTACGATCTTTGCCTGGATATATCGTGTGAACTGCATTGTTTGTCCCTGACCCGGTGTTCAGCATGTTCAGTATAGATAATTTTGATTTTTGCAGTTGTGTTTTCTTAAATATTATTTTATTAAGGAAAGGGTTGCTATATTGGAAGCTTAAGTACGTTCTGGCTCCTCTTGAAAAACATAAAATATTTGTGGAAAAATTTTGAAATGGATATATATTCCAGCTGACACATTTTGTTTAAAAAAAGGCATACAAAGTGGTTGGTTTTAAACACAAAACGTAATAGATTCCATTAGGACTCCAGAACCTGTAGAAAGTATTCAAATAATTTCTGCTGGGCTGAAAAAATCTATACAGTTTTGCCACAACAAAATGGTGTAAAATACGCATACGATTGCAAGATTCTTCATGATTTCAATTTGAAGCCATATCTTATAACAACTCTAAAATGATTTAAGAGAACAGAAAAACCAAAAAGTATTAATTACTGTGACTTCCCTCTCAAAGACATTGTAATGGACAGATACAACAGATGCTTTATTCAGTGTTGCTTGAGAAACGATTTCATTCTTCTGGGCATGTTAATTTGTATAATATCATAAATTAGATGACTGAAAATCCTCACCAGATGTTTGAGCATGTACTTTACGATATGGAAATCGGTATGTGGTGTGCTATTTCTAGTAATCCTTTATCGGGGCTAATATTTTTTGACTGAATTGTCAATACAGAAGTATACCGTACCATTTTTGAAGAATTCTATTCTTGCCTAACAGATCTTTTGCAGATGGTCTTATTGTCAACAGAGGCCCCATGTTTCCCAGGTCTGTCTAGTTGTGATTTTTTTGGGCTATTTGAAGGGTAAGAATTTATGAATCAAATCCCCATACTATCAATGAACTGAAAGCGAACATTTGACAAGAAATCTATGGCATAACAGCATTTTTTGTCAGGTTACTCAGTATGATCATTTGAGTACGAAAGCGTGAATTGCTGTGCGGTTGCTTACTTCAAATATCTTTTGTAAAGATATGGTAAATATGTAAACTTTTTCTAATGTAAATGTAGAATTTAATTTATGTTTTCATTTTTTCATTTCATTCATGAAATGTTGTTACTTGTTACAACTATGTTTAGTCTGTAGCAGTTTGGTTTTTAAGTTGCTTACAACCTAATATTTTAATATGCAACCTCTTTTTATATTTGTGTGTGTGTGTGTGTATATATACACACATAGACACACACACACACACAGGACAGACTGTGTTATTTTTATAAAAATTGTATCAGACAGCATTACACATCTCAAACCAGCTTCATCCAGCATGGTTAAAGACTTGTTAAAAACATAGCATTAATTTAAAAACAGATGTGATGCACATATTATATATAAAAAATTTAAAATTCATAAAAAAATTTAATTAATGCATTAATCTTCCTTTAAAACTCATGTTAAGATAAATTTTAACAAATTCATTTTGTTCTAAAATAAACAGTATAATCAGAACATCTTGAATGTCTTGTAATTTAAATCGATTTGAAATATTTGATTGATAGGCACACAATAAGTAGGTTGTACAGTAAACAATATAGAATTACGTAATATACATTTGTTTATATTTTTGTATTTTACAGGTATACTTCAAGTAAGCGGCAATGGTAGTGAATGGCAACAAGATTGCCTATCTTGCTTATTAAAATTATTATGTCAGCTTGGTTTCTCACCTGTGGATAATGATACAAATGATACACTGCGTGCTAACAAACGCAAAAGAGCACATAAATTGGATAAAATCACAGTACCCAAATTGAGTCAAGTATGTGATATATAAGAATAAATTACTAATTTTTTTGTTCTGTTTTATCTGTTGAAAAAAGAAGTATTCCATTTTAATTCAACAAATGATCAGTGCATCACTATTTTTGATTTTGATGATATTTGGTATGTGATAACTACCCGTCTTGTAGTGGCCAAAGAATATTTTTTTTATATTTTTAAAAAAACTTTTTTATTGAGTAATAGGCATTTTCATTACTTTTTCCATTACAGAAGTCTAAAATGGGCGTTTTTGAAAGAGTAAAAATACAACTTCAACTTAGTGTACTCAAAATTCATTTTGTTACATAATCAAATCTTGTAATGTTTACTGAAATTTCGTTAACAAATTGTTTTTTCAAATTTTGGGCTCAAATTAAAAAATGAAGGGCTTAGGGTAACAGACATGTCTTTTACGGTTACGGTTGGGACATACAAGGGTCACACATGAATACCTAATATCAGGAGAAGACCCACCCATGTGCACACGATGCAACTGCCGCATGACTGCGCACCACATTCTCGTGGACTGCGTATGTTATGCGGCGTTGCGTCGTCAGTTTAATATACCCAGAAACTTCTGTGAAATCTTGTGCAACGATAGCAGGGTTTTGGAACGGGTGTTTCTCTTTTTGCATAGTACCGGGTTACTGCAAAGGATTTAATATGCTCATATATGTTTTTCTGTAAGGAGAGTTTTTTTTTTAATTTTAACCTTTATTTTCAATTTGGTTTTTGGTTCTATGTATTTAATTTTACAATCCGGGGAGGGGATTTTTGCACACCCCATCGGAGTTAGGTAAGTTTTATATACTTTCTTTAATCTATTATTTTAACTTTTATATTTTATCAACTTTGTGGTATTGGTTTTGAGTTTTATTTTACCTTCTTGGCTTGTTTTAGTAAATTTTTATTATATGATTAATATTGCGTTTACTCCTTGTATAGTTTATTATTTTAGAGTTATTTTACCCTTTTACTAATATCTACCAGGCGATGATAACACCCAGGCGTTTTTTGCTCACAGACAACAAAAAAAGAAAAAAAAAGTTTTTAACTTGACTCTTAGGTACTAGTAGCACTTATAAAAAATAAGACTTCCACCAAATCATAAGATTTTAAAAATATCTCATTTTTGGTGCCCAAAAACCACATGTGAACAGGTGGCAAAAATCTGAAATGTTTACAGCAGTAAGTACTGTTTATGTATTTTAATACCATATAAAATTTGTTTTGTTACTCAAAGGGGTTGACGAGTAATGAAGCCAAAAATACTGCTTAAAACACTTTTCTTTCTAACCGTAAACAACAAATCCAAAAAATGCAGATGTTTTTTTCAGATTATAGAAATTACTGAATGAATAAATAGATAATTAATAAATAGTCAATTACAAAATGTACAGAATGATAAATAATAATTAGATGATAATTCAAATACGTTAACGAGTTGTTCAATTCACTTTTACCTTATTTTACTCCTGTTAATGGAAGTTATGAATAGATCTTGCACTTTTTGAAACAAACTTAATTTAGTGTTCCTGCCATTTTTTTATCGGGTAGAACTGATAACTCCTCATTCATCTTTGGTCTAATGTTGTGTCCTCTTCCAGTAGTTGATAGAAAAAGCTCTGAAGGTGTGAGGATCTTTAAAATGTTTTCCAGTTAAACCCGTGTTTTATTATCTCTCAATAATTTCTTGAATGAAGTACTAGGATTCTGCAGATGGAAAAAGTGTATTTATTATTCCTCTTCATGTTCATGCATTTTGATTTCAATGACTTTGCCTAACCACCACTTGCCATTGTATATGCAGCAGACGTAATTTTTACATTTTGTGTTTGGTAAACCTAATAAAGCAATCAGAAACACTAATGCCCTTGTGTACCTATACTAACGTAAATGTTTCTGATTCAGAGGTCACTCAGACTTTCAGAATGCATTTCTGACTTCTCGAAACATAACTGTGAAAGGTTCTTGATTCTAGGACTGTTGTGATTACCTGATAACGAGAACTGAGATATTCTTCGGTCTCTTGAACATCTTTATTAGAGCAGAAAATAAATGTTATATTTTTACTATTGTCTTTGCAATAATTGTACATTTTAGAAGGTATAACAATTTGTTGACTGTCCTTTGAAGGCTTGCTTTAGTAACAGTCTTTTTTACAGTTCCATCAATACCATCACATGGTTCTTTTCCATGATGAGGCAAAAAAATGCCATTCAGCTGTGATTTCAAAATCTTGATGGTAGCACAGATTATACTGGGCTAAGGAGCCGTCAGAAAAATAAAAAAAATTGTTTAACTTGTGGTAACAGTGTTTTCACTTTATTTGTAACTTGCTTTTGGAAGCAGAAGAACAATGTAGTATTGTGCTTCAAGTATTCACAAACCACACAGTAGCTTTGACTTTTGTAATTTTCCTTCTTTTTTAAAATATATGAGAAATGGATGTACTGTGGCATTAGTTTTTGACCAGTAATATGACTTCATCCTGTATCACAAAAGGAAAATTTTTAGAGACGTCTCCCATTACATTACATTCACCCTTCAACAAGTTTTTTATTTAATGTTGAAATTAGATTGTTTCTTTGCAACAAAATGATGCCTTTTTTGGATTATTTAAATTTTCAGTAAGTTTATCTAAGTACTGTTGAAATAGAAGAATTTAAGAAATAGAAGAAACCCACTGTTTGAAGATAATTTCAGAATAAAAATCATTTTACCTCTCTTGCAGAAATATGAGCGCTTCATTAGAGTCTGGAAATTTTTCATACTGTGACAGCACGGATGTTTTATTTTTTATATTACATACGATGGTTTGCAAGGGAAATGTAATAATCAAATTTAATTTTTAGAGCAAGCAGATAACGTATGAGTTTTACATTTTGGTGGGTTACACACACAAAAACAGAGTGAATACCTGACCCATCAGCCAAAACAAAAAATTTAGGTCTTAAATTCTAAAAAAAAAATTTTTAAATTATGCTTTTCTTTGAAAGCTGTGTACAATTCTTTTAAGTTACATAAGATAAGCCTTTTTTTAATGTTAATTTTCTTCCAAAAATGCCTATCCTTCCTCAAAGTGACTCAGAGGCTGCTGACAGATGTCTTTCCGGACATTTATCTGTATCTCAGTGTGAATAGGTGGAACCCACTTGCCAACACTTTGCTGCATCTAAGAGTGTCTGACAACATTGTATGCACGCTTCCTCCCAACACTTATGCCCACCTCTGATCCAATTTCAGGGATGGTTATGTGATGGTCACCTACTACAAGGTCATGAATGTGGCCAGAATGTTAGCATCATTGATGCTGGTCTGTGAGTTTTGTTCTCTGCTGCATCACTACAGTTTCCAATTTTTTTGGCCCAATTGTACACTTGATTTTTAACAGGATAGCATGTCTGAACTGTGCCTGGAGTCAAGTAAAAATTTCAGAAGATCTGATACCTTTGTTGGCAAGAAATCAGATTAAAATTCGTTGTGCAATGGACGATGGTACCTCCTGCTCAGACATTTTGCTGTTGATGTGGGAACATGACCTACAGGTATGACTGGCTGGTTTCTTCCTTCCACCCATATCCAGCTAACTACCTGCAGTGCTCTTCCATATTTACTGCTCTTCCTCAGTCAGCCAGCAAAATTGTGGTTTATATATGAATGACTCTCACATTTGGTTAAAAGTGACTAAACTGTTATCTTTCTTATTAGTTCTGTGATATGAAGAATAGTTAAATTATAGTTAAACTAGCTGACCTGGCAATGCTTTCCTATTGCTAGATTTGAGTATATATATATATATATATATATACAAATAATAATGAACACAAATTAAACATTAAAAAACTGAACATTACGGAACATCACAAAATTTAACCTTTCCCTTTTTCTTATTTCCTTCTTCCCCTCTTCACATCTTCATCTTCACCACTTCCCCTCTTTACAACATTTCCTCTTTACTTTTTCCCCTTCTTTCCTTTTTCACAAAAATATTTTTTATTTTTCACGTAACTATGAGCCAAATTGGACCATAAATACAATTATTTGAAATATCTCCACCCAGCCCCACCTAGCGAGCCCAAACTAATTCAGAAACCTTTTCTGGCATCTGCACAACTCATGAAAGTTTCATCATAATCAGATGAATGGTATAAGAATGCATATGAGACAAACAAACACACACACACACACACACACACACACACACACACACACACACACACACACACACACACACACACACACACACACACACACACACACACACACACACACACACACACACACATATATATATATATATATATATATATATAAGAACATCATACATTATATAAGAACATTTTATATTTATATAAAATATATTATATTAATATAATAATATGATATACAGGTCGTTTCATAATGTTCTTCGGAGTTTTGAAAATTCATTAACAAAAAACTATTTCACTCATAAGAATAAAACAAGTACTGTATGAAAAAGTACTTCAGATAGTTTTTTTCCACATATACTAGGCAGTTAACCATTTGCTCGCTAGGCATCGACAGTAGAGATAATGGCTGCCACGGGAAGCAAGAAGTCGTTTTGAGTGTTAGAATTTCACTTGTCAAAGTCAGTAATTTCTGTGCAACGTGTGTTTCGGTTGAAATTTCATAAGGAGCCACCAAGTGACAATTCAATTCGTACACGGTATAAACAATTCAGTGAAACCGGTTGCTTGTGCAAGTGAAAATCAACCGGTTGTCCATCAACCTCAGAAGTCAATGTCGAATGTGTGCGTGCAAGTTTCATTCGCAGCCCGTCAAAATCGACTACGGATGCAGGCAGAGAATAGGAATTCCGAAAACAACAGTGTAGAGAGTTCTTCATAAATGTTTATTATGCAAACTGTACCATCTTCATTTAATCCAGCATCTTTCTGATGGAGATAAAACACGTAGGCTCGATTTGTTTACAATTACAGGAAAAGATGTTGTTAGATGAAGGTTTTCTAAACAAGCTAATTTTCAGCGATGAAGCTACTTTCCATATTAGCGGCAAAGTAAACCGACGATATACCTGGATATGTCACAATTATGGCTTATGCCTCAGCTACTCAACGACTTCATTTTCCAGCAAGATGGTTGTCCTGCCCATTTTCATAACAAGGTTCGACAGTACCTTAACACATTACCTCGGCGCTGGATAGGATGTGCATCTGAAGAAGATCAACACATTATGTTGTGGCCACCAAGACCTCACGCCATGTGATTTCTTTCTCTGGGGTTACATGAAAGATACAGTGTTTACCCCACCAATGCCGCACGATATCGCTGAGCTAAAGGATCGCATAATCAATGCAATCAACTCTATCGAAAATTACATGTTAGAACAAGTTTGGCAAGAGAGTTTGGCTAGACTTTCATGTTGATGTGTGCCGTGTCACCAGAGGAGCACATATTGAACATTTATAGATTTTAACAAAAACTCCCTGCACCACCTCGTAAGTTAGGTAAGTGTAATACTTTTCGTTACTGAATTTTTATAACTCCTAAGAACATTATGAAACACCCTGTGTAATAAATGAATAAAATAATGATATTATTTTTTTTTTTAAATTAAAATTAAATTAAATTAATAATAAATAATAAATTTATAATATAATAAATATAATTAATATATTATATATTATAATATAAGATGTTAGGTCAAAATGCTTAAAAATGTGTTTTTCTGTTGGAATTATTTTTTCTTGTGTTAAATCTTATTATATTAATTGTTTTTTTTTTCTTTAAGGCAATGTTACAAGTAATGAAAATTGAGATGGTTGTGCCAAGATTGACCAGTATTCTGTATGAAGCTTCATTGCCTAGAGATCCAAACCATTACAAAACAGGATTTTGGGGCAGAGCACAGGTAAGTCTTTATGAAATATGAGTTCACTGCATGACTCAAATAATCATTTATTTCTTTTGATATAAAATATAAATTGTATTTTTTTATATAATGTCCTAATTATTATTATTATTGCATATAACTAATACAGTACTGTAGTGTTTAGAGCCTGATTACATTAAATCATATAAATTAAATTATGAAAAATAAGTAAAAAATTAATTACTTTATAAAAAATTTGAGGGTCGTTTAATCTGAATAGTCAGATAAATTGTAATTTTAGGAGGTTTGATTGTTAACCCTTAGAGTTGGTTAAATGGGGGATGGATAACGGGGGGAGTACTGTAACTTCATTTGATATTGAGAAAAAAAATAGTAAAATCATGTTACTCCATTTTAACCCTTTAAATTCAAAATTTCAAAAAAATTCTTTCTTATTGTGTACTTACACTGTAAGAAGAACATGTATATAAATTTTCATCAAATTGTCTTCAGTAGTTTTTGCTGGGTGTTGATTATGAGTTGGTCAGGACTTCCTGTTTTGTAGGTACAGATTATCTATATTTTCTGTTTTAATAAAGTTTAGCCAGATCTGTAAGTCAAAAGTTTTAAATTTGAGTCTGGTTATTTAATTAATAATTTTGTACCGTTTCTTAATATTATAAAATGGTGAACTCTTAAGTTGAAGGTTCCTGATTTCAGGGAGGAATGTTCTGATCTTGATTTCTCAATGTTGGGAAGAAGGAAGCTTTGATTGATTGAATGAGTACAAGTCACTGGTAACTTTGATGAAGCAAGGGAAGGAGAGGAAGTTCAATCTTTTAAGTTGTTTGTGGAGATGTTGACGCTACACAAGAATCTCTAATTCTCTTGAAGGTTTCACATACATGTGGCCTGGTTGTGGAAGCTTCAATTGGTTTTGCATGATTTGATTATGACCTCCTCTCCCCAAGGGGAGAGGAAACCTTTGATGGTAATGATTTCATTCTTGTCAAATTGGGAAAAGTAATTTTAAGAGCTTTCAAAGTAATTAAAGGGTTGCTAAGTCCCATACCATAAAGCCTTGCTTGTTGGCAGCCATGAGAGAGATTTGGGCTCTTGGGCTACTTTATGCATCATCATTTGGACTTGGGTTGCTGAGTAACTTCACTGGTGAAACCAAGGTTTCTCTACCTTTGTTTTTTTTTTGAGGCGTATGTACGAGGATTGGCCTAAATTTTGCACATATTTGCGTAGCATGGGTATGAAAAGAGATATTTGAATGAAATAAAAAATGAATAAAAGTACAATACCTTAGCTACAAAATGCAGTATTTATTTTTCAATGTAATCCCTGTTTACATTCATGCACTTTTCCCAATGTGTGACAAGTTTTTACATTCTGTCACTGAAAACTTCTAGTGGTCTCTCTAGGATCCAAGTGGCCACAGTTTCCTGCACATCATTTTCGGTGGTGTAATGATTACCTTTGTAATTCCTCTTGAGATGAGGGAAGAAGTGGAAGTCGCACAGAACCAAATCCGGTGAGTATGGTGGATGTGGAGTAGGCTCAAACTTCAGGTTGCGGAGAGCCATCAGAGAGTTTGCGTGGTACCCATTGTGCACAGATTTTATGGTAACCCAGTTGCTCAATAATGTGGCCTACTCGTTCGTTAGATATGCCTAACTCAATATTAATGGGTTACTGGGTGATTTTCCAGTCACTTTGAAGCAAATCGTTCACCTTCTTTGATGTTTCTCATCAATCGCAAAAACTGGTTGTCCGCTGTGAGGTGCATCCTCAATTGTTGCTTTACCAGCTTCACATTCACGAAATTTCAATGCCCACCTATTCACAGTACTCCTATCAACAGTTTCACTACCGTAAACTGCTTTTAAACGATGAAAAAATTTGTAAGATTCACATTTTCTGCTGTTAAAAATTAGATCACTACGTGCTGTTTTAACCGTGTTGATATATTGGCCACACTTGACTTTTAACTGCTACTGAAAACAAACCAGTAAACCGATTTCAACGCATTATCTCAGGTTTGTAGAGGGGAATTTTAGCTATCATGTGCTGCCATGCCCAACTTGATAATACCTTTTGTCTCCGTGTTACATGCTAGTGTGCAAAATTTATTAGTCGAACCTCGTATCTTAGGATTTCATTCCTGATGAGCTCACGTAATTAATATAAATCATAGTAGTATGTGTTGTCAACATCAGTAGCATAAATACCATTGATAAGTGCTGGTGCAGCTTCCATTGTTGTGAAAACAAGTAGATCATACAAGGATGATATTTACTTACATCCTTAATAGGCTAAATTCTTTGGTCTTTAGAATAATTGGAAAGAAAGTGAAAGGTCACATAAGACTATAACTCTTCTACAAGTAGTCAACATCTAAGAAATAAAACTGAAAAAATATATCTGTTTGCAATCTGATTTTTACCATATTTTGCATATTTTTCAGATCACTCCTCACTGGTGCTGGATCCATTTGTGAGATTAGGTCATTTCAAGCCTACTGAAGTTTTTTCTAGAATTACATACTTTGTAAAGTTTCAATTGAAAGAGTATCTGTTAGAGTAGAACGCTTGTAAGCCAAGCCTGTAACAACCCCGTACCTTAGAGTCTCAATTGTTCCTTGAATCTCTTTTTCAATAAAACTTTAAGTAACTGTGCATTTTCAGAAATCATTGTTAAATATTGTGCAATTCAGTGCACTAATATGAAGTTGATTTTCATACAAATTTATAGATCTCTCTTTTGTTCTCTGAGAAACTTTAAAATAAATTCTCAGAAACTTTTAATAAGATTACTAATAAATTAATATAATAGAATTTGATGATTTAATTGTTAATTTTTTATTCAATTCTAGTCTTGTGAGAAATGTTAACTTGATTTGATTTATGTGGACTAAATATTATTTATATCTATTCCTCACCTACCCAAATCAGAAAAAATGTTTATTGTATATTTTCTTCCTAGAATAAATCTTTGTTATTTCTTATATACATTAGTTTACTGATTAATTATAATTCAAGTTTCTTTCTGAAACCAATTTTTCTTTGAAATCTCTGTAGGTTGTACAGTATGCTATGGCTCTTGTTGTCTCCTGGGCGCATACAGTTCCTGGAGTCAGGGAAGCATTGTGTGCTGAAGAACGTTTTACCCAGTGGTTATCAAGATTAATATTGGAAGAACCTGAGCCTGGTGTACGCAGGGAAGTGTGCACAGCTCTTTATAGACTTTCTACGGCTCAGCACGCGCCTGCAATGTTGGCTCACCTTTTGCAGTTCTTAAATACGGCAGAAAAAATGAGGCCTCAAAGTCAAGAGGTAATTTATTTATATGGATTTTTTTGAATCGATTTATTGTGGTTTTTGACTGAAATGCTATTTGTTTTTGTTTTAAACTTATTGCATAATTTATCTCCAAAGATGTCATTGAATAATACATTTCTTTATTGAATGTTTTTGAATGACATGTCTTTTTTGAATGTTTTTGTTTCTTTATTGAATAAGAGAAAAGTAGTATGAAACATGGAGAAAGCTTGGTAGAAAACAGAGAACTCATTATGTTATAAATATTTTTACGGTGTTTGATTAACCAGACTGTACATACTGCAATGTACTTAGTTTTCTTAAAATTTGTGTGACATTTTTTAGAATGTAGCAAGTGAGCTGTATTTATTAATACAATATAGTCACTCCAATTTGTTTTGTATGCTGTTTTAGTTTAGCTAGTTATTTTATTAATTTATTTGTTGAGTTTTATCAACTGCTGTGGTGGTCATTAGCCACTGAAAAGAGACCTCATTGTACAATTAAATTGCATCCAGTTGTTTTATCTTTGGTTCTATGGGAATCAATTTGTTAGACATAGCTTAAATCTTATGGATTTTATTCTTGTTTCATTCATCTTTCTATTCACAGGATGCCACTCCAATGATGTTTCAGAATTGTGGAAATATCAGGTTTTTCAGTCTTATATATTTTGATCTTAGAAGTATTGCACACATATTTTAAAGGAAGTTGAGAAGGTGATAATGACTAGAAAGTGATTATTTATTCAGTGAGAATGAAACTAATGCTACTTTTTAATATAATCCTGGGCTATATGTAAACTTGTCCCGTGTTTCTGTGAGCATTCTTATTCAAGTAGTAATTACTGACCGTGGTGACTGAGTTGTTGTTGTACGTCATTCTTTACCTGTTCAGCAATAATTATGAGTGAATTTTGGCTGATTTTACACCTTCAGAAAATAAAAATCTTATCACAGCACGCTGTTCTTCTGTTGTACAAATTTCAAGCACAGCCAACATTTTAGAAAAAAACGAAAGAGATTATAATTGAAATTCTTTTTGAAAAACGTAATTTTCTTTCATATGTGCCAACTTGAATCTCAGACTGTTTCAGTAATTTATTAAACAGTTTTTCAGTTGTTTCCATTTGTCTGTAATTATTGAATGAATCAAATGTAGAAATTAAATTGTTTGAAGTAAATTAATTAAAAATATATTTAATAACACTAAATTTTTATTTTTCTGGATAATAAAATATTACCGATTAATAATCGACAGGATTTTAAGGTGCGACTGAAAACCTAAAATATCTCCCATATGATTTTCCAAAATGTTGGTGTCTTATGTTTATATACATAAAAAAAAATATCATAAATTATTCTATATGAAGTATAATTTACAATTTTTCTGTGATTAATTCAGACATCAATTTTCATTATATCATTGTTAATATGAAAGGGCTGAAAATATGTTTCTGAGAAATTGAATTGAGAGTAATTGGAGATGTATTTTTATGAATGAAATCAGTTGATAGCAGGAAATCATATCACTTTTCCCGTGCAAATTAAGCTCCTTAGTTTAATAACAGATCATTTCCACATGCACAACATTTATCCCCATAAAAATTTGCAGGGTTGATGTTCTTTTTACTACAGTTTTAACATTTGTGAGTAAATTTCGCCCATTTTACACCTTTAGAAAATAAAAAAAATTATCATAACATGTTGTTCTACCCCAGTATTCAATGAATTTCTGCTGGCAAGTAATTTTTTGGATTGAAAAATGAATTGCCGATTGATTGTTCCTTACGATCATGGGGATGAAAATCAACATAGTTAGTGAATTGAAACTAAAACATAATGTCTGATTGGGATCCAAGGGCTTGGAGCTAGCTGACAGTGTCAGATTAAAATGTTCTCAACCAGGTTGCATTCCAAAACTTGGGCTTGTGTTGTTAATATGTGAATGCAAACAACTTTTATTTAAAAAAAATGAATTGTACATTTAATCTAAAGTTGTTTACAACTAATTTTTTATTGGGTTTTTTCTCTTGTAACAGCAAGAACTTATAATAATTTTATAGAAAGCTTTTAATTTGTTACCTGAATCTTTACAATTATTAAAATTAATATCATTTTCAACTTTGAATTTTATTTATTAGTTTCTCAATGGTCTTTGGCTTGCCTGCCAGGGTGTAGTAATGTTTTATTTCTTAAGCCTTTAAAAACAAGTATGTGTTTAGAGTGCTCAATCGGTATGATAATGGGATTCGTTGTTATCGGTCTATTAAATCTCTATCTTCTGTTTTTAGGCATTACACCAGCCATATGATGAAGGTAAAGAACCATATGGGCCGGCTTGCAGAGATTACTTTTGGTTGTTGTGCCGTTTAGTCGACAGTTTGTCTGATGATCTCATAAAAGGTATGTATTGAAAATAGTAATGTAAAAATGCTCAATAAGATTAGAAATTGAAATAATGTGAGGAAGAGAGATAGATATGGTTGATATTTATTTAATTAAATTTTTCTCTGTATTTTTTCCCTTGCAAATTATCCCGTTAAACCTAATGCTTCCAGAAATTCATTTAGTGTTAAAACTTTCTTGGTCTACCGTATTACTTATTGTATTTGCTCTTCTAACATTAAGTGTAGAATATGTAGTAGCCTCATCTGGGGTTCAGAAGGTTATCAAGCAAGTTATATCTTCTTCATATGTGCAAAGTAATGTATCCTATCATCAAGCTGTTTCACTTGGAACATATGTCAATTTCTATATAATGTTATAAAAAGATTGCAACATCTAGTACAAAAGTCTGCAAAAAATGAAAATTTAAAAATAATAACTGAATTTTATAATGATAACAATCTTTTTAAAAAAATTTGAGTAAATTAATTCGTTTTTTGAGATATTTTTATTTGAAAATTTGGAAAAAGGAAATGAAAATTTTCATGATTTTGAAAGTAAGGTGTACGTGATTTGATTTGATCTATGTTATGTATGTACACAATCTGTTGAAAACTGTGATCATAAAGAAAAAAATAATTATAAATAGAATGATGGTTGAGAAAAATTAATGTTAAAATTTTTCATTGTATTGTTGAAAAATCCCTTCATTTTTATATTATGATCATGTACGTTATTTTTTTTTTGGCTTCAGATTTTACTTATACAACAGTTTCACATGTAAAAAAAGTAATAGAATTGGTGGTAAATCCAGTGATACAAAAACTGCTGTGATTCAGTTTATTTCATAGTTAACACAAATTTAATTCATAAATATTCAAGTACATGGCAGTTTGCTAAATAAAAATGCTTGGTGTAAATTTGTAGGGGTTTCTTCTGAAAATATTTGCCATTAAATAAGTATATTGATGGCTTTTCTGGTTACTAGCATGTGGTGTTTGTGAACTAAGAAAGCTCACTAAAATGCATAACAACAAATTACAGAACTTTTTACCACCATCTCAGAGGATACATATTAAGTACAGAATTGTTTTGCGGGTTTCTTTATCGTGTTCTTATTGACAAAGAAATTAAAAATTTAGAAAACTGTTGGTTCTTTGTTAAATATGAAAAAATATTCATATCAAGCATTCTTTTTGTTTTACTAGATTTACTAACAGTTCTGTTGACACACACGCACACACATGCACTCTCACTCACTTGCTCACTCACTCACTCAATTTACCCAAGTACAGAAGTAAGACAACTCTTACCTTATTTTTTTATTTTTCATATAATTTCTTTTATAAAACCACTTTCGCGGGTTCCTGCATCATCAGTCATATATAAAAGTACATATCAAACATTAGAAAATAAAAATAAAAATATTAAAATAATAAATACATATGAAGTCAATTAAATGAAATAAAAACAAAGATATATAATGACATGTATATGGCTAGCCAAATACTGCAGTACTGTACTATTTAAATAAATATTTCATTTAATATCTATAAAGGTGCTGCTGTCTTTTGCAGCTTTTATGAGTGTATCTCCTTTAGATTCTGTCTGTAAGTTGATTAAGTTGAATCTCTTTATATATTTACATATATATATATATATATATAATATTTTTGTAAAATATCTAGATTTTTATTTATATCTCTTTTTTTAATTTCTAATATTTCCAAATTAGCATTAATATTAGAAATAGAATGTTTATTGTTTATGAGGTGATCCGCAACTTTAGAGAATGTTACAACACCTAAAATGTTCATAAAATCTGGTTTTAAATGATAATATTAGTTTTACCTTATAAATACCCTCACAACCATTACACTTAATCTTATAAACTCCGCATAAATTGTATAAATTAATATTATTATTGTTTTTTTAAATATTTTATTATGTGTTTGTTAGTTTTATATGCAGGTTTAAATTTATCCTTGTCATAAACTTTGGTTATGTGTTCAACAATACTGTTAGTGTATGAATATCTTATGTAAACATTATCTTCTGTGTGTTATTGATCTGTTTTAAAGTTATTGCTCTATTAAATTTTGATATTTTCTTTTTATATATATATTATCAAGTAACGAAGTACTATATCCATTCTGAATTGCTATTTATTTTTGTGTTTAATTTTTCTTTATTATTTTGTGTGTGATGGATTGCTCTATTAATCATATTTGTATGTTTGTTAATTTTATGAGACTAAGGATGATTCGATTTTCTATGAATTGTTATTTTATTGGCTGAAGGTTTTATATATACTGAAGTTACAATTTGCTTATTTTTGATAATTTCAATACTAACATCTAGAAAATTTATTGTTCTATTTATATCTATTTCATAAGTAATTTTTAAATTGTTATAATATGAATTAAGTTTATTTAATATTATGGTGTGTTCATTATTAAGTGGCAAAAACATTATCAACATAACGAATCCATAGTAAAACCTTAAGCATTTGAATAATGCTTTAAACTATATTATTCTCAAAATCTTGTAAGTATATCTCTGACAATAGCTGACAAAGGAAATCCCACAGGCAAGGTATTTCCTGTGTATATCACACTTGAATTAAATTCAAAGTAATTTTGTTGACATATATTTCTTATAATAGTGATATTATCAATAAATTTAGGGTCTTCATGATTATTTATTAGTATATTTTTTATTATATAAATTGTTCTATCAATAGGTACGCTAGGATACTTGTTACATATCATAACTACCATCCTACTGTTTTTGCCGACTGTTAAGTTTTTTAATTTATTTATCATACTCATTTTTACTTCCTTATATGAAGTAAAGGAAGTATTGTGATAGTGAAAAATGTCGGTTTTCAGATTTCAATGGAAATATCCATTTTGACCATTTCTGAATCCATTTTGACTAGTTTTGGCATAGCATTTGTATGTACATATGCATGTTTATATGTATCTAGCATAACTCAAAAATGATTAGCTATAGGATGTTGAAATTTTTAATTTAGGACTGTTATAACATCTAGTAGTGCACCTCGTTTTTTGATTTCAATCAACTGAACCAAAACTGTCCAAAAGTGTTGTTAATTACAAAAATATTGAATTTTTTCCAAATGTTTTGGATTTTTTCGTAACTGCAGTAATAAGCCCTCATCTAGAGCTTTTCAACGATATATCATAATTAGTACTTATTTTCATTGGTGCCAGAGTTACAGCCAACTAAAATTTTAATTAATGAAATATTTGGATCTTATAAGGGGGACAATTGGTTTAAATTAATCTGAATTTTTTTTAGAACTTTTTTCTTTTTTAATTAATTTTTTTAACGTTTTTTAAAATTTGAATATGTTAATTTATTAATAATTAGCCCGTGATTGCAAAAAAAGAACTGTAATTAATAATTCAATAATAAAAAAAAAAATGAAAATCATAAGTTATTAGTGAAATAAAATTTTATGTACTTTTAAAAATGTGTATATAGTCATTTCATAGGCATTATTACATATGTGTACATGTAATAGATTTGGTATAAAATCTGATTATTTAATATTAATTGAAAATTGTAATTTAAAATCGCATTATTTTTAGAGTTGTTAGTTAATTTCTGTTTAATTATTCTTGAATGTCTTTTTAATGTTATCTACATTAAAGTTAACTACAGAATGACTGAAAAGTAGACCCTTTACAAGTACAACATATACACTGAGGCATACGTGCTTGATCTTTAATAACTTGCAAAAAATTCTTATCTTTTAGTTCATTATTCCTTTAATATTGTCAGACAATATTCTCCCTAAGTCAGAGTTGATCATAGTTTCATTTATTTGTTTTTTGTTGCCGACATTTAATCGCTCTTTGGTTTGATATAATTCTGATTTTAATTTGAGTACACGTTCTCTAGTTTTCAAATATTCTCTCTTTATATTCATCATCCTTGGTTTTAATATTTTCTTCCTCTTTATATTTATTATCTTCTTTTAATCTTTTTATTCTTTCTTTGGTTTTAACATTTTATGATATAGTAATAAAGGGACTTTTACTCTATCCTAATATTTAATGTAAGATTGTTGAGTTAATAATCGTATAAATATTTGAAGTTAATAAAACCAATATTTTAGCAGTTGTGTAACTGTTCACTTTATTAAAGAATTGGAGGAACGTATCTCACTTTCAAATGAAATCAGTTTAAATGAAGCGCAGCAAAAAATTTGTATATGTAATTTAATAGGCCTACAAGGAAGTCATATGGTATTCACATCAGAATTTTTATGTTTAATTATAAGTAAATTCATTTTTATCGTAAGGATTTTACCTATTATTTTGGAAATAGTATAAGATGGAGCAGATGTAAAATCAATCAATGGTTGCATTGGGATGATGCTCGTTTGTGTATTTTTAGAAGTCCTGTTAATTTTGGAGCGACCAGTTCAAAAGGGTATAATCTAGTAAGGTATCTTAAATTATTATTGTAATTAAAAACAGTTCGCTATCAAAATATTTAAATATCTAAAGGTTCACTGTTAAAAATATTTTGCTATTAAATTTTTTGTTATTTTTCGAAATCTATTAGTAGCGTCTTTTATTTCTTTAAAGTTATTTTCAATTATATATTGTTTCATCAAAATATTATTTTTCAATGTACATGATAACAGGTGTATTAGTTTTATTAGATTTTAATATGATACTATTATTTTCATTTAATTTGTTCTTTAAACAATGAATTACTTTTTGGTTTGTTAATAAAATTTATACCTTTAATTCTATCAATATTGTTACCGATAATATTACATAACTGTTCTTTATCGGAAGGATTAATTTTATCAGTATTTATTTCAGAATGAATTATATTATTCTTGTTATTATCAAATAGATTAAATTTAAAAGCATTAGCAATAACAGATTGTTCCTTATCACTAGAGTTAATATTTGTCAAATTTAAAAACTCATTATAGTATTAGTGTAAGTTTTTGAATTTTCTTGCATATCAAAGGAACGTGAAGCACCGTTTTTATTCATAACATTTTTTTGAAACTTATTGTCATACAGATTTCTGTTATTATTATTTTTTATCTTAATTATGTTACCAATTTTGATATGTTTAGATTCTTTTAACTTAAGTTTATGAATTTCAATGTTAATTTTAATAAGTACATAAGTGAAGATTACCTGTCCTAAAATTTGTAATAATTGAAGATGTGTTACATAATCTAATATTTATGTAATTCCTTTTGTAATCCTGTTTAATTTCTTGTTTCATTCTAAACTTTCTGGGAATTCTTTTGTTTTGAATATATTTCACTGAAATGAAAGTTTTTTATATTTATCCTAGCATTTTTGGAATTTATTTTAAATTTAAGACATGCTTTATTAAATGTATTACATTATAAAGTTTAAAATGTAATTTATAAAATTTAAAAGATAATTTTGCTTGGTCAGCATTCATAATTATTTTTCTAAAATCAGTCCTGTATATGGCTAGTATTTGGCTAGCCATTTACATGTCATTATGTATTTTTGTTTTTATTTTATTTTATTTGGCTTCACATGCTTCTGTATTTGTAATTGTAATTTTAATCTTCTAATTTTAATTTTCTTATGTTTGATATGTAATTTTATATAAATATATACAACTGATGCGGGATCCCGTGAAAGTGCTTTCATAAAAACATTATATGAAAAATAAGATAAGAGTTATCTTATTTCTGTGCTTGGGTGGATTGAGATGAACTATACATATTTAAATTATTAGCGCAGAGGTGATACGGGTCTTGAAAGAGTTGATTTTAGAAAAAAAAAAAAATATATATATATATGTGTGTGTGTGCGGGCAGCACCTAGATTGTTCTTTAGTTTCAGTATTGATAACTGATGAATCCATGTCCATCTCCAGTGAAAATACTCTTAAGAAATTCAATTCTTTTTTCTGATATTGCTCAAGAAAAGTCAATGCTGCTCCCATTCTTGTGGGCATTTGTAACTGACAAATGCCCACAATAAGAATGCATCCATGAAGAACCCATGATACACAGTAAACCAATGATGCACAGTAATTATTAAAACCCAATCTGTCTGTAACAGCTCTGTAAAGGATGGACCTTCAAATTTAAGAAAAATTTTAAATAAACTCAATAAGTAATTGTGAAATGGCATTTATCCAAATCTCATGTTCAATTTTTTCGTAAAGTTCATTACTCACAATGGAATGTTAGTAATAAATTTGATGAAAACACTTAAACACTCATCTTTCTTCCTTGTGCACGTTAGTTTACCTTACCTCTTCTGAATTTCCTGCACCGTTATCTCACAGAACCATCACTCATTTCATTACTACTGTAAGCTACGCACACTCGATGATGGATTTCTATTGCCGATTTCCTTCTGTTTGTAAAAAAGAATGATGTTGGGTAAAGTTAAGAAAAAACACACAGCTAGTATTTGCCAAAAGAAATTGGACTTTATTGAAAGTCAAACAAATGAACTTATGTTATAATCATGACCTTAAAACATAAAAGGAAATTATGGAATTAACATAACTTAATGATACTTAACATATCAGCTGAATCAACATATGAACAATGATGTTAAATGCAAAAATACTTGAATATACATTTTTTAAATACACGATGTAACAAAGCCTGAAAATAAGATAACATAAAACACCTTAATTTCAAATTAGATACTTAAAACATAACATCAATAGAAAGTGGAACTGGAAAACAGTTGCACTACTAACATATACTGTACTATGAAAAATTAGCAATGAACAGATTTCATTAGCTTAGAAAACATTAATTAAAATATAATCACATTAAAATAAGTAATAATATAAATGGAGTTTATTTTGATAGATAAGCATTCTTGAAAATACAAAAATCACAAAGTCCTAAAACATACCTGCACATCAGGAGTAATTTGCTTTAGGTTAATTTACGAGAAGTATTAAGAATACAGTGCATAAGTAGCAAAGAATTAATCTCGGCGATCGACAAGTTACACAAATAAATTATAGAGTTAATTACAATAACAAATCGTAATAATTAAACATGTAAAATAGGTAAGCCACCTATCATGATTGCACTTAAGTGAATAAATGGTTTTATTTTAACTAAACTTGAAATCGAAAGGCATAAGGTATGATGAATCTGAATGTTCCACAAATTTCAATGATAAAATAACTGTTTAACGTAATAATGAAAATTGAACTTGCCTGTAGCACACAAATAATATCGAGATACAAACTCGTGAATGAAGGTACATGAATACATACAATAATCCTGGGCGTAGTCCGCACTGGTGTATCAGGAATACAGAGGTGTGACGTTTAGTGGTAGAATAATGCGTAGCGTCTCAGATATGTAGCGACGAGTTTGGAGATTCTGCATGGATGAGAATATTATCACAAAGTTTGCAGGAGAATATGGCCATAGGCGACTGTACAGGAGGAATGTTGGATCTACTCTGCCGAAAAGATGGCGTGAAAGAAAAGAGGGGGAAACCAGATCCAGGTAGTAGTGGACAGGAGAGAGTGTGTGTAAAAAAACAAGAGATGTGTGCATGTATTAGTATGGGAACGAATGAATAACGGGTGTATGAAAAGGGTAGTCAAAAATAATTAGAGACATGAATGCACGCGGTCACTAAGGATGACGGAGGGAAACAGTCTGGCTGGCACCAGAAGTGTCGAACACGAGAACAAATAATCAAACAGGTACAAATGACAAGCCCAAAAATACGAAACATAGTAAAATTTAGCATGCCTGTAACAAACAACAGGACCCAACCCTAGCTTAGAATTCATTGAAAATAACAGAAACTTTACGCTAAACGGCGTAAACAAATGATGTTATGTTCCTTGCAACCGGTGGGAGCTGCTACAATTGCTTCCGTATTTCAGTATGTACTACATGAGCTGTATAGAATGAAATAGCAACCGACTGTAACATGATGATATTTAAGCTTAGGTGATATCTAATAGTACATGTGCTATGATGCTGTAGAATTTGCTTTGTAATGCCTGACTAGAGGTTAATATACAAATAGCTGCTCTATGTATTTGAAACTTTTGTAAGTAAAATCTTTAGTCTAAACAATGAATATAATTACAAATTTTTTTTTTGTCTTCAGTCATTTGACTGGTTTGATGCAGCTCTCCAAGATTCCCTTTCTAGTGCTAGTCGTTTCATTTCAGTATACCCTCTACATCCTACATCCCTAACAATTTGTTTTACATATTCCAAACGTGGCCTGCCTACACAATTTTTTCCTTCTACCTGTCCTTCCAATATTAAAGTGACTATTCCAGGATGCCTTAGTATATGGCCTATAAGTCTGTCTCTTCTTTTAACTATATTTTTCCAAATGCTTCTTTCTTCATCTACTTGCCGCAATACCTCTTCATTACAATTATAAATAAAGAGTATAAATTAGAATTTAAGGGTGTTGGAAATATTCACATTGCACATTATAATTGGTTTTTTAATTATTTCACAAGCTTCTATTGTAGATTGGTTGTAAATTAAATTAATCGGGTCTGTGTAATGAGCGAGGTAATGTAGCTTTGTTTTTTATGTTGATAATTTTCTGGATTTTCTGGGTTTAAAAACCTGAAGAAAAGGTGTCAGATGAATCGGTGGAATTTAGAGAAGCTTGAGGAAGAGGAGGTAAAGAAGATTTTTGAGGAGGACATCGCAAGAGGTCTGAGTAAAAAAGATAAGGTAGAAAATGTAGAAGAAGAATGGGAGAATGTTAAAAAGGAAATTCTTAAATCAGCAGAAGCAAACTTAGGCGGAATAAAGAGAACCGGTAGAAAACCTTGGGTTTCAGACGATATATTGCAGCTGATGGATGAACGTAGAAAATATAAGAATGCTAGTGATGAAGAAAGTAAAAGGAACTATCGGAAATTAAGAAATGCTATAAACAGGAAGTGCAAACTGGTGAAAGAAGAGTGGATTAAAGAAAAGTGTTCAGAAGTGGAAAGAGAAATGAACATTGGTAAAATAGACGGAGCACACAGGAAAGTTAAGGAAAATTTTGGGGTACATAAATTAAAATCTAATAATGTGTTAAACAAAGATGGTACACCAATATATAATACGAAAGGTAAAGTCGATAGATGGGTGGAATATATTGAAGAGTTATACGGAGGAAATGAATTAGAAAATGGTGTAATAGAGGAAGAAGAGGAAGTTGAGGAGGATGAAATGGGAGAAACAATACTGAGATCTGAATTTAAGAGAGCATTAAAAGATTTAAATGGCAGAAAGGCTCCTGGAATAGACGGAATACCTGTAGAATTACTGCGTAGTGCAGGTGAGGAAGCGATTGATAGATTATACAAACTGGTGTGTAATATTTATGAAAATGGGGAATTTCCATCAGACTTCAAAAAAAATATAGTTATGATACCAAAGAAAGCAGGGGCAGAAAAATGTGAAGAATACAGAACAATTAGTTTAACTAGTCATGCATCAAAAATCTTAACTAGAATTTTATACAGAAGAATTGAGAGGAGAGTGGAAGAAGTGTTAGGAGAAGACCAATTTGGTTTCAGGAAAAGTATAGGGACAAGGGAAGCAATTTTAGGCCTCAGATTAATAGTAGAAGGAAGATTAAAGAAAAACAAACCAACATACTTGGCGTTTATAGACCTAGAAAAGGCTTTCGATAACGTAGACTGGAATAAAATGTTCAGCATTTTAAAAAAATTAGGGTTCAAATACAGAGATAGAAGAACAATTGCTAACATGTACAGGAACCAAACAGCAACAATAACAATTGAAGAACATAAGAAAGAAGCCCTAATAAGAAAGGGAGTCCGACAAGGATGTTCCCTATCTCCGTTACTTTTTAATCTTTACATGGAACTAGCAGTTAATGATGTTAAAGAACAATTTAGATTCGGAGTAACAGTACAAGGTGAAAAGATAAAGATGCTACGATTTGCTGATGATATAGTAATTCTAGCCGAGAGTAAAAAGGATTTAGAAGAAACAATGAACGGCATAGATGAAGTCCTACGCAAGAACTATCGCATGAAAATAAACAAGAACAAAACAAAAGTAATGAAATGTAGTAGAAATAACAAAGATGGACCGCTGAATGTGAAAATAGGAGGAGAAAAGATTATGGAGGTAGAAGAATTTTGTTATTTGGGAAGTAAAATTACTAAAGATGGACGAAGCAGGAGCGATATAAAATGCCGAATAGCACAAGCTAAACGAGCCTTCAGTAAGAAATATAATTTGTTTACATCAAAAATTAATTTAAATGTCAGGAAAAGATTTTTGAAAGTGTATGTTTGGAGTGTCGCTTTATATGGAAGTGAAACTTGGACGATCGGAGTATCTGAGAAGAAAAGATTAGAAGCTTTTGAAATGTGGTGCTATAGGAGAATATTAAAAATCAGATGGGTGGATAAAGTGACAAATGAAGAGGTATTGCGGCAAATAGAAGAAGAAAGAAGCATTTGGAAAAATATAGTTAAAAGAAGAGACAGACTTATAGGCCACATACTAAGGCATCCTGGAATAGTCGCTTTAATATTGGAAGGACAGGTAGAAGGGAAAAATTGTGTAGGCAGGCCACGTTTGGAGTATGTAAAACAAATTGTTGGGGATGTAGGAGGTAGAGGGTATACTGAAATGAAACGACTAGCACTAGATAGGGAATCTTGGAGAGCTGCATCAAACCAGTCAAATGACTGAAGACAAAAAAAAAAAAAAAAATTTCTGGACAGTTCTGATTAATTATAAGTATTATTATAGTGAAAGCAAGTGAAGTTAGTTTTCTATGAACAGATGTAGCAAATATCTAATCCAAATAAAGAAAGCTAAAATAAAAAGAAAAATACCTACCTGCCTAATATAATGTGTTTTTATTTTTATTCATTTTGTTTTATTTCAATCAAAAACCATCAGATTAACTTAGTATTGCAATTAATAACTACATTCAACTTGAGCCTATACATATATTAGTCACTGTTTACTTTCGAGTGATGTTGTAAATTGGTCTTATAACATAAATATCGATGTTATTAGTTAATGAACTAAATTAAATTACCAACTGTTTGGCCAATCAGTGTAGAAGACTCGCAGTGGTTAGAATATTGCTTTGCACAATCTAATCTCTGGTTCATTTTCAGCTATAGTATCACATTTTTCTTTTATCATTTTCATGAAAAAAAATATATTTGTTGTGATATCAATGTTAATAATGGAACATGAGTAATGATCCTAGAAAATAGGAAAATTGTTTGATTAAGTTACCCTTGTCAGTGATGAGCCTTTAGAGAAGACTGGTCTGATGCATTTTTCCATTGCATTTTTATTCTAGAATAATATTTTAGTTTTAGTGTACATGTTAAGCTCTTGAAGTATTTGCTATTTATTTGTTTCTGTACACTTTGATCGCTTTTTACTAAGTAAAATATTTTACAATTATTCTTTTTCTGTTATATTGTTGCAGAAAGTATAGATGATCCTAGCAGCTGTATAATCGATATAGAAGGCTTAGCTATACGTTTGCATGAATCCATCATGGCTAGGGAATATTTGGAATTGAGGCACAATACAGTAGAGGATGATGGACTAATTGGTTTATTGAATTTAATGTGCAATGTACTGAAACATAATCCTCCATTTAAAACTAGTAAACAAGGAAAACTGCTGTTGGATCAGGTTAGTGTCTGTAGTAGTGCATGTGTGCATATGTTATGTCATTGTTTTATACAGACTGTAAAATGAACTCATTGTTTTATTCATAAGCTACAAATTTTATTGATATTTAATTTCTTTATATTTTATGTTGAAATTGCTGCCTGACTGTAATGTCAGATTGTCAATCTCCTGGTTTGAAACCAGAGTTAGTAATAACATCTTACATTTAAAATTGCTTTAGTTAAGTGAATTTGACTTTTCCAGGTTTTTTGATAGACAAAAAAATTTTGTTAAATACTTGCAAATCTTTTTAATTTAATGCATTGAATAATTAAGAAATGTTCATGTCTTTATAGAAATAAAATATCCAAAGAGGTAAGAAAATGTGATTTATAAAAGGTAACAATAATATTTCCTCATAATGAATAATTATAATCACAACTGGGCCTCATCCTGTCACCCTCAGGTCGCTGTCACCTGCTGTTTCATCAAACATGCATACAGACAGCATCACCCTACCCAGTTATTGTCTCCTGTGCCACCCTGAGCCGTCCTTCACCTGCCGTACTCCCATGTGGCCACCCATCTCGAGTCAACCGTCGCCTTACCTCTTGATATGTCATCTACAGTTACATCAATAACAACTTATCGTCCAGTTTTAGCAGAACCACACTCCACATGTGACAATAACAGTAGTTTGCTCTGGATTCTACTGCTCTTTCATTTCCTCCTTTGGAAGATTCATGTGATCTGGTTGTGCAGAATAAATGCTTAAAGGAAGAAAACCGCCAATTACAAGAGCCACTCCATAATGTGCTAGACCACTTGAACAAGTCTTTCATCAGGCTGCTTCAATTTATGACTGGCCTTGTTGCAAGTATAAACAGTGTGAGTTATATGACATCTGCTGTCCACAAGGCTAATCAATCCTTCGTGATCTCAGATTGTGGTACCCAGTGTGACTTTTCTTCTGCTGCAGGATGTCTGGGTCTTGATTTTACTAATGTTGTTTGACGGTGGAATGCAAACAAACTTCCCGTGTAACAAATAGGAGGAGGAGGAGATCAAAAATATGTTAAACTCGATTTGAGTATTGAAGGAAGAAATAAAAAGTTTGGAAAGCATGCACGTCAACACATCTACCACAGTGAAACAGAAGACTTCAATACTGAGCTAGAAAAATAATTTTGGTGTCACGTGAATTGCAGGAGGAAGAGGACCAAACTGAATTTACCTCCAGTTATAAATAAAATAAATAAAAAAAATACCAATGATTAATAAAGGTCATGTCTTCAGAAAGCTAGTGAAATTAAGTCATTCACAACATACAAAATAAAAAAAAAAATCAGCATCCCTTTTAAAAATCTGACTGTATTGGGGGACAGTCATGTGACACACATACCCACAATAATAAAAGAGTCCCTCTAGTGTATTGTGCAAGCCTGATGATGGTCTACTGGACATCGGACCAAAATCCGCTCCTCCAATGGACCATTGCTTCGTAATAGTGGTTGGGACCAATGATGTCTCTGTTAGGAGGCAAAATGTCACCTTAAGAAGTGTAGTAGTAAGTCCAATGTCCTAATTTCACCTCTGCCAACACGATTTGACCTGACTCCTGACAGTCCTGTCCATGACACCATCATCTTTGTTAATAATTACGTCGAAGAACTCTGCCAGCACTGTAAAGATGTAGAATTTCTCAATATTGGGAATATCAGATGATACCACTATACAGCACACAGACTGTATCTTCAAGCTAATGGGAAAAAACTGTTCTCAGAACTTATATAAACTTGCTCAGTCATTCCCAGCTTCTGATCTGCCCCATGCCAGTGATCAGTCTGTCCCTGTTTATGTTGCTTCCTCCGAGACTCAAACAAGACTGCCAGCGCCAGGCACCTGCACTCTACCTTTTGATTCTTACATAAGTTTTGTAATGAATAATCTCCCTCTTCAATACTCGACTCCGAACCATTCGATGGCCAATGTCAAGGACACCTCTCTGAGGAGTTATCATTCTGTGTACAAAAAAAACAGAAATGTACTAAAGAGCATAAAACCAAGTTAGGCCTAAGAACATTAGGTTCATCCTCTAAAATTGTACTTCAAAATTATCCTTTTTCAAAATTAAAAACTTTATATCAGAACACTCAAGCGGCCACTAACAAGGAGGATGAATTGATAATAGTGTGCCAAGAGCTTGAGCCAGATATATTTCTAATTTCAGAAAACAACTTTACATCAGTTTACATTCAGTTCTTCAAAATTCCAAATTACAGTCAACAGAGTTTTTTGTCTACAAAATCACCAAGGGGAAGGTGTGGCAGTTTTTCTGAAACACTCATTTAAATACGAACCATTGACAATCCCCTCCTCTGTTGACCTTGATTTCAGAGTCTGTGCAGTCAAAATCCAATTAAGGTGCACGAAAATGTGATAATAGTGGGTTTGTATAGATCTGTAAACCAATAGATCTGTAAACCAACTATCAAATACAAATTCTTTTTTTGATAAACTCAAATCTCTTTTTAACTTTCTCACTTTGAAAAGAAATAAATTCATTTTAACAGGTGATTTCAATGCAGTTGTATTAAGCCACCCCTTCACCCTGTTGGTGGCTTCATGATATTTTGAACTGTTTTGATTTAAATTGGTCTGTGATCAAGCCAACTACAGTGACGCCCATGTTGAGAACAGCTCTCGACAGTGCCATAACGAACATTCCAGATTCTTTGGTTTCAGTAGTGAAAACAGCCATTTTGGACCATTATGCCCAAGAGGTTGAGTTTAATGGAAAGCCTGAAAAAGCCCAACCTTCACAATAAAAGATTAATTAATAAAGAAGATATTAAACAGTTTAACTCCAAACTTAAAATTGAAAATTGGGATTTCTTATAAAAATATAAGCACCCAAATAAGAAATTCGATAAATTTTACAATTGCTTTAACTATTATTTAGAAATCAGTTATCCTTTCAAAAAATTCAAAAATAAATTTAAAGTAGAGCACAATTCCTGGATGACTCCTGGTATTCTTGTGTTAAGAGAAAGCTTACGTTTTATTATTCTTTTATATAAACACCCAAAATGAAAGATTCAAATGTTTCTTCAGAAATTACTGAAAGATCTTCAAAAAGGATATTCAGGTGGAAAAATCCTACGATATTAATAAATCATTAAAGGTAGCAAAAGATTTTTGAAAAACTGCATGGCAAATTATTCATCATAACCAATAGAAAAGTCAGAAACCAATTTCGATTAAAAGAAGATAAAATGATTGCAGACCCACAAGGAGTTGCAAATGAGTTTAACAATTATTTTGCCTCATCGCCTCAGGTGATTTGACATTCAGTGAGCCTTACCCCAATTTAGCCGATGTTATACAACCAGTTGCTTCCATGGATCTTATACCTGTTGTGGCACATGTCATTCAAAAGCTGACTTCAAAGAAGACATGTGACATTGATGGCATGTCTGTATAATTGCTAAAGCAATGCTGTGGGCACATCATAAAACCACTTATAGAGATGATCAATTTATCTTTTTTCTAGGAAAACAGGATGTTTTCCTGACTCCTTAAAAACAGCTAGAGTACTTCCAATATTCAAAAAAGTGACCTGCTTCAAGCCAGTAACTACTGTCCTATTTCCATTCTTCTAGTTCTGAATAAGGTTTATGAAAGTCTCTTCTTGCTGAGATACTTCTCAACTTTCTGGAAAAATATAATGTTCTTGCTTCAAAGCAATTTTGTTTTAGGAAAAATAAAAACACAATTGATTATGTAACAAATGTTATTCATGGTGTCAGGGGGTTGGATGTGTAAGAACATGTGCCCAGCATATTCCTTGACCCTTCCAAGGTGTTTTGTGTGCATCATGAGACACTGCTGCACCAGTTTGAAGCATGTGGTGTGCGAGGTCTGCCACATAAATGGGTAACATCTTACCTCCAAGACTAGGAACAGTGTGTCCAGATCTCGGGTGCCATATCTAATAAAGTAAGACTGACCACGGATTGTTCCCCAGGGATCAATCCTGGGGCCAATTTGTTCCTAATTTATGTTGTCAACCTGAAATCAGTTTTCCAGCATAGAGATGTGATTCAGTATGCTGATGACATTACTTTCTGCTTTAGGGGTAATCTCTAAGTTATTTGGAGGTCAAAACTTTCATTGAACTAGATCAATGCATTCAACCCACCAGGTTGGTCTAGTGGTTAACGCGTCTTTCCAAATCAGCTGATTTGTAAGTCGAGAGTTACAGCGTTCAAGTCCTAGTAAAGCCGGTTATTTTTGCATGGATTTGAATACTAGATCGTGGATACCGGTGTTCTTTGGTGGTTGGGTTTCAATTAACCACACATCTCAGGAATGGTCGAACTGAGAATGTACAAGACTACACTTCATTTACACTCATACATATCATCATCTGAAGAATTATCTAAACAGTAGTTACCGGAGGCTAAACAGGGAAAAAGAAAGAAGATCAATGCATTCAGCAATTTTCAGAAATAAACTTAAGGACAAACAAATCAAAGTTGACATTTATTAACTTTGTCAACGAGATCATGAGCATGACAGGAAACCATCTGTGATAGGTAATGATAAACTCTTGGAGGAATCTGAATCTGCCAGATTCCTGGATATGCACTTTGATTGAGGGCTGACCTAGGATAAACACATAGATCATGTTTGTGATAAGGTTTTGAGCATCTTTGCCCTACGTAAACTGGCAAGTGTCTGTTCTTTAGATCTGTTGAAAGTGGCTTACTATGGGCTAATATTTTCATACTTGTCATACGGAATTCAATTTTGGGAATACTATAGTCAGAGCAACCGAGTAGGATGTTTCAGCTGCAGAAAAAAGCTATTAAGAGCGATCATGAAATTAAAATTCAGAGAATCATGGAGGAGACGTGTTCTTGGAACTGGGATATCCGACTTTGCCTTGTCTTTATATTTTGGATGTTGTGTATTGCCTTTCAAAATGCAATTTTGTGCACAATGGAGATGTGTATCTTTATAATACCAGAAGCAGGGACAACTTGGATGCCCAACAGCACAGAATAGTGGTTTTTGCATGTTTGCCATCGCAAGTTGGTGTCAGATTAATTAATAGGCTCCCAGAGGATGTCAAAAAAATTCCCATTCCGAGTCTGTTTAAATCTCAACTAAAATGCCTTTTGGTGTCTTAAGGCATTCTACTCTGTTGATGAGTTATGTGGATGCCTGCTTGGATAATTAATCAAAATTATATAAGGATCGAGCCTGATGTCGTAAAGGTGTGAATGGTTCATGTATGATACATTTTGTGTGTTTGAATGGGGTGAGTGAATGAGTAGAAAGGACTTAAAAATTTTTTAAATTTTAATTATTTATTTCTGTAGACGTTTAACTATTTATTTACCTAGTTATTGAATTTTGATGATTTTTTTTTGCAATTTTGTGTTGTTTTTACGCAATAAAAGGATTACTTATTTATTATTTATTCCTTGATAGGATAAACATTTTCTTAGAATCAGTGTAGTAGTTAGCTCAAGCTCAGCCGGTTTCAAATTTCATTTAATTAGGGTCTGGTACATTGTAATGTATGATTTTATCTATTTCATCTTCCTCATTGAAATGGGTGTATGTAAGTATGTAGAAGTTTTAACTTCTACATACTTGCACACACAGACACACACAAACACACACTCAAATATCTATTTGTGTGTGGATCCAAATCTATGCCCAATCGGTTTAACCAGATATCCAGTTTTTGGAAGCATATCATTTTTTTGTCATGATTCTTATCATTCTCCAAGCTCTTCTAAATTTAGGAGAATGTTTAGGATTTGATTCAGTCATGATTTTCATCGACTTTATGCAGCTGCAATTTCATTAGAAATGTCAGTGGGGAATTTTTTTCTTTTACATTTACTCTACACATTTAATAATGATACGGATTACTCTTTGTCTCTAAATCTTCATGAAATACTTTAATATAAATACCCAAAGAGTTCACAATCAGTATTACAACAGTGTATTTTTAGTAAAAGCTACTGCAGAAGATATTTTATTAGCTTCCAGTGAGGGGGATGAAACCACTTCTGACAACAAATATTTTACAAGTGTCTATGCGTGGGCTGAACATCACCCTCACCTTCTTGAAGAAACTTGAAGAAGAAATTAGGCTAGAAAATCCTGATAAAAAAAATCGAATACGCATCGGAATATGTGGAAAATGGTGCGATTAAAACTGGATTGAGTGTTGTGAACTGTAATTTAGACCTATTTCTTTATCGTACATATTATGTGTTTAATAAATCATCAGCTCTTCGAGTTGAGTTTACAGCTCTTTGTTTACAGTACTGTTTACAGTACTTTGTTTCACAAATATTGCGGTACAAAATGATTGGAAGATGTTACTGCATAGACAGAGCTTAGAAAATATAAAACAATTTATAAAAAATTCTTAATCTGCTCACACTAATTCATATAAAACTATACAAGAATACATCAAAGATTCTCTTTGAAAATGTAGAATTCCAACCATTCTTAAGAAGTTTCAAAGCTCATCACCTCTTGCTCCATATTTATATTCCCATGCGATAGTTTACTGAAGAGTGTGATGGGATGTTGCATAAAATCAAAACGTTCAAAATGTCTATTTTAAGCCAATTTAGAAAATGAACTCATTTCTATTGATCTAGATGATTCTGAAAATTTGATGGAATTACTAAAAATAGATATTGGTTTTGAAACATTATAATTCCTCAAAAAATGTAAAACGGTTGAAATAGTCATCGTATGTTTTAGAAAAGATTGTTAGAAATTTCCCATAGCTACCATAAAGAAATTAATACATAAGAGTCCCTTTAAAGTACAAAATGGTTAGAGGATTGTCGTCCATGGATCCTTCTATCATGCTCTGCCATCCAGAAATAGGAAAGACTAGTGTAAATCTCTTGTTTCAGGTATTTTATGAACAAAATTGCACATCAGGTAAAGTTACAGAAAAAGCTAAACAACAGTGTGCGATTCTTTCTTAGAGACAACCATAGGTGTTGTGAATTTCACATTCTATTCGTTTTTCAAAGATGTTCAGTTTGATGAGAAAGAGGCCAAAATAAATTTTCTTGATTAGATGATTCTTTTCATCATTTATGAATAAAATTTCAAATTATTCTGAATTGTAAGAAGTCATTAAAGTAGGACTAATGTTTTCACATAGGAGTGCCTCAGTCAACTATGGTTTCTCTGTAAATAAATCTCTTTTGGTGGAGAATCAATGGTAATAATTATAATGGCTCTGAGAGAAGTGTATGAGGCTTTAAGATATCACGATTGTTTTAAAAATGTCAATATGTTTAATGAAATGCTCACTGTTAGATCTCCGAGAAGAAATATGATGATTATTTACAAATAATGAAGAAGAAAAAATCGAGACAGGAAATTTTTCAATAAATCTAAAATACGAAGCGAGATAAAATTACAGGAAGGAAGAAAAATTTTGATGAAACAAAAAATTGAAGAGGAAATTTTTAAAAAAGTCAGGCGATTAGAACAATCCAATACCCACAGTTAGTCTTCAGCACATATTGCACTGATCATTACCCAGACTACAATTGAAAATTCTTTAATGAATTTTGGAAAATTCTTTAAGAATTGTAGAATTCTTAAAAAATTCTAGGAGAATTCAATTTTGTGAATATTTGTATGATCCCATTTGAATTCAATATTGAGCTCAAATAGAACCGTACAATTGTCCCTGGAATAGGATTCATCAAGTATTCTACATTTCTAAAAGAATTCTAAAAGATTTTTTTTTCAGAATTTATTTATGAATTGACGATTATCACCGATAAACATAATTTTTCTTTTCTAACATGCAATAAATGATTTAATCTGTTTTTTGATTCTGAAAACGAATATGAACTGAGAGTATTTCTATCACCCACCATTTTTGAAAAATTTTAATTAAACAATTTATTCATTTTTCAACGTATAGCTCTTTAAACAACTATATTGTATTTTTTAGCTCATTTTTTGGTTTAACTTTGTAACCGATTGTTACTTTTATTTAACAAGTGTGTTGGAATTTCTAAAAATACTGTAAAATATCCTTCATTGCAATCTGAAATCAGGCCTGTACCTCACGGTGAAATTATTCCAGTTCCTGAGCCACCTGTGAATGTTTTGAAAGCAGCGATGAAGAATCAGGCAGTACTGAAGAAGACAAAAATGATTTTGATTTTAAATTATCTTCCAATAAGTTACTTCTTATATTACAATGTGAATTAAATGACTTTGTTAGGGATTTAAATTTATAAAAAAATCAAGCTGAACTGTTACGATCAAGACTGCAAGGTTGGAATTTACTTTAAAAAAATACAAAAATTTCAGGCTTTCAAAGCCAACAAAAAGAACTTTCTCAGTACTTCATTGATGAAAATAATTTGGTTTATTACACAAATATTGATGAGCTTATGTTGTCCCACTTCGGACAAGTTCATAAACTTGAGGACTGGGTGCCTTTTCATAGATTCATCCAAGTATAGTTTAAAAGTGATTCTACTACACAACGGTAACAAATATCCTTTGATACCAATTGCCTATGGTATTAATTTGAAAGGGACATACGATGTGATGAGAGACATTCTTGAAGAAATAAATTTTAAAAAACATAGCTGGAACATACGTGGTGATTGGAAAGTTATAGCTACTTTGTTATAGTTAGGCTGTGCTAAGTACATGTGTTTCCTTTAATTTGGGATGTGCCTGAGGTTATTTATAAAAAAAAAGTATCAGCAAAATCATTCTAACACAGGTTTGGTCATGCAAAATTATAAATTTTATAGATTTTAACTATATTTTCCCTTAATTATTTTTGTGTCTTAGTTTATTTAAAACTAAGGGTGATAGAAAAATTGTATTTACAGATCTGTAATGTACACAAAAAAAGGAATTTTATAAATGGTATCGCACTTAGAAAAACTTCAAAAACTTTTTTTTGTGTATCAGTGCTATTTTTTGAGTATACAAAATGACTCAAAAATTATTTTACATATCCTTGAATCATCTCAATGAGATGTAACTTTAAAAAGATATACAGGAGTGAAACATTTTTTTTTGTTATTTTATTCAAAGTCTAATTTTTTAAGTGGAGGTTTTCTGAAATGTTATCATAATGTCCATTATTTCTTCCAATAAGGTGCAAGATTAGACAAACACACTATTGACCTTGTTAACACTTTAAATAGGACCTCTTTGAATAGAGTTTAATTTAATTTCAAGATATAATAGTAGAATTTTCAACTCAAATTCACGTATTTTGAACATAGTACAGGGTATTCATCTTAAAAGCCGCCTCGTCACTTAATTTAGTCTATAAATATTAGTTTATTGGCAAACAATTACATCATAATTTACAGGTGTTGAAAATGATGTTCGTCTACTTCTGTACACTTGTCAGCATGTTTGACCATGTGCCTGGCTACTCATGTTAGCTGCTGCACTCTGTTTATTTCCTGGATGGCATTGGTAATTGGTTGTGTTCAATTCCTGCAGGGTGTGTGGATTGCTCCTATAAACAATTTCTTTTAAATAACCCCCACAGAAAGAAGTCTGGACTAGTCAGATCAGGAATCTTGGTAGCCACAATCCTATAAAATGGTACACGATGATGCATTTGGTGTAGATAACATTTCAACAATTCTCCTCACTGTAGTGTTGGTTGAACCTACTGAAATGTTCTTTTCCTGGCTTAGTGATTGTAAAAATTTTTGAGATCTTGTAACTATTGCTTTAATGTCCTGTATGACCTGCATCGTTGAAACTCTGTTTGGGCACATTTCTGGTCTAACACAAATCTGTTTCACAAAATTTTTAACGGATTCCTGAATAACGATTTTCATTGGTGCTTCCTGTTCAAATTTTTCCCTGAACCTTTGCCGACACACAACATGAGATTTCATTTCTAAATGAATTTCCATCATGAACACACGTTCAACAATTAACTGCATTTTGACTAACTACAACACAAGTTTACGCAACCTTGTTCAAAAGCCATTGTTCAACGTAAACTGGCAATACTCAAATGTGCAGGTAAATAAACAGTCCTCCCCTATTCCCCCTCCTGTTGTACCAACACCTATATTATTTTACTAATCTCACACTAATATATGCATTTTATTAAAACTATGCATTTAGTATAAGCTAGTGAGTGATGGGGGTCTCTTAAATGTATGAATACAGTACCGTGAATGTAGTTTATGTATCTTTTGTCTTTGGTAATTGGATAATTTGAAGAGTTAGAAAAAATATGTTTATGTTTTCATTCATAAGCTATTCTAGTTTCTTTAGTTTTCAAGTCTCCAAGTATTGGTAATTATTGAAATTCAAATGCACGTGATAAAAAATATACGATGAATGAATTTATTACTTAGCTTAGACCATTCTAATAATTACTAAAGTATTGTTGTTGAAAATTAGCCGATAGATTTTGTGTTGTTTTTTATTAGATGTTGATAGGAGTTAGAGTTTATCAAGATAAAACAAATTAATAAATTGACATTGATATATCTATTCTTGTGTATACTGATATTTCCATTTAAAAACTCATGCTGTGGTCAACAATAGAATATTTTATGAAGTTTCAATAAACTCCATAAACATTTTGATATTAGAGGAGAATATTCTATTATGGAATGAAAAAGACACCGAACTCATCAATATTTGAAAAATATACTATCAATTCGTGAAAAGCAATCGACAATTATAAACATATTACCAGCGTGAATGCTACAAATTAAAGAGTTCCACTCCCTGGTTAAAAAAATCCATTGAATCCAATTATATCTTATTGAAATTTCATTGAATTAGACAATGTTCTAAGTATATCCTACTCATTGATTTTTCAATAACATGACTGGATTCAACAGGTGTCTTCAATGGGCAACTGATTAAATCCAACCGAATCTTATTCAAATTAGATAAAGGTCTAGCCAGATCCCATTGAAATGAAATCAATTGGATTTTTTTAAGCAGGACTGCAATTTTCAGATATGTATCTAACAATTTGCGCAATGAATAACTGAAAACTCATGCCGGTAACATATTATGGGTATGCAAGTACTCAAAGTTTTCGAGTAATTTTTGAGTCGAGTTGAGTATTTTAGAATAGAGTATAGACGAGTATTTAAAAATATTTTTATTGAGAAATATTTTAAGGCTTTTTTATATTCTCCATCACCCAGTTATTTTTGTGAATAAGATTAAAATACTTCTATTGCAAAATATTTATTTCATATTACATTGAGATTAATTTTGTATTGATGGTATTGGAAAATATCACCAGTTTTTGAATTCCCTAGTTGAAAAATCATAATTATGAGCTATTTTGAACATTGTTTGGAAAAAAATTATTGTTAGACGTCATCTAAATCATGATTATTTTAGAGTTGGGGAAAATTCTGAAAATAGTCGTGAAAGTCAGGGCAAATCACTTTCATAATTTTGGAGGAACCTATATTTTTATTTTTTCCTTCAAATTCTTTGTGCTTTTTTAAAAATGTGGTGGATTTTTAATTAAACTGGGAATTTTAGCAGAATTTTTGTTGAAAATTAAAGTGAAAAAGTTATACTTCAGACCCACAATGACAGTTGTGTCACTTGTGGCCTGGGGTACTGAATGTATTACGTGTTTTGGTTGTGAAATAAATATAAAACCATTCTTGCCAGTCTTTTCAGAAAAGTTAAATAAATAATTTTTAATGACTGTTATTATTATTATTATTAGCATTATTATTTGTTTTAATAAGCGTTAATCATGATGTAATGATTCATAAAGTTATATACTTTTTAAACAGGTTTTTGACTTTTTATTTGCGTTACCGGATCCATCAAATAGGCATTTCCCGAAGTGCAAATCACAAACTGCCAGATCATCAGCATATGATTTGTTGGTTGAACTAGTTAAAGGTTCACAGGATAATTATAAACATCTTCATAGTAAACTACTTAATCAACATAAGCCTGGTAAGTTAAATTATATTATTCTTGACTTTAAATCACTATGATTTTAATCACTCATTTTAGTCTCGTGTGATAAAAACAAGTCCTTATTCACCATTGTTATTATTTTCCATTAATTTTTGTAATTGTCTTTTGTTGTCGATGCTGATTTAAATTATATTTTCTTGTAAACAACATTTTCAAGTTCTTAAGTGTAAACTTTTTCATCAGAGCTGCTAACAGAGTAATGTTGTTTTGCTTCAGAAACATGTTAAAATTTACATGTGCCAGTGAGTGATTTTTTTTTAATTCTAAAATGATAAAACAGTGACCACAGTTTAACCTGGAAAGGGTGGATCAATGAGATATTAGAGTATATTATTAAAAATATGATTCAAATAAGGCTTCTGATGAAGAAATATGGAAGGATAGATGATGTTGAATTAATGTCCATTGTTGGAAAGACAAAACAGCATGTCTTAATTTTATATTTTACCACCTTTTATATTTTTATTCTCTTGTTTTTCATATTATGAATTCTTACATTTGTTTACTCATTTCCTGGTGATTCCTACTTTACACTTCCTTAGCTGTCTGATTTTTCTGAAATCCCAGTTAATATACTTGAAAAGATTGCAATTTAATTTAACTCTCCATAGTATTTGGTGTGAATGGTCTTAGACCTAAATGTTAATTTCATAAAACTTACCAATGTTACACCACAATTGTGGATATAGGTGTTGTTAAATGATACTTATGTAATCTTACACTCTTGTTTGTGTTATTATGGTGTGCTTATCTACTAGTAGATGCAAGAGGTCGATAGTTAAACTGTATTTTTTACGTGCTACTGTTCAATACATATTTTTTGTTTTGTTTTTCACTAATATGATATGAATATTAGAAAAAAATTATTTCTTTAATTTATAGTTTATTGCATTATTTATTATATTATTAGAGTTTGATGCCATAAATAGTTTATTGTTCTGATTATCTTTTTTTAAATTATTGTTACGTTTTCACCCCCTCTTGTCATCGGGTGCTGAAACCTAGTGGTGGCTAGGGTGCCCACAGCAAACTATTGTCACGCCACTCTACGTCACTAGCTGCTCCCTCGAGCACAGTATGTAGCGTCTTATACCAGTCTACACTCATACCTGACCCAAGGTGGTCATGTCCAGATGGACTCTCTCAATTCTTGTTCGGATGAACATTACTTTAAGTTTTATTTAGTTTATGTTTGCTATCTTTAAAGATAAGTTATAAGTTACAAGTGTTATGTTACAAAATTATTTTAAACCGCCAAGACGGCATACAATTAAACAATCCTTCAGTAATCAACAAGGTGTTGTCTTCATTCATCACCTATGAACATATACAGTGCACCCTCGCTCTAAAATCTACCGCATCGCTGTTGAACAACGACATCCCGACGATGCCGCAACAGTTATCAATGCAGTTTATTAAAATAAACTGATTAGCATGTCGTACAGTACAGTCAAACTCACAAATGCTGACTGATTACTTTGTTTTGAAATTTATAATGATGTCCAGTCACATAGTTTTTGTAGTCTTTTTGGAGTTTAGCTATTGTATCTTGTTCATGATCTTTTTATTTTAAAAAACTCTTAGCGACTCATATTTCCTGCCTAGACTAAGTTTAGTTTACTCGTTCATTCAGTTTGTTTTATTCAATTTTTAATTATTTTATTTAGCTAATACTGATATCTTTTCGATCATTGATCGCTTCTGAACTTTTGTACTTTAACCTCTTCTTAAGAAGTAAATAATAATTACTTTTATTTTGACTAATGTGGCTGATTATAAAAATTAAAGGTTTTTTCTTGTGTCAGTTGTATTTAAATAAATATGTAAATAGTTGTAATGTAGTTGAGTAGAGTTTAATTTGTAAACTCAGTATAATTTCTTCAGAGTACACGTACAAGGTTTTTTAAAACCTGTTATTTTTCAAACAAAATATAAACTCTGAAATGTGTTGAATCTGTTCTTAATTGTTTGTTTTGGTTGAAATGTCACACTTAATTATTAGAAATATAAAAAGATTAAAAAGTTAAATATAAAATATGAATACTTTCGGTAATATTGAGTACAAACAAAGATGATGATGGTTAATGACGTTGACTATATCTGATGTTGTAGTCTGCAAATATAGAAAGAATGAACTTATCAACATGATTATTTAAATTTACCAAAATAATAACACTGGTCAACATAAAATTTGGAACTAAAAAGGAAGTAGGTGTTCTATATAGTTCTTTTTGTGCTGAAACTGAATATGTATTCCTAAACAACCTAATGTTTAATGTTCTTAAGTTACAACCTCTTAGTTATTTGTTCCATCATTCATGGAACAAACGGTACAAAAAAGTTAGTACATCTGTATGTTTGCTTATTCATATCTGATTTATATTGTGGTGCATGATGCTGTAGACCTATATTTGATACATAACAGTCAGACACGTAGTTATAAAGCCAGACACGTACGGACATGTCAGCGAGTCAAATAATGAGTAATTCAATGTAATGAAATTTTCGTCAGTTTGAGTTCAGCTCTTGTTATGACTTGCTGTGTTCATTAGTTGTGGTAATGGTTTTATCATATACATATTATAAAGATTGTTTCATAAGTGATGCTGTATATTTAGTGAAAGATTTTTATGACAGAACAACTTTTGGTATTATTTTATTGAACATCAAGATTTGTTAAGTTGTGTGTGTGATTTGTTAAGTTTCACACTGTGTTTTATTGCACTTCATGGTGAAACAATTTTATGAAGTATTTTAAGTAATTAAGTATTTTTAAATTAAAACTTAATTATTTTTATAGTTAAGTAAGTATTTCTGTAGTATTCAGTTTACTTTCATTCATTAAAAAATTTTGATTTTTACAATGAATAAAAATTGGGCTTATAAAAATTCTCCAAATATTTTTTGTTATGTTTTCTGGAAAATTCACCACGAAAAGTCATGAAAATCAGTATCAAATCTGCTGAAAACTGTTTACAAACATTATTTTGAATGTCCTTTGGGAGACCAAGATAAATCTTGGGCTCCACATGTAGCATGCATAAAGTGGTATATTTAACACTAATGCAGTGGTTAAAAGGAAAAAAGAGCATTTGTCTTTTGGTGTACCTATGATTTGGCAAGAGCCTACTAACCATTATAGTGACTGCTATTTTTGCTTAACAAATGTTACTGGTTTCAATTCAAACAATAAAAGCAGTATTGTATACTCAACTGTTTGTTCAGTTATGAGACCAATACTTCATGGTATTGATTTACTGATCTGATCGCTCCAACTTCTTGGAAAGAAATTTCTGATTCCCCAGAAGGCTCAACTGATGAATTCTCAACTTCAATAGATATTAATTACATTCCAGAAGAATCAAATACTGAACCTCACCTCATCATACAAGCAGAACTGAGCGACCTAATTCATGGCTTGTATTTGTCAAAACAGCATGCAGAACTCGTAGGTTGACATCCTACAAAATGGATGTTGTTAAACAAGGATACAAAAATTTCAGTGATGGAAATCAGAATTAAAATTTACTGAAATACTTTAGAAGAGATGGTTTAATTTGTTCCTGCCGTGATGAACCGGACATTGAATATGTTATTCACGATCTGGGTTCACTTTTAGACTCATCAAAAAGAAGTTTAAAGGGAGTATTGTTGCATAACTCAAATAAGTTTTCTTCTATACCTGTAGCACATGCTATAGGATTGAAAGAAACATATGAAAGTATGTCAAAAATTTAAAAAGTTAATAAGTATGATGAACACTCATGACAAATCATCACTGACCAGAAAGCGATAGGGCTTCTTCTTGGTCTCCAGAGTGGCTTTATAAAATATATGTGTTTGCGAGTTGTTGGGCTATAGATAAGCATTATGCAGTTAAAGACTAGCCAGAAAGAAATCAGTTTACCCCAGGAAAGGAAAATGTAAAATATTCCCTTTCTAAAAGCAGATGTATTATTTTACCACTACCTCTACACATAAAACTAGACCTGATTAAGGATTTTATAAAACCATTAGATAAGATGGAGACAGCTTTAAATAGCTGAGGGTTTTTCACAATTAAGTAAAGCCAAATTATAAGAGGGAATATTCATCGGGCTACAAATAAGAAAATTAATTCGTGAAAGTATATTTGACAGCAAACTGAATCCTAAAGAACTAAGAGCATGGAAGTCATTCAAAGATGTTACCGGTTTTCTTGAAAACAAAAACTTGACAACAACGATCAGCTTATAAATGAACTCTTAGTGAACTACAAAAATTTAGGATGCAGAATGTAATTGAAAATTTATTTTTTACATTCTCATTTGGACTTTTTCCCTTTGAATTCGGGTGACAAACAAGGAGAAAAGTTCCACAAAGATGTATTGCAGATGGATCAATGTTATCAAGGCAGATGGGATGAATGTATGATGAGTGATTACTGCCGGATGATAAAAAGAGAAGACTTTACTGAACACAAAAGGAAAGTAAGAAAAAATAAATTAAGATAAACGTAAATGGCTGCAAAATAAAGATAGGAATTTTAATTGTAATTATTATTATTTTTGTATTCTGTTATTTAAGAAGTTTCTCAATAATTTAGTGTCATAACTAAAAATCTGAGGGTGATGATGAAAAACTGATTTCATTTTAAAATTCAGCATAAAAAGTGCGTACAATTCTAATTCACCTACTTTTATCTCTGTTTAAAGTTTTTTTTTTTTGTTCACCTGTGTAATTAATTAATCATTAATAGCAGAACTGTGTAAATAAAAAATCTTAAAAACTATTAAAAGTACATTAAAAACTTGTGATGTCTCTGCACAAGTAATGCAAAATATGGAGCGCTAGCACTTGGCTGAATCAGTTTTTAGTCCATATTTTTTTAAATTATCTAAGTCTTTTTTTATAATTTTGACATGTACTATTTCCATGCCAGTTCTTGAGCTGTTTGAGGAATGTGTGACATCATGTTTTTTATACTACAGGAGATTGAAACCCTCTGGTTATGCTCATATTATGTAATCATGTTACCTAAACTTAGTCGTCTTTGTCTTAACTATTTCATTTGTTTCTAACAATTTTTAAAATTATTTAGCTCTAAGAATAGAACAAGTAAAATTTTAAAGTTTTGATACTTTAAATTTATAGACGATCTATTACACTCAAAAAATGTGAACTTAAAATTATTTGTCTGTTATCTATCAACAATTTATTTATTATTTACATTTTACAATCTTTTTTTCTTACATTAATAAGTTTATGAATTTTGGAAAGTTAAATATTCATGGCATTTACAATTAATATGCAATTGTGCAAGAACAGAGACTTTAAATATCTAAAAGAAGACTGATCACATTGTCTTTCTTATGTTAATTAAGTGATTGGACGAACTCCAAGACTGTTCTGGAATAATCCTCTTTATCGTGGTCATCACTACTGTCATTTTGTTAATTGTGACTTTTGTCATTGCTATTTACCGATTCAATGATAATACTATCAGTAATGTCCGATGTTATTTCTTTTTTATACCAGTCTCTGTGTCTTCATTCTGTGCTTTTATTGCAGAATTTTCTTAATCGATCCAGTCAACACTTGTTAACGATTCAAGTCATTTCATTAACTTGCACGACTTGCTGAAGTGGTACTTGAATGTGATTATGCAAGAGATTTGTCACAACAAATTTATGTTCTTATCTTGACCTATATGTTTTGTTCTTACCTGTATTAATTCATTGCATTTAGAACAGTAGCAGTCAAGTAGTCGTATGGCCAAAAGCTTTTATAATGAAATCGATTTCAAACATCTTCTCTTTTGCTTAATGTGCTTCTATGAGCTTGTACTACTCCTGTTTACACATTCCTTCATGTGACACTTTTTCTCAGAAACCACTTTCTTATTTCTTCTTTTACCATGTATTCAGAAGACATCTGTCAGTTTGTATACATCGATAAGGAGCATTGTCAAGCGCAATAATTGAAACTGGGCAAATTTTTTGCAGGTTTTTCTCGTCTATTTTTAAAAAAATTGATGCCATTCATTTGGATGTGCTTGGGACCTGGTATGGATCCAATTCTGCTTCCAGCATGCAGTAGTATCAATCTGCTCGGTTTACATAAACCCTACAATCATCATTTTGCCAGCCTTTATCATTATTAAGTCTCTTACCTACCCGTGTTTTGTTTAAGTACATTATTTTTCTATTTTCTTTACAAAACTGCTTTATCTTTACGAGGTACCTATGCCGCCACATAACAGTCTCACTTGTTTCAAGTAGTATGTTTCTTTTATTTTAGAAATTGTTTGCTTTAAACCCCATTTCCTTAATTAATCTTATCTTTCATATTAGTTAAAAGTTTTTTCCATAATAGGGATCTTGTTTTGGGCTGTTTAAAAAAACTGAATTTCCTTCAAATTACACATCTATCAAACTCATCTAAATTTATTATAGTATGCTGTAGCTTGTTTTTCTATTTTTTCTGGAGTATTTGAATGTTGTTTGTCACAAATCTCTGAACACTTTTCTCTGCAGATCCTCTTAACTATTAATATAGAAATGCTGGAATAATGTACTGCCCTCTCTGTAGCAATTTTACAGTATATAAATGTGTTCCTTTACTCAATTCTTCAACTTTTTAATAATTGATGCGATCATTTCATGTCTTACAGAATGAATTTTTTTTAAATATTTTTTTTGAAAAGGCATTTTAGATTAAAATAAGAGTCAGACAAACAATAATTAAGTTTAAACAATAATAATAATGAGTAGTATACAGAACAAAATACAGGTTAATACACTAAAATTCACTTTAAGTAAGAGCTGTATTTAATGGCTGGCCACAAACATGTATAAACAAATTTTAATGTTTTTAAAATTAAATATTTAATTATTTTAATTAATCATTTGACTACATATATTATGTCATGTATGGACTAAAATTATGTTAAATATTTTATTAATGTTTTAATGTGTAATCAAATTTCAATTTTAATCAACTGATGATGAGGAAATTCCTCGAAAGCGCTTTTGATTTATAAAAAAGAAGAAAATTATTATTATTATAAAATAATAAGAAAAGATAAGAGATCTTATTGATTCTGTACTTTGGTGAATTGTGCTGAATTTTCTTTATGCTTTTGAGATATATATTTATTATGTTATTATTTTGAAAGATACATATTATTAATTAGCTTAACAAAATCAATTCTTTTGTTATTGTGTTTGTCATATTCCCCTCTGTACTAATTATGTCAAAGACAAAAGTATAAAACAGTTTACCACCAAGAATACAGAATTAAATAATGTTTATTACCTTATCCTTATTGTTATTTCATAAAAGCGCTTTTGAGGGTTTCCCTCATCATCAAAATTCACACATTAAACTTTTTATAACATTAAAATTGTAAACATTCTGTACTCTAGAGTACAGTACTGTATGTGTGGCTGGCCACATAAATATTTTTTTAATTATTTTAATTTCTATGACTATATATTTTTATGTCTACAATTTTAACATTTTAATTTTAATGTGTGATTTTTTTTAAAAAGAAAAAGTCTTATTAACTGATGATGAGGGAAACCCTCGCCCTTTTATGAAATAACAATAAGCATAAGGTAAGAAGCATTATTGAATTCTGTACTCTTGGTGGTAAACTGTTTTATACTTTTGTCTTTGATATATGTATATCTACATATATTCATCAAAAAGTAATAATTTAGTGCAATAATGAAAAAAATGTAATTATATACAACAAATGTTAATCCATGAATCAATACATCACCGTGCATTTAATAGCTACAAATGCTAAAGTAGGTACATAATAAAAAAATATTGCTTTATTGCTCATGTCAATAATTAATTAAGATTAATAATTTTGTGTGTGTGCGTGCGTGTACATGCGTACATTTATATTTTTACTATTACTACAGTAATACGAGAAAAGTAGAGTTAATCTTAAGAATTGTTTTTAAGGCCCACGCTCTCCATACCCATGGGATTACTGGCCGCATGAGGACGGCAGAGCAGCTTGCGGTTATGTTGGTTTGACTAATCTTGGGGCGACCTGTTACATGGCATCTTGTATGCAGCATCTTTATATGATGCCACAGGCTCGTCTTGAAATACTAAGAGCTAAATGTGACTCGACTAGCAAACATCAAGCTACATTACATGAACTTCAGCGAATGTTTGCTTATCTTCTGGTATGTTACAATGTTTTTGCCTTTGTATTTATTTTATATATATTTATTTCTTTTTGTGTTTTCATTGCCTTTGTGTACCGTGCTTCTCTAGTTCTTTATGTATTCATCAAGAATCAATACTGCACTTTTAATTACTAGATATTATTTACGTTAAGTTAATTATATCTTTTGGGTAATGAGTTTCTTTATTTAATTTTATAATGTACCCAGTATATTTTAGTGTGATAGACTGGGCCTGATATTTAAAATGAAATTTACAGTTTCATGTTAATAAATGTTAAGGAACATATCATTAGCTCTTAGAGCTCCTAGTCGGGTTGAATTGATTTTAACATTAGTAAATTGTTATAATTAATATTAAATATTTCTTATTTTAATATTGTACAATATTGATAAACATTTTAAAATGTTACTTTGTATTATTAATTTGGATAGGTTATTGAAAAGAAAGTGGGAAACTAATTAAATCAGAATTCATTTAAATATTTGAAGTCAAATGCTTGACACTCATTCTTGAGTGAGTTGCCTCAAGAAAATAGTTGTTATTTTTGTAAATTGCATAAAAAAATTTCACTTCATATATACATTTGGAGAAAGCGTTTAACAACATAGAATTGTATAAAATGTTTTCAATCTTTAAAAATTTAGACTGAAATATAGTGAATTATTTTTTATACTTTTAAGAATCACAAGAAGCAGTTATAAGAATAGGAGATGAAGAAAAGCAAATTCTGTTTCAGAAACAGTGACACGAGGATATGTTTTGTCATAACTTTTCAATTTTTGGATAGATGCAATTGGTAAATAAATTTGGGAACGGTTTAATTAAACATCCACGGAGAATAAAAATGTTAAGCTCCGCTAACTAATCTTTTGTTAAAGAGTAATTTTCAGCCATTTTTAGTTATTTTTAGCCCAAGATGAGTAAACACTGAGTTGCTAGAGAAATTTATTTTGGAAATAAACGACTGCGCAAGTCTATTTGTTCAGTTAGTGAGATGCGACTGAGGGAAGAGTGATGAAATCAAATTTAAGTAGGTAAAGACAATATTGGGTGATTCAAAAAGGACGTAAATTTAAAAGCATATAAAAATTTATTTACGTAACTGGTCGGTGAAGTTTCATTTCATAGCAAAACACCAAGTTTTTTCTCACGTAGTTCATTATTACCCTGAATTCGGCTACCAGCACTGTCACTAATGTTGTTAAAAATGGATATATTTACTGGTGCAGAACATATTTCCTCTATGCTTTGGTTTCATGATTTGTGGTCAGCAACTGCAGTTCAATGTATTTTTCGTAGAGTATGGTAGATAGCCTCCTAGTAGACATACAGTTATTTTTGGTACCAAACCTTTGCTGAGATAGTTGTTCTGTTAAACATAAAAAATTATCAGGACACCCGCACGTCCCTGATGCTGCTGTAAATAACTCTGAGAAAGCTTTGTACATATTCCAAAGAAATCAACTCAATGTGCATCACATGAGACTGACATTCCACAGATGACTGGTGCGTATTATGTTAATGATTACTCTTGAAGCCATATATAAACTAACTACGGTTCAGCACATGCAGATGATGACAAAGCTGCTTGGCTGCAGTTTTGTGTGGAAATGATGGATAAAGTTGCAGACAACGATATATTTTTAGAGAATGTAATTTTTAGTGATGAGTCAACGTTTCACATCAGCGGCAAGGTGAACACCTTTAACTGCCAAATACAGGGTAGTGAAGTAGATTGACACAAGAAAGGAGGGCAGGGCTTACATGCAAAAAAAATCTGCTAGTATTAAATATTGATCTACGAATTAGAAAGAGAATCTTGGAAGTAGTTCCGTTACACTATGTAATGGAACAAGGACAATATGTAATAGATGAAAGTAACATAATGTGATATTATAGGAGGATGTTAAAATTAGATGAGTCAGTAAAATCTGAAAGGAGGTCTAAAGCGTAGCTTGGTAGATTTGTTTTAAGGCGTCCCAGATTTATTTAATTTGAAAGAGATGTGTAGAAGGTAAAAACTATGAGGAGGTGTAGAAACTTTGCAACAACTTTACAAAAAGAAATACTTACCGTTTCAACCTCATCACACTTACATACTTCATATATAAATTTACTACATTTTAGTATTGTAATAAGCCACTATAGTAAATGTAATCCTTTTAAATGCTCCAAATATATATTTCATTTAAACATGTTTTAAATTTATAAGGGTAAAAATGATTTCCTAGACTGTGTTGAAATATTTAGAATTAGGCTATTATTTACTCTGTCTTACAGCGTAGTTGATTTACTTGTGTAAACCAAAAGAAAACTTAAAAATCTTATTCTAAATCATACAAAGTGCACCAGAAGCAGCTACTGTTGGTCATGGCTTCCTAGAGAGCTGATATTTATGTCATTGCTTACTGGAGTTGAAAGCATTTTCTGTCCACCATATTACATGAACTCTCAGTCAGTATGGAACGCTATTTGAATAAACATAGCACATTTACAATTGACATGTTTTTCCAAGCGTGCTGATAGCATCGTAAGAATGTAAACAGTTTACATTAATTATGTGTAGTTCTAATTCTTCATGCTAAATTCACATAGAGTTGTGGCTACAACTTTATGCAAATTCTTACAATAATAATAAATAATTGGTAATGCTAAGTTGGGTTTTTTTTTTTACTATTTGAATGTATATGAAAATTACTATTTTAGATTGAATATGTTTAAAAACGCTTATTTTAAATGCATTTCAAATTTATTTGAAATATATTAAATATTATGCTGCACTCGCTGTTATGTATTTTTGAAATATACAATTTAAAGTATGTTTTAATTCTGTCTTGCTTATATGTTTAACTTTATTATGTCAAATTTAGTATCTTTTATGCTCAACCAATATTTATTCCTTACTTACTTTTCCCTATATCATTATTGAAATTCTTACTGGAATTCTTTGATCCTCTAAAACATACATAAATATTTTTTAACCAAATTTTGTTGTAATTTCCTTTCCTTGTTTTTAGTCAATTTTTCAATAAAAATATCGTTACATCATTTGGTAAACTGTTTAAAATAGCATTTAATTGGTATTTACAATAGCAATTCTTGGTATTTCACAATATTATATGTATCAGTTTTGATATTAGTCTTAATTTATTTTACATCATCTTTATTATTCTCCTGGCCTTTTTTTTATTAGGTATATTTTCCAATTAAAGTTTTTCTGACAGCAGATTTAGTTATAGATCATTTATGGCCATGGTTGTAGAATTTTTTAAATTTTATTAGTACACTTCACTAAAGTGGGTTTTTTTTTTTTATTTGGTTACACCAGTACATTTAAAACCTGAGGAATTTTAAATGAAAAATATACTTTTAATGAAATATATTTTAAATATTTGTCAATCTCAGCCAAGGAATAGAACAGTAATAATTAAAAAAAAAATATATATATATACATATATATATTAATTTTAATTAATATTCGCATGCAGTTTTTTTTTTCTATATATTTTGATAAATTTTTTTTACGTTTACCCATATTTTGTGAAATGAGTTTGCTTTTTACTATTGCTTAAAAATGTTAAAAAATACTAAGTAGTAATGTGTCTTTTATATAAAGAGTTTTTAATAGGTTAAATTTCTTTATATTGTAAATTTAGCCCTTTTTGTTTTTGATTGAAACACTGTCTTCTGATGTTGAAAACATATTTTGTTTCTTTTTTATGCCACCTAATGGTTTGTTGTTTGTAGTTTTCACATCGCTAAACTGAAGAATACATAAACCACATATAGTAACATACAACTAAATCTGATTTTAATTATTTACAATAAGCTTGAAAATGCTACTTTACAAAGGTTGTTCAGCATCACAACTGTCATACGGAAGACACCCACCTTGTGGTGATTCTAGTTGCCACATCACTCCCTCTGTTCCTACCCTTGATGGGCTTTACCAAAGGTCGTCTTATTACATATAATAAGCCCCTCTAACCGAACATATATTACAGTCATCAGTCTGAGCTCAGTTGGAATGCCACTGATGTAAATGCCTTAGTAGCCATTTACAACAATGATTAATTTCTCAGCCTTTACCTTTGCTGCAGGCTGCTTTCAGACAGCTTCTTTCTTCTGTCCTACTTTATTGCTTTCAGAACTAAGCTAACTGAGTTCACAGAAGCAGGAACCCTGCGTCTATTATTAATACTTTAATTAACAAGCTTGAAATGACTGTAAATGTCATAACTTTCATGTAAACGAGACTAATATCAGTTCAAAATTCATACTACTGGAATATTGTTGATCGCAAGAATGGTAATTTAGACTTAATTCTGCTCTTAGGTTAAATAAGTTATAATGAAATAAATTAACTTTAAAGTTTAATCGGAATTTGGTCTGGTCCGTTGGGAGCAAGGACAAACCTTCCATCTCCCATTCCAACTCCATCGCAGAGTCCCGCATGACATTTAGTTTTCCCTGGTCTGATCTGCTTACAGGGACAAGGTCAATGTCTTCATTCTCCCACTCCATAGCTCCATCACAGGGTTGCCTACAAATAATGTCAGTTCACTCTTGGTAGTGTGGATACCACGCTACTGATCACAACACTGCTTCATATTTGCTTAAACAGATTATATAACTGGAGCTTGGTGTCAAGTGCGCCTACCTTTAGCCAATATAGTGCCCATCCATCCCAACCCCTGTAGGGAAAGACATCCACCTTGTGACAATTTCAGTCGTCACACTACCCCTCCTGTTCCTAGCCCTGATGGGCTTTAACAGGAAATATAGTGCCCAGGCAGCTCCCTAGCCACCCAGGGTACTACACTAACATAATCAACCCCCTTCAGCTGATTTCACAGGGCAAGAAACCGAAGGAACAGCCACTATTAACCATTCTCTATGGGTTATCTGGAAAACCTGCTGACCCAGAAAGGAATCCATTCTCTCAAGTTCCCTACCAACTCTGATATGTTCAGCCTCGTACTGTGGGTAAGCATAAAGGACGTGGTCCTCAGTATCATTAACCCTACAGTCTGGACAAAGTCCCGACTGATCGAACCAAACCTAGCCAATTTTTCCCTATAAGCACTATGTCCTGATAAGAATTGTGTTATATACCGATCGGGGAAACCCATGTAATAGCTTGCAAGCTAGTAACATCTGGGTGGATACCATGCATATAACGACCAGTAGAAGATTCATTCCATCTAACCTGCCAAGATTGGAAATATAAAGCTGGCTATGTACCTTGACAAGGATATCAATTGGTTTTGTACTGGTGATAACAGAAACTGCCTCTCACGAACAGTCTTGTAACCTCTGACAACAGATGATGCTGAGCTTGTAATAAAATGTCCCTATAACTTTTAAACTGCATTCAATGAGTATGCATTCAATAAACTACATTTTATGTTATACGCTGCACCCATCTGGGCGCAGTGTGCAACAGTACAGCCTCACAGACACCTTTGTGAAGAATACGCATGGTTCGGAGAATCAATTCCCAATTGGGGGAGGATGACCCTATGAACATCAAAGAAAGCATCACATGCTTTCTTTGCAACAAACCGAAGGTGCTCCTTGAATTGAAGATTCTTATCAAGGATTACACTCGGGTACTTTTTAATTGTGACATAGCAAATGGGAAGGCCACCCTTCGATACTCACGCAATATGCATATTGGTTAACTGGTCTTTCAAGAACATCATAGCGGTCTTGTTAGGACAAAGACCATCATATACTGAAGATTCCACAACCATAAAACCTTACATGTTGCCCTTGACCAGCAGCAACCCATCATCCACACAAGCGATGATTTGGCTACCACTGGGTAACCTCAACCGCATTAGAGAGTCGAATTTGAAAAATCCAGCTAGCACACTGCCCCTGCAGATATCCTGTAGACAGGGTCTTTCCTACTTCCGAGCTGCCGTCACAAAGGATGACGGTTCTGTCGCTGAAATAACTTGATAGCACGGCTATTTCATTATGCATGCAACCACATGTCTATAATTGGAACAAGGCAGAGAATAAGGCACCTTAAGAATTGCATCCTCTGCCCTTGCCAGGTTGAAAACTATATTGATTGTCCATCAAAAAGCGATTAGAAGTTAGCCTACTATTAATTCAGAGGTATAAGACCTTCTCGAAAACCTTACCTATTACTGGCAAGATCATCAGAAGCCTATATGAAAAACCCACGATGGGGTCCTTGTTACCTCCCTTGAAGAGAAGTTTCAATTCACCTTGTTTCCAACAAACAGGAAAATATTCAACCTGATTTTGACTGGTTGTTGACTAGGGTTGTATATATTGTGACCAGGATTTTGTACACCCAAGTCAGTGTAATAAGAATGACACAACTTGCGAACAAGAAGTTCCACCATGAAAAAATCATATCTGGTGCTTTATTACTTGCAAGACTACAGATTATGAGGTTTCATCAGTCTCAATATCATCTGGCAGCAGATCATTCACTAGAAGATTGAGAACATGATTTTTATCTATGACACCATCCTGGGTCGAGAAACCCGACAGAGCATCTTTTTTCTTCTTATGGCCAAGTGCTCTATAAACAATACCTCTTGAGTCTTTGTTTTACTGCTCTTGTACAAAAGAGTGCCAGGAATCACGCTTAGAAAACCTAACCTTAAGGAAATACTCAGTCCTTATCTTACGATAATCTCCAATTAAGACTCCATGCCAGTCAGGGTTACCCTTGTGTTGAGCAGCTTGCCTGAGTCGACCCACAGTCAGCTTAATTAAAGTCGTTCCCGAGTCCACCAACCGGCAATTCTCTCAGACCAGTGCCTCGAAGAATAGAAAGGCAGTTTCAGTAACTTCTGAAGAAACTTTCTCTGCCAGGTTCTGTAACTGCAGATCGTTGAGACTTTGGTCCAAAACCCGAAGCTTAACTGCAAGAATATTAAAAAATTTGGACCAGTATGTTTTTCTCTGCAGAAAACACCTTTGATGAGCAGGGACGTGTCCTCTATAGACATCACGCAACCCACTCACCAGTTCAGAAACTATGATTTGGTGATTACTTACATAATCATTGACAACAGACCAATTATGAATCCTACCTGGGATATCCTTTCCTATGGTAACATCAATGTTGGTACCATGGAAAGCCCTCTGACCATCGACCATACCAGCATAAGTAGCCAACTCATCAGATGCATTGAAAATTTCAAAATTATGTTGAATCCTAATTCACCGCTGTCATCTGTGACCCCACTGTGACAAAGAAGTGATTTGGTGTTTTCATCAACCCCTGTCAGAATCAGAAGATCATTGATAAGCTGTAGAATCCTATCCCACCTTTCCAAATGTTCTTCTGTGGTGTCCCTGTACTGAAAGTACAAACTAACCACCATAAGGTGAGAACTGTTTACAACAAGCTTGACAACTATATGGTGGTGTTAGAGGCCTGTCGTATGAAGACACCATCTAAAGACTTTGTACGTAGAATCGCAGACCTACTTTCACATCCAACAAAGAGCCTATTCCAACCTCTAAAACCTGGCAGATCACACTTAAGTAATTTTATAAGTAAACTAGGTTTTTTTATAATTTACTGTGATATAATTCCAATACTAAAAAAGTAACTATTTAATTTTGTTTATTTTCAATGAATTTTTAAAAAAGAAAAAAATATTTTTTATCTCTAGTAAGTTAATATTAAGCATTTTTTAAATAAATTAATAAAAATATAACGAATAGAATTTAAAAAGAAAATTTTTACTAATCTGATTTTCTGTAAAACAATCTCCAAGAAGTTGCAAAAACGGATCTATGTTCAACAAATCTGTATGAATAAAATACAACAAAATGGTAACTACAAACTACTCAGCCAAACCAAAGAATCCTTTCTCCGTGCTAATACACAATAACAAAACCCTTATTGGTTGGTGGAAAAGAGTGGGAGAGGATAGAAGAATGCCTTACTATTGAAGCAGGTAGTGTCACATACACAGAGCAATTCTCTCTCTGTGATGCCATCGTAGCGTCATGAGCACTGAACGTGTTAGTAATGTAGATTTAAAGAAAACCTGGGTTTTTAAGGAATCACTGTAAATTAATCTAACACGCGCATAGCAAAAATTGTTAGAATGATTTATCCAATTATAAGGCATTTATATATGGCGTAAAAAAAACAGTTCATATGAAACAACAAAACAATACATGTATGTAGCAGAAGAAGTTGGAAAAAACAAAGACCAAACACACGATGGAATTCACAAGTAATCCAGAATGAAACTAATTCTCTGGTATGTTTTATTCTACAGCAAAAATAGATTGAAATGACTATGTCAATTATGATGTCAATAGTAAGCCTAATAATTAAATAATATTACTCTAGGTACAATTTATTTTTTTTAGAAGGAAAGTCCACGTATGGGTGCTGTAGTATAGTACAACATCAAGACTCTGTTGTTTGACAGTTTCTCCTAACTCAACCTGGACAATGTAGGCACTTTGGGCATTTAATTGACCGAACCTAACCATCCAAGGAATTGAATTAAATTTTTACCACATGCAGATAGCTACCACAGACCTTATTGTTGACTGAGTGCCAATGTTCCTTGCACAACCTTTTACAGTTGACACAGCTTGGAGCCTCAGCCTTCCATGGACAGTCGTCATGCTTGTGGCCTTCTTCACAACAATGTCCGCAGACTGATGTGAAGTTGCAGAATTTGGCCCTATGGCCGAAACAACAGCACTTGAAGCATCACTGTACATCTGCATATTCTTTGATGTGACAGGATACAAAATCCATATACAACCTACCCTCAGCCAGAAACTTCTTGAAAAGATCAGGTCCTACCTCAAAAAATGAAGTGATACTTCTCGGCATCATGCTTGCCAATCTTGAAGATTAGCCTACAATCCTGTTTGAATGACACCTCATTCAAGTTGGTATTCTGTTCCCGGTTGAGAGACAGAACCTCCTTATCATACAGCCATCAATCTATGTCACATACAATTACATGGGACCTATGTTTCCTTTTCGGGTTAATCTTAACTTTGAGCTTCTTTACAGTGGGAGACTCTGTGATGACTCGGACAGTCTCCTGGTTTTCAGCTGCCAAAATTAGACCTTTGCTGGTCTCCTTAATCTCATGGATTCTAAGATCCTTCCTGTTGCCATGAAGGGCAACCTGAAGGTCTTCCTTAATTTGTGTACTAGACGTAATAGATCTCTTTGCTTTTTTAATGAAGACCGTCCCAGGCTTTTTCTTCTTGCTCAGGCTTGCTTCTTGTTTTCCTCATACAACTTCAGCACAGTGCTTAGGTTGTACTGGAGCCAGGACAGGCTTCTGAACTCCTCCTTGGGCTTGGAGACCAAACTTTCACTCCTCTGCCAAAGCTGAGAGCACTTCCCTAAACTGTCACAGCCTAAGGAGGAACCTACTTCTAGGCCCTGCACTAATGCTGCAGGGGTTCTGCACAAAATTTAAAAGCTTTGCTATGTTTTCCTCAGCCACCTGTACCATAGGAACAGAACTACCAGTTCTGCCCTTGGCCTTTCTGAAATCTGCCACTAAATCCCTTTTCTCGACACAGATGGGAGTCCCTGACCCTGATCTTTAGAAGAGGTAGATGGAGAGCTATCCTCCCTCTTCCTATTCTGTCTGAAGTTACTTCTTTGTAACTTTTACAAAATCGATCATGGCAAAAATACCCTGACCTATCTAGAAAATAAGAGATGCTCGCCATCTTCTTCCTATTACTAAAGGTGGACTAGCCCACAAATGTGACAACTACCCGGAGACCGTATTATTTTCCTGTCACATTTAGCACCTCTTCACCGCTTCTGGATCGGTAATGTGAAGTTCAGAAACTAACTTGCAACCAGAAATTATGGCCCTTGTTCTTAAAAGAACACAAGCAGGACTAGGATTAACTCTTGCATGTAACGGAGGCTTGCAACCAGAAGTTGTTGCCACTGTTCGCAGTGATGAGGCAGGTGCACGAACAAATATAATGCCTTTACATGAAAAGAAGCCAATAAGGCGTAAGTTCTGTGTAAGTTGATGCTAATATGTTGTAACAGTGCTATATCAGCAAGACTCCAATACTGGTGTAAGGTACACAGTCGATTACCAATTTAAAACAGCACCCATAAAGATTCGTAACAACACAACGCTCTGTTTACATCAAGAAATTACAAACAAATGGCAATAACAGAAAAACTATTTAATTGAATAAACTGAAACTATCTGATATTCATCCTTGAATATAAATATCAGCTGTTCGAGAATAATTTTCATTATAATAACCTCTTTTATTTATTTCAAAATGTTAGTTCTGGTTGAAATTGTGCTGTGGAAGAATAGCATGCTGTGCTGTAGTAAAATTTTTATTTTCTGAATGTGTAAAACTGGCCAAAATTCAGTTACAAATATTAAAATGGTGAGGTACAAAGTGTATCAGCTGTGCAAATTTTTATAATTGGATTGAACAGTTTAATTGGGAGTACAAGTGTTAAATGATTTTCATCGTAGTAAAAGAACACTTTTTAAAATTACATTAAATTAATAATGGTCTTATTTGCAAGGACAGATGCATAAAAATTTGAGTGATGTAATTTATTATGCGAATTATTAAGAATGAACATGTTTTGTGGTGTGATTCAAAATAACAAAATTGAATTAAAATTACAAACACACACACACACTTGCATCTGTTTGCAAATTAAACAATGGTTTTTAGTGAAAAGTAATGCTTCTTTAGATCTCATAATTTATGATGATACTTGATTCATCCCTTTGAGCTGGAATCCAACATCAGAGTATAGAATGGAATTATCTGAGTTTGCCCACCATAAAAAAATTCAAAACCTACATGCCAGCCGGCAAATTAATGGTAACGGTGTTTTGGGACTATAAAGGCTCAGTTTATTGCAATTATTTGGAAGAATAATGTACAATCAAAAGTGAGTACGTAACATTAAATGAGATTTATATATTTTAACAATTTGGATTTTGTAATATGCACATGATTTTTTCCTTTTTCAAAAATAATTTTTGTTTCTTGCAGGAGAGTGAGAGAAAAGCTTATAATCCAAGAAGTTTTTGTAAAGTGTATACTATGGATCATCAGCCATTGAATACAGGTGAACAGAAGGACATGGCAGAATTTTTTATTGATTTGGTATCAAAATTAGAAGAGATGACTCCTGAATTAAAAAAATTGGTTAAAACATTATTTGGAGGTGTTATCAGTAATAATGTTGTTTCTTTGGTAAGTTTTTGTAATCGCTCATCAATGATGAAATCTTAATTTAAGTTTTAAGTCTTTTATCAGAGCAATATTGCCCGATCATAAATTTCTGTTAATTTATTTAATTTAATTATAATAATATAATTTGTTAATTGATCTGAATTTTCATTAAGTATTTTGTGAAATGAATACAAAGAGTAGACAGTATTTATTTTTTTTTTTTTTATTCTTTGGTCAGAAATAATTTTTTATCAAATTATTGCAGTATTAATTTCACTTTATTTTTTTGTTTTTTAATATCCAGACTGCTCGGTGTAAGAGTTGAAATTTAATCGAGTAAACTGAATCATTTAATCTAAGACTATTTGTCATTCATGCAAATAGTTTTCATTTTAACAATGTAGTATTAAGATAATAAAAAAGCACTGTCTGTTTCATTGATTGAAACAAATGTTACACTGTACCTTATACTTAGGTTTGCAATTTATTGATTTGACAGTTAATCATATTTCAGCAGTTTAAAATTAAAGTATTCCAATTCCATGGCTACTAATTTATTTATTTAAGTAAATAAACTAATTGTTCACCATCAGCTCTATTCATCGCAAACTTAGAAATTGAAACCAGGTATTCAAATATCTGTTGATTTCGTCACTGCTAGTAAATTTACTGTGCCCCAGTAACTTCAAAATTCCATATATAATAGTTGATTTTAAATGTTTCAAAATACTTAGATGTTGTTTGTTTTTCAAAACATTTTTCACATTCTAAATGTGATAATGATATTAATGAATAGCATCTGACCCATTTTTATGTTCATAAAGACAGATTTCAAAAAAAAAAAAAAAGCGAAAATGATAACTATTCAGCCAGTGCTTAAGTAGTTAGTTACATAAAGTATTAAACAATTAATTTCTGCTTTAACTATTTCTTTGGAAAATTACAGAAAAATTGAATAACTTGTCCAGATAGATTTTGTTACAAGAATGATTGTGTCATTTTTGGTACATTATGTAAATAAAATGAAATGACCGGTTAATTTTATCAAATGTACTTAATATTTATGAGAAAAACTATTTTTTGAAAGATATATTATGAAATTTTTTATTTTTTGTGAAAATGGTTTTTCGTTGTTTATTATTTTTGTATTTATAATATTTTTAAAACCCATATGTACATTTAATTTTATTGGAAAAAAAACTGAAAGAACTTGCTTTAAAGCGCGGTAAGTAAATTATGTGGACTATCAAATTGGTGGGTATTAGTTAAATAAAGATGTTATCCTGTCTTTCTACCGTTAAAGATATACCTCTCTGTCTGTTGCTAATGAACTTTGATGTATGGTGTGACAGGATTGTGATCATGTAAGCCGAACATTAGAAGAATTTTATACAGTTCGTTGTCAGGTAGCCGATATGAGAAATTTATATGAATCGTTAGATGAAGTCACTGTAAAAGATACATTAGAAGGCGATAATATGTATACTTGTTCGCAGTGTGGAAAGAAAGTTAGGGCAGAAAAGAGGTATGTATCATTTTTTATCACAAAATCTGTAGTGTTATTTACTATTAGATTACTTTTAATATATGTTGTCAATGATATATTTTTATAAGATAATGGAAGCAGAATAAATATTTAAACACCCCTTGTGATTATGAAGAGAGACTAGTAGTTTTGAAACAAAAACAAGTTATGAAAGTCTGAGAGTGATGTTTTAAATATGCTATCGATCATGATGGAAAAGGTACCAGTGTTAAACTGGTGAATATTATTAAATGAACCTAAATGTAGCTAAATAAGTTTGAAATTTTTTTATTTTTCTCAAAATTATTTGTACAGAATAGATTCACAAGAGGAGGAATTAGTGTAGTTAAAATAATACATGACAAGATTTGAATTAAGAGAATATCATTACTATGTTATGCAATAATTGAAATTAATATGAATACATTTGAAAAATAGTTTTTGGAATTTTTAAGAAATAAAGGAAAAACAAAATTTTAGAATGAAAACGGTCACTGTTTAATATTTTTATGGTATTTTTTATTTATACCGGTAATGCTTGAATTAATTTGTTTGTCAAAGAGACAATCGAACTAACTTTGTTATTAAATTTCATATTGTTGAAAGCGTTACATACAGGATATCTCTTAAGAGACTTTTTTGTGAATTTTAAATTATCAAGGTGTTGTCAACAAGATCGTAAAAGTTACAAACAAGTAAGAAAATATAATATTTAGTCCTAAAAAGAAGATTCCATGTCTTAAATAAAATATTATTTAAAGAACAGTAACTTAACAAGAAATCAATTTTTATCACTGCTGTTATTTCTCCTTCTAGTCTCTCCAATATATGTGTTCATCTCAATGCCTTACATTGCAGGCATAAATTGAACTGTTATTCACAACTTGTTAGGTATGGATATGTACATATGATTCCAAATTACATGAGAGAGAAAAGAAAGAGTAGGTAAAAACACCATAGGGTAATATAGAGTATTATAACTGAAGAATATGGCAATAACTGTATGCTATAATTCTATAAAAAATTTGTCTTGATGATAGGGCTACATGTAGGTTGTAATGCGATGGTTATGAGTCTAGTTATGCACTTTCTATAACTACCACAAGTAAATTTTTTTTAGGAAAATTGAGGGCATTGAAAACATGTACAGAAGCACATGTTAGCTTGTTGCATAGCATAATAAAAAAATAACCAATACATAAGTATGCAGTCAAAAGTGTTTTAATGAATTAACTAATGCTCCAAGTAGAAAAAATGTAGTAAATGTAATATTTCAGTTATCTATTTTGGTAAATCATCAAGAGTGTGACATCCTTGTTGATCGCTGCAGATAAAATTAAAAAATTTTTGGCAAGTCACATTTATAAATTACTGAATGCAAGAACGCAATTGGACATTATCATCTCAATTTATTTCATCATTTTGCTGCACTATGAAGAACATTGGAAATTGTCTTATAACTTTGTTGAACTTATATTGCAGTACAAAATAATTTGTGTCTGTAATACAATGTAGAACTGTGTTGAGAAAAATAAGATAGAGAACAGCTTGCTTTACTGCTGTTTGTAGACAATGTGAACGTTTGCCTATTTCTTTTTTACATTATGTTGCTTATTTGTAGCATTAGTGGAGTATAATTTGAGTTAATTACAATCATGATGAATGAGAAAAGAACAAATAATAGATTAAAAATGCATCTGCTGTTAATGAATTATTAATATTCTACATAGTAACCAGTTATCTAATATAACCACTTCTCATTAGCCCCAAAATTAATCGGTAATACACGACTACTGTTCTTATAAAAAAAGTCACCCAAACATACACTTACGAGTTTATTATACAGACGTGAATCAGATAGGAAGGTTCCCATTTTCAATCTCGCAAGACTAAATAAACAAAAAGTAACATGTCAATAGTATTCAGATTATTTCAGGAGTATTATGATTTCATAAAATGGTTTATTTATTTTTTATATATTGTACTATGATATATATTGTACTTAAATTAAAACACCTTCTGAATGTATGAAATAGATTTTTTAATGAAATTATAGATGACTGACAAAAGTTTGAAAATTAATTGATCATACGAGGATTGTCATAAAAATAATGTGCCTGTGAATGCGTGCAAAGATGAAGACAAGGAATGACTTGCAACAACTGGCAGCGTGTACTCTGAAGTGTTACAAAGCAGATGATATAAGTTGTATGGGGTTTAAGGTAACAATGTCAGTGTAGTCTGAAGACGAGGCAGAATTTAACTCGGGTTTACATACCAAACTCAAGCAATACACAACATCAAAATTGAAAATCTAAGAGGCGATTCTATGCTAATAATTTATCAGTTGTTATTGAGCGGTATGTTAGTTTTTGATTCTGTAGATCACAGCACCATACAGCATTGGCATAATAGAGAGTATAGCGGATGAGCCATGCTCTGGTCAACTGTCTACTGCTACAGACAACACAAGCATTGCTATAGTCGCTACAGAGATTGATGAAGAACGTTGCGCATGACAGTGAGGGGCAAATCGAAAATGGAACTGAAATACTAAAAAGTACAGTACACTGCACTTATGAAAGGTTTTGTGACCAATAGTTTGAAAACTGCATCAAGAAAAAATTGACTTGTCAATTTTGCATGATTTGTGCACTCATATATTGTGAGTTCTGTTGTCAATATTTTTGTCAATTATGGTTCACTGTGCACCATACAGCTCTGATTTGAGTCCATGGACTTTGCTGTCTTTCAAAGCTGAAAGAACCACTCCGAGGAATTTGTTTTAGTAGTTTGAAAGAGTTATCAGCTGCTGTTATCCAAAAAATTTAACAACTCAACAAAGATAATTTCCTGTTTCCCGACTGGATTCCAAAAGCTGCCAGATGTCGGCAAGTGTGCGTTACACATAGGAGGAAATATATTGAAGGGCTGTAAAGTTGATGGTATACAAATAAATTTTCTTTGAATCTTGATGAGCTATGTATTTGCATCATTTTTAAGATAACCCTATTATTTTTTATGGATTGTAATAAATTTATTTCTGTTGAAAGTAACATGAAATTTATTGTAATTAAATATGTAAAACACGATTGCAATTTGATCTGTGAAAATTTTGTGCGATTAAATTTTTCAACTTGTTTAGTAAACATAAAAATTATTTCTAAGCAAAACTTAATCCAATGACCCGGATTCCATTCACACTTGTAGAATGGAAGTTTGGGTCATTTCACACTGTTTCTATCAGTTTTGTACACATCTCAACGTATTATTTTGGGGGGGAAGGGTTCAGCAGGTTAGTGTCTCGGTACAAATTCATCACTGTCAGTCTTATGTTAATTTCTCTAACATTTATTTATTTATAAATAAAATTATATGTATGTATATGCCAGAAAATATACATATATTAACTTCATTGATTATTTTCAGAGCTTGTTTTAAGAAACTCCCGCAAGTCCTATGCTTTAATACTATGAGGTATACATTTAATATGGTAACAATGCTGAAGGAGAAGGTTAACACTCATTTTTCATTTCCAATGAGATTGGATATGTCAGGTTATGTGGAAAAGCATCTTATGCCTCAGCATTATCAAGGTAAGTTCAATCTAGTTTTACGGTTTTTCTAGTTTATGGTATATCGGTTGTAAACCATTATATTTTACTGATTCTGAGATGGAGGTAGTAAATTTCTGTTTTATCACATATTTTTTCTATCTATGTATAATAATATAATCCTTTCCTGCATTTTGGAGCAATCACTTCATATCTGTAATTGTAGTAAAGATAGGTTACAGGTGGCCTGAACTAACTTTAAATAAACCTAACAATCTGTAGCTATTTTTTTTTCTGGGTATGGTTGGTGGTTCATCAGGAGTAATTTCCGATAAAGATTAAAATCTTTTACATGTTGACTTTTTATGAAAATTGTTTTAAACAATTACAATCCATATATTTTTTGTAATTTCTCTTGTAAAATTTAATGTATTTTCAATATTTTTTTGTTTTTTTAACGTGTTAAAAATTTTATTTTAAATAATCATGTTTGTGAAGTAGTTCATAAATAAATAAAACAGTTAACTAATCGATTTGTTAATATCACTAATTTTTGTATTCAATGATATGCTGTATTTATACTAAGTTTAAGAAGCAGACCTTAACTTTTCATATACTTTGTATATTTACTTGTGAATGTAAATAAAAACATTTTTTACAACATGCACACTAGTATGTCACGTTTTACCAGTGGCAAAAACAATATTAGAATTAGTAGAGTTTTTTGCTGCTGATTGTCAATTATTTTCAAAAGTGTACATACTTAACAAACTCAATAAATTTTGAATTAGTTTGGAAAATAATATTTTTTAATATGCATTAATGCATTCTTCGATACATAAGTCATTAGGTGTAATAACTACAATGAGCTTGAGATCATTAACCATGATTATATAGTTTTAAACCGTATAGTTTACATCTGCTATTTCTAGCAGCTATGAATTCCCATACCATTTACCAACTGGAGTAGTAATCCATTGTTTTTCACCACCATTTAGCTATTTAAACTGTGAGTTCAGTAGGACCTGATTGCCCTCATTCATTGTAGCAACTAGCATTGTAAGAGTAGTACAGAAATGGGGGTATGACGCCAAATCCAAGATGGTGGCCATCTTGGATTGTGACATCAGTGGCGCCCATACCCTATCAGTGTTGCCAACCTCGTTATATATTTTGTATTAAGTATAAATTATTAAAGTAATATTTCAAAGGTTGGTAGCACTGTTGAACAGCTGTTGTTTGTGATGTCAGAGTTGAGTGGTAGAATTAAATAAATGAATCATATTTAAAGTGAAAAAAAAAGTGGATTGGCTAGGTTTCCAGTCAAAAACGATTGGTTGTGTAAGTTGTTATCTTAAGCACGCAAACACGCAGACGCCGGGAGACGGCAGCTGTGTGTTTGCGTGCGTTGGCGGAGCAGTGCAGGATGTTTACCTTGCGGGATGTGGCGCTCGACTGAAGAATCGACTGACCGACGCGATCATAACAGCGAGGTTCTCGTCGTCCCGGAAGTAGGCCAAGCCCTGCTGGAAACCTGGTCACGACGGCTGCTCGTGTGTGGCGCTCGACTGTCGACCGACGGGTTGGTGGCCACAGGAAATGAATATGTTTGATCCTGTTTGACAGGACACTCCCTCCTGCTCACTGCATTCAATAAATGTAAATAAATGTCGTTTTAAAAAAAAACAGTAGTTAGTTACATTATTGTATAGGGGTTTAAAATGTTTTTGTTTTGTGTGTGTGTATGACTTTTGTGTTGTCCTTAAAAGGACTTATCTAAACATTGTATAGATTAAAAAATTTGAATAGATGACAGTTTTCTTCATCTGTTTCTTTTCGTTTCATATTCTTATATAAAATAAAATAAAGAGAAGCGATATGACGTCCTCTCATTTATCGATTGGTTTTAACGTAATCGATTTCAGAATTTTTGTTTGTGTTATATGCCAACAACAGCGGTTGGGTATCATCACCGTTGTTAGAACAATCTACCTCATCGCGTGTCCTGAAGAAAAGTCCTCCGTTCGATGCTACATGAGCTGTTGCGTTGGAAATTAGTTTCAGTTTCAGTAGGAAACAAAATCTGTGTTGGAAACTAGTTTCCACAATACATGTGGATTGTCTTCACTCAATAAATGATTATTTTTTAGAATTGAAGACTCTGTTTCTCATAAAAGTGGCTTTATTAATAGGTAAAATTGAATTTACCCTATCAGTGTTATCTAGAAGCCAATGACACAAGTTTAACTGCTTAGGAGTAATCTGTTGGCCGCAAATTTTGAACCTTCTGCAGGCAGAAGATTTTCTTTCTGTAGATAGGATTTGCCAGACTTTGTTTTCTGTCCTTGTGTGACATGAAGTTTGCCTGAGCTATGCTGAATCACAAGATGTTCATCATTAACATGATAATTTACTTGGCGTTCAACAGAAAATTAACATGGTGCAAATTACCCACTCATAAATGATGGTACATCTAAGAATGTTAGGTATAAAAAGAATAATATGATTTTCTGTCTTTTCGTCTGTTTTGCTTCATTAAAAAACCAATTTTTAAAAGTTTTATTGGTTGTATGTACATTAATTTTCTCAGAATTATATTCTCCATAAGTTTTGTTACTAAATTTTTCTCATTCATTAGTCTTTTAAAAAAGCTATTGTACTGCAAACCCTGCACTAAAACCTTGTTTTTTGACATCAAATTTTGTGTTTTATGTCAGATATCTTAAAAACTACTGGAGTTACAGTTCTACAACTTGTTTTAAGATTTTTTACAGATCAAATTACATAAGAAACAACAAACTTTATTCCTTAAGTTCAGTCCTAAAAATTACAGTAGGGCTTCTTTTTGAGGAGCTGAAGACCGGATGAAATCTTCTGCTAGTCGCAACTCGAAAACAAAGCATTTACAGACCTATATTTTTATGAACTTTTTTCATTATTTTCACCAGTAGAATCATGTCCTGAAACTTTCTCAGTTTCTTTGTGGGACACCATATATATTAGAACAAAAAAGTAAAATATTTAAATAAATTTGTTGTTTTTATAGAGGAAAAACGTCAGAATGAGAGAGATAGTGCAGCCACAAATGGTGGGAGCAAGGGAAAAGATGAAGAAGAGAGTTATGAGTATGATCTGATCGGTGTCACCGTGCACACAGGTACTGCAGATGGTGGTCACTATTACAGCTTTATTAGAGATCGTGACAGAGCTAAAGATAAGTGGTTTCTGTTTAATGATGCTGAAGTCAAACCGTTTGATCCTAATCAAATAGCAGCTGAATGTTTTGGAGGTGAAATGACTGTAAGTACTTTCATGTGTGTAAAAAAGAGTGTATATGGTGTTAGTATTTGCTTTGCAACAGTCATTGATATAAATATATTTTACATATGTATACTTCAGTCGATACCTTTAGTACATTATAATCCAGTCTGTTGGCAGGTAGAAATAATATTGGTGTTTTTCCCCTTTATATAATTATAATTTATATAATACATATAAAACAACATAAAGAGCACAAAATAAGCGAATTCATTTTTTATTCACTTTTCTGGTCATTGACCACTGAATTTAATCTGTCAAAATAGCATGCAGATCAGATTCCAAAACTCCTTTTCAAAGAAACATTTGAAGGTTCACTGAAGAATTCATTATGTGCTTTATTTATGTTAGCTTGGATATTTGTTCTGTGTAGCAGTGGTTCCCAAACTTTTTTGAGTTGCGGAAAAGTTTTTTCAATTAAAATCTTTCCACGGCACCCTACCCTAAGCGTACTACTTGTAAGAGATAAAAATAAATAAAACTCCTGTATCTTCATTATTTTTTAACTTTATTAACATTAAATTAATAATTATAAATGTCTTGGCTAATTATGAAGCTTCTACAATATTTCGTGGCATTCCTGTAAAGAGGCCATAGCTTCCTGGGGCACCATGGCGCACAGTTTGGGAATCACTGCTTTATAGTAATAAACACACTGTGATTACTTTTATTACTTGTTTTGTGAAAAGTAAATCTTGCTCGTTTTGTATTAATTTAACTAATGGAGTTGTATAATGAAATTGAATCGGTAAAGTGAAAAGTAAAATAAATTAAAAAATGAAATTTTCAGTTGTAATTAATTGATTGTCGATGGTTTAGGCATTGCTAAGTGTAATCTTATCGTATCGAGTTGCAATTTCTCAAATACTGTTCTGGAAGATGGTATACCAGATACTATTGTCTGATGATCCTCGAAGTTATTCATTATGGATGTTTAGGAAGCGTAAACTCATAAGTGTGCAGTAGTTCTACCTGAGGTGTTTGAAGTAACATTTAAATATAATTCAAGCTCATGTGGCCAACCTTTCTTTGTGTCTGCCCATATAAGGTGTGTAAAGTTAACAATATCCAATAAATCGAGAAAAAATTTCAGCATGCTGACAATCTCATAAAAGAATGAATAAGTTAGCATCGATTAGTTTAAACGATTTACATTTAAAAGAACGAATTTGCAATTTGAATTTACATTCAAAATCATTATTGAATTATTCATAGTCCAGTTATATTCTGCAAGTCATCGGTCAACTGGATTAGAGCTGTGACTTAATTGCGATCTAGTCTAAAGACTGATAGGAAGGGGATCAGACAATTTATTCTACTTACAAACTTTAAAATTTTGTTTGTGAACAATTAATTCTAATAGTTTGAAAGAGTGCATATAACTGTCAGGCAGAAGCCTTTATTTTCAACTAATGATGGAAGGAAATTTTAGGGGAAGGGGAATGAGGAAAGATAGAGAGAAAGAGTGTATGTGAGTGATTTAGTATTGTAAAGCGACTAAGGTAATGAGTTTAATATTATTTAAAACTTAAATGGGAAAACCTTTGATTTTATGTTGAAAAAGTTATATTTGTAGTTTTCATATTATGTATATTGAAAATCACATTCGTGTAATCATTAGTATTATTATTATTAAGTTTCTTACAATGATGATACTATTTGTTTTTTATGTTTTGTGTTTTTAGAGCAAGACCTATGATTCTGTTACGGACAAGTTTATGGATTTAAGTTTTGAAAAAACAAATAGTGCCTATATGTTATTCTATGAATGGACAAAAGGAGAAGAAGAGGACAGTAGAGAAGGTGGTTCAAAAGAGGAAACATCCTCAACAGCACAATCGACTGAAGCACAGCATATAGAGTTGTCACCAGAATTGGAACAATGGATATGGCAGGATAATATGCATTTCCTTCAGGATAAGAATATATTCGAGCACACTTATTTCCAGTGAGTAACCTGAATTTACTTTTTTCCATACCTGTCAATTTTTTTTTTTAATGAATTTAAAGAAAGAATTGTAAACAATGATAAATGATACTGAACTAAAAAAAAATGAAGCTTTTTCTGTTGTATAAATTCAGTAAGATTCATAAGATTTTTTGCCTTGAATTCAGATTTGGAAACCAGAATTGAGTGAAGGGCAGGATTTTTTTAAAACATTCACTGCTGAATTTTTTTTTACCTGCTGTGCTGATTTTGTTTACATAATAAATTATATTAGTATAAAACACTAGCATATATAACTTAGCAAAAAACGATTTTTTTTGTTATTGTATTTGTCCATATTTTCCTCTGTACTAATATCTCAAAGACAAAAGTATAAAAATCATTTACCACCAAGAGTGCAGAATTTGATTATGCTTCTTATCTTATGCTTATTATTTTTTCTAATAGCGCTTTCCAGGTTTTTCCCTCATCAACAGTTAAACTTTTTATCCCAAATCACACATTAAATTCAAATCATTAAAATTATAACATATAAAAATATGTAGTCGTAAATATTAAAAAATTAAAATTTTTTTTTTATACACACATAGTACTGTACTCCTTGCAACTACCTCCTTGTACTGTATAGTACAAGGTGGTGTGCTAGCCACACATACAACACTGTACTGTACAGTACAAGGAGGTAGTTGCAAGGAGTACAGTACTATATTTGAGGCTAGCCACATATAAATTTTTTTTTTTTTTAAATATTTATGACTAATATTTTTACAAGTTATTTATAACTACATTGCGGTTGCAATGTAGTTATAAATTTTATTTCCATACAAGTAGGAAACTTACTTGTACATCATTATTCAACATAGTCCACTTGTGTTTCAACCCGCTTGGTCCATCGTTGCACAAGCTTCTTGTTGCCCTCATAAAAGAAGGTTTTCGCTTGAGCTGCGAGCCACGAATGCACCGCTTCTTTCACTGTATCGTTCGAGGTTAATCGTTGGACCCTTAATACCTGTTAAAAGTGGTAGTCAGAAGGGGCAAGATCAGGACTGTACAGAGGATGTGCCAGTACTTCAAAGTTGAGTTTCTGGAGCGTTTAAGCAGTATGTGGACGGGCATTGTCGTGCAACAACACAACACATTTCGACAGCAGTCCTTGGCGTTTGCTTCGAATTGCAGGCTTCAGCTTGGCAATAAGCATCTTGCTGTAACACACACTGTTTATTGTCGTGCCCCTTTCCTCATAATGTTTCAGTACTGGGCCTTGTGAGTCCCGAAAAACCATAAGCATCAGTTTTCCTGCGGACGATTGGGTCTTGAACTTTTTTCGCAGGGCAAATTTGGATGTTTCCATTTCATACTCTGCCGTTTACTCTCCGGCTCGTAATGATGGATCCATGTTTTGTCACCAGTGATGATTCCGTCTAAGAAGATGACCCGTTCGTTACCATAGCGATCCAAATGTTTTTGGCAGATGCCCAAGCGCGTTTGTTTATGCAACTGTGTGAGTTGTTTTGGGACCCATCTCTTGCACAGACTTTATGAAACCCAGGTCTGTTATGGATGATTTTGTAGGCAGAACCATGACTAATTTGTAGATGATGTACCACTTCATCAATAGTTACTCGTCTGTCTAAGAAAACCAGTCACGTGCTCGCTCACGCTCAATGTTTTCCTCATTTGTGGCGGTAAACAGTCGTCCGGCTCCTTCGTCGTGCGTAACACTTGTGCGACCGTTTTAAAATTTTTCAATTCATTCGTAGACACTCCGTTGCAGCAACACACTGTTCCCATACTGTACCGAAAGTCTTTGATGAATTTTGGCCCCTGATTCACCTTCTGAGCACGAAAAACAGATCACTGAACGTTGCTCTTCTTTGGTGAAAACAGAAAGCGGAGCAGCTATGGTTAACGGCAGGGCATCGATAATGGAATAACCTAGCAGCATCAAACCTGCACAGACATACAATTAAACCACTCATGCGTCATCTACGCAATACGACAGTACTACCAACATAAACAAAAATATAACTAAATTGCGGATAATAATTGACTTATATCGTATATATATATATATATAATATTGGTATATAACACTAGCATATATATATATATATATATATATATATATATATATATATATATAGTGTTTTGTTGTTTTTTTTAGTCATTGATTATTTGATTATTAGAACCATAATATGAAATGATGCTGCATGTGCATCATCAGCAAACGACATATAAATGACTCCTACAGTTATGCAACTCGCCCGTTACATTGTTTCTTGGCATATATCTTTCCATTTGTTCTTTGCCATTATTGAATGGTTTTTAAAATGTACGGTTTAATATTCTGTCAGAGCAATGTTAGGCAGTCTTTTTAGGTTACAATTTACTGAAATTGTAGAATAATTTCCAAAACAAAAAAAAGTTTCTATATATTTATGTTGAAATGTTTTTTTTTCTGATTAATAGTCTATTGATTTGCAATAGAAATGTTCAAGATAAATGGTAATTAATTTTCATCTTTTACAATATACATAGGCCTTCCATTAGGTATGATAAGATAGCTTTTATTAACACGTAACTATGATTACAGTTAATGAAAATAGAATGATTGACAAAATTTATAATAATTAATAAAGTTTGTTACAAGAAGCTTGTATTTAAAATGCTTGTAAAAATGAAGGCGTATTGTATTACGCTTTGCAAAATTTTGCAATTTCTTTTAGTTATGAATTAGGGTTTAAAAAAAATCACGTTAATATCAAATTTCATAAAACGGTAACAAAATTATGATTAGGTAATTTTATAAGTAAACTAGGTTTTTTTTTATAATTTACTATGATATAATTCCAATACTAAAAAAGTAACTATTTAGTTTCGTTTATTTTCAATGAATTTTTAAAAAAAAAAAAAAATATTTTTTATCTCTAGTAAGTTAATATTAAGCATTTTTAAAATAAATTAATAAAAATATAACGAATAGAATTTAAAAAGAAAATTTTTACTAATCTGATTTTCTGTAAAACAATCTCCAAGAAGTTGCAAAAACGGATCTATGTTCAACAAATCTGTACGAATAAAATACAACAAAATGGTAACTACAAACTACTCAGCCAAACCAAAGAATCCTTTCTCCGTGCTAATACACAATAACAAAACCCTTATTGGTTGGTGGAAAAGAGTGGGAGAGGATAGAAGAATGCCCCTTACTATTGAAGCAGGTAGTGTCACATACACAGAGCAATTCTCTCTCTGTGATGCCATCGTAGCGTCATGAGCACTGAACGTGTTAGTAATGTAGATTTAAAGAAAACCTGGGTTTTTAAGGAATCACTGTAAATTAATCTAACACGCGCATAGCAAAAATTGTTAGAATGATTTATCCAATTATAAGGCAATTTATATATGGCGTAAAAAAAACAGTTCATATGAAACAACAAAACAATACATGTATGTAGCAGAAGAAGTTGGAAAAAACAAAGACCAAACTCACGATGGAATTCACAAGTAATCCAGAATGAAACTAATTCTCTGGTATGTTTTATTCTACAGCAAAAATAGATTGAAATGACTATATCAATTATGATGTCAATAGTAAGCCTAATAATTAAATAATATTACTCTAGGTACAGTTTATTTTTTCTAGAAGGAGAGTCATAAATTTATGTTGTTCTTTGATGCAATACCATATTACTCGCACTGTTCATTCCTCCAAATTATTTCATTCTGATCAGTTTTTTAAATATGGTTTGTTTATAGATATCTTCAGACATTCACATTTTATTATTAATATAAACATTGACTCAAAACAAATTTTGATAAAAATAATTCATTTTAAGTTTTCATTTTTAAAAGAAAATACAAAAAACTACCCTTTAGGACAAATTGTGAGATTGTACTTGGATTCAGAGTCAAAAAATAGTAAGAATGAGCCAAAATTATCTGTGAATAAAAATTCCTGTATTTGAGAAATTTTATTTCATGTGATGAATTGTTTAATTTTGTTTGAAACATTTGTGTAAATTGTGTATGGTACAGATGCCTTAGAATGTAGTAATTCATAAGTAAATAAATCTTTTTTGTTTGTAATTGTTTATATATGTGTATATTTTTTTATGTGTGTTGTTTTTGCTTTTAACACTTCATTAACGTAAATGCTATGAAAGGTAAATGGCAATTTCCTGATACTTAAATCTTGTTCTAAATGGTACGTGTAGTTCACGAATAATTTTTTCTTAGAATATCCATCAGTATCATCCATATGATTTAAAAATTTGTCAAATGTCTTTTGTGCCTTGTTAAAATAAAGTTATTAATAGCATCCCTGACGTCTTAATTTTCGAACTTTACACACTTTATCATATTGCATATAATTTTTTTTATAGAATATGATATTAAAATAATATTAATTTAGTTTTCCTAGGAGTATAGAATACTATTTACTATTAGTCCAGTATTTGACAGTTTTTCACTCAGAATTGTTTCAGACAAAACCAATTGAAATTTGTACAATAATTAGGGAATTGCTCAAGGAACAAAATTTATATAGAGCTGATGTGTGCTTTTACCCTTGGTTGTTAGTGGTGGGGGGTGGATGCCACTCCTCCTTGGGGGTGGAAATTATTAAATTGAAAATAACCGCAGAAATCGATGGAGGAATAAATTCTAAGCAAAAAAGTTCTATAAAATTTTTTGTAGAGTCAATACTTTTTGAGTTATTCGTGATTGAAAATGTTGATTTTTCAACCAACCATTGAATGATTTTTCACGAATAACTCAAAAACTTTACGTTTTATCAAAAAAATTATTATTACCAAAAATGAATCTTATGAAATAAGTAAGAGATTGGTTTTATTTTTTTTATTTTTCTATAGGTGCAATACGAACTCAGTTATGCCTCGTTGAAGGTAACTTTTTATTCACCAAAAACTGAAGTCGAACCTTTCAATAATAAATATCAGATAAAGGGAAAATTTTTTGAGGAAAACTTATAGGTTATTTTTCAAAGTACTTGAAAAGCCCTTTAAAATTAGCTTTGGTAAAAGTCATTAGCATGAAAACTAACAGAGTTATGATGAAAATAAAATAGTTGTCTTGCTTTTTCGGAGAAAAAATCAGCAATGAAACAAATGACTTTTCCGCAGGAATTGCAATTGAACGTAATCCTTTTACAGTTTTCTTTATTTAAGTACTAACAATATGTTATAGAAGTTTGACTGGTTTGGAATGCTTGGATTTCAAAAAAAGTTGATTCAAATTTGAAAATGTTTTTGAAATTTCAAAAAAAATTTATTTTTTTCACAATAATCCAAAAACTAAAGAAAATACATAAAAAATATGCCAGAGTACAAAAATTTATTTATTTTTTTTACTGAAAATTTTGGGTTTCTTTTATTTTTGTAGAATAAAAATTGATTGAGATATCACTGGTAGAAGTTTACATTTGAGTGCAAGAACAACCTTCCCCAAGCCCTTTAAACTCAAAAATTTTAAAAACGAAGGGCTCAAGGAATCTGAACTTTACATTCTTGTAGCTCTTGAAATTCCCTGCAAAATGGTTTTTTGAGCCATTGGATAGCTTAGAAATTAAGGAAGTTGTTGAAAAGGCAATCACATTTTTTCTGTGAAATATTTGAAGCACGTAAATTTTTATATTCTTCACAGTTTCGGAGCATTTATGAATACACGTGAACACATGTAACTATTTCTATATATAAGTATATCCTTATACCCTCGTGTGTGTGTGTGTGTGTGTGTGTGTGTGTGTGTGTGTGTGTGTGTGTGTGTGTGTGTGTGTGTGTGTGTCTGTGTGTGTGTGTGTGTGTGTGTGTGTGTGTGGGTGTGTGTGTGTGTGTGTGTGTGTGTGTGTGTGTGTGTGTGTGCATGCGTTCATATGAACACACACACATGGTTTTTGAATTTTTCGCAACACATTTTTCAATCATATTCAAGCTCTACACTTGTTAAATATTTATTATTTGTAGCTTGTTAACCTTTTACAAAGCTTCACTTTGTTATATCAAGATCAAATTTTTTATTTTATGAGACAATTATGTTATCTCTCTTTACATTACATACATATCATCCTCACTACATTGTACCGTAGCGGGCAGGGGGTTGCTTATTGCTTACTAGTTGAACAGATTGCAATGTACACATTAGGAAAAGAAGTTATATTTCTGTTAAGTTTTTATATTTTTTATAAAAAATCATTAAGTGATATCAATATTTCCCGCTCCCAGTTTTACAGGCACTACTTTCTGCTTTAGACATCTTTTTATGTGGTTTACCTTCTTTTCATTAATATCAAGTACAGATTTTTCCTTTCCTTTGACAGTAGGTAATCAGAACTAATTGTTACAGGGACACTGTTGATTACACATTGATTTTGGTAGAACCTTCTTCATCACTAGCATTCTTATACTTTCTACATTCATCCATCAGCTGCAAATATATCTTCTGATGTCTAACGTTTTCTGCCAGTTCCCTTTGTTCCCCCTAAGTTTGCTTCTACTCATTTAAGAATTTCCTTTTTAACATTCTTTCATTCTTCTTATACCTTATTGTTTTTACTTGGACCTCTTGTGATGTCCTCCTCAAAATTCTTACCTCCCCTTCATCAAGCTTCTCTAAATTCTACCGATTCATCTGACACCTTATCTTCAGGTTTTTAAACCCCAATCGCTTTTCACTATCAGTAAATTATGGGCGCTATCAATGTATCAATGTTTGCTCCAGGATATGCTTTGCAGTCAAGTTGATTTCTAAATCTTTGTTTAAACATCATATAATTTATCGGATACCTTGCAGTATCACCAGCTTTTTCCATGTGTATATTCTTCTATTATGATTTTTAAACAGGGTGTTGGCAATTACTAAATTATACTTTGTGCAAAACCAGAGGCACACCAGTTTGTATAATCTATCAATCGCTTCCTCACCTGCACTGCGCAATAATTCTACAGGTATTCCGTCTATTCCAGGAGCCTTTCTGCCATTTAAATCTTTTAATGCTCTCTTAAATTCAGATCTCAGTATTGTTTCTCCCATTTCATCATCCTCAACTTCCTCTTCTTCCTCTATAACACCATTTTCTAATTCATTTCCTTCCTATCACTCTTCAATATATTCCACCCATCTATCGACTTTACCTTTCATATTATATATTGGTGTACCATCTTTGTTTAACACATTATTAGATTTTAATTTATGTACCCCAAAATTTTCCTTAACTTTCCTGTATGCTCCTTCTATTTTACCAATGTTCATTTCTCTTTCCACTTCTGAACACTTTTCTTTAATCCACTCTTCTTTCGCCAGTTTGCACTTCCTGTTTATAGCATTTCTTAATTGCCGATGGTTCCTTTTACTTTCTTCATCACTAGCATTCTTATATTTTCTACGTTCATCCATCAGCTGCAATATATCGTCTGAAACCCAAGGTTTTCTACCGGTTCTCTTTATTCCGCCTAAGTTTGCTTCTGCTGATTTAAGAATTTCCTTTTTAACATTCTCCCATTCTTCTTCTACATTTTCTACCTTATCTTTTTTACTCAGACCTCTTGTGATGTCCTCCTCAAAAATCTTCTTTACCTCCTCTTCCTCAAGCTTCTCTAAATTCCACCGATTCATCTGACACCTTTTCTTCAGGTTTTTAAACCCCAATCTACAAATTTATCACCATTATCACCAAATTATGGTCGCTATCAATGTCTGCTCCAGGGTAAGTTTTGCAGTCAACGAGTTGATTTCTAAATCTTTGCTTAACCATGATGTAATCTATCTGATACGTTGCAGTATCGCCTGGCTTTTTCCAAGTATATATTCTTCTATTATGATTTTTAAATTGGGTGTTGGCAATTACTAAATTATACTTCGTGCAAAACTCTATAAGTTGGTCCTCTTTCATTTATTTTGCCCAGCCCGTATTCCCCACAATATTTCCTTCCTTGCCTTTTCCCATGCTTCCATTCCAATCTCCAACTATTATTAAATTTTCATCCCCTTTTAAGTGTTTAATTGCTTTGTCAGTTTCGTCATATACACACTATCTTATCATCATCATGGGCACTTATAGGCATATATTCGTTAACAATTGTTGTCGACTAGGTTTGTATTTATCCTTGTTACAATGATTCTACCGCTAAGTTTTTTGAAATACTCTACTCTCTTCTATATCTTATTGTTCATTATGAAACCTATTCCTGCCTGCTCGTTATTTGACGCTGAGCTAATTATTCTAAAAGTAGCTGACCAAAAGTTGTTTTCCTCTTCCCACCAAACCTTGTTAATTTCTATTACATCTGTATTTAACCTATCCTTTTCCCTCTTTAAATTTTCTAACCTACCAACCTTCTTTTAGACTTCCAACATTCCATGCTGCGACTCGTAGAATGTTATTTTTTAATTTTTTGGTGATCCCTTTCTTAGAAGTTCCCACCCGTAGATCTGAATTGGGGAGTAGTTTACCTCTGTAATATTTTACCAAGGAAGGCGCCTCCATCTTTGTTACATGAAAATACAAAGAGCTACATTTTCTTGGGGAAAAAACAAGCCCACGTTTTCCATTCCTTTCAGCTCCGCAGTACTCAGAAGATTGAGAGATGTTGATATGGCCGTTAGATGTTGATAAGTCCTCCTGACCTACGCCCTTAACAATTACTGAAAGAGCTGCTGCCCTGTTTCAGGAATCATTCCTTAGTCTTACTTTCAACAGATACCACTTTGATATGGTTGCACCTTTGGTCCAGCTACTCTGTATCACTGATTACTCATGCCTCCTCACCATTGGCAAGGTCTGATGATTCATAGATTTACGGATTAAAATTACAAATTCAAATTATAGTTGAAGTAATGGATACATCACACCATTCCTTAGCAGATCAATTCTATTAAAATAAGTTTTATACAGAAAAGAAATCTGCTAATAGCAAATATAATATAAGAATTAGAAAAAGATTATTTAAATATTTTTGTGTAGAGCATAGCTTTGCACGATAAGGAAACATTGATGTTTGAAGAAAAAGAAAGGAAGAGAGTTACGACTTTGAATTTTGGTTTTACTAGGCAATGTTCAAAATTAGGTCGGTTGAAATAAACACAAAATGAAATTTAAAAATTTTACTCTGCCTTAAAATAAAAAAAAGAAGAGAAACAAGAAGCAAAATCTTATGACATGATGAACTAGATTTGCAGACGTATAGGCAACCAAATTTAGGTAATTTTTTGATGGAAGAAACATGTTAAAGCTATAAACTGCAGAGCAAAACAAAGACTGGATTATATCAAACAGATGATTGAGGCTGTATCAATTGCTTAGTAAGTTCATTAAGGCCAAACAGAAAGGAATTGAGATTAGTATCAAACCAGTCAACTGACTGATGACTTCCAAAAAAAGGTTCTTTTTAAAATTCTAAAATATATTTTACACATTAACAATGAATCAAAGAAGAAAAGTATAGATTTAATTGAAATGTGTGATAAAAGAAAAATATTTATTAACTAGCAATAAATTTGATATTTTTTTATTTACCTTTACTTATGAGAAGTAAAATTTTTTGTTACTGTTGTCATTTAAATTAACTAGCATTGTGGAAATTTGTCTCATTTGCTTTTAATATTAAACAATTATGATATAATAACTATATGTAAATGATAACATTGCAGTTTATCCATCTATTTAAAAAAAAAAAAATAGAAATGCAAGGTAATATAACATTAATGAATATAAGAAAAAAATTGGAACTATTAATTCTGTAAATGATGTTGCATATATTAATAAAACAATCTATAAAAACCTATAATTCTCATTAAAATTGGACTATACGCAGGATTTGAGTCTGGCTACTCCTAATAAGATTGAATATTTTTTAATTAGTGATAGATTAAAGGATGATCAGTAGTTATGTTTAACACTTTAAGAAATGTTATAAGACAGAGGACAGCTGCCCTGTTTATTAATGATGCTCCTCTCCATGAAAGTATACAGTTCATGAAAAGTATAAACATTAAAAAAAATGCTCTTGACTTAAAAATCATTTGATCAAATTGAAATTTTGCCAGATCATAAAGTATGTTTTGGTAAACTAGGACATTAAATTTCAAAATTTTACTTTTGATCAGTTTTGTTTTGTAGTTTTTTTAAAATGACATAAAATACTCAATTTATGAAAACAACACATATGCACATCGTTGCTTGTGAAACACTATCTACAGGCTGAAAAACAATATTGGTTACCTCAGTTTGGAGGTTGTCCATTAGATGACCAGAACTACTCCCCAGCAGTTTTTGTGAGATTTCACTATGTATGTAAACCATATGATATTTTATGTACACCTATGTAAACCATATCTGATATTGGCTTTCTGAATTCATCTTTACTTTTGCGGGTAGCTATTTTTTAAACTATTTGGAATAGTGTCACGTTTAAGTTGTAAAACATGTTTTTCTCTTTCATAAACAAATAGGAAATATAAGAACCAGCATAGACATTGCTTTTGATAATGAATATTACTCTATGTTAAGAGAAATGTGGCTATTAAATAAAGAATTAGTAAATAATTTTATTTACAGGATTAAGTTAATCAGTTTTTTTTTAATTTAAAGAGAAAATTGTATTAAATACAGATTTACATATGCCAACCACATTTATGTTACAAAGATGAACTTTTCTAATGCTATACATTTTCAAAATGCATTAGGATGCTATTTCTTTTCAAAATCTAGTCAGAGGTCAACTTCTCTCTTTCTTTCTTTCTCTTTCTTTTTTATGAATAGAAAATTTTCCATATGTCAAAAACTATTTATTTTCATTAATGCATTTTGATGTTATTACATTCACAAAAACCCTTTAAGATGGAAACAAAATAACACTACGTTTTTATTTATTTTTTTTTTTTGTGTTCAGTCATTTGACTGGTTTGATGCAGCTCTCCAAGATTCCCTATCTAGTGCTAGTCGTTTCATTTCAGTATACCCTCTACATCCTACATCCCTAACAATTTGTTCTACATATTCCAAACGTGGCCTGCCTACACAATTTTTCCCTTCTACCTGTCCTTCCAATATTAAAGCGACTATTCCAGAATGCCTGAGTATGTGGCCTATAAGTCTGTCTCTTCTTTTAACTATATTTTTCCAAATGCTTCTTTCTTCATCTATTTGCCGCAATACCTCTTCATTTGTCACTTTATCCACCCATCTGATTTTTAACATTCTCCTGTAGCACCGCATTTCAAAAGCTTCTAATCTTTTCTTCTCAGATACTCTGATCGTCTAAGTTTCACTTCCATATAAAGCAACACTCCAAACATACACTTTCAAAAATTTTTTCCTGGCATTTAAATTAATTTTTGATGTAAACAAATTATATTTCTTACTGAAAGCTCGTTTAGCTTGTGCTATTCGGCATTTTATATCGCTCCTGCTTCGTCCATCTTTAATAATTCTACCTCCCAAATAACAAAATTCTTCTACCTCCATAATCTTTTCTCCTCCTATTTTCACACTCAGTGGTCCATCTTTGTTATTTCTACTACATTTCATTACTTTTGTTTTGTTCTTGTTTATTTTCACGCGATAGTTCTTGCGTAGGACTTCATCTATGCCGTTCATTGTTTCTTCTAAATCCTTTTTACTCTCGGCTAGAATTACTATATCATCAGCAAATCGTAGCATCTTTATCTTTTCACCTTGTACTGTTACTCCGAATCTAAATTGTTCTTTAACATCATTAACTGCTAGTTCCATGTAAAGATTAAAAAGTAACTGAGATAGGGAACATCCTTGTCGGACTCCCTTTCTTATTACGGCTTCTTTCTTATGTTCTTCAATTGTTACTGTTGCTGTTTGGTTCCTGTACATGTTAGCAATTGTTCTTCTATCTCTGTATTTGAACCCTAATTTTTTTTAAATGCTGAACATTTTATTCCAGTCTACGGTATCGAATGCCTTTTCTAGGTCTATAAACGCCAAGTATGTTGGTTTGTTTTTCTTTAATCTTCCTTCTACTATTAATCTGAGGCCTAAAATTGCTTCCCTTGTCCCTATACTTTTCCTGAAACCAAATTGGTTTTCTCCTAACACTTCCTCCACTCTCCTCTCAATTCTTCTGTATAGAATTCTAGTTAAGATTTTTGATGCATGACTAGTTAAACTAATTGTTCTGTATTCTTCACATTTATCTGCCCCTGCTTTCTTTGGTATCATTACCATAACACTTTTTTTGAAGTCTGACGGAAATTCCCCTTTTTCATAAATATTACACACCAGTTTGTATAATCTATCAATCGCTTCCTCACCTGCACTGCGCAATAATTCTACAGGTATTCCGTCTATTCCAGGAGCCTTTCTGCCATTTAAATCTTTTAATGCTCTCTTAAATTCAGATCTCAGTATTGTTTCTCCCATTTCATCATCCTCAACTTCCTCTTCTTCCTCTATAACACCATTTTCTAATTCATTTCCTTCCTATCACTCTTCAATATATTCCACCCATCTATCGACTTTACCTTTCATATTATATATTGGTGTACCATCTTTGTTTAACACATTATTAGATTTTAATTTATGTACCCCAAAATTTTCCTTAACTTTCCTGTATGCTCCTTCTATTTTACCAATGTTCATTTCTCTTTCCACTTCTGAACACTTTTCTTTAATCCACTCTTCTTTCGCCAGTTTGCACTTCCTGTTTATAGCATTTCTTAATTGCCGATAGTTCCTTTTACTTTCTTCATCACTAGCATTCTTATATTTTCTACGTTCATCCATCAGCTGCAATATATCGTCTGAAACCCAAGGTTTTCTACCGGTTCTCTTTATTCCGCCTAAGTTTGCTTCTGCTGATTTAAGAATTTCCTTTTTAACATTCTCCCATTCTTCTTCTACATTTTCTACCTTATCTTTTTTACTCAGACCTCTTGTGATGTCCTCCTCAAAAATCTTCTTTACCTCCTCTTCCTCAAGCTTCTCTAAATTCCACCGATTCATCTGACACCTTTTCTTCAGGTTTTTAAACCCCAATCTACAAATTTATCACCATTATCACCAAATTATGGTCGCTATCAATGTCTGCTCCAGGGTAAGTTTTGCAGTCAACGAGTTGATTTCTAAATCTTTGCTTAACCATGATGTAATCTATCTGATACGTTGCAGTATCGCCTGGCTTTTTCCAAGTATATATTCTTCTATTATGATTTTTAAATTGGGTGTTGGCAATTACTAAATTATACTTCGTGCAAAACTCTATAAGTCGGTCCCCTCTTTCATTCCTTTTGCCCAGCCCGTATTCACCCACTATATTTCCTTCTTTGCCTTTTCCAATGCTTGCATTCCAATCTCCAACTATTATTAAATTTTCATCTCCTTTTACGTGTTTAATTGCTTCATCAATCTCTTCGTATACACACTCTACCTCATCATCATCATGGGCGCTTGTAGGCATATAGACGTTAACAATCATTGTCGGTTTAGGTTTTGATTTTATCCTTATTACAATGATTCTATCGCTATGCGTCTTGAAATACTCCACTCTCCTCCCTTTCTTCTTGTTCATCAACGTTTTTATATATGCAATAAATGTAATACTTAAGTTTTTTTTGTTTTTTTTAAAAATGAATGTCAGTACTGGTATTGGTAATGAGTGAGGATTTATTCCATTAAAAAAATACTAAGAAATGTAGCAATTTTATAATAATTTAAAAAAAATTGTAGTTTTAAGTTTCATTATATTATTTACTTATTTATCCTTAATTTCTATTTCAGGTTTATGTGGCAGATATGTGGGTATATTCCACAAACTTTAGAGAATTCTCCTGAAGTTACACAGATGGCAGCACAGTTATCAACTACATTCTTCATTGAAACTTTCATCCATGCTAAGGAAAAGGTATAGATTTGACTTCATATAAATATGTGTTTCTGAATTATTCAGAGTAGAATTTAATCAATTATTTCATTGAATTTTACCATACAGGATGATAGAAAAGTCATGCGCTGTAGTAGATAGCTTTTATCTTTACCATTTGTGCATTGACTTGTTAACTCGCATAAAAATTGTTAAATAAAACATTTGGAAAAGTGAAATACAGACATACATGTAGCACTTTTAAAGTTAAAAAGTTGAATTTCTGATAAGTGGACTAATTTTGAAAGAAAAAACTGAAAAATTTGGAAGTTCTGTAGTATTAACTTTTAAGTGCTGAAGTGGATAGCTATGTTATTTTAAGACTTGACATTCCATGATTTTCTTATGATAATTTCTTGCTGAAATTTTTTAAGCAAAAGGCATGGAAATAGACATAAAGTGCAATCCGGTATGAAATGCTTGGGATGCACCTGAATTCCAGAATTATTTTTAGTGCTGTTCATCAAAACATGATTTGAACCAAAAAGAGGAAACGTTTAGTTATCAGGAGAGTTGGAATGCTTATTTTTTTTTAAATTTTGAAACTTCTTATAAATTTCACTTTGTAAAAAATGCAGTGGCCAGGACACGATTATAAAGATGAACTCTTATAGGTTCAAAATCTGTCCGAAAAGTAGAAAACTTCTACTTCTAAAGTAGAAAACTTCTTTCATTGAAGATAACAGTACCCATTCAAAGTTAAATAAATCAACATTAATTTAATCATCTTGTCAACAAACCATGTGAGTATCCTACACTAGACCTAAGTGTCATTAGAAGTCTGTCTTTACTGGAAGTGGCTGTTAAAAAAAATATTTTTTGTATGTACACAGTGAATTTTGTTGCAGTTTTTTAATTAGATTTTATAAAATTTCTGGATGACACTTGAAAGAATGTAATGCAGCAGACAATATGATAGTGCTTTAAGAAAACACAACTTGCACAACACTATTTTACCTGACAGTGATTAAGACGAGGAAGACAAGTTGCCTCTCTCATAATAGATTAATCGATTCAGTATGGAAGAATTTGGAAAAGTCATTCACCATCTTCTGTGTTTTGGTGGATGACCAAGTAAAAACAAATAGGTTAAATGACTTACAAATTATCAAGGATGTAAAAAAAAAACAGATGCAGGTGATAGCACTGAAGGGAATGCGAACAAGAGATTGGGGCAGACATTATTTACCTGATGTTGCAGGAGATAGTGGGAGTCGCTGAAAATCTTTCTTGATTTTACCATTATAGAAAGACACCTATAGATGTGTTAATCAACTGTAGATTTCTTCAGCATAACAGAAAGGCAGATTTAAAAGAAAATGGCTTATGTATTAACATTGATGTGAAAATGGCATTATGTTAACTATGTTGTTTTGCAAGGATAAACGTGTGTTTATTATTGAGACTTACTATACATATAAATCTTACGAGCAAGTGAAAGCTGAGTTTTGGGTAATACTTCCCAATTCTTTATTTGACAATATTACGTTTGATAAATAAATTTTCTGAGATGGGAGTGTACGTGATCGGAAAAGCACAGGTTGACCATCACTGTTAACAGTAGAAGTTCTGGAGGATGTGAGAGAACATTTGACTTTCTCACCCAGTATCGCTCAGAAAGTTGTATTCTCAGGCTGGACTTTCACTATCTACTGGTTTCAGGGCTACTAAAAATTAAAATTGCATGCTTATCACATCGGTGTTGTTCAAGAACTGAAAGTAGACCACAGAAAACGTTTACAGTATTGTGTTGGTTTCGTTCTCTTGTTGATGACAACGGCATTGAAAATTTGGATCATGTTTATTTCAGCAACGAGGCATGGTTTCACTTGAAGGCTACATTAACAGCCAAAACTGCCAAATATGGAGTGCTGAAAATCCTCATACGTTTCATGAACAACCATTGCATGCACATAAAATTGGTGTTTGGTGTGTGATATCCCGGTATCATCGTGTAATATGGCTTTTATTTTTTGACAAATTGTAGATGGCATGGTTATCACAACTTAATCAAACAGTTTATTGCCATGTTAGACTTCACAAAAAAGAATGTTGGTTCCAGCAGGATAATGCAATGTGTCATATCCCTAATGAAACAACATTATGATATGCTACAAAAATTTTTGGCTATCATTTGATACCAAAAGGGTTGTGACCTCCAAGATCCCCAGATCTTACAACAGCAGACCTTTTCCTTTGGGGATATTTAAAAATTGTAGTTTTTAAAAACAATCCTAATACATTGACAGATTGAAGGCTAACATTGAAAATGAGATTTCAAAAATTAGTAAGCAAATTATTGTTTACTTACTAATAATAATGGCTGCAAATGTTATGAAACATGAATGAACCTTAATTAGGATCAAAGAAAATAATTTTGAACGTCTATTGTAAAGTTATTAATGGTATTTATTATTGAAAAATAGAAGGCAAGTATAATTTATTTTTCTATATAGTTTCCTGCTTTAGAAATACATTTTTCCCAGCAGGAAGGAAGGTTTTTTTATCACAGAATCGTAGAATGAAGCCGGTTGAATCAGAAGCCAATTGTACACAAATCTCTCCATGCCCTCGTCATATTCAAATTGTTGCCCTGCTAGAGCTTCTTTAAGCGGCCCAAACAAATGAAAATCACAGGGTGGTAGGTCCAGGTTGTAGGTAGGATGATCAAGTTTAGTCCAGTGCATTTCTTTTGGTTTTGAGATCATTAGAGCTGCTGTATGGGACCTGATGTTGTGGAGGAGGACGGTCTCTCGAATCAGTTGTTCTCATCTTTTTTGGTGATATGCAGCCCTCACTACGTTTTAACAGCTTGCGGTAGTAAGAAGCATTGATTGTGTGTCGCTTGTACAAAAAATCAATGAGCAAAAGCCTCACCAGTCGAAAAAAAACAGTTGAAAGAACCTTGTCAGCTGACAGTCGAGTCCTGGTTTTCACTGGGGCTGCCTCCCTTTTTTCACCACTCCACAATGGCTTGTTTCGACTGAGGAGTGTGGTGGTGGACCCACATTTCGTCACAGGTGACGATCCAAAAAAATGCATCACCTTCTTTCACAAACCTTTCTGTAAGCCTCTGACGGACTTCCAAACGTCTCAAATTCTGATCTATGGTCAAAAGGTGAGGGACCAATCTGCCACACACTTTACAGAACTGTAGGTCATTTGTGATGATTGCTTGACAGCACCCATAACTTATTCCGACCTCTTCTGCAATTTCAGATACTCTCACCCTTCGATCATCTTCAAGAATGTCTCGAACTACAAGAATGTTTTCGTTTGTAATGCTGGTCCAAGGATGGTGATCGTGTTTCTGATTTTCCACTCGTTCTTGTCCTTCCTTGAACTCTTTATGCCAGGCAAACACATGAGTCCTTGACAGTGTTTGGTCCTTGAACTGTGCAGTCAGTCTCTGGTAAATTTCCGTCACTTGAACTCCTTGAGCAAGAAATTTTATAATTATGTGTTGCGCAGTGGAGGAGTGCACCTGTTGCTTCAACATCATTAGCGTTACTGATGAATTGGTTGGGAGTGTGGAACGGCTGGCTCTTCCCACTCCTAATGATCTCACTCAAGCATACTAGAAGCCAACCGTAGACACTCAGGAACAAAAATCCCATTTATATTTGATTTACCCTCATATCATTAAATACAATTTTATTTTTTCAGTTAGTTCTGCATGTAAACATAATAGATAATTGTAATAATGTTTTTCATATTTTACCCAAAAAAATTACTATGAAATTGTAAACCGTACGGTAAGACTCTCGCAGATAAACAAACTCTTCCGCTGAAAAACAAAGATTTCTGTAATATAAATAAAACTGTTTTTAACAAAATGATACACCTATCAAAAAAGGTAAGACACTACATTTCTATTATCAAAATGTGTTATTAATTTAGAATTGTGTTAAAAAAAATACACGTTAAATATATGTAATAGAGACCATATATATATATATACAATGATAATAAACAATGGCTTTCCATATAATAAGCAAAAAATAGAAAAAAATTGTTACAAGCCTCTTACTGGCCCGATTTCATTTATATGTAATCCATATCACACTTACAGAAATAATACATTTCTTATGATTAGTTGTTTAATAAATGAAATCAGGCTGGTAAAAGTTTTGTAACAAATTTTTCTATTTTAACCATTACCTTTTTCCCTCTTTACCCCTTCCCATCTTCACCACTATCCCTCTTCATGTCTTCACCTCTTTGCCATTTACCCTTTTTCCCCTTCTTCCCTTTTCGCAAAAATATTTTTTTCACGTAACTAATTTATTTATTGAATATGAGCCAATTTGGACCATAAATACAATTTTACAAAATATCTCAACCCCAGCGCCACTTGGAGGGTCCATTTTTTGCAAAAAAAAAAAAAAATTTTCACGTAATTAGTATATGTTCTGATTACGAGAAAAAATGGAACATAAATACAATTTTTTGAAATATCTTTACCCCAGCGTCACCTATCAGGTCCAGTTTTTGCAAAAATATTTTTTTTCACGTAACTAGTATATATTCATAATATGAGCCAAATCTGACCATAAATACAATTTTTTGAAATATCTCAACTCCCAGCGCCACCTAGCGGGTACAAATTAATTCTCAGAAACCTTCACTGGTGTGCGCACAAGTCACCAAAGTTTCATTGCAGTTGGATGAATGGTATAGGAACGCATATAGGACAAACAAAAAACAAACATTCATTTATTTATATATATATATATATATATATAAATTATTTAATGAAATTTTTTTCATTTCTCCGTCAATTAGTTCAAATAGTTCTAATTGTAGAATAAAAAATTTACCAAATGTATTTGTTTTATTTATTCCTTTTTTAATAAAACTAGTATAATCTCTTATAAACTATTTTATTTTTTTTTTAAAGTGATGGAAATTAAAGAATTATTTCATCTTCAGTACTTTCATTTACAAAACAGCATTTACTATTAAAACAAGTTGTAGTATATTTTCTTTTAAATTTTATTACTTCAAGTATATTATCAAGTTTTGTTATGCTACCTAGTACTATCGTGTACTGCTGTCTAGCGGTGTGATTTGTAAAGTCACGTTAAAAAATGAAAAAAATGACATATTTGAGTCTTGCAGTTCATCAAATGGAAAAAAACAACATTATCTATCAAAATTCAAGATATTTTTTGAAAGCATTCTTTATTACAGATCTAACTGAACTGAAATACTTATTTTTTTCATTTTCATTTCACTCTTAGGTTTGGTCATGTTTAGAACTGTAAACGTAGTTTGTTGACTTTGACTTGGCTGTCTGTCCAGTTCTGCGGACTCTTACCGTCAAAGTCCCAACAAACTTTGTGATGTTACTTCATGGAGAATTAGTGTTTATTTGTAAGAAATCACATTTTTATCAAGAATTTAATTTAAAACTTTGTTTTAAGTTAAAGAAAAGTTCATGAAACCTGACAGACTGCAAGTTTCCTTAGCTGCTACATTAATTGGGATTTGAAATGGCTAGGGCTGCATCTACTCTATTGAGAGTAGATACAGCATGAGTAATTATGCTGTTATCATATGATTACTGAATTTGTAGTTTACTGTTTGAATGCATTTCCTAAATAATAGTTATCATAATATATCAGAATCCATGCACAACATGATGAAGAACTGTGAATTTAATACAAATTTCAGAAAAATGAATGTCTCAGTTAATTCACATAAAAATAATCATTCTAACAAGTTCACATTTTTTTTTTTTCTTTTGTAAATAGAATGCATGTTGATGTTTCTGTTTTTTACAGCCAACGATGGTGCAGTGGGTGGAACTGCTGACCAAACAATTCAATGCATCACAAGTACCGTGTGAGTGGTTCCTTGAACATATGGCGCATAACAATTGGTGGCCGGTACAGATATTAATCAAGTGTCCAAATCAAATGGTTAGACAAATGTTTCAACGGATCTGTATACATGTTATACAAAGACTGAGGTATGTAATTAATATCCATTAAACATATAATATTTAAAATAAAATGTAATTGAATGCTACACAAATGTACAGTTATCCGTACCATTCGTGGCTTTGCCGATTGGAGTTTTTAATTTTAGACCGATGTTTATTTATGGATTTTAAAAATTTTGTGGACATTTCTTCTTGGAAAAATTTTATTCGTGTTGTTAATTTAAACAGCATTGTTAAAATTTAATGCTAGAAATCCTAGAAAATTAGCTAGAGTAATTGATTAGCCTACTGTATACCACAGTAATCTCTATTGTAACGGTTATCCCGGGGATAAATCAGGAGACTGAGGGGGCCACAACCCCTTCAGATTCACTTGTTCATGAAAACACTGATCGGGGAAAGTCACAGTGGTGTTGGCTATATGAGCCTTAGCATTGTCCTGCTGAAACCATGTGGACTTTAGCCGGTCTGCTGATATAGTGTTTACAAACTGTTGCACCATCCTATATAGGGCATCTGTCTCACTGTTCACTGTGCTATGAAAGAATGTCATGAAGATTTGCCTACATGATATTGCACACCAAACACCCACTTTTAGTCCACGCCTGCCGATATGGATTTTCCATACACCAAATTTGTGAATTTTGTGAATTCATGTATCCATGAACGTGGAACCGTGCCTCATCAAACTAAATCCAATCGTAGAGTTCTTCCCATCTGGCGTTACAGATGACATGAAACACCGGTAGAAAGCTACAAGTTTTCTAGTGTCTGCAGGTCACTTGTGAACAGCATTAATTCTGTAGCGATGCATCTTTAAATGCCTGTGCAATGTCATTTGAGGACTACCAACTGAGAGACCAGAATGGCTAGATGGACATCACACAGACTTCTTGGAACTAACAGAATGTGCAGCTTGCACGTCGATCAACTTTTCTGGTGTTAGCACTTTTGATCGACTACTTTTGCCTGCATCTGTCATATTTCCTGTCTCTTAGAACTTGTTGTACAGCCGCTTGATGAAGGATGTGTTTGCTGCATCCACACCGTAATTTTCTGTGAAGGCATTCTGGGTCTGGGCATAACTGGCACATCTGATGAATTAGGAGACGATGATTATTCTTGACTGCATTGTGTAACCTGCTTTTTTTCAGTTTTCCTCAATTAAACTTGCAACAAAAGAAGGGAACTTTCTTCTGTAAGATTGTATATTTTTTTGAGTAGCTGTTAGTACTATATATATAATGTATTGTAAATCATAGCCTTTATAAGACATTTTTTTGCGTTTAGCTATGAGAGTGTTTTCCGTAATCATTTACAAGTACTTAAGCGTTACTGAATGTGTACATATGTCTTCAGAATTAATTTGTAAATATGCAGTGTCATTTTAGTTTTATTGTTTAGAAGGTTTAATATATTTCTTCGAGAAATAAAAAACAATCATCTGTATATTTTACGCCTATAGACAAACTATTATCATACTTATACAATTGTTTTATTTTATTTACATTAAAAAAGATTAATCATTGTCATTTGTATGACTGCATTTAAAATACGTGGAAGAAAGAACACGTTTCAGTGGTGCCTAATATTTCACCGTTTACACTTAGTGCATCATTACATTCTGAAGAACCCGTTAGCAATAATCGGTAAGATGTGATTTTGTACAATGAATTTTGAAGTGTAACTTGAATGAGCATTGTAACTGGATTAAATGAGAAAGGGAACTAAAATAAGACAACAATCCATCAGTGTATAAACAAAAACTTGTTACTTTTTGTGTATAAGATTTCATATTTTATACGCAATTTCATGTCTTATTGGAATAGTCTGCAAAATTTATTGTAAATGTTAAATAAATCCTTTATTTTTATGTTGTAAAATATAATTGGGTGCAGTGTGATGGAAGTATCAGAGAAAGGAAATTTTACTTTACACATCTTAGTAGAAAAGACCTCGTACCTAAAGAGCAGATAAAAGTTTAATCATCTTGTAAGATAAGTTATTCTTTTTGCGTAAAAAATAATTTAAATATTGTTATTAAGGCAATAATTAATATTATTTTTTCAGCTAAGATCACTATAGTTTCTATGTTGATTACTGCTTACCTTTCTTAGCTTCATTCTTTTATTATATGTTGACGTGTTTAGGAATCACTCCATTTTCAAAATATATTGTACTGGTAATTTTAAATTTACGTTAATCTGTATATAGTGTTTAGTCTACACCTCTCCCTATATTTGATGTCATGCCTTATCTGGCCTTCTTGTTTATTTATTATTAATGCTTATGCGAAACAAAAAAAAGTTATTAATTATTAAATTATTATTATTGATTTCAAAATAAATAGAACGGAATAACAAATTAAATTCTGCTTCGTGAAGATGTTGCAATAGCTCATGGTAATAGTGTTCAATGACAATTTGGCCTCCTGGAGTATATTCATAACACTGGATCATTAAAAAAAACAAAGTCTGCATTACTTTCAATTGCTCCTATGTTATCTTGCTTTCTTCAGCCTTAGAAATGATGGTGACTTCCATTGTATCTCCTGAGCTTTGGTTTCTGAGTCACACCTGTACATCCAAAATGTATCACCCGTATTCAAGTCTTACGGAGTGAGAATTACCATTGGCACAGTCGATCGTGTCCTGTGCAACAACAAAATGAATCTCTTTCTTTTAAAGCAAAAGCACACACATTTTGTGGTTATTCTGTACATGCCCAAATTATCTATTAAAATCATGCATTTGCTCAAAACTAATCTTGATGAAATATGCAGGTTCTTTGGTTAGTCAACCGATAATTTTCTGTTGTCAAATTGTCCATGCTGTTAATGACTTATAGATGTACTGGTCACTCTTTTAACTGATGTATGGCTATTTTGAATTACCTTTCCCCTAATTTAACTACACAGCTTCATTTCTGAAACCTTGTGTGACTTCTCACCAAGCTCTTAGCAGAATTTGATGCAGTAACCCACTGGGTTGATCTAGTGGTGAACTCGTTTGAACTTGAGTGTTCTTCGGTTAAAATCCTAGTAAAGACAGTTATTTTTATACGGATTTGAATACTAAATAGTGGATACTGGTGTTCTTTGGTGGTTGGATTTCAATTAACCACACATCTGACTCATCGACCTGAGACTGTACAAGACTACACTTCATTTACATTCATATGTACATATCATCTTCTGAAGTAATACCTTACAGTGGTTCCAGAGGCTAAACTGAAAAAGAAAAGAATTTGATGCGGTAAATTTGTTCAATTTGTTCAACATTGTCTACAAAATAAAAGTAAGGCTTGCATCTGTTATTCTAATACACAAAATGGCTGTTAGACAACAAGTGACATGCTGTTATTAGATTATAAAAAACTATGCGTTGAATTAGGTACTACTTCTGTAATGTACCAAATTTAATCATTCACATTCAAATGCATTTCAAGAAAAAATAAATAAATATGATCGATACCTTTTAGACTCATATTTTTACTTCTTATAATAATAAAAAAAACTTTACAAATATAATTTGTTTTTTAAAAGCCAATTTCTTAGTAAGCAATGTTTTCTTCTTAATACTGGATGAAATGAAATCTAGGTCAAATTTACTAAGACTTTACTCCTGCTTTAGAATTAGAACATTAGCATGCTATAATAATTTTATAATATGGTTGTTTAAGATTGTATTTGGATAAATGAAGTGTAATTTTCTGACATTACCTCATACAAATAATCTGATTAGATTAATCAGAAATAAAACTATTTGAAAGATTAAAAATAAAAAACAAAAAAAAGGCAATGAGATCAAGAACATTTATATATTGTACAAAAATTATTACATATTTTATTAATGTGCTGAATTACTAGGGTAGTCAGATATAAACTGGAGTTTTGCTTCTATCATTTATTAGTATAAAACATAAAAAACAACACATACTTATTGCTTTTTTCATAATCTCTCTGAAGTTCTACACACTTTTCCAAAGTATAGGAAGTTTGTGGAACCCTTCTTCTTAAAACGTTTGAGGATGTCATAAGCCAGTTGCGTATGAACTTCTCTACTTTGTTGTTCTGGAATTGATGACCTCCTAGTGTCTCCTTCAATGACCCAAACAAAAAGAAACTGCATGGGGATAAATCTGGAGATGTTCTATGATTTCCCAAAAATCTCATTCAGTTTATCCTGCATGTTAATGACTGAACAAGGTCTGGTGATATTGTAAAGAAGTCGCTTCTCTGATCAACAAATGGTGCGTTTTGTTTTGTCGACAGTTTTTTCTTTGTTCGAGAGTTGGCTGTAGTAAAATTCACAGTATGTGATATTCATGGAGAAAATTGAACAAGTAATGCATAGATGGTGTTTAGTGAAGTTGTGTTTTTTGTATGAAAATTAGCTACGGAATTTATTTTAATTTTTCAAAATGTTTCAAGAAAGACCCAGTTTGTAATGTTATATTGAAAAAAATGATATGTAGTTTTTTTATATTTATATAAAATTGCATATCAAACATATATATATTTTTTTAATTAAAATTAAAAGATAGTTATTAAAATTACAATCTTATATACAAACATATGAAGTTAATGAAATAAAATAACTACATATATATAAATATGACATCATAATTAAAAATTAAAATTAAATTTAAAAATAAAATAAAATAAATAGAAAATCTTTACTATGTAGCCTGGCCAGCCAGTGTTACATTATTTAGTAGACTCAGTATTTTATTTTGTTGGTAATGTTATATTGAACAAAGTGCAATATAATATCTCTTGAAGAGCAACCAAAAATTGGCCAACTTCCATCAGCCCAAATGATGAAAATCTTAAAAGAGTTCGTAACAATAAATGATTAACATTGACCATGGGGTTAGGTTATAGAATGTTAATAGAAGATTTGGTGTCAAATGTGATTCTGCATAATTCCTCGTTTCTTGTTCAGTAGCAAATGAAAAACATGTGTATTTGAATTTTTCTCAGTTTGAGAGAGCCAGTTAGACTTTCTTATTTTCTTTATAAAGTTCTGAATGGAAATGAAATTCGATGCTGACATTAAGCTCTTATAACAAAATGAGTCCAACTAATGGAAAGTGGTGAACTTGCCAATATTGAAGAAGTTTTGGCAAGTCCAATGAGATGTTGATTCACCATTATTATTAGTGTAATATGTACAAATAAAAATTCAAGTACAAACATATACTTAAATTTTAATTACAGTAACATTTATATTTTTAGGTACAAGTTGTTATTATTTAACAAAAACTGCAAGAAATCAAGGAAATACTACTTCATTTATCTCTATTTTCCTTTGCTTACTTACTTGAATGAAAGATATCAGTGTGTGTTCTAAAAAAACTGAAAAAATTAGTGCAATTTTAAAAGCGGTAGATAGGTTTTTCAATTTAATTTTTGTGGTTTTATATTCTTTACACTAATTATGCAAAATTTTAATTAAAGCCATAATTTTTACTTGGTGAAATATAATATATGGTAACTTTGAAATACAACTTTGAATATTGAATATAGAAATTGTTATAATATTCTAGACAGAGCCATGCCCCATTATTTTTGAAGATGGATTCTGATGATGAAGGCCTCGAAGAATGTGATCCTGATAAGATTGGCTATCGATCATGTGTTACAATGTTCATTAGGATGTTACTATCATTGGTAAGTTGCTGTTTTTTCTTAAATCTCTAATTTTGTGGAATCATTATAGAATCAAGAACTAAGTCGATATTTATAAGACCCATATTCCTCTGTACCAATATATTGTATTTTTATAATCAAATACCAACTTGAACAACCCAAGTACAGAATTACAGAGTAAATGAAATGATACTTACCTTATTTTTTTATTCCAAAAGCACTTTCGCGGGATCCTGCATCATCAGTTATACATAAGATATATTTATATAAAATTACATATCAGACATTTTTTTTTTTAAATTAAGATTAAAATTACAATTATATATACAAACATTTGAAATCAATTAAATAAAATAACTACATATATATAAATATGATATCATAATTAAAAATTAAAAATGAAAATTAAGTTTAAAAAAATAAAATATATACTATCTAACCTGCCCAGCCAATTTTAACATTACTTAGTAGATTCAGTATTTTATCTTATTTTTAAATTTAATTTAGATGTAAATGTTTTAATTATGACTTCATATGTTTGCATTTATGATTGTAATTTTAATTTACGAAAAAAAAAATTGTTTGATATGTAATTTTATATAAATTTATCTATATACAACTGATGATGTGGGATCCTGTGAAAGTGCTTTTGAAATTAAAAAAATAAGGTGTCTCATCTCATTTACTTTGTAATTCTGAACTTGGATTGTTCAAGTTGGTTTTTTGATTACAAAAACACTATATATATATATATATATATATATTTTTTTTTTTCTTTTCTTTTAAAAGAAACTGATTTTTCAACATGATTGATGTATATAAATTAAAAATCTTATGTAAACGGTAATTTTATTTATAAATTTATTGATTAATAATATATACAATTCATACCATCATCATTTCCTGCACAATCTACACACTTTTGCCAACGATTTGGAAGCTTGAATATTCCTTGTTCATAAAAAGTTTGAGGATGAGTCATCAACCAATTGCACATGCGCTCCTTGATGTCTTCAGTGGTGCAGTAATAAACCACATTCACTGTTTGTTGATTGTGGAAAAAATCAATAAGTAAAATTGTCTGGCCCACATATACACTTGGTTCTGGGTCAGTGTAGCATTCCCAGACTGTACCTTTAAACGATTTAAATTTCTGCGGGTTTAATGCCTTCATTAATTAAAAAATTTATGATTATACATTCTGCAACAGACGATGGAACCTTTTGCACACTGATGGTTGAACTGACGACAGAACAGAGTGGAGGAGCTAACCAAGCTGGTTCCCCCTCACTAACACACCGAACATTAACCCTGTCACTCTGCCATCCAGCTCGGAACTGCTTGCTGCATAGAAAATAACAATTACTGTTTAACCTTTGAAGACCGCTTGAAAATTTTTCATCAGGTTCAGTTTTATGCTAAAAAGACCAACTGTCCACCGTACTATGATTGTAAATAAAAATAATTATTATTTTGAACTTGACGACTGTTTTATGTTTTTATTTTATGTAATACATAAATGTAATTTGTTTGTTATTGTTTTGAGTCGATCGTGAGATCATAGTTCGTTCAGAGTGAAAAGAAATGCTTTATTTTATTTTAGTTTTTTTTTTAAGTACTGTATTTATTGGTGTGTTGCATAGTACGTAGATGAGCCGAGAACATTGTGCATTTATCATTATTTTTAATTGTTTGTGACATTTGGATTGTAATATTATATTTATTTCATATTTGTTTGTTTTCTTTTTTTCCAGCAATATTGATTAGCGAGTTACTATAACACAAACGTGCAACATATTTCACCGAGTGAAATCGATAGGGATTGTTCATCCTGATAGTGATTTGTGTACTGAACCCGGTACTTTGAGTACTGTGTAGTGATTTGAGTTCTAAAAAAATTAATTTTACAAATTTGACTAAAATTTATCTATTTCTTGCCAAAAATCATGAAATTTTCAGGTTTAACACAAAACAGGACAACACTTCTAAAAATCATGATTCCTATAGTAAAATTATTTTTTGATTTTGAGTTAAGTGACTTCAAACGCATTTTTTTGGTTTTTTTATTCCTTTTTTTTGGGGGGAGTACTTAATTTCTAGAAAAATGTTCGAATAAGGTATGACCATGAAAAACGTTTCTATTTGATATTGTATTGGTTTTCCAACATTAAAAAAAAACAACTAAAAAGTATCTTTAACAAAAACTTTTATAAATTTTTTAGCTCAAGCTTACAAATAGTCCCCATATAGCACTGTACAGTTTTTTTTACCAATAGTAATATAAGCATGCAATTTTTTTTAACCATTTCCAAAAAACAGTCTGGTCCTCAAAGGGTTTAAATTTGATTCACCTAGTATATTATAGTTAAAATTATACTAACATAGATAAATATGAAATAAGATAAATTTTTGGGGTAGGCTTATATCAGTATTGTAGGAAAGTAAAGAAGAAGGCAACAACCAAATTTTAAGTAAGGAGAACTAAGTCACAAGTTCATTCTGTAACTTTTAAATTTGATAAATTGTTAAATTTTATACCAAAGTATGATAATGATAATTAAAGGAGATGAATAAAGATTTATTTATTTTAAGACCGTTGTTTTTTTTTTTGTGTATCTTTGAAAAGTATTAACTTTAGAAATCTCAGTTTTTTTATATTTGTAATTTGAGCATAATCTAAAAAATATTTTAATGTTTTATGAAAAATCCTTTTATAATTAATTAAAATTATTTTACTCTTATTACGCAATTAACCGAATGGATAAAAACATTATACCTTCGCTTTATTTATAACTTGCGATTCAGAAAACATTTGCCACACGTACAGAAATTTTCATATTTATTCTAGCCCCCTTTTATAATCTTCAAAACAATTTCTGCATTTCCATTTTATGTATTTCTAACCGTAAAAAAGTAATTCATTAATATTGTGGCGTAAAAATTAAAAAAAATTAAGTTAATAAATGCAAGTTTTGTAAGAATAAGTAATGGAATGCTAAATAAAGGGTCGGTGAAAAAGTTTCTTGTTATTCTAATGCAAAAGTAAAATAAGGTTTCAGGTAGATTTCATAAGGGAGCTACCTATTGTAATGAGTACTATGATTCGACTTCTGGAAAATTTTGACATAACTTTGCATTTTACATCGATCCCCAAAACCACCGTCATTTCAAAAGTTTATATACACACATATATATATATATATATATCATAACTACCATAATTTTGTGCCAATTACTTTCAAATAGATACATAAAATATAATGACCGAAAATCTTGTTCGAGTTTGTGAATGGGCAAAACTGGTCTATGGGGGTGGAAATGGGGGGCTTTTTCAAAATACAAAATATCTTATCAAATTCATTTAAATTTCCAACTATTCTTTGGATAAGGGCCTAAAACTTTTACTATCTAAGTAAAGTTTTTTGATATCACCAACCGTTGACCCAGGGAGTGGAAAAAATGGGGTTTTGAAGATAAAAAAATCATACCTCCTTTAATTGGCACAGTATTGAATCGGTTTAAAGTGATCGTTAGTCCTCTAAACATCGCCTAAAACTTTTGTCTGAAACAATTTTTGATATGACCAACCCTTACAGCAAGGGTTTCAAACATGGTTCAATTTTTTTCAATTTTAGCAGCGATAGAAATTTGTTCCATTAAATTTTTATTGTTAAATAAACATATAGCGCTAAAACTGTTTTGTGGTAGAGGCTTAGTTTGTTACCGGTATGACTGGTAATGTGCCGATCCTGCTCGGTCTTTTTTCACGATTTCGTAGACTTTTTCAGTCATAAACCAAAGCAAGGTGCTTCATTGATATCAAATTTTCCAGATTGAAAACACTAGAACTAGCTTTGTGCCGCACAAGTGTTTACAAATTTGATTAACATTATCAAAATTTTATGATATAAAGCCACCTACAGGAATAATACTATAAGAAACCTTTCTTCCAAAACCTAAAAAAGTGAAAATGGTTAAAGCTGCTTACTCGTAGTTCAAAACAATTTTTGTTTAACAAAGATATGCAAACAATTTTTTACATAAATGTATTAATGCTAATATTGAATATTTTAAAAACAAAGGCTAGCGTATTACAATTATATTTAACGCAACTGAAAAATAAAGACGCATCTGAATTAGTACAAAAAAAAGTGTAGGAAACTGTACTTTTATAGTAATTTTTTTTATATTACAACATTTCTACTAAATAATTGAATAGAAAATTACACGATAAATACAGTACATATTTAATTTTTTTTTCTCGTAACATTGTTTTAATTAGTGTACAAATGAATTAAAAACCTGAAAAGAAATAAACATTAATTTACATGTGGAAAATATTTGTTTGAAATAACTGAGAAAACCAAATAAAGACGCGTGAAAACTAGACACCGACTATAAACTTTAAATACTATTAAACTTTAATATTATAAAGAACAGTCACACTATTTGTCACAGTTATTTTAATAGCAATGGATGCATATTACATTCATTCCATGAAATGGAAAGCATGTATTATGCAGTCAGTGTGTTAAACAGATTAAACTGGTGCATTGTAAGTGTTATCATGTTACATTAAGATGACATTTATTATTCTCAACTTTTTCTAATGTTGTTCTTTGTTGGTGTACCTTATATACAAGAGTGATTTGTGTACTTTGTTGTACTAGATGGAGCACGGAGCCAAACCTCATTTGAAACACCTGACAGAATACTTTGCTCTGTTGTATGAATTTAGTAAAATGGGAGAAGAGGAATGCCAGTTTCTAATATCTGTTCGAGCTATTTCCACCATGGTCAACTTTTATCTCGGACAGAAACTGCAGGATTATGTTAGTACAGTAATCCCTTTTTAATCCAACTTATTTACTTGCACGTTAATTTTTTGTCACGCACTTTAGTTCTATTATCTATCGCTGATTTGCCGTTCAAAAAAATTAATCGTTTGTTTTAGTCATGTTAGTGTATGTTACAAGTAAATTTGAAAGTTATAAAAACAGAGACATTTTCATCCTGTTATGTAGTATCGGTATGTTTTGCTGATGTCAAGACTTAACTTTCATGAAATAAGAATACTTCTCGCACGATCGCAGAATGTTCTCAGACTATTGGTGTGTTAGTACCGTCTGGGACAGGCAAGTAATTACTGTTAAGCCTACACTATCGATTCATCGAGTGTTGTCATATGCTCAATCCATTTGTACAATTCTGTAACCTTGTCTTGTTCATCTGTGGTGATGGCTTATAAATTTTAGCAGGCCTACATAAAATTTTTTATGATTTGATAAACGAGCCGCAGAGAATTCTAAAGAAGATTCTGCAGGTCAAACATAGGTTTTTGAATGATATGCTCATTTCAAGACCGGTAGAAAGTCACTTGAAGATGATAATTGTTCTGAATGAACTTCTTAAAGGAAAACATAGGAAATGTAGAGAAAATTTGTGAACCCATCCATGCGGACTGTGAACAGTCCACAAACAAATTTTGAGAACAATCCACAAATTGTATGATGAACTGGAATTTATGTTATGGTATCTGCCAGGAAATTTTAACTGAAAAGTCAAGTTTGTCCCTTGGCTCCTTGTTACTTAATCAGTAGTATCAGTGTAATTATGTGAGTCATGAGCTTTATAATGCGGCTAACAAGGATCCTCCTACTTTCATTTTTAGGGTTATAACCAGAGATGAAAGTCTGGTTTATGACTATAATCTGAAAACAAAACAACTGTCGTAATGAAAAAGCTCATAGTCGGTAAGACCAAAGAAGATACGGCAGGTTAGAAGCATAACAAATGCATGCTCATGCTTTTTGGCTGCAAAAGCATTGTTCACCTATAACTTTTTCTTGCTGTTGTTATGAATTCTGACTTTTGTTGTTGCGTTTTGACATACTTGAGAGAACATGTGAGGCGGGTGAAAAAGATCAGAATTGTACGAAAAACAGAATTTGTTGCTGCACCTGCATGCACTCCATCAAAATGTGTAACAAGCTGTAGGTACACTTGTTATATGAACAGGTGATATAGTTGTCTACAGTTTTGAAATCCTACGAAACTGCATAAGACATGAGGTGCGGTTAAAAAATAAGGGCCGATCAGTAACAAAATGGGAACAGTTAAAAAATGAAAAATTTATTAATGATTTCAAATACTTATATTTACTTTATTTTTCTACATTTCTTTCCAAATACTTTTTTCGCTTGTCTGTTTCCTGAAAGAGGGTAGTTCACGATGAGCGGGAAAGTGAATATGCTATTGTTAACAATAAACTTCACCCAGTTAAGCACACTGTGTCTCCATGGAGCTCCTCATGCAGAAATAACTGCCGAGAAGAATTTATTATTTGTTGTTTACAAATAGGACACACTAGGCTCACTAATAGATATTGATGATGCAAACAGATGCACCCCTTGTGCTCGCTGCGACTGTCTACTAACAGTATACCACATCCTTGCGGATTGTATCTGTTGTGCAGCATTGTGTTGCAAGTTTAAACTACGTACTAACATGCAAAATTTGTTGGGGAACAATGCAGTGATGTTATCGACTGCCTTGCGATTTATAAAGGTCGCAAGAATTAAATTATTTATTTGGTCCTTGTCAGCTGTTCACCGTTTGGCATATGCCGAATGGTATCTACAACAGATGTGTCCGGGTGATGAAAACATGAAAGCTTTTTTGCCCAGAAAAAATACCCATTGCATAATATTCCGCCGACTGGGATTGTAGACACTTTTGCATAGAGATTTTAAATTCTTCTTTTTCCTCAAATTGTTCAGATGCAAGTCAGTTTTTGAGGTGTAGGAAGACGTGCTAGTCACTGGTCATGAGATTAGAACTGTAAGGGAATCAAAAATCTCCAATCTGAATTTTTGAATTGTTTCTGTTGTGCATGTGGCCTTGCATTATCGTGAAGAAGAACAATTCCTGATCTCAACATTCCCCGTCGTCAGTTTTGAATGGCATGACACTGTTTAGAAAGTATTTTACAACAGACTTCTAATGCGATGGATGTTCCAGATTCCATGAAGTCATTGAAAAGTACACCCTTTTGGTCCCAGAACACAGTTGCCATGATTTTCCTTCAAGACTGAACTTGTTTAATTTTTTTCAGTTTAGGTGAATTGGAATGATGTCACTGCATGGATTGTTGTTTTGCCTGAGCATTGCGTACAAAATTCATGCTTTGTCACCAGTGACAATACGGGAAAAACATTTGTCTCCTTCGTGGTTAAAGCAGTCTAGAAAAGCACATGCAGATGCTATTCTGTGATCTTTGTGAGCAGTTGTCAACATTTTCAACAGTCATCATGCACATAGTTTACAATAGCCTAGAGCTATGATTCTTAAAATTTTTAGCTCCATGACCCCCAAAAAGTAAAATAAAATATATATTGAATATTTCATGAACCCCCAACCCATGAAACCTAGTTAAAACTATGTTGCTGCATTGATAGTGGTGGTATGAACATACATGCATGAAGTATAAAAACATGAGCAATTTACAGGTTCCAACCTGATGAGTATGTAATTTGCTCCTTGTAATTTGTTCTCCTTGCATAATATTCACTATCAGAGTGTTATGTTAAAACATTCTTATGATATGTTTAAATACTTTGTGTTCTCAGCAGTATAAAAGAGGCGTGTAAGGGATTGCAGAACGTCAATTTAGTTTCGAATGTGAAGCGTGTGTCTGGTGCCTTTAAGTTATTAAAATTGTACTTTCATTGAAAATAATAATAATTGAGTTTCAGTTTGTTTTTTTTAGTGTGCGGTCAAATAGTATACATGTTTTTTTTTCCAATTAGATTCTTATGCAAAATAGATATATTTGTGAAAAATGAAGTGAGCCATCTACATCCAGTGATTTGCTTGGTAAAAAGATAAGATTGTACAATAACTTCCTGATCTGCATACGGGAAGACACTCTCTGCCTCCCCCTCCATTCCTAGCCATTATGGTCTACGGAGGTCATCTTTGAAACCTCGGCTTTTGACATATTCCAGTCCGCCTTGGCCAGGATGCCACTGATGTGAATGCCATGAGTGACATTCCCATTGGTGCACTACTATTTAATGAGCTCAAAAGAAAACACAAATACCAAGTCTTAAGTAAGACTGAAAGGACTTAACTAAACAATGGAATTGAACTACCTACCTCTGGAAGAAAAAAGTGAGTTCAACACAAAACATAAAACGTAAATATATTACATGGAACAATAACAACAGTGACATTGAAACAAAACAAAGGACAAAAACATAATTTATAAAACAAAACACCAACAAAAACATACTACAAAAGTAATCCAAGCAGGGCTCTAGATCCCCTCAGCAAACCTTTCGTTTGCTAAGAACATTATAAAACTTTCCAGTATTGCCCATTCGAGACCTGGCCCTTCCAGTTATATGGAGATCCAATGCCAACTCGATAAGATCAGGCCTATAAATGGTTTTCGTACACATTAACTCATATTTCGAGCGCTCATAAAAAACATAGTAAGTGTCATCCAATTACCCACACTGAGAACACATCCCAGAATCTACCAGGCCAAATTTCTACAGTCTGTCCCTAAAAGCACCATGGCCAGAAAGAAATTATTTCACTTATTTATTAGGGTGTACCCAAGAGGTGTCCTGCAAACCAACAACATTTAGAAAGAGATCATGCATATAACACCCACCCTCTGTTATTTAAATTATTGCATTACCTCAGTGAATAGAAAGCCACAGTGTGTTGTTTGCTTTCAAGTCCTCTCTGATGAAAATATGAACCTATCAAAAATTAATTTGACACTTAATTACACAGTAAACAAATGGGTCGTAAAAGTAAACTCTTGGAATTTTTCTAAAGAAAATACACAGTTTGAAATATCAACAAGCTTCTGTACATAAATCAAGCCATACTGTTAAAAATACACTTTAAGCATATATCTTGTAGCATTAAGATTAGCTAGGATGTCCAAACTCCATACAGTTGCAAAAAAAACTCGTATTGCATGCTGCAGTTGATATAGACATTGTTTAAATAGGCGTGCAAGAAGCAAAAAGACTGAAAAAAATTCCGCTTTCTAACAACACATTAACAAGGCGAATCAATGACATGGCTGCCAATGTTTGCGATCAGATAATTCAGTTCAAGTGAATTTACCATTTGAGATTCATGACTAGCTCATCGTAATGTACTCTTCTTTCTTTGTCTGTTTAGTCTCTGGAACCATAGTCTCTGGGTTTTTCATCTGTGGCTGCACTATAAACTAATTACAGGAATCGTCTTTTATCACTTTGAAAACAATTTGCTTTTTTATGTTTCTACATAGATCCATAAATAAAAAACATACGCAACTATCTTATAAATTTATTTTCTTTACATGTGGATTAATAAATGTAAGTAAAATATTTATAATAAATCTTCTTTTTTTTCTCATGAAATGATTTCATTGTTTACATGTAAAGTTGTAGGCTAATCTCATGACAATTCGTATACCGCTATTTTCATATCTCTTTCACATAACTGCGTCCCCAGGTTGAGAAATACTGGCCTAGAGTGTCACGATTCTCAACAATATTGTCTTTGAAACTTCTGGAAATTCTAGAGAATGATTGCTGATCGTGAAACAGTCATTTTCTCTCACACGTTCAACAAGATCATCACTTTGGACACTACGCCAGCCATTTCTCTGTTTGTCATGAATATGACAAACAGAGAAACTCTTCCTTAGACTCACAACACCATTGCCTGATGCTTTCTTCATTCATGCGGTATATGAATGATACCATTCATATACCACATTGCATATATGTTTAGGCCCATATGTTTCACACAATCGATGGTGAATTTCAGCTGCATTATGCCATCATGCTTTTAGAAATCTAATCGCCGATTGAACTTTACAACTGGTGAGATTTGTTATATCACACTTATTTTTACACACTGTCTAGCAAAGGCAAACAACAATGATCTGACAGCAATGGGGTGGGTAGACCACTTACAGCTACAGTGCATGCGCAAACCAATCGGTGTTGCTAATCGCTGTTTACAACTCATCGATCCTTGCTTTTGAACACACTTCGTATATGGAGATTTCCAGAATATCATAAATCAATCAATCTGTATGTCTGAAGTATTAATGGAGATCATTTTTATAACCTAGTCCAGACATTGCTTTGTGAAAGATACTACCATCAGTTGGAGAATAGTAAAAGTAAATGGAACAGAAACTAAATAATTAAAAAAATAATATTTGACTGCTTAGCCAGTATTGGAACTTAGCTGCTACTTTATGATTTAATGGTTCGGACTGTTAATTTTTAATGGCGTAATTTTTTCTCTAAGTGATTGTTTTCAGTTATTATGTGATATCGTTATTTACCTAATACATCAGTCAATTATCTCTCTACTCTTTGCAATTGTCAACCTATGAAAATTATATTTTCTATTTTTTAAGTTAAAATATCGTAATTTGTTGACATTTTCTGTAAAAGTCACATTTATTAATTTTACAGTGTTATTACAGTATGCTGAAAAAGTTCTTATTTTTAAGCTTTATAATGCTTTGTTATTTTATGTAATTTCACTCAGTAGATGACACTGTTTCCTGTAGGTGGAGGTGGTAAGTGAAGAAGAAGAGGAAGATGATGTGATACCATTGCCTACTGATAAATATAAGCCTGCTTCTCTGGAAAAAATGATAACTCTTGTGGCTATGTTGGTAGAGAAATCACGTGGTCCTGATCACAATCTCCAGCTTTCTGCAGTTGACTACAATGCTGCAGCTGGTGGAAAGGTAATTCTGTTGGAAGAATAGTTCATTCAGTATATATTCTGATTTCCTTTACATTTTATTTGTTTTATTAAAAATTAAGTATTAGAGATGATTTACGTTATGTTACTCTTACATTTTCCCTAATGGAACAATTTACTGATCATCTAAGTAGTGAGAGTTAATTCACTCTCTCTCTCTCTCTCTCTCTCTCTCTCTCTCTCTCTCTCTCTCTCTCTCTCTCTTTCACACATACACACACACAAAAGTGTACATGTGTATATTACATACATATGTTTAAATATTACTACTTTCTAATAACACCTACTGCTGTTTATCTACTTCAGATAATATAATTTTATTTTAAATATTCATGAATTTTTATTTTATCAGTACAGTTTTTTTTATTATATTAAACAACTTTATATATCACATAAGTAGTCACTATTTTGATTATGATCTTTATTATTAATTACTACACCTAGAAAATGTGAAATATTCTCACTATTTTAATAATTACACTTTCTGTACTGGTCTTCAGTTAAAAAATACAAATAGTTAACTGTAAAATAATAGTAACAACAAAAATAACAGTAGTAACAACTGCATAACAAACGATAAATAGATAGAAACAAATATTAATTTACTAATAAATATATATATATATATATTTTTTTTTTATTGACTTACTCTCATTCTCTGTTTGTATTCTATTCTGCTCTCCAATGAGAAGGTTTTGCATCCTTTTCTGTTGTGTGGGCTGATTTTGCTATTTGGGCTGCCTTTTTAAAGGTAAGGTTCTGCTCCAAAAGTGCACGTTGCTTCATACTTTCACTACAATTTCTGCTAGCTAGTTAATCTCTAATTAATTCTTCAAATTCACAATATCTTCAGTTCAGTGATTCATATGCTTGCTGTTTTGTGTTTATATTGCCCATATAAACTAAATTTATAGTGTTCTGCAATAAACGAGAATTTATAACAAATGATCTTAAGTCAAAAAAATCTTAAGATATCGAAGACTTACTGTAGGTTTTTGTTAACAATATTTAACAGGCGTACATATGTATTAAACTAAATTAAAAGTTTTTACTTTTTTGACAGTTAATAAATACCGTGTTCACTTTCTCTTCCAAGATGTTATAATTTATAATCAAATCTTTCAATGTACAAATTCTAACTCTGTAGCTGATGTCATCAATAATTACTGATATCATGATCTTTTCATTAAACAAGATGTGTAAATTAATTTTATAGTTGCTTCTTGTTAACAAGTCTACATTAATAACACATTTTAATTGTCTAATTTAAACATTCAGAGTGCATTTGAAAAAACAATTAAGACTAAGAAAACAAAATTTTCAGTAATACTTAGTAGAAAATTAGATACAGTAAACAGGTCAAAATATATAAACACTTGTAATATCCATGCTCCTCAAACAGATAATGAATAACAAAGTTCCTATGAAACCTGATCTAAACATCACCACCTCATCTAACGGTACAGTATGGATCTTTAAAGTACCTTGATTTAGAATAAATCAATAAACTAGATCAAACCGGTAAAGGTTTTATAACTTTTTTCTCAAATTTCACTATCGAAACCATTAAATATTGCTATTTGTTTTATATTATATACTTATTTTTTTGAGTTTTGTTTTATTGTTGTCTGTATAATAAATTGCTCTAAATATCATGTTTTTATATGTGTTAATTTTTTGTGACCATGGGTTGTTAGAATTTAAATGTATTGCAATATTATTTGTGGTGGGCTTTCTTAGAAACTGATGTTTCTGTTTCATTCTGATTTCAATTTCCAAAAAATGTATTTTTCTATTTCATATGTAGATTTTAGATTCTTATTCTAAATGTTAAGTTTATTTAAAATGAAATGTTCATTATTAATAGATGGGTTAGATAAAAAATATCCATATATCGTATTTACAATAATATTTTCTGTATATTTAATATGTCGCGAACTATTTTATTTTCAAAATCTTGTATCAATATCTCTGACATTACAGTAGATATAGGTGATCTCATTGGTAAGCCTTCTGTTGTAAATAACAGTTATTATTCTCATTCTCAAAGAAATTTTGAAGACATATTTCTTACAATTGTGATTAATGCACTGATATATCTGGAGTTTTATTTAATCAATTTTTATTATTTCAGTTGTCTTGTCACTTGGTATACTAGGATATACATTAAAGATATCATAACTTAGCATTTTTGTTTTGTAATTAACTTTAATAGAATTTAGTTTTTTATAACTTTGTAACCATTTTTTATGTTATGTTTATGGGTTATGTTCATTTTTATTATAAGCATTCTATGTATTTTAACTATGAAATATGAAAGTGCCATTTTAAAATTTATTAAAGGTCTTAATTACTCATGTGATTATTTATTTTATGTAATTTTGGAAGTTCAATGAGTTTTGGAGGTGATGGTTTGGGGGACATTCATTAATGAAAGAGACAAATTGATGTAGAAATGAAACAGCTTGTAGCAGGGGTGTGTAGTTTCATGACTTTAGGTTAGCATCACTGGGATGAGCTGAGAACAGCTAGTTGAACAACGTTCAGTGATCTGTTTTTTGCTTTCTGTAGGTTAAAAACCAGCTAAAATCTTCTCCAATGATTTTACAGTATGGTGAAAGTTGTATGAACCGTGGAAATTTTTATAAGCAGGTAGAACAGTTCAAAAACAGTCAAACCTCAATGACTGACAAGCAGCGTTCTGGCTGGTGAGTTGCAGTGTCAACTCCTGCTTGAAACCCGCATTGACCTGCTTGTCCCATATTATTCGTGTTCGTGAAGACCGACATATTACAGTTGAACGTATAGCAAAATCAGTTGCAGTAAGTGTTGGCACAGTTCATAATGTTATCAGTAACTAGCTCAAATACAGCAAAAAAAAAGCAGGGTGTGTCCCGAAAAAGATAACGCAACACAAGGAAACAAGACCCAAAGTGTGTACAGACTTGAAAGAACGGTATAAAAGGGAAGGTGATCATTTTCTAAACAAGATTTTAATGTGTGATGAAACTCGGTTTCATCATTTTGAACCAGAGTCCAAAATACAAAGCATGGAATAGAAGCACGCCAGCTCACCTGTCCGAAAGAAATTTAGAACACAACTTGTGTTCTAAATTTGGAAAAGTCATGTTGACCATCTTTTGGGATGTCCAAGATGTTTTTGATTATTTAGAAAATCAGCGTACAATAAACAGTGTCTACTACTCAGACAAGCCGATGAAAAAAGTAAAGCCAGCAATGAGAGAAAAACATCGCAGATATCAAAGAAAAGGCGTGATATAGCTACACGACAATGCTTGCCCTCACACCATCCAGCTAACCCAAGAAACTATTTGAAAAATGGGTTGGAAGATACTACCGCATAATCCCTACAGTCCAGATTTGGCTCCCTTGGATTTTCATTTGTTTGGTCCACTCATGAAGGCATTATGTGGAAAAATGTTCAACAACAACGAGGAGGTCAAAGGATTTGTAGGAAAGTGGCTCAAACAACAAGACAAAGACTTCTTTGCATCAGGTATAAAAAAAACTAGTTCATCATTGGGACAAGTGTATTAATATTGGTCGGGATTACATTGAGAAGTAGTAAAAATTTCATTTTGTAAAAATACACATTTTTTTTCTTCATCAGTTTGTCTCTTATTGAATGTCGTCCTTCATATATAGGGATATAATCTTCAATGGTCATTTAATTTATCACAATTAAATATAGGCTTAAATTCAGATATTAAATCTTAAAATTACAATTATAATTAAATTATCATTTTAATATTAAAATGAAGTTTATTCTTTAGTTTGATAACTTCATATTTTGTAATCATTTGTTTATGTGTATTCTTTTTGTTTTTTTATGTATTATTTTTTTCATTATGATTAATTATATTTCTTATTTGATTCCTTTCCAACCTATCCATTTCGTCAGTATTACATTCAATATCGATTGTAATGTTCTTGATTATATTATACTTATTACCATCAGTTAAATTATTGAAAGCATTTGCAATTATTAATTTGTCTTTATCAAAAAATATATTGCTAAAATTTTAAAAATTGTCATTCAGAATTCTTCAGAATAAAACAGGAAATTAAATAAGCCTATAAAAGATAAGGTTATTATTAATATGATTTTTAGAAGTACTTAAAAAAAATTGGGATTTATAGTTTTCATGCATATAAGAGATTCAATTGATAATGAAAAAGATAAACATAAATAAAAATTTTGATAAAAAAAACATGCTCACACTCATACATGAGTGTATGAGTATTTCTCTCCCTGCTGTAAAGAAAACTTTGTCTTGATGTCATTAAGCACATTTTCTTTGATGTCATCATTGTCATTACACTTCTTACCATGTTGCACCATAACACCTTATGGAGTGGACCAAACAAGTAGAAATCAAATGGGGCTAAGTCAGAACTGTATGGTGGGGTGAATTAGTTCTTCCCAATACAATTTATCAATGTTTTCTTGAATTACCTGAACTGTGTTAGGTTGACCGTTATCATGAAACAGAATGAAGCCTTTGCGCTGAGGTACAGGGAATTTTTTTTCAATACGTTGTTGATAAGCATGTCACAGTATTACACAGAAAATTGACAAAAACTGCGTCATTTTCTCCTGAAAGATTGCTATCATTATTTTTCCTGCTAATAGTCGAGTTTGGAATTTTTCCTTGATAGGTGATCATGTGCTTCCAGTCCTTGCTCTCTCTTTTTGATTCTGTTTCATAACAGTGAATCCATCTCTTACCTTAGATTACAATACCGTGCAAAAAACATCACCTTCCTGCTGAAAATGTTGCTTCGACTTTGTACATGTGTAAAGTCTCGTCTCCTTATGGTGATGTAGCGATTCTCTTGGAACCCGTCTTGTACATGTTTTATAGTACCTGATCTAGTTGGTGATGATATGAACTGTATAGATATTTTCTTGTAATTTTTCAGCTATTACCTCAACTGTAATCCATCGGTCTTCTCGGAGTGAAAGATACTATACGAGTTTGAAGCGCTAGAGTTAGAACTTGAATTGGATGTCAGAACGGAGTTCGTCAGTCACTAAAGTTCAAGTCTTTAAATTTTTCTACCTGCTTGTAAAAATTTCTGCAATTCATACAACTTTGTCCTTATTGATTGGTTAAATGAGAGAAAATTATAACCAAATTTAAAGTCAAAAACAAATTACTGCATGCTGTTCGACTAATTTACCAATTTAAAGAGGACTTGCCATCTCGCAAAATGAGATTTGTGTTTAAACAAAACAGTATTACTCAAACAGCTAATCAAAAGTCATCTCAGGGTTTCTGATTGGTTGTTGTTTACGTATCATAATCTTCCTATCGACTGTTTTGTCTCCACAGCTATTTGTATCTACATTTTATAAATAATATTTTTTTATATGTAATTTTATATAAAAGTTTTTTAAATTAACGATTAATTTTTTATATATAATTACCGGGTGTATTTTTTTAACTGATCTGATAAAAATTTTCCATAACTTCAACTGATACGTCCAAGCAATTTTTGGGTTAATCTATTTTTATTAGGCATGGATTAGCACAATTACCCTTTCTGATGTGATATATGGGTAATGTATAATTATATACTGATCTGAATAAAATATCTATTTATTAATATGATTTTTTTTTCCAGGGATTTCCATTTATTTATCAACAAATAAAAGATTACATTAATTTACATCAAACAAGAAATCTTATATATTCTTTATGCCGTTGGAATGACAGACTTGCTGCTCACATCATCTCAATGATATTCTCTGCTATACAAAAACATTCCGATGTAAGCTTTAGAATTGTTTCTTGCTGACAAAGTGTACTGTTTAATTTGGTTTTATCTTGATTTTGTGTGAGTATCTCATAGTGATTAATACTGGCTCAATTTTTGGCAATTTTTACACTTTGTATAAGGTTGAGAGAGATTTCAGCATATAGCATACAGAAGTCATAACCTCAACATCTTCGTTACTATAACTATTTACAGGAGTAGGCTGAATGATCGTCCAATAGTGTTCCACAGTTCCAATGAGTGTTTGAGGCCTTAATACATGTTTTCTGCACCAGGTTGTATATTATCTGCTATATATGTTATTCATCTTGCTTTTCTATTGCAGAGACTTCCACCAATTCATTGTCACATTTTCCTAGCTCTAAGAAAATAATGAATGTATGTATGAGTCAACTGATGTTATAATAGGAATTTAGCAAACTTTGCCAGGTAAACCTAGATATATGAGGCATATTCATAAAGTAAGGCCCATCGGCTTATATTTAAATATTAGCAGGTCTGAACACAGTTTAACATATGCAGGGCCATCTATCAGCTATTTATGAAGCCACTGCAATTGTTTTGATTAAGTAGTTATTTACCAGCCGGTGAATGCTGATCGCAATGTCCATGGCAATCATTTCTCCCGCCAGTTGTGATGTGCGCGCTGTGATTCAATTTTTATATGCAAAAGGATCTTCAGCTGCTGAAATTCATCGGGAGTTGTGCCTAGTGTTTGAACCTACAGTAATGAGTGAAGGAAAGGTTAGGCAATGGTGTCGAAACTTTAAAAATGGCTGCATTTGTCAAATGCATGACAAAGAGTGAAATGGCAGGCCCAGTATTCAGGCAGACGAAATCATTGAACAAGTGAACTGAAAACTGTGATGTGATCAGCGATTGAGGATTAGTGCTATGGTTGATGAATTTCTGCATGTTGGACGCATCTCTATCTACACAATTGTCACAGAAAAGCTCGGATATCACAAATTGTGAAAATTCACAGTTGGATGAAAATGCTCACCGATCAATCATAAAGAGCAAACAATGTGCAGTGGATGAGCATTTTTGAACCGCTATCGACGACATGGAGATAATTGTTTTCCCACATCATTACAGGCGACAAGACATGGATATCCTACACCAATGCAGAAATGAAACAACAGTTAATGTAGTGGTGCCATTCAAGTTCCCCAAAACCAAAAACGTTTGAGTAATCTCCGTACTCAAGTTGAAAAATGTTGGCTACCGTTTTTTGAGATGAAAAGGGAGTCATTTTGGTTGGTTTCATGGAACATGGATCAACACACAACTGACGTGGACTGTGAAACAGTCACCAAACTGAGATGTGCGATCCAAAATCAACAACATGGGAAACTGTTGTCCAGCATAATCCTCCTTCACGACAACATGCGTCCTCATACTGCCGCCTTAACCAAGAAGAAGATTCAAGATTTTTGTGGGGACGTTTTGACCACCCTCCATATGTCCTGACCTTGCACTTGGCAACTAGTTCCTTTTTTTGCATTTGAAAAAGTGGCTTGGTGAACAACGGTTTGAAAATGACGAACTCAAGACTACCATTGTCAACTGATTCAATTCTCAGGCGGTGAACTTCTAAGCAGAGGGGTTAAAGAAATTGGTGCAGCATTACGGTGCTTAGAACTGAATGGCGATTATGTCGAAAAGTGAAGTAGATATGTAGTAAACTAAAACTGCGAGTAAAAACTTTTTCTCGTGAGTTATTTTTTTTTTAATGGCCAAACAGCCCTTACTTTGTGAATACGCCTCATGTTTAGTGATAGGTCTAAGCTGGATTATTTCATTGAATGGACCTTTGTTCCACTGAATTGTATGCCACACACATAGCCCTTCAATATGTCGTATTCATGTATGCTGCAGCTTAGTCGGTATCCTTCAAGCACTGTTCTTAGAAATAAATTATGCATTCAGTGGTTGCAGTTTCATGAATTTGTCGTCTGTTCTTGGCGATCATGGTAGATGGTTTTTAGTTTCTACTGGGTTTCTAGCTGTCCTTGGCAATAAATATGCTTATGTAGCCAGTAAGGAAATAACATTCAGCCAACTACTGTGGTTAATATTGTTTATGATTTCAAATGATTTATAAGATGGAGGCACTAGACATAATGAAACAGTTGACAAATAGTTGCATAATATTAAAACTAGTATACCGTCACGGAAGTCTATCAGAGAAAAACACTTACCATGAAGTTTTGTAGGGATACATCAGAGTAACAAATTGTATCCCACTTTTCCTTTTGTTACTGGTGCAAAACAAGAAGACTAACTGCCATGAACTGTGCATCGCACTCTCGTTGAGCGTGTATATTATATGTAAACTTAAATCAGCAAGCAGAATTGGTGTTATTTTTTCATGACATGGTAAAATTAACAAATTTAAAAGTCTTTCAAAATCTGGAAGTCAGATTAAAGACAACTTATTTTTAATACAGATTGCAAGTTTTAATTTACTTGCTATTGCTTTTCATTTTTGATTACTATAAAGATTAAGGTTTTCTGTTTACTAAACAACATTTCATTCTTTCTGTAAAAAAATAAAAATTTAATGTGGGAATTAACATCTCTTTACCAGATAAATTGCATCCACAGTATTAGTTGATTGATTTTTATCAATGTAATACTTTTAGTTCAGTGTTTTTATCTTTTTTCGACATAATTTTTCATTAGTTTTCATTTTTTTAAATTTTTTCAAAGAAAAAAGTGGCAATAGAAACAACAAAATATTTTGTGTATATATATATATATATTATTATATATTTATAATTTTATTCATACTGGCAGCTACAGGTGGATATTTTATGGTGAGAAATGGATTTTGTAGTCATGTTTGATGATTTTTTTTTTTAAAGTGCTTTGTCTGACCAGGATTTGAACCCAGAACCTTTTTTGTTCAGGCGACAAGTTACCATTTTTATATAGATAATTTGTTTACTACAGATACAGATTTAAAGCCCACTTTTTAAAATAGATTTTTCTTTGTTTACCATTTAACATTTACCATTTAAACATTCTAATTGTACTTTTTTTTTAGATATTCTGAAATACATTTTGTTAATGTTAATTTTTTAAATCTCTCATTGTGTCTTTTTCTGAATAATATGATTCCATCTGAAGAGATAGATAGGCCTAAGTTCAGTTCTTGTAGTGACTGATTTAATATTGTTTTTGCTAATTTACTTTTTGTATTCATATTTTCATTTGAATTTAAAATTGTGAGTGTTTTAGTAAAAAATTTACTTGTTAAATTTTAGCTTGTTAAATGTACTAGGAAAATAACTGTTTAAATAAATATTTGACAGTCAGCATTTTTCAAAGTAGGAAAATACAATTGAAAAAAAAGAGAATGTTCATAAAAATAATTTTATTTATTTAGCGTTTAATATTACACATAAAAAACATTGATTTTTTTGCTAAGACAAAGTATTTTCCAGGCCTTACCATTGACAGTTCTTTCAGTGCGGCTTGGAACATGAAATATATACTCCGGAAAAAAAACTACTACTATAATCCCTTAGTCTAAGAATGGAAGTAAGAAGCCAAAAAAAAAAAAATAGGATACTGATTGTGTTGGGAATGTAGGATGTATTTTTATGTGATTTTTTTTTAACAAAGTAATGTAATATATTCACTATTCAGCTGTAAAAAGTTAAGGATTTTAATTTTTAAATTATTTTCTGCATTAGGTACCTGAAAAATTTGTCAGTCACTTAACTAATTTATACATATTTGTAATAAGACTTTTTACCCCCTTCTCTATTGATAGTTCATATCACTGCTGTATACTTCTCTTTAATGCAGTCAGTGGAGCAATCATGTTAAATTTACTTTTAAAGACAACTTAATTAACTTAAAATGAAACAATACATCCAATGGACAGATGATACAAAGTTATGATTTATAGCAAAAAATCAATATTATGAGGCATTTGCTTGGGAGGTAAATAAAAATTTCTCTTTACTTTTTAATTTTATCATTATTACCATATTGGATAGGCCTATCTATCTATATATATATATATACTTTTTTTTAAAGAAAAATAATTCTGTAGTAATTCTACTTGTGGTAGATATGGTCACCTTGAAGAAAACAGATTATAATTTTACTATCCTCAGGCACGCTTAAATTTTCTCATCTAATTATATTTTCGTAAAAAAGAATAAATACAAAGATTAAAATCAAAGTTTTAGTAATAAATTTGAATTTTGTTTTGTTTGTTAAGATATGCCAACCGTTCTTCAAATTGTTAACATTGGTGACTGAAATGACTGGTGGTCCTGGTGGGCTTCCTTGTTTTACACAACTTGTGTTAACTAGAGTCTGGGATGTGGCAGAAGTGTGTCCACAGTCAGCACTCGAATGGTTAGCTGGACAGGCTCCTCGTAATAAAATAGCTCATTCCTGGGTGATGCAGAGCCTTGACACTTGGGTAGAACATTATCTTTTGGCTCACAACAACCAGCGTGTGCGATCAGGTGTGTGTAATTTACTTTCACAGATTAATTTATGCATGTGATATGAGTGTACTACAGAATAGCAATAATTACAGTTTTAATCTTTCCTTTCGTAGCAGTTTTGTCATTGTAGATGACAGATTTGTCAACGTTCAGACACTGTTCAATTTAAATGTCCATACATTTGAAAATAAACATTCCACATTGCTGTCGATATTGTCATATTATAGTATTTAATTTAAAAATTCAAATAGAACACAGAAAATGTTGTACTTTATAAAACAGCATGACTGGTGGTAGGTTAAGGTGTGAAGGATGAGATAACTCTTGATTACTGTTTACATGAGTTAAGTGTCAGTTATTTCAGATTAGTGCATTTAAAGGTTGGGTCAGTTGATTCACAGTAATATGTTAATACTTATATGACTGCTAGAACGAGAAGTATGAACAAAGTGATTCAGTAAAAAATAATTATGCGTTCACAAATTAATTTTTCAAATCATTTATTGCCTTTGTTAGTGATGTACGTATTCTGTACAAAAGTATATTTAGTTACATATTATATACTTATACATATGTATGTAATGTGTTTATTTTTTGAAAAACAACATAGGGAGGATTAAGCTAGGGAACAGTGCGTAGTAAGCCCAGTCACCATTCAGCCCGTAAACTTGAGAATGTAATTTTACTGTATAAAATTACAATTAATTTTATACTCTTTTAACTCCTCTAAGCACATGTGTGTTTTCTCTGTAGAATTTTTTTTTTCTGTATTCATGTGTAAAGGTGTTTATTTGTTCAGAAACAGCAAGAAAACATTTTAATTTTGGGGATGCAAGTAATAATGACATGCAGTGAATAATAATTATATAGTTAACATTACAAAAACTTACAGTTCAACTTTGTTGCATTTTTTTTTATAGAGCCTACCACGCATTTGATAAAGTTTGTTGCATGACTGTTTATTCACCATTGCATATTATGTAAGTTTATGCTCCAGTGATGTAACATCTAAGTGACCATGTTCCTCTGGCATCTTTCGGCTAATGAAACTGTCACTGAGACTAAATTTATGTAACGAATGTCCTAAAAATGTTTGTCACCATTTATCTGCCAGCCTTTCATTCGGTTCATCACATTATATTTCATTTTTTTCTTTTTAACAGTAAAAAAGAGATTTTAATTTCACAGTATTTTTTGATAAATTAATAATTTTAAAATATTGGAATTGTATAATTCTCAGAAACACCAATTAATTGTGTTTGAAAAATGAATGAATACAAACACATGAATTTTCAGAATCGGTAACCAATTATTGATGTAATTTTTAACTTTAAATTACTTACAAGTCTGAAAGTTAAAATAATATAAAACTTAAATAAATTTACAAAGAACTGAAATTACAGTTCAACAGAGTAAAGTAAAGCAACAGAGTTGCTGTAAATATATTTTCATTTAAAATTACTTAATAAAATTTACATTAAAGTCTCCTCAAACGGAATTGATAACACTGGGGAACAAAAAATAATTTTTTTTTGATCAGGAAGAAAAATATGTGATTCTGATAGTATTTTTTCTCCCCTAAATTCAAATATAATATCAGTTTTCCTCATCATGCAAGATTTCTGAGAGACAGGCATTTATAATTTCAAACATTTTAATACTTTCTGCATTCTTAACTACACAATATTCAAACATTTGACTCGCCAAGTAATGATGATTTTCTGCTATATTTTGCCTGTGGAGCATCCTTCTTGATGGTCCAACAATAATCGGCCAGCATACTAGGATTCCATTTGTCTTGATACCTCTTTTCCATAGCTGAAATCTCCCGATGAAAATGTTCCCTGTGCTCATCACTCACTGTGCCAAGATTTTCCAGGGAGACGTCTAGGTGCGAGTGCAGGAAGTGTACTTTTAAGGACATATTACAACCCAAATTTTTAAAAGATGTTATAAGATCATTGACAATAATCACTGTAATTTTCTGCTTTTTGGTTTTCCAAAAAACTCTGAATAACATTTTTGAATGCTTGCCAAGCTGCTTTCTTCAGTGGATTCAGTAGTTACTCAAACTTTACTTCATGCATTGGTGATTGTATTTGTGGACCCACAAATATTCCTTCTTTAATTTTTGCATCACTAATTTTAGGAAACTTCTGTTTTAAGTATACGAAACCAGGACCATATTGTCCATCGCCTTGATGAAATTCTTCATTAATCCTAGTTTGATATGTAACAGAGATAGATATATATTTTTAGGACTACACAGTGAGTCATGTTTCACATTTTTCTGTCCAGGAATGAGTGATTTGCGTTTAGACCATTCATTTCTAATGAATGGTTTTTTTCTGTCCCTACTATCCCATTCACACAAAAAAAAACAGTACTTTATGGAACCAAGCTGCAGACCAAGAAGAAGTTAAATTAACTTTAAATCACCATAAATGTTCCATTCATCCACTGTATATTGAAGCTTATCCAATATTAATTTAAAGCTTTCATATGTTTCTTTCATACTAGCAGAGTGAGCCACAGATACTGATGGCAATTTATTGTCATTATGCAGAAGCAGAGCTTTTAAACTAATGTTAGAACAAGCGCCATTCTGTTGGGTTATGTTTATTACAAAGTTTCTCCATAAGAGAAGAAATGTCATTACAAAACACTAAGCCATCTTCTTCAGAAACATAGTCTTTAAATTCAGAATGACAATTACGATAAGTATACTTATCTTTATATTTTTTTGAAGAAGATTCCATCCTTTTAACCAGGAAGCAAGCATTTCAGACTGTTTTTTGGATAACTTTAATCTTATATGAGATCGTTAAGAAATTTTCTTGTGTCAGTAAATGAGGCTCGGATGAACTACTTTAGTCAAACATTATATCACCAGAATCTTGTTTCTTTTTCTTCCTTACTTTCATCAGATTCTGAGCTCTCTTCATCTAATGGAGGCTTTGGTATGGGCAATTCTTTGTAGTGTGGAATTGGTCTCATTGCAGATTGCAAGTTAGGATACACCTCTGTATGTTTTGATTTTGATGTAATCCCTTTAATATTTGTTAAGCAGAAATAACAGTGAGAAGAGTGATCTTTGGGTTCCCCCCAAATTATAGGGATAGCAAATGGCTTTTGGTATGTGCCATTTTTCTATGCAGTGAGAAGCCTAGAACATGATAAACAACAGATACGTGGAGCTCAGACCCTTGTTTGGTCCCCGACTTTACACCAAAAATATCATAGCACTTATTTACTAATGGAGTAAGGTTTCACCTTTCAGACATACCATACTTCACCACATACTTAACAAAAATTGTTAATGCCTAATTAAAATTTAATTAATGACTAATTAAAAGAAATAAAGTTGTAAATATGTAATACATAATAATTCAGACACATAAAGCACTCACAATGACATATTTACTGATTCGCTTCTATCTCACAACTGGTATCATTCTGATGACTGTGTAAAACACTTGATCTTGTTTGTATGTGTCTATACATGTCTGAACCTGTACAACAGTAGCAACGCTACCCTGTAAGTTAGCTCATTTGGTTCCATTATATTTACAATGTGCTAGGAGCTTTTACTTGACAATGGACAAATGGGCAAAAGTACGTTTTAAAATATTTCAAAAAAATTAAAATAACAAAAATACTGTGGATCACGGAGAAATTCTGAATACATATTTGAAAGCAGGATATAAAACTGCATAAGTACGCGCCTATTTGTACTCGTGAGACAAAAATCATGTTGACCAGTATAATTGAATATTTCTATTGTGATAAATAATAACTGGGCTCAAAATGCGCAGCAAATATAAAAATTCTCAATGCTTATTCAGAAATATCCAAAAAATTTCTTGGGGTAAGATCACAGTCTGTCAAATTTTTGGTAAAATTTTCTTTTAAGAAAAAAAATCTAAAATAAATTATTTTTCCATGTAAATATTTTTAAAAGAACTTTCAAGAGTAACTTTATTGTTATTCTTTAAGAAGCATTTACTGGAACATAAGAAGCGATAGATGCTGTTAGCCGTATAGAGAATTTGTGCTGAAACCATCCAAGTTTCTGTTTCATTTGACAGAAAAGTGGCTTGGCCTTTCCTTAGAAAATAGTCAATAAAAATGGGTAACTGTAGATTTTATGAAAGGATTGCATAGTCAAAATTTGCTTGCATTCTAATAAACTTGTATGAAAATGATAGCATTGAAAATTTATTACATATGTTGGTGAAGTGAAGACCATTTATGATTTATTGCATATTTTACTTATTTTCTAATAACTTTGATTAATATTTTAATTAATATTTAATATTTTTTATCATAATGTTTTTTTGTAATTATTATCTTTATAACACTATTTATAATTTCAGCAACTAGTTGAAATTCTAATGGGTTACTAAATATATTAAATTAGAAGAACTGTATTTTTCTCATTTTAATTTTCTTTTTGTAAGATATATTATTAAAAATAAAATAGAATGGTGAAAGAGAAATCACTTTTAAAATTGTTCTTTTAAAGCAGGTTGCTCTTTTTTTTATATAGTTATTAAATGTTTAATTTATCAATGTGCTTAGTTTTAAAAATCCTATTATGTTGGGATTTATCCTTATATTTCTGCTATTAAAATAAACATATTTTCTGTTTTAATTTCTATTTGGTTTATCTTTTATAGAAACTTATTAACATGAGCACAAAATATTAACAAGAGAACAAACATGGTTTTAATAATTTAAAAAGACAAATGTATGAGTAAAGCTTGTATTAATTATAAAAATAAAATAAATTTTTATTTAAAAACCATAATTATTTCTTTAAAAATTATATACTTGCATAAATCCTTTTATGTATTAATTTTTTTGTTGTTATAAATTTGCTTTCCACAAAAGATCTTCACCATTGTATTGAAATGTTCATACTTGCAATTTGTTTTAAAAAATTTTGAGAAGATAGAATGGAAAGAATATTGGTGTGTGATTTGCATATGTTAATTCTTTTCAAATATATTGTAATTGTCTTGACTCTACTGTTGAAATCTTCAAACAAGAATGTACCTAATTTTTTACAAAACAATTGCTTGTTGATGTTAATGTTTAGTTTTTTTTTTATTATTCATTTTGAGATTTAGCATTTCAGACTTATACAAACAATTAGGAAACTTTATCTTCATCTAAATGTGCCAAAAACATTTAGGCAATGGCTAGATGATCTACTTTGGTATCAAGTCATAACTGTTGTTTAGTTTAAAATTTGTAATGATAAAAAATGTAATTTTGGTACAAAATTTTATATATACTTAATACTGAAATGCTTACTATTCATTGAATTTATATTCAATAAAACAACTTCTGTTTGTGCCAATTACTGTTCTGAAAACATTACTTTCATTTGCTGTATGAACTGCACCTTTTATATCTGGTGGTTTTTTCGAATTAGATACTGTTGCCTCTTAACTTGATGACTCATATTTTTATGCGGTGAGCAGTAGACATAGTTATAATAGTTGAAATTGTTGAATACATAAGGACTTGTATTCAGCTGTTCCATAATTATATTATATAACACCATAAAAGAAAGCAATACCTGTTCATCCAATTGTATACTACATAGTTCTAATTCTTGTGAATTTAAATTGCCTATTTTGAAATTATTTAGTTGTCCTACATTTTTTTAATTACTGGTGCAGTGTAAATTTTTAACAGTGACTTTGTATCTGGAAAGCAGTTGAGTACATAAAAATTTAACGATCAGTTTTAAGGAAAACCTTTTTTAGTAGTATAATTTTGCAATATACTGGGTTATTTAAAATGGACTTCACAACTGTAAAAGTGTATAAAAACTTTTTGAAAACTTACAGATTTGGTTGAGGTCTCATTTCACAGAAAAACACATCAAGTTTTTCACCCAACATTCACTTTGGTGTCCATTTGTAATGTGACATGCATCTACTTGAAATCAATTTCATTCCATACTGTAGATAGCAATTCGGGGTTTACCTCTGCAGCTGCAGCATTAATTTGAAGTCTTATCTCAACTGGGGTCAAATCTGAGGAGTGAGGTGGCCATGCAATTGGTCCTTCACGACCATTCCACTAACCTGGGAATAGAGTATCAAGAAAATCACAGGCTTCTAGGCAGTAGTGTGGTGATGCTCTGGATTGCTGATAGTAATCTCGTCTATCTTGGTCATCATTAGAAAATTTTTAAGCATGTCGAGATAAACAATACCATTTACAGTTGCCTCCAGGAAGAAGAGCAGCCCGTGTAGTCTGTTTGCATAGGACACTAAAATCATTGACCTTAGGGCTATCATGGATGCCCTGCAAAGTTTGATGAAGGTTTTAGCTACCCCATATTTGACAGTTATGGGTGTTTACCTTACCACTGATGTGAAATGTTGTCTCATTGCTAAAAATTACACTGTCAAAAAATGTATTATCTATTATTCTATCCATCATTTCTACACAAAACTGTAGCCAAGAAACTTTGTTGTCATCTTTATTGTGTTGAACCATGGTTAGTGTGTTTGGTTTCATTTGTGATTGTTTACGAAATACACACCAAACAGTTCTTGTGGAACACACCAAATAGTCTCATGTGACATGTTGAGTTGATTTCTTCAGACTGTGTGCAAAGCTTTCGCTGAGTTCATTCCACAGCAGCATCAGGGATGTACGGGTGTCCTGGTGAATTTGTATGTTTAATAGAGCAACATGTCTCAACAGAAGTATGGTGTCAAGAGTAAACTGTATAACTACTAGGAGGCTCCCTACCGTATTCTATGAAAATTACGTTGAACTGCAGTTGCTGACTGCAAATCATGAAACTAAAACATACAGCGAGCACATTCTACACAAGTAAATGTATCCATTTTTATCAATACTGCTGGCCGAATTCAGTTCTAATGAACTACACGAGTCAAAACTTGTTTTGCTATGAAATGAGACCTCAACCGAATCTGTAAGTTAGTTAAATAATTTTTATATCCTTTAAAAGTCGTGAAGTACTGTTTGAACCACCCGGTAAAATCAAGAAGACAAAGTGCGTACCAGCAGGTAGTTATTTTGTTTTATTTCAGCTGCCGCTTATCTACTGGTGTCATTGGTGCCCAGTCCTCAGTTCAGGCAGTGTTACCGTTCAGCAAGGTCGCATAAGGAGCTCATGTTACCGGCCGATTCTCAGTTAATACTGCATCAGATCTATACAGTGTTACTTAGGTTACTAAAACCAGCTCGCCATTACACTGATATCAATACACATGGTGCATCAAAACTCACTTCTTATTTTACATTGCTCAACTATTTCGCGATATCAAGAACTGAAAAACTTATGGTAAGTAGATCAAATATGTAAGTCTTCATGCTTATAATTGTTAGTGATGGTTGTAATTCTGTTCTTGTTAGATTTCCTTTTTCTATGTAGAGTGATACTGTTTATGATGTCATTTAAAATTATTAGCTTAGCGGTTAAAATAATTTTTTTTCTGCAAATTTTCACAGTAATGCTTTTAGCAAATGGTATTAAAAATATTTAACTGGAATCATTTGTTGTAATAATAGTATAAGTGTTCTAAACAAAATGCTATCAGAGCCAGCACTTTGCCAATTACATATAGTATAAACGCACCTGTTAGCTGTTTTAAAGAAAATCTACTGTCAGGTTTTTCATGCTTCAAATGATATAAGTTTGGTTGATCATGCATCCACAATCTGTTGAGTATACCCGATTCAAACATACGCTCTGTTATTTCATTTATTGGATTTGCAAGTGGAGATCCTTTCTTCAACAAAAATGGAGATGCACTCGATTGAATTAGGCAATCACCGATTTTACACATGACATCTTTGCTCTTTACATTTTTGCTTCTATGAACCGAATAATGTTGCAAAAATCTATCTGCTCCAAACGTAACTGTATCTCTGTTATCCACTACCCATTTGATAACATCATCGTATTTGCCGTGTTCTACTTTTTTAAATCTCTGAAGAATCTTTTTCATTATTGTGTTATTTCCTACCGACTTATTGAATATATTATAAGACTGAGGATTACCGGCTACTTGAAAATTAAAATCTATTATTTCTTTCATAGTTTCTACATTTCGTGTCTGCCAAGGGACAGTCATAAAGCTTCCCATTGAAGCCTGATATATAGAATATATTATTAGACAATAAAATATCCATACTACAGTGAATGATTTTGATATCATTAAGTTATTTATTCGTTTGCCGACCGACTGCCCTAAACATATTGCAAATACTGAAAACACTGTTATATCGTTTTCATAATTTTTCTTTGTGTTTCTGTATTTTTTAATCCAAGCGTAGGATAATATGTTAATGACAACAGTCAATATAAAGACTATTATTATAAGTGACCAGTTACTTATTGAAAATTCTTTAATGTAATTGTTCCACTTTGAAGGTTTTTGACCTGCCTTGCACGGTGCATAAAATATAAAACATTCCGAAAGAGATATTTTTGAGAACTCAGTACTAGGAAGAAAATATATAATATGGGAATAAATTCCAAAAGCAAAGTCTTTTTCACCCGTTATTAAATTCTCTTTAATTTTTTGCGGTATACCATTCGCTACAGAATAACCGAATTCATCCATTACTGTATTATTGGCCGGTATAGATATCAAAGTACTGAAGTTCATATACCTTTCTAATATTTTTAACATAAATCCTCCCATACCGTTTAATTCCCACGTGTTATTTTTTTTTGGAATAATTATAGCTTCTGGTGGTCTTGTCTTGCCGATTCCATGTAATGAACAGCCATGAAGGTTTTTTACCTTTTCTTCGATCGTGAACAGTTCGTTGTTCTGTTGAAATGTTTTATTCGACTTAAACCACATATCCAAGAGTACAGGTCATCCGACTTCAGAACAGTGCTTCTCTGAGTACGGTGAATACGTGTAAAGATATATTCGATCATTGCTTTTAGTCATTACTATTAAGTTCATCAGCCTTAGTCTCCAAAATTGTTCCATGTATTTTACAATCATCAGTTGACTGATAATGTTTTGTTTCTGTTGAGTTACTAAAACTAACATCGCCCTTGTTATATACAGTTCTGGATTTAAAATAAGTTTAAGGTGTTTTACGTCATTAGTATGGTCTTTACCATCTCCCTTTAAGAATATGATGTATAATCCTGATAAAGCTTTATAATTGATCTTAGGCTGAATGATTCTTAGTCCAATATATTCAATTAAGAAGGTTTTTGCTGTATCATAATCTTTAATATCTTCATTGAATATAATAGTCGGCAGTTTTTCTGCATATTTTACACATATTTGTATTAAACATTGTACTGTATCTGAGTCTGTGTAAGCACTCTTCAGCTCTTTTCCTTCATTTTCTTTGAATTTAAGTATTAGCAACGTATTTGGTGAAGTTGTAACGCTTGTTTTTATTATTAACAATAAAATTAAATTAATTAAATTTATCATATTGTCTCCTATATAATGCATATATTTAGTCGCTTATATTTGGTAATAACTGTATCCTACTCCTTTACTGATTTAACATTCTTTCTTTTCCTGTTTTTTTGTATATTTATATAACACCTTGATGTCTTATTTTATTTTTAAACTTAAGTAAATTTTATTGACGTAAATTATTTCTTAATTCTATTCTATAACTTAATTCTATTATGTTAATAGTACGGACAGTAAATATTTTACTTCTGTACACGAAAGCCTTCATCTATTTATTTGTATGCTTATTTTCACATTTAATATTTATTAAATTAACAAATTGCAAATTAAATTGGATGTAGTAAGAATTTATGTTATTTCCGGCATTGTTGGAATATAGCATTAAGTGATTTGATTTGTGATGTATTGACTAAGAAGGTATTATGAATTGATTAATTTTTATAAAATTTTGTTATATTTAAAATGACAGTTTCTCCCCAAACCTATTCAGAAATAAATGTAATATTTTTTGTCATTTATCATTTGCTTTATATTTTAAAAATCTTAAAATTTTGAGGTTTGATACAAAGTGTAATTTATTTGAAGGAAGAAAATAAAAATAAATAAAACTGAAAAAAAACTCAGAAGTTTAAAATAGAAAATATTCCCTTTGGCGCTAATTTAATAGTTTTCTTAGTATAAGAAGTAGAAAATTTAAAATTTTAGAAAAACCTGATTGTGGAAATACCATTTAATATTGTTAATATTCATTTATTCAATCAACACATTCTTTAAAATAGTAAATAAATTGTTTTTATTATCAAAGAAGATATGAAGAAAACTCTGATATGTATTGCAGGATTGTACTCATTTGTAGGTATCACAAAATTGAAAATTCATTTTGGTAATTTTCATGAAGAGCTTGTAAAAGTTTTAGTTTACACGGTTTTAAATACAATTAATCATTTCAAACCGTAAAATTATTTAATGTAGTCAGACTTTCTTCAATAACTTTAGCTAAATGTTTACATTTTCTTTATTTACTCTTGCTGGTGGTCTTTAAGAATGAGGTAAATCATTAATGGTAGCAGGTTGTATAAATATTTTATTTAATTATAGACAGTCCAATAATAGTAATACTGGCATTTCAGGAAAATAATATGTAAGTGCCAATTTAAACTCATTTTCACTCATATCATATTTTCTTCATATTTGTAAGACAAAAACATGTTTCTTTTTGTTGAGTTTTTATTCATTTTATTTGAATAAAACATGTTGCTTGCATTGTGACCCTATCCAGTTACTATTACAGGGTTTCCACACATCCTGGAAAACAGGGAATTTGAAAAAACTTTATCCGGTTCAGGTAATACCTCAAAATTTTGTATTTTTATTTATTTGCCCTGAAATATTTATTAATGTCTTGGAAATTTTTTAGAATTTTTTTCCATACCTGTTTTAACAAAATTTATTTTTTTATGAAAAATGTACTGAAAATAAAGCTAACAAGATGGATGGCTGCTGAATAGATTATGTGAGGGCGCACCTTCTAAAAGTTTTAAAAAGAAAGTGATAGTTTCCATTTGTAATTTTCCTTGTTCTATATTGTTCTGTTTATTTTCTATAGTGATGTTCAGAAAATATCCCAAATACTTCTTTTCAATCGTATTTTATTGTAATATTACGATGCGGTTGGAATATATCTCCATCGTGTATTATTATTATTTTTGTTGCACATTATAAGTTTTAGCGGTGAATTTATTTCGGGAGTACCATACTTTTTTAGAAGCATAGGTGGGATTCGAACGGTTAATAATAATAATAATACCAGTTATAGAAAGCACTTTCAATTTTTTTCCTATTTGATTTTTTTTTAATCGATAAATAGCATTAAAATAAAGCTGTGGAAAACAAGATATGATAATTGTTATGTAAACAGACAAAATAGCAGAACGTTTAATCTTATTATTCTCATCATTAATAAAGTGTTATGTGTTAAGATAAAAATTTGTTATAACAAAAAAGTTTGAGTTTTGTAGAGTAGAGGCGTGAAATCTGAAAGCTTGTAGTCAAGCGGCATATAAATCTTATATATCAATGATTCCAGAAACATTTTTCATATCGGTGTTTATAAAAAGGAAAGATAAATCTGTTCATGATTCAATCTCAATCATTTTACAATTTACATTAAAATTAAGTATTATTTTACAAATAAATTATTATTCCAAATCTATGCTAAGTATAATTTAATAATTTATTTTATAATATTAATTGCAATTAAAATAAAAATTTCCTGAATTAATTCATTTGTAATTATTGTTTGAAAATGTTATAGGCATTTCTAAATCTAAATTATGATAATTTATGGCCCAGAGGTTAAAAATTACAAATGATGTATGTGTTGACAAAATTGATAAATATAAAGTCGACACATCCTTTTAAATGATCAATTTTGTAAGTATGAGTTATTTTAATAAACGAATCATTCTAATTAGATAACAGTAAAGACTTACATCGGTAGCAAGCATCATGTACAAATAAAAACAAGTATATTTATTTATAAAATACATTAAAGTTAAAAGCTTGGCGTAATAACAATGTTCAGTCATTTTTTTCTTTGTCCATCTGTTGAGTGTGTTTAGCCAGCGCTGCGTTTTGTTTTTCTTGATTTAAAGTAGCGTGTATATAGTATATGTTAAATTATTATTTGATCTGTAGCTGCAAGCAGGATGAATGAACTTAAATCCACTGTGGCTTATAAAAAATTAAGTCGGCACGCTCAGGAGTTAATCAATAATGTGTACAAATTCATGAAAGAAAAAGCAAGTTGGGAAGTCGGGGAATGATAACAAGCGTATTATTGTAATTCAGTAATTGTAGAGAAAGAAGAGCAGCTGCATGTAAAATATCATGATTGCAAGTTATCACATTTAATGAGGAAGACGTATTATTCTTATTTGTTGATTACCTTTCATAGGTAGGAAGATGCTGCATAGCTTTCCAGACATGCTAATATGTATGTCTTTTTTTATTATTTATTATTATTTTTTAAATGTCATGGAACAAAAATTGGAGTTGCTGTTAAAAAATACACAACGCTATAAGGCACACAAAGTGGTTAAAACTACTTTTATAAACCGGTCAGACAACTTCAGTTATACATTCAGAATATATTACTGATGCTGAAATAAATAAATATTTAAAAAAAAGATGTAATAAAAAATATTAGTAAAATATAAATTAAAAATGTTTTAAATAAAAATACTGAACTGAGATCAATATTTTTTTATACACTAGATTAAGATTGTAAAGTAAGTTTAGCTATTTTATGGTTTGAAATTTGTGTTATCCATTTGAGAGCGAGCTCAAACAACATTTTGGGAGGCTTTTATCTATTTATTATTTTACTTATTGCATTCACTTTTTTATTTTAATATAATAAATACATTTCAACAAATATGTAGAACAAGTTTATCAAACATGCAAGATGGAAATTCAGTCGGTTAAAACTAGTCAAAAATTGAATATACAAATATTCCAATAAATGTTTCGTGCATTTATAAACTATTACAAAGAAATTGTGGTTTTATTATTTTTGATAGGTCGGTTAAAGTTTTGAAATTAATTTATTTACTGTCTGAATTTTAGCTGATTCTTATAGTCATGTTTTCTTGGAATCAGTATGCACTCCTGCCTAGATTACTTTTTCATTATATTTGTTGAATTCTTTAAATTATCTTTATTTATTATTTTTCTTTATATGGAGTTCATTTGCATACCATTAAAGTAAATTTTTTTTTGAGTATAGGAGGCAGTACAGTGTGAGGTTTTTCAAAGTAGCTTCATGAGGGAATAACAAATAGAAATAAAACAGTTTTATATAAAATAAAATGCTTATAAATGCAGTATTTTAAATTTCATTTAGATTTTTTCAGTGAACTCCCAGACAAAATATATTCTTTAAATTGTTCATAAGTTTTCTCAATGCATTATTATTGTCTAAATTCTTGAATAATATTATTTTACAAATACTTTAGGTTTTGGGTGCCCTAAAATCTAAAATAAATTGTAAAATTAGAAATCTAAAATATCTAATCTCTGAATTGTGATCAGGCCACAATTCATACCGCCTATGAACAAAATCCCCATTACTTTTCAATCTTTATATAGAACTAGCAGTTAATGATGTTAAAGAACAATTTACATTCAAAGTAACAGTACAAGGTGAAAAGATAAAGATGCTACGATTTGCTGATGATATAGTAATTCTAGCCGAAAGTAAAAAGGATTTAGAAGAAACAGTGAATGGCATGGTGAAGTCCTACACAAGAATTACCGCATGAAAATAAATAAGAACAAAACGAAAGTAATGAAATGTAGTAGAAATAACATAGATGGACCGCTGAATGTGAAAATAGGAGGAGAAAAGATTATGGAGGTAGAAGAATTTTGTTATTTGGGAAGTAGAATTACTAAAGATGGACGAAGCAGGAGCGATATAAAATGCCGAATAGCACAGGCGAAACGAGCCTTGAGTCAGAAATATAATATGTTTACATCAAAAATTAATTTAAACGCTAGGAAAAGATTTTTGAAAGTATATGTTTGGAGTGTGGCTTTATATGGAAGTGAAACTTGGACGATCGGAGTATCTGAGAAGAAAAGATTAGAAGCTTTTGAAATGCGGTGCTATAGAAGAATGTTAAAAATCAGGTGGTTGGATAAAGTGACAAATGAAGAGGTGTTGTGGCAAATAGATAAAGAAAGAAGCATTTGGGAAAATAAACCTAAAAGAAGAGACAGACTTATAGGCCATGTATTAAGGCATCCTGGAATAGTCGCTTTAATATTGCAGGGACAGTTATAAGGAAAAATTGTGTAGGCAGGCAACGTTTGGAATATGTAAAACAAATTGTTAGGGATGTAGAATGTAGGGGGTATACCGAAGATAATCGACTAGCACTAACTAGATAGGGAAACTTGGAGAACTGCATAAAAAAAATGTCAAATGACAAAAAAACAGTCAAATGACCGAAGACAAAAAAAAATGAACAAAATATTGTAACACTTTGAGTACTATTAATATTGCACTTAATTAACTGTCACATTGTACCGTATGTTGAACTCCATTTAAATTTGTGTTTCGCTGGGTTCATCATTCGGATCTTCTCACCACCCATGTTTAAATCGCTTATTCTTATGCTGCTCAAAGTAACTTTATCATAGGCATCCATGCCATATACCATTATCAGTGGCACCATTTCAGTAGATTTTTTACTGAAAGCTTAAAACAGTCTTTTATTGTTTTTGCAACAGGCAGTTAACAAACAAATGACAATCAGCTTCAGATTTATGCACAATTGATAATGTGATTCCAGTTAAATTACCATGTGAGCAGCCATTCTATTAATTAAATTGTTATATCTATTGTCAGACCATAACCAGAACGTTTGCAGGTAATATGAAATATAAGTCACTCCTGAGACTGGCATAGCCATTTTAAAGGTAGCAAGCATCCCATGATAAGGATGTAAATAATAAGCATCAAGCTTACTAAGGAAAATGAAGTGAGCGGTCTTGTGATTTTGTTCATCGAGTCCAACATGTTGCACATCAGCATCAGCCAAACCCTGTGAAATACAGGAGGCGTCCAGCTCTATAAGTGACATTTTTACTCTGCTCAACACAGAGACTTGCCGTAGTGACTATCCTTAGTGAGCTCTGATCTACCCTCTTGTTTTTACTTTGTATAGGTATTATTAAATAAAATAATTTTAGTTTGATTGACATTAGATTTTTCCTCAATGTCTAGTAAAGAATTTCTTTCTTAAAATACCTATAAATTTAAAAATAATCTAATGCCGTAAGCATTTAACATTCTTTTAAAGATCGCCACACAATAACAGTCAAAGATGATCAAAGTCAAACTTCTTTGACACTTCTGAGCAGTGTCACCAGAAGTATGAAAGTCAAGAGACACTTTTCAGCGGTTTTTTATTACATTGTTAATATCCAAGGCATTTGCCTTGGATTTTCATCATTCCAGTAACAAAAATTTGTTTGTTAATAGTACCACATGTGCCTTCATATTACATGATTAATCTCTCTGAAACTTCAGGAGTCATATTCACAATTTCATTAAACTGAACACTGAATTCTAATTGTACTTCTTTATTGGTTTCCAACATTTATGAGCAAATTGAATTTAATACCGGTCAGATTTGAGGTCATCATGGTGAATAGATTTGAGGTCATGTTAATGTTGAAGACTTCTGTCTGGTAAGTTTGAAAAAGCTGATTACTGCCTACAAGAACGATTGGACTTTGAATAACTGCTGCCTTAACTCTCTTGAATTTTTCTGGCTACATATTATTCATGTACTACCAACAACTTTATCACAAACAACCTTGTTATTCTACTTTTCATTCCGCCTCAAAATAGTATTTATATATGTGAGGCTACTTATTTTTGGATGCTTTTTGAGATTTAAGTTACTAATTTATTGAATTACAATGTGAATTTTTTTTTAACTGACTTGTGTCTTTTAAACCTTTTATAATTTCTATAAAATTAAACAAAGCAGTATAAACTTAACTACTTTTATTGAAAGCTTTTAGAACCTATAGATTTATCATTAGTTATACAGGATGTTGAACTTAAAAGAGCCCCCATCACTCAGCAGTTTTTACTAAATGCATATTTTTATTAAAATGCATATGTTGGTGTGAGTGGGTAAAATAAGCTGTTTGTATGACCGAATTGGAGTAGGGAGAACTAGAGTGAGGAGGCAATGGTCTATCTATGTCGAGCATTGGCTTTTGAACGAGGTTGCATGATTGTGTGTTGTTTTTTTTGTTAAAATGCGGTTAACTGTTGAAGAATGTGTATTCATGATGGAAACTTATTTGGTGATGAAATCTCATGATGTGTGATGGTGAAAGTTAAGGGAGAAATTTGAAAAAGAAGCATCACTGTAAAGCATTATTTAGGATTTAAAAAGTTTCATGAAACAGGTTCAGAATTAGACCAGAAATGTGGCTGACAGGTCAGTTTTAATGATGCAGATCGTACAGGACACTAAAGCGGCAGTTACAAGATCTCCTCGTAAATCTGTGTAGAGACTAAGCCTGAAAAGAACATTACACTAGGTTTAGCCTATGTTATAGTGAAGGGAATACTAACTGAAAATCCACACACTTTCTTTGAATCTCCCCTATATCCGTAAAAAATAGTCTTACGATGTGCAGTTTCAAGGTAATGAATAATAGAATCCTTGTTTTTTTTTTTAAAAAACTGTGGTTGCTGCCATTTACCAAGAAATCATCCAGCAGTTGATAGTCTTATTGCAAGAGGATGAGCATGAGCATGACTGCTGGTTGCAACAGGACAGTTTCATTTACCATACAGCTCATTCTATTATGGAGATGCTACAGGATTTTTTTGGTGGAAGAATCATTCCTAAAAGATTGTGGCCAGCAAGATCCCTTGATCTGACTAGTCCAGACTTCTTTCTGTCAGGTTACTTAAAAGAAATTGTTTACAGGAGCAATTCACAAATCCTGCAGGATTAATGAAAATATTATCAATGTCATCCAGAAAATTGACAGAGTGCAGCTAACAAGGTAGCCAGGAACATACATGATCATATCTATTGACAAGTGCGTAAAAGTGGATGGACATCATTTTCATCACTCGTAAATTATTATGTAAGTATTTGCCAATAAACTATTATTTACAGACTAAACTAAGTGATGGGGCCTCTTTTAAGTTGAACACCCTTTAAAATTCAGTATCAGGTAATGCGTTAGGATTGTGATATTAAAAACTATTTTTTTTTGTCTTCAGTCATTTGACTGGTTTGATGCAGCTCTCCAAGATTCCCTATCTAGTGCTAGTCGTTTCATTTCAGTATACCCTCTACATCCTACATCCCCAACAATTTGTTTTATATACTCCAAACGTGGCCTGCCTACACAATTTTTCCCTTCTACCTGTCCTTCCAATATTAAAGCGACTATTCCAGGATGCCTTAGTATGTGGCCTATAAGTCTGTCTCTTCTTTTAACTATATTTTTCCAAATGCTTCTTTCTTCATCTATTTGCCGCAATACCTCTTCATTTGTCACTTTATCCACCCATCTGATTTTTAACATTCTCCTATAGCACCACATTTCAAAAGCTTCTAATCTTTTCTTCTCAGATACTCCGATTGTCCAAGCTTCACTTCCATATAAAGCGACACTCCAAACATACACTTTCAAAAATCTTTTCCTGAGATTTAAATTAATTTTTGATGTAAACAAATTATATTTCTTACTGAAGGCTCGTTTAGCTTGTGCTATTCGGCATTTTATATCGCTCCTGCTTCGTCCATCTTTAGTAATTTTACTTCCCAAATAACAAAATTCTTCTACCTCCATAATCTTTTCTCCTCCTATTTTCACATTCAGTGGTCCATCTTTGTTATTTCTACTACATTTCATTACTTTTGTTTTGTTCTTGTTTATTTTCATGCGATAGTTCTTGCGTAGGACTTCATCTATGCCGTTCATTGTTTCTTCTAAATCCTTTTTACTCTCGGCTAGAATTACTATATCATCAGCAAATCGTAGCATCTTTATCTTTTCACCTTGTACTGTTACTCCGAATCTAAATTGTTCTTTAACATCACTAACTGCTAGTTCCATGTAAAGATTAAAAAGTAACGGAGATAGGGAACATCCTTGTCGGACTCCCTTTCTTATTAGGGCTTCTTTCTTATGTTCTTCAATTGTTATTGTTGCTGTTTGGTTACTGTACATGTTAGCAATTGTTCTTCTATCTCTGTATTTGAACCCTAATTTTTTTAAAATGCTGAACATTTTATTCCAATCTACGTTATCGAAAGCCTTTTCTAGGTCTATAAACGCCAAGTATGTTGGTTTGTTTTTCTTTAATCTTCCTTCTACTATTAATCTGAGGCCTAAAATTGCTTCCCTTGTCCCTATACTTTTCCTGAAACCAAATTGGTCTTCTCCTAACACTTCTTCCACTCTCCTCTCAATTCTTCTGTATAAAATTCTAGTTAAGATTTTTGATGTATGCATTAAAAACTAATTATTGTCATTTTCAAAGAAATTAAATATCAGTTATAATTAAGCTAGCTGTTAAACAGGTGTACTGATTTAAATAGTTCATAATGTACAAAATTTACCTCTTTGTTCATAAATGTGATTTTTGTTATATATTTTTAGAAACATACAAAATTCTAATCTCTAATATTATTAGAAATAAAAAGAAGTAATAATAAAAACTGAGATTGGGAATGAATAAGTAAACTTTGAACTTAAAGAATTATTTAAAGCGGCATTCCTGTTTGACAGAGCTAGTTTAATGTAACTGATATTTCATGTGATCATGACAGTATTGCATGTATTGACACTATTTTTATGTAATTGTGGTAGTGCATTACCCATTAGTGTATTTTATGATAGATTCTTGGATTAGAAAACTATATTTTTATCAATAGGTAAGTTTATATTAGCTATTTAAATATGTTCATAGGTGGTTTTTGTTAACTTGTCTACTTACAAAAAATGTCTACATTAAAAATGAAATTATTTGATTATTCATTGTAATGAGTATTCTTTTATCAGAGGTGGTCATATAAAGCGTAACTGCAATTTTTTTTTCAAATACATTGAGAATACAGAATTAGGTCATATTAGTTCAAGCTAACAATGAATCCTATGTATAAATGATTCATTTTTTGTGTACCTGATCTAATTCTGAATTAGATCACTTTTATTGAGGCAATGTTAGACAACATACATGTCAGTTCAGCATGATGCCTAATGTTGCCTCAGCCAAATCAATCCAAAAATGTCTAAAATGACTTAAAAATTGTTTTTTTTTATTTAATACTGTTAAAATATTTTTTCAAGTTTTTAATGTGTTACTTTTTTGGTTTTGTATTTTTGCAAATTGTACTGTTAAAATGCCATTTAAGGAGTGTTTTAATTTAAGAAGTTATTGTTATTTTGTTACTAGATTGTAACTCATAAAACTGGTTTGTTTTGAACTGTAATGAGTTAAGTTTCATGTCCTCTAATTAATGGTAAACAAATTATCTAACTCTTTTGTTCTTACTTATGTAAAGAATATATATTTGTTATTTTAGTAAAGTTCAACCGCTGTTTTATATTATATATTTTTTCTTTCTAATAGTATTGTTAGTCTAAATCAATCGGTAAAGGATGTAACGTAAAATGTTAAACTAAATATAATTACATTAATTATAATACTCTTTAAACTTAAATATTGTATATTTACACCATTTTAAACTTAATAATTTGAGATAATTTACTAATGATATAATATTTAAATAAGTGAAACCGTATCTAAATCTGTTATAAATTACATATAATCAAATATATATTGATCAGACTAACAAGGACTTTATTTAAAGATAATGATCCAGCGGCCTAAGTTCTGAATAATGAAAGGTGCACTTAGGCACAGTTTTTGAACCATTTTTTTGTGTTCTCTGTACCACGGATATGTGAACATTTGATTTATTGTGGCATTCTTCAATCAAGACAGATTCTTCAATCCAGGTTACATGTTAAAAATCTTTCAACATATCAATTTATGGTTAATCAAAAGGGAGTTATTAAAGTTGTCAATTATTCAAATGAAATACAGCCTACAACGTATTTTTTCATTATCATCAAGTAATTTCATTTAATTGCTTATTTAATTCATATCTATATTTAACATTGTTAATTAAGACTGTTAATTCATAATGAACAGAGAATAATTGATTAGACAGAGAGAATCAATTAAATCCTCTAACAAGAATCAGTACATTTATTGAAAAATATGTCTCTCAAATATAGATATGTTATTTATCTTTTTTGAATTAAACTAAGAAACTTTCAAGAGTTGCAAAACAAATATGATGCTATTCAAATGCAACTTGAAATGTAAGATGATTAAGGGGGGGGGGGGGGGGTATTTGTTTTGATCGTGTATAGGTTGAAGACAATTTATGCAGTTTTGGATGTAAATTACAATGTTTAATAGGCAATATTAAGCAAATGACAATCAATCAAGAAATTAATGTAGTTACAGCAAATAAGCAAATGCAACTACTACCAATTAATTTACCATTTTTCAAAGATAATGTTCTTGACTGGCAACATTGTTATAGCTTATTTAGCGATTTAGTACATAGTAGAAATGGTTTAACTAATTTACAAAAACTCCACTATCAACATACCTCCTAAAAGGATGAAGCATTAGCTATTATTAAAAATTTACCAATTACGAATGAAAATTATACAGTTGCACTAGGTCTATTAAAAAGGTGTGTTGACAATAAGTATTTAATTGCATCTCATAATACAGATCGTATTTTAAAACTAAATTCTATTAAAGGAGAATCTTTAGATAATTTATCCAAATTTATTATCTAAGGATCTTCATATGTCAATGTTCTTGAAGCAATGCATATTCCAATCAATACATATGGATTTACTGTTGTTCAGTTGTTAACATCAAAGTTAGATTACAATACCTCCAGATTATGGAAGGAGAAGCTTTCAACTCGAAGGTTTTCTATCTTCAAAGTTTTCATGGAATTCCTTGAATTTAGAAGACAAATGCTTGAAAATATTAATGCATATAAGACAAATCATCAAGTCATCTTAAGACATAATTCCAAGGGACACCGACACAACAGTGAAACTAAATCCTATACTAAACATTTTAACATAAATTCTAACAAGCAAGTATAAGGCAAATAATTTTAGATGTTATTCAAACTTCAACCTTAAGCAGTGTCTAATTTGTAATTCTAAATCATTATTTACATTGTTGTAAGGAATTTTTAAACTTTTCTGTTCATGAACGGAAAGAATTTCTGGAACATCACAATTGTTTTTCAATTGTTTAGGTAACACTCATTCAGTTGACGAATGTTATTCTAGTAGTATATGTAAGATTTTTTCTGAAAAACACAATACCCTTATTCGTATAAATAATATTAATTTTAAATTAAAAGACAGTAAGTCTGAAAATAATAATCATTTGTCATTTAAATTACAGTCAAACAAAAACATAATTTTATCTACTGCGTTATGTATTACCGATGATGTACATGGTAATACTCATACATGTCGAGTTTTACTAAACTCTGGTAGTCAAGTGAATTTTTGTACTTATAAATTCGGGCAAGGTTAGAACTTAAAAATATAAATATGATATCCATTTATAAAATATGATATTCAAATTGTAGGAATAAATAATACACTTTCTCATTCTGAATGTAGTGTTGTATTGACGTTACATTCTTTCTCTATGAACTTTACATTCCAATTGTAATGTGCTATTTTAACAAAGATAACAGATAGCCTACCGTCATGTACCTTTGATATTTCGCATTTTAATTTGCCTCATAATCTGTTTTTTGCAGATCCTGAATTTTAACATAAATAAAATTTACATCCTTATTGGAGCACAATTTTACTTGAATTTTATTTTACCTAGGAAATTTATTCGAAACTTTAAATATCCTGTTCTTCAAGAAACCAAACTGAGATATATTGTCAGTGGTTGTTTTCCTGTTAACACTAAGAGCAATAATACCATTGCATCTTTTATTTCTCATTAGGATTCTACAAATATTTCGACTGCACTTGAGAACTTCTGGAAAATTGAGAAAATTAATACTGATATTCCATTAAATGGAAGTTCTATTTGCAAAAAACATTTTCAACTCGGTTTTACTTGAAACAACCAAGGCAGATTTGTAGTGGCATTACCATGTAAAGGCAATAAACAAGGCTAGGTGATTCTTTTGTAAATGTAAAGGATAGATTTTTTATCGTTGGAAAGAAGGCTAAACAATGATCCCAATCTTAAACGTGACTATTCTACTTTCATAAAAGAATATTTGGACTTGGATCACATGTCACTACTTAACTCCGATGATTTGTTAATAGACAAATAATATTTGTGTTACTTACCCCGTCATCCGGTATTTAAATCAACTAGTCTAACTACTAAACTTCAGGTGGTTTTCAATGGTTTAACTAAAACCACTAACGGTTTATCTCTTAACAATACTCTGGTAGTCGGACCTGTTGTCCAACAAGATTTATTTTCTCTATTGTTAAGATTCTGAATTCATAATTATGTCATTACCTCTGACAAAAAAGATGTATCGACAGGTACTAGTTAAATCCAGTGATTCTATTCCACTGGATTTTCTGGTGTAATTCTCGAAAACAAAAGATAAAACATGCACTACGAACCGTAACTTGTGGAACCTCTTGTGCACCGTACTTTGCCACAAGATGTTTCATCAAATGTCAATTGAAAATGAAAATAATTTTCCACAAGTTTCTAAAGCTATTAAAAATTATTTCTATGTTGATGATCTCATTACCGTTTCAGATAACCTAAATGAAGTTATCCAACTAATGGACAATATTTCCAAATTATTTCAACACTGTGTTTTTCACTTCACACATGGTATTCTTTCTAATAATTCCAGTATTTCTACATCTAATCATAATTCATCCATACAATCTAAACAAGAATACAACATACGTTCTCTAGGAGTTCTATAGAACAACAATTCAGATACACCACATTTCCAAATCACTCATTCTAATAATTCTAAAATTTATACCAAAAGGAATATTCTTTCCATCATAGCAGATGTCAATGATCCTTAAAGACCCATTGGCCTATTATATTTTTATACAAACAGTTTATGCAGTCAGTATGACAACTCAAAATTGACTGGGACGAAATATTACCCAAGCCATTAATAACACAATGGCTTTCATTATATAATCAATTACATTTAATTCAGTCTTAAGATAGGTAGATATATTAATTTTAACAATAATAGTAAAATTCATTCAATTCAATTATATGGATTTTCTGATGCCTCTCTTAAGGGCTGCGGTTGATGCCTTTATATACACACCTTATTTTCCAACCATATTACATGTTCTAAATCAAAACTGGCCTCCTTAAAGCAAATCACATTACCCAAACTTGAACTCTGTGATTGTTTACTAATTATGCATTTATTCATGAAGCTATCTGATATGTTAAAAATACAATTTAACGAGATATACTTACAGATGGATTCCACAATAGCACTTTGCTGGATTCATGGACATTCTTCGAATTAGAAAGTATTTATAGGTAATAAAGTTTCTGAAATTCAGCAAAACACTCTAATTACTGGTCGGCATTACATCAGATCCTCTAATAATCCATGTATTTCAATAACGGGATAAAGAATTAAAAAATTAATCAAGTTGTTGATAAACAAAGTAAGCTTGGTTCTCTAGATCCGTTCTTGGATGATTTAGGGCTAATCAGTATAGGAGGCAAGACATCAACGTTCTCTTACAATATCATGTTAAACATCCTATTGTTGTATATAGAGGTACAGGATAATAAATCAAAAAGAATCATTTTATCACTCATAAGCGTTTAACTTGCTTTAGTTTTGATGCAAAAAATCAGTCCCAACAACTTGGTCAGTTACCACCTGTCGATTCCTTCCTGAACATTCTCTTCTTGCGCAGTAGATTATAGTGGCACAATTATAATTCGTCATTGAGGGCAGAGATCTAAAACATTGAGTAAAGCTTATATGCGCTTTTTTTATGTTTAGCCGCTAAGGCTACTCATTTAGAGTTAGTTTCTGATTTGACTTCACAATCACGTATTTCCGCCTCCAAAAGATTCATTTCATGCAGAAGTATACCTGTTGAAATGTTTTCTGATAACGGTGCTAACTTTCGTTTTGCTAAAAATATTTTGTAGGACTTGTACCAACTCTTAGTCAGACAAATTTAAAATAAATATTCAAACTTTTTCAACATCACAAGGGATTACTTAGTCATTTATTCCTCCTTCATCTCCCCGTTTTGGTAGTTTATGGGAAAGTCCAATCAAAAGTGTCAAATATCATATACGTCGTGTAATAGGAAAATCAATTCTCAACTTCGAGGAATTTTATACATTCTTGACACAAATTGAGGCCTATCTTAACTCTCACCCTATTTATGCTATTTCTACAGACCATAGAGACCCAGTACTACTTTCACTGTGACATTTTCTTATTGGATGTCCTCTCATATCTTTACCTGAACCCACTTATCAAAGGGTTGAAATTACATGATTAGGTCGATGGCAACTACTCTAAAAATTTATACAATCGATTTGGAAACGATCGTCAAAGGACTATCTGCACTATCTTCAGCAACATAACAAGTGGCGTTTTCCCACACATAACCTTTCAGTTGGAGATCTAGTTCTGATCATCAATGAAAATACTTCACACATGCACGGGAAGCATGGAATTGTAACCCAGATTTATCCGGGTTCTGATGATTTAGTCAGAATTGTAGATGTACACACAGATAATAGTTCAATAAAGAGACCTATACATAAATTATGTTTTTTACCAACTTTTAAACATTAACATAAATTTTATTATATAAACAAATAATTAGATAATTTAAATGATGATATTTTCAAAATATATTATTTGATTTAATATTTATATTTTATTATTGTTGTAATTTCATGTTATAATTGTAATCTCATGTTATGATTTAATCTGTTGATTAATGTATTGTTACAGGCTAAATGCATATTAATGTAATTATTACATCACGTTCATATTGCTCTACACTTTTAAACGATTTACCGACTGGTTATTATACTACATACATGCATATACAAACACACGCAACATGCATACATACATATAACACAAACATGTATGTACATACAACATATACACATGTTCATTTTTGTAGCGGATTGACGATCCCAATCGGAATAGATTTTCGATATTTATGTATTGTTTATTTATTACAGCGGAATAGATTTCCCATTATTTATTTATTATTATATTATATGCATTATTTACACTAAATCTTCATTGGAATGAGATGTTTGCCAATGAATACACGTATACGTCATAAGGACTCACAAACAACATTTTTCAAGAAATCCTAATCTATAAGATTTAGATACAGTAAGCAGTATAGATTAGCTAATTTACTAGTAAAGATGATTATTAAGATATATATGCACTTACCAATTACAAAGAAAATATTGCTGATAAAGCAGCTTATTATACATCCGAGCTCTATGATTATTATTCATTACTATTTATTATTGTATTATGTAAAATCCAATGTGAGCATAATTTAAAACTATTGATTCAGTAATTTAAGTATAAGCGATATGTATAATTATTTTTTTCTGATATTTATATCGTATTTTATAATATCCATTAAAGATCATTTATTATTTCATGTTATTAGCTGTAACTTTTTTTTAATAATCGTGTTATTATACAGAGATTAGATTATCTTTCTTTGTATAATACATATTTATAATTATATTGTTAATCTTATCGAGATTACAAACGAGGATTATTTATGTTATTGGTTGTAATATTTCATTACAATAATATAAAGGAAAAATCCTCAAAATTTTTGACGGGCAGCTATGTTCAGTTTCATGTCCTCCTTATTAATGGTTAATAAACTATCTAACTGTTTTGTTCTTACTTATGCAAAGCATATAAATTTGTTATTCTAATTGAGTCCAACAGCTATTTTATATTATATATTTTTTTCTTTCTCATAGTATTGTAGTCTAAATCAGTAAGTAAAGGATCTAACTTAAAATGTTAAACTAAATATAAATACATTAATTATAACTGTTTAAACATTAATATTGTACATGTACATCATTTTAAAATTAACAATTTGAGATAATTTACTAATTATATAATATTTAAATTAGCGAAAATGTATCTAAATGTGTTAAAAATTAAATATAATAAACTATTTGATTTGGAAGTCAGGAGTTCCAGCGATCAAGTCCTAGTAAAATCAGTTACTTTTATGTGAATTTGAATACTAGATCGTGGATACTGGTGTTCTTTTATGGTTTGGTTTCAGTTAACCACACATCTCAGAAATGGTCGACCTGAGACTGTAGAAGACTACACTTCATTTACACTCATACATATCATCCTCTGATGTAATCCTAACAGTGGTTGCAGAGGTTAAACAGAAAAATAAAAAGGTAGCATAGCTGCATTTGATTTATAAGGGTACGACCTAGTTTGATATGTTAAATTATTTTTATAATTGAAAATGTTGCTGTATTTTATTATTAAACTTTCAGTAATTCTTAGAAATTTTTTATTAGGGTCCTTTATTCCCTTGAAATCATCATCCGTTATATATTATTCCAACAAATTTTTATATTTCGTTTATTAATAAAATACAGCAACATTAGCCTTTGTAACCACCGTTAGGATTACTTCAGAGGATGATATGTATGAATGTAAATGAAGTGAAGTCTTGTACAGTCTCAGGTTGACCAATCCTGAGATGTGTGGTTAACTGAAACCAAACCACAAAAAACACCAGTATTCACGATCTAGTATTCAAATCCACATAAAAGTAACTGATTTTACTAGGACTTGATCGCTGGAACTCCTGACTTCCAAATCAAATAGTTTATTATATTTAATTTATAACACATTTAGATACATTTTATAAAAGTAACTACCTGTACTAGGATTTGAACTTCAGAATTGTCGACTTCGAAAATCAGCTGATTTGGCGTTCACCATTAGACCAACTTAGTGGGTTGCACCTGTATTAACTGGACTACCAAAAATATACAAACCGGGTATATCAATGTGGCCTTTAATTAACTTCAAAACCACTACTTCTTACGTTGTCTCTAAAATAATTGATAAATACTTAGAAACATAATAGATTTAGGTTACAGATATAAAAAAATGCATACAAATTAGGAAATAAATTAAAAGAAAAATTAGTGATTAAAATAGGATGATTAGCTATGATATTTGTAACGTGTATCCTAGTATCCCCAAGGAAAAAACTAAAAAACATATATTAAATAAACTAATAAAAAAATCATAATTTAGATTTTAATATTGAAATTAATAATGAAACTAATCAATGTATAACTTCAGTATATAGGAAACCCACTTCTAATAAAATCGCTATACATAGATCTTCAAATCACCCATGGTCACACAAAATTAGTAATTGCACAAACATGGTAAGTAGAGCAACTAATTATACAAAGTGTAATGAAAATAAAAGTAAATTAAACAAAGAAATAGGTATTGTAAAAAAATTGCTAAATATAAAGGTTATGATAATTCTTTAGTAGATATATATATATATATATAATCAACAAATGTAAAAAATTAAAAATAATAGACATTTAATAATGTTAAACAACACAAAAAGTTGATAATGTATATTTAAAATGTGTATATACTGATAAAATAGTTGAAGATATTGCAAAGGTTTACGATAGTAAAATTTAAACCCTCGTACCAGACAAATAACCACATAGGTAATGAACATAATGATTTATCTGATTTATATAATTTGAGTGGTATTTATAAAATTTAATGACCATATTTATATAGGAAAGACCACTAGATTCTTTAAAGCTAGATTCTTGGAACATTTTATAAATTATAATATATTTATCCCGTTATATTTTATAATCGGATATTCTCTTTGGTGCATAATTTTAAAGATTTTTGTTGGTGACAGGTCTATTGTCATCCATTCTTATCAAGTGTCTGAAGAACAACACATTTCTTTTATCCCCCTAGAATCTTCCTTAAGATCACGCTTTCTTTCTTTACTAGTACCTTGTTTTTGAGGTAGAGTTTTTGCTCTGTATTGTACTACTGTTCTTGTCACTGTATTGTAGTGTCTCAGTTTTGCATTTCTAGAAATGTATTTTTTGTTATACAGTTTCTGAGTTAAGATTTGTGCCCTCTTTAATTTATCTTTTCAGAATTTAATTGCTTCCTTCTATAATTTAATGTCCATTATTATTTTTCCTACATATTTAAAATAGTTTACTCCTTTTGTATTTCCTATTTCTATGTTACTTTTTTTTTATATCGGTTGGACATGTATTTAGTTTTCTCTTTTGATATGTGTAGACCAAATTAGCTGCAAGTTTTGCTAGGAATTCTTTGTTTTTATCGCATCTTTTATGTTTATGGATAGAAGAGCAATATCATCTGCAAAAGCTAATGTTAGCTGTTGTTAGTCCTTTAACTGAGCCACCAAAAGAAATTTCTTTGATTTTGTTTTGTCTGTATTTTCCCAATGTTGTTCTCATTATCTTTTCTAGTATTACGTTGAAGAGAATCGGGTCAAATCCATCCCCTTGTTTCAGGTTTGTATTGATTTCAAACGGTTGGGAGAGTTTACCTGAAAGTTTCACTCCGGATTTTGTGTCCGTAAGTGTTTGTTTTAGGATTTATCTTGTCAATTCCAAATTCTTCCTTGGTTTTGATTAAGCATGCTTTGACTATAGTCATATATTTTTGTGAAGTCAGTTAATGTTACATGTGGTTGGGCATTTCATGTTCTGATTACATTTCTAAGGTTAATTACTTGGTCTTAACAACTTCCTTTTCTAAATTCTCCTTGATATTCCCCTATTTGAACATCAAGAATTAGTTCTGTCTTGTTTAGAGTAATATTTTGGACAAGAGTTTACATGGAAATGATAGTAAAGAAATTCCTGTGTAGTTATAGATCTGTCACACTCGATCACACCCCTTTTTTGTGAAGGGGGTGTACTAGGACCATCTTCCAGTTTTTTGGGATCCTTTCTGTTTTCCAAATTTCCTTCATTATTGCATGGTTATTTCCTCACCAACTTTTAGAAGTTTAGCAATAATGCTGTCTTCTCATGAAGATTTGTTATTTTTGAGAATTTTAATGACCTGTCAGACTTCTGTAGGTGGAGGATATGTTTCTGCTGGAATTTTTAATTCTGTTTTTTTTTTTTGGGGGGGGGTTTCACAGTTAAGATCTTCAAAGTATTATGTCAAAATTGTGCAGTTTTCCTGGTCGTTCTTACCTAATTTTCTTGATTTGTGTCGGAAATTTAAACTTGAAGATTTATATCTTTTACATGCCTTCTGAAAGTTTGGTTGTAATCCCTAGAGTTGTTTTTAATAAAATACTCTTGTGTTTGCCAAGAGATTGTCTTTCATATTGTCTCTGTATCTGATAATGCTGGAAAATACTTTCCTCTTGTCTGAATTTCTTTAGGTTGATTTCTGTCAAATTTTATTTGAATTTTTATTAGAGACTAAGTTTTCTAATGCTTCATTACACTTGGCACGCATCAAATATTCCTATTTCTGATTTTAGCAGGAGAGATTCCATTGCTGCTTTGATTGCTCCAATCTTCATTTCTTCCCACAAGGAGCCTTGTAGTTTGGAATTGTACAAGTTTTTATACTAGCCTTAATATTCTTGGTTTCAAAATGCTTTACTTTAAGTAGACTTCTTCTTTATCTTTGCTTAAGATTAATCTAATTTTGGCCTTTATAAGATAATGATCAGAGTTTATTTTGGCTCCCCTCTGAACTTTTAGGTTCTGAACTGTTTTAAACTCTCTTCTGGAGATGGCAGTGTGGTCAGTTGAAACTCCAATGACCAAGGATATGATTTGGAGATTTCCATGTTTTGGTCTTTTTAGAGTGTGTAGTCATAATTTTGAGGTTAAAAATTTGGCAAAGTTCCATCAGTCTAACTCCATTGTTCTTCTCTTGTGAAGTGGGAATTCCTCATTGATGTTCTTCTATTTCTTTTCTTTGCGTGGTTGTGCATTAAAATCCCCTAGGAAAATAATAATGTTTTTTTGTGGGATTTTACAGGTCATCTCTTCTAGTTCTTCCCAGAAACTTTGATCTTTACCGTATTTTTTGTATTTAAGTTTGTTGATGTGTGAGCATTAATTAGGGAATATGTTACGTTCTTGTATTTAATTGTTAAGGTTGAAAGTCTGTTAGATGTAGAATTAAAGTTTAAGGGGCTCTTTCCAAAAATGTATTCTGCTGGTTTTCCTTTATAAACCTTGTAGTTGTCTGTTTCATAGGTGTTTTCATCAGTGTAGCGCATTTGTAGAGCTAGAATTTGCACGTGTGGTGATTGAGCGCTTGTGTTAATTCTTGATGTTTTCCTGTTTTATGGAGCGAGTTGATATTTAGTGTTTCAATATTATACTTGTTTTTGAATTTAAGTTTTCCAGGTCTCTCCAACAAAACCAAAGCAGAAAGTGTAGGCTCCCTGAATCTAAAATACTTGTTTGCGACTTTTAAGTCAAGAGATTTTACTCCTCGGGATACTTTGTTTCACTTTTTATTCATTCCCATCCATAGAATTTGTGCTTTTTGAAGATTTCTTCAAAAAGGAGTGTTAGTTCAGAGGGCTCCCGTTTAGTTCAGTTTCAGGTTTTCTCCTTCCATCTATCCTACAGCACCATGTGGAAGAGCCACCCAACCTTGTAACTTCTTCATATTTCTACAATATAAAAGTCATTCAGAAAAGTATGAAGCATCACAACCTTCTTTTATTAATACTATGATCTTTCATTTTTTTATGAAACTGGTGAAGCCACTTTATACAGTCGGCATTTTTTTTGTTGATGCCTCAACACAGTATTTTAATGAGGTATCTAATCACACTTCCACTTCCAAGCTTTAATTTTTTTTATGTAATATTACTTTAAGTTAAAAGATAATTATTGTACACTTTTTATTTTGTGTTTTAGTAGACCGTATTTGTTTAGTTTGAATTTGTACTGTGCTATTTGTGAAAATAACTAAATTGAATGTTCAGAATCATAGCTCGCTAATTAGTCATAAAGAACATAAGATTCTTTAACGCTACGAAGACAATAAAAACTCAACTCATTTTGTCATTTATGAGATATCAGTATTTATATTTTTCACAAAAAAAAAAATTTACATTTATTTTTGTCAAGGTTGAAATAAAAATTACATGAGGTAATCATTGCACATTTAGCATCTTCTGTCGCCTACAGAAATATTGCCAGAACCTTTTGAAACGCTTAAGAAATTTAGGAATAATACAATTTTTTTATTGCTCTGCATCAATTATATTTACTGTACCAAATGATGTTCTGACAACTCATTTTTGTATCCTGAAACCATGTTCCAATTTTTTCCAAAAGTAACAGTTTTTTCAGTCGATATTGTAGCTATAACAACGTGCAGGTGTGAGTTTAATTTTTTCAAAGGTAAATTTTTTAAGTTGCTTTTTTTATGTTTTTTTGGATCCATCTTGCACTTATTTAGGTGCAATTATTTATTTAGGTCCACCTTGTATTTATTTATTTAGGTTCCTTAACGGGACCCACCTTGCACTTGTTTTGCTGTACTTGAGCTTGTTACTGATACTTTTTGTCTTGAAAAGTAGCTGAGAAAATAAAAACAGATAAAATGTTTGACATGTCAAACTGAAAACCATATTGCCAATTCAGTTCTAGTTTCTAATCGGCTTTAATGAAATCAGTAGGAAATTTATTGTATCAGTAATAGTGGGAAGTATATTTATTTAATTCCTTTTCTTCATCGGTTATCTTTATAACGATACAAATGCAAAATTAATTTTTAAATAATTATTTCACCCTTAATAATTAATAAGATAAAGATACACAAGAATATGTTTTATTGTTTATTTAATTGTAATGAGGCTTAACTAACAAAAAAAAAAAAAAAAAAAAAAAAAGGAAAAAGTTGTCTGCAGGATAACAGAAAGTCATCTTTACAGTTCAGAGCTATAATTTTTCACTTATTTTTGATCGAATAAGGGAGGAAAAAGCTGAATCCTGTTTTAATTAAATTGACATCTGATAATGATATTGTAATTTATATCTGAACCGTAACAAATACCATACTAACTTAAAGTACACATTATAATCGCTTAAATAGCTATGTAAAATAACAGAAAGTACAAGCGATAAATAGTCTTTAAAGTATACGTTATAGATATTCATTTTACTTAGATTTATTTTTCTAAACTTATTTCGTATATTGTTCTCAGATATTTTGCAGTAATGAAACTTATTCATAAATCTTGCCGGATTGTTCTTAAAGATTCTGATTAGTTTTGAATATTATTACTTAATCTCTTGCTGTTTTGCTGGTAATAAATGCGGTTTTTCTTTTACAGTTTGGCCAGTATTTGTTGGATTTGTGGCAGTTGTTTCATCCTAAGTTATCTGAACCAGGCATATCAGTACATCACAATAAGCAGGCTCTGTTGGTATTTTGGTACAATGTTTGTACTGACTGTCCTGAAAATGTACAACTTATTTTGCAGAATGCACATATCATCAAAAATATCGCATTTAATTACATACTGTAAGTACCTAACGATAATTTGAAGAAAATAGATTTTTTGAAAATAAAGTTCTTGATTAGCCAACAGTTTTCTTCAAAACTGTCAGCAGTAGTAGTAATACCTAGCAGTAGTAGTATTATATAGTAAAACAAAAAAAAAAAAAACAAAAAATTTAAAACTCTCCTCAACTTACTTATATTACATCAGTTAATAATATTATATTTACGAGGGACATTCAATAATTAAAAGAGACAGATTGAAAAGAAACTGTGTATTTTTACAAAATGAGACTTTTACTACTTCTCAACATAATCCCTACCAATATTAATACACTTGTCCCAATGATGAATTAGTTTTTTTATACCTGATGTAAAGGAGTCTTTGTCTTGTTGTTTGAGTCACTTTCCCGCAGATTCTTTGACCTCCTCATTGTTTCTGAACTTTTTTCCGCATATGCCTCCTTGAGTAGACCAAACAAATGAAAATCCGAGTGAGCCAAATCTGGACTGTAGGGAGGATGTGGTAGGTATCTCTCAATCCATTTTTCCAGTAGTTTATTGGGACAGCTGAGCAGTGTGAGGGTAAGCATTGTTGTACAGTGATATCAGCCTTTTCTTTGAGATCGCGAAGTTTTTCTCTCATTGCTGGCTTTACTCTTTTCATCAGATTGTCTGAGTAGTAGACACTGTTTATTGTATGCTGATTTTCCAAATAATCGCAGAAGATGACACCTTGGACATTCCAAAAGACGGTCAACATGACTTTTCCCGCTGATGTTTGCATTTTGAATTACTTTCGGACAGATGAGCTGATGTGCTTTCATTCCGTGCTTTGTCTTTTGGACTGCGGTTCAAATCGGTGAACCCAAGTTTCATCACACATTAAAATCTTGTTTAGAAAAGGGTCACCTTCCCTTTCAAGCCTATACACACTTCAAGTCTTGTTTCCTTGTGTTATTGCATTAACTCTTTCGGGACCCACCTTGCACTTGTTTTTCTGTACTTGAGCTTATTACCGATAACGTTATGAATAGTGCCAACACTTACTGCAACTGTTTTTGCTATATGTTCAACTGTAATAAGTCGGTCTTTCCAAATAATGTCATCAATGCTGGTTTAAGTGACACTTCAACTGGCCGGCCAGGACGTTGCTCTTCAGTCACTGAGGTTCGACTGTTTTTGAACTGTTCTACCCGCTTATAAAAATTTCCACGGTTCATACAACTTTCACCGTACTGTAAAATCATTTGAGAATAAATTTTAGCTGGTTTTTCACCTTCAGAAAGCAAAAAATGGATCACCAAACGTTTTTCAACTAATGTGGAAAAATTAAGTGGACACAATCATTAAATGCAATATTGCGGTTATAAACAAAACAATTTTTATCCGTCTGCTGTTTTCAGCTCATCCCAGTAATGCCAGCCTAAAGTCATGAAAGTACAAAACCCCCTACAAACTTTCATTTTTACATCAGTTTTTCTCTTTAATTATTGAATGTCCCTTGTATATGTGACGTACATAATTATGTTCATGTGTGTGTGTGTGTGCTTGCATGCATGTGAATGTGCTTATACTCACACACACACACACACACACATATGCAATATAGAAATTGTTTAAGCACCATACTATATTAGTACTAAAAATAAGATAGTTGGAACAATTAATATTTGGTTGATAAAGAAAATATCCTTATGTAGTTTTTGAATGTTATATTTAGTCGGGCTAATTAGTTTTAAACTAAACCTGAGATGAATCTTAGTATGCTTAGTTAAATTGTGATATTAATGTTGTGGCAGGCAGTAAACTGTTTTCAATTTACTGAAAAGTATCAGGCTTCACAGTATACTAATTTACAACAACAATTATGGCAGAATTCTGTTAAGCTATCTTGTTCAGAGCCTACAAAGGATTCCTTGTACTGAATATGTGGTAATGCAAATCGACTATCTCTGTATCTGTTAATCTTCGAGTTCTGCTTTTTGCAAGTATTAAAAAAGTAAATATAAATAATTTTTTAAATGTTTCTAGTAGTTTATTATAATAAAATTATTGTTAAGTGTTATTCTACAGTGTAATTACATTGCCAAAAATATTAGTTTGAATTTAATTCAGAAAATGATTACATTATATTAAGATTCTGTTTTGGTAAGTAAACGTCATTGTAGCTATCTGAAAAAACAAACCTTCACAAACTAAAAAATTCTTAAACAATTCTTGACAAACAAACTCCACACTCCAGCAGTAAAATCCAAATTTCTCTAATCGCATCATTTCCACATCAAGTAAATTTGAGGTGGTTTTAATCAAAAGATGATTTAAACTATTAACACAAATAATCACAGGCCTTTTTCTTATATTTTATACAGTGTTATTTTCAAGAAAATACAACTTCATGATAATTACTTTACAAAAATTAATGAACCGAACAAGCACTATTTTTTAATACAGAAAAAAGCTCTGTATTAATACTTTCCTTTCAATTAAATCTATATTTATCTGTATATAGTTTTTAGAATATACTTTTATATCCAGTAATCATAAAGAAATAGCATTAGCATTACAATTTTTAAAAAAGGAAAACTAGTACCAAATTTTCCATTATGTTCATTTTAAGGGTTAATTTTTCAGAATATTAAATTACTGTCTTTGTGCAATGTATTGTGATAGGTGATAGATTATTATCTTAAGTTCAAAATGTTACTATAATGTAGTTAGTAGCTTATGTTTCAACAAGTTTATTATTTTTAGAAATAATCTATATTGTGGAAGGGCTATCGTAGCAACTACATCAAGAGAATGTTGTTATAAGAAGATATTATTCATTTCTTTTATTTTGGCTTTAATCTGCTTTTAAATATACATTAATCCCTTGCTAAACAAATTATTAATTCATATGATCTTGATCTAAATGTATATGATCCTACACATATCAAAATCAACGATTGTAAATAAAAACAGTTTTAGTAGTAATTGTGCTACAGCTCTTCTCAGTATAATATTCAAATTTAGAATGCGGTAATCCATTTCACAAGAAAAAATATTGTTTAAAATGTACTATTGTTTTATAACTTCAGACTTTTTAACGGCGACAGAAAACCAATTTTGAAAAAGTTATTGAAAGTGACTCAAACAAAAAAGTTGGTTTTAGAACAGCAGAGAGAAAATTATCAGAGAAGATAGAATGTAGTGAAACTAAGTTCATTGTATCTGGCAAAAGTTGGGTAAACATTCTGAGAAGCCTGACGTGAAAAACTTTGATCGATGCATAACGGCAAATATAACAAACTACTGTGTATTAAAAAATCAGCTACCTTTAAACAGATTTATAGAAAAAACAAAGAAGAATTTCAACTTCAAGGCCATAAAAAAAGTCTAAGATTAATTATAAAAAGTTAGGGTTCGAGTAACTTTCGAACGTAATTTTACGTATTGATTGAAAACCAAAGTATCCACAATATTTACTCTTGTGTTAATGATATTTAAAGAACATTAAATCATAGAAAGTCGATAGAAACATTGTTTATACAGATAAAATTACTAGATGTATCACCTACTAACAAATGTTGAAGCAACATTTCTAAATATTAACTTAAAACTAGAAATCAGGAAAGAATCAAAGAGAATTGTTATGCACGCGGGTATCTCCATGGACAAATTGGTTTATCCGAAGAGCTGAATCGCTTTACAAATCAAGTCACAAGCGGTGATTACAATCAACATAAATTTATTACATTTACTACAAGATGTGCAAAAAATTCTGGTTGTTAAAATTTTTCATCTTATTGAGTGGTCATGATAAGCAATGCTTGTTATCATGAATTCTGAATTCAAACTTTTATATTAAGGTGGTTACGAGAAAAATAAAACTCTACATAATCTATATGTGCCATGTACTATATTGTGTTGTACCAATTTTGTGAAAGAGAAGAAAGAATATTATTAGTTGAAAATTTATATAGTCTTTTTTTTAGTTGGAACATATTCCTTGGCTTTTCCTATATCATCCTGACTGTATGAACTTATGGCAATGATATGGGTGTGGATCAAAGATTATTTTATGAGTGCAACATTCTGGTTTCAGGAGGCAATGAGATTTCTAATGAGACAGTGAGACTGATGAGAAAAATAAGTATTTTAATAGGAGATAATGTGAAGAAAGTTTGTCAGCAAGTAATTCAAATTACAGATGAATGTATAAAAAATTGTCATGTAAATAAAGTAGAAAAAAACTTTAAATATTTTTGTTGATAATTATAATTCATTTCAACAAAACATCGTTGTGTAAAATTGTGTATTGTAATTTATACGCACATAAAATTAAAGAAAATTAAATTATATTGCCAAAATATTTTGTGTTGAGTACTTTTATGTATTTTATCATTTTGTTAAAAATGATAAAATATCATGATATAATAGCATTTTAACTAAATGTTGGTGCTAACTTTTGATTTTATGGAACAAAACATCTGCAAGGGCCACATTTGGGTAATACTCTATCATTCTTCTCCCACTGGGTACTCAATATGTATATTATTTCTTCAGTATTAAACACATATTCAATAAGAGGTAGCTCCTAGTAAATTGCACCCTATGGTTTAAAATAATGTGGCAATTTCTAAGGCTTTAAAGCCTTATTAGCTTTAAAGAAAACAAAACTTTTTTTTATCTGTGTGATGATAAATATCTCCAGTTATCCAGTTACATGTGTAAAATTATTTTGTAATTTGTTAGGTGGAATCAATGAACTTAAACAATATATACATTTCTCCAACCAGTTTTCCAGCTACTGCTGGGTCTGGATGTGTGTGTGTGTGCGTGCGTGCGCGCGCGCGCGCACATGTGTGTATAGGCAAATACAATTACTGCTACCGGTTTGCCAGGCCTGATGAGGCTGCAGATGTAGTGCAGTGCAAATGAAAATGTACAAGTAAACGTGTAGTTAGGAACAGACTCAGGTCGACCATTCCTGAGATGTGTGGTTAATTGAAACCCAACCACCAAAGAACACCGGTATCCACAGCCGTGCATTCAAATTCGTATAAAAGCAACCACCTTTACAAGGACAATGAACTTTAATAATATTGACTCTAGAAATAAATATATTTTCAAGCGTACTAATTATTTTTCATTTTGATGAATTAATTCGCCGCATAAGCTTGAAGCTTGTACGTGGTAATATGGAAATGAAATTTTACGCTGTATGAAAATTCCCATAGCTGACCAGAATATTTATCCCTTTAAGTTTGTGTAAGAATTAGGTGTATTATAATGGGCCAAGTTCTTCCATATATTTTTTTTTTGTTTTGTTTAACCTTCATGTCTGCTCTTAAGTATTGCTTCAGAGAATGAGATGAATGATTTGTAGTATGTGTGAAAATGCCATCCCGGCCAAGCATGACATTTTCACACACGTTACAAATCATTCATCTCATCCTCTGAAGCAATACCTAATGGTGGACCTGGAGGTTAAAAAAAAGTTCTTCCATATTAAAATAAACCTCTGTTAATATCATTAATGGAGAAGTTTTAATTCTTTCCAATTGCTAAGAAGTAGGTTTTTTTTTATCAAAACCGTCTTAATTTTACCATAGAGCAAGATGGAAATTTTTGTACCACAAAAAACTAATGAATCTCTTACCAATATTGAATTTAAAAAATAATAATACAAGATTGCCCGCTGCTGTTGACAATTACCAGTATAAAATATAATTTAAAATTTAATGTAAGATAAAAGATAATACATTTGTAGAGCAACAAAGGATAGGAAAAAGAGCTTGAAAATCTCTATAAAAAGAGTAATAGAGCACATGGCCATAAGGTTATCTTTGTTCTTATTCGTCATCATATCAGTCTTTTGATACAGTAACTTTTTAAACTACTGACTGACTGGTTTATGACAATTAGCAGTGGTTTGTTCTTTTTTGTGTATATCTTTATTCCAAAATCTATCTTCATAAATTAGCAGGGGTGGCTGAAATGTAAGCACAGAGGAACTTAACAAGGGAACAAAATGTTGCACAAAACCGACAGGTACTGCAATCTTGTTGTTTCATTCCCCTCTACTACAAATCCAAAACTCATCAACCTATTTATACTTTCTCATTTTCTGTTAGTCGCCATAGTTATGGAGTTGAGTCGATTTGGTTATGCCTTCTAGGTCAATGCGATTAAAAAATATAGCGATTGAATTTTTAACAGCAGTAAACGTGACTGCTTGTGACACTCATCATTGTCTGTAGGTTGTTTATGGTCATGTAACTGTTGATTGAAGTACCTTTGATTAGGTGGGAAATAAACCTTGTGCATCAGAAGCTGGTAAAACGAATGTCAAAGCTGAACCGTGTAGCAGTCGACCATTTTTGATAACGCTAGGCCATACACGTCATATGCAACTACAGAGGCTCTTGTGAATTTGAAATTTGAACTTAGTCCAAACTCTCCTTACTCACTGGATTTGAAGCTCTGTGATTTTCATTTTTTCTGCAATTAAAGAAGGATTTTAAGATAATACACTTCACCATAAATAATAAATTGAAGGATGCAGTGAAGATCGAGAAAAGACTACCGGCATTCTTCATTGACAAACAGAAAACTAATTCACTGTCAGGAGAAATGTGTAACTGTAAACATTTACTATATAGAAAAATAAATGTAAGTTTGTTGCAAATAAAATGTACTTTTATCTCATATTTGTTTCATTTGTGAGATATTATTGATTGTGCATCAACTTTCAGAAACCTTTTATTAAAGGCAAGATAGCCGATAGAAATAAAAAGTTTACATTGAAAGAAGTAGAGAGGTTTGGTTTAGAGAATAGTACTATGTGGTCGGGAAGTCTCTTTACAATGTAATAAATCCAGCTTAATTGGATTCTAATGCTGCCAGTTCTCACCATTATCATTGCTCACTGCTGCTGGAAAAGGTGGGGACGATAAGCCTTGGTTGAGACTGCCTAGTGTGTTCATTTGTGGTTGAATGATCATAGTTGTAGTCAAGTGTGAAACGATGGTGGATATGAGTGCGTATACTGTCAAGCATTTGTTAGCGTGCATGTGGGTTCATGAATGTGCATACACTGGTAAAACATTGGAGAACATTATGAATGACTTCTTTGTGCATTTTGGAAAATCATCATCATTTCAGTATACATTACTGACATGGAGGAGAGAAGTAGCCTTTTGTAACGGGAAGTGTTTTCGATGCGCCACACAATGGAACGGCTAGCACTCAAGCTGTGATGTGTGCTGCTGTGGAGACATCGATTCAACGATTACCGATGAAATTGGTAATAGAGAGTGACATAGCGAGACTATATGCAGAAGGACTTGAACATTGATTCGACTGAAAGACCTTGATCATCGGGTAATATGCATGTCAGTTATTGCTTGAACGCTTTCCGAGAGCAAATTTTAAAAAGAACGTCATGTTATCAGACAAGCGTATGATTTATCAAATCTCTCCTAACTGAAATGTTTTTTTTTCTGACTGAAAGACCATCCTTATATTTTTGTGGAAATTGAACCGTCTGCCTCATGTTATGATTTTGGGCTAGGACGACAGCTGAACATCTCCTTCATCTTTATTTTTTCAGCGGCATAGTTATCTGAGAATGATCGACAAGCGGTTACTTTCAGAATTAATGGCAAAATGGACCGCTGACATCATTATGTTGCAGCAAGATAGTGCTTCGGTGCATTTTGCTTTAAATGCCTGCAGAAACATGTAAGTTTTTCAAATCACTGGATCGGACATGGGTCAGAAGAGTTACTAACTCCATTGCCTTGTCCAGTAAGAAGCCCGGACCTCACCGCACCTGACAGTGCACTCTGGGGTTTTGTGAAAGAAGAGAAGAGAGAAAATTCAGAGTTGTCAACAGCAAGTACCTCCAAGATGCTGTTTGGTCAGCATTTGAAAGATCAATATCTATATCTGTGTTATTGCGGTACGATTTTCTCGATTCAGTTAATTCCAAAGGCAAAGTTAGATTTTTTCAAAGTAGTCATCTGCAAAATAAATACAAAAAAAAAATGGTTATATTAGAAATTCCAAATATTCAGTGAAAAACAAAATCTTTATTGTTTATTCATTTTGATATGTTTTCGTAAACCGTCCAAGTCAAAGATCAAAGACAAAGACGTTGGCCTTAACTCAGGAAACAAAACTATGCCGGCAAGCAAATTTATTCTCTCTAAATACAATAGAAAGGATGATCGACTGTTAGTATCTATTTAAGGCGTGGGAGAAAATAAACAGAGAGAATGGATGAGTTGGTCAGGCTATGTTTTGATGATAATATTTTCTTTGAGATGACCGACTGATAGGGATAAAAGGATGAAGCATTCAATGGACCAATATAACTTTATTATATTTTTTCCTAATATTACATAACTCTGAAAAAAATCTTAAATATTTAACTCCTTAAATCTTTCCTCTCCTTCCATTACTGACTCTATTCTCCGCCACACCAAGCTGCTCGTTATGTTAATTGTGGCTCTTAGTGGTTCTGATCATATGTGCTGTGACATTTTGGAATTTTTCATATTCTGTGAAAAATGTATCGTATTCTTATTATGGAATGAACAGGTTATATTTTTTTAAATTTGATTTTAGGAGGGCATTTTTGTTATTGTTCTTCTACCTGTATTTATTTTTTTTGTTTTGACTAGCGCCGATCATGACGATCAGGATGTTATTCAGTTTAATCGTACGATGCTGCCTGCATATTATGGCTTATTGAGGTTATGCTGTCAACAGTCCAGAACATTTACCAGGCAGCTTGCTACTCATCAAAATATTAATTGGGCGTTTAAGAATATCACACCTTATCCGACCCAGTATACTGCTGTAAGTATTACTGAAGTCAGTTGTTATTGTTTATTTTGTTTTCTGTAGTGTCAAATTTTAATAGTTTATTTGACATTTATAGAATTTAAATGTGATAGTTTTGACACTGTATGCGTATTAATTTAAATTTTATATTAATTTTAAACTACAGAATTTACTTTGAAAAAATACCTAGTAGCTGTTGTACTTTTCTCCTTAACAGAAACTGTAAGAAGTATAATCCCTGTTAGTGATGATTTTGAAGGTCGGAGAACCAGTTCTAAGGAGTGATTGTTTTTAGGTAGATCTCATAAGAAAGCTACCTATTGTAATGGGTATCATGATTTGACTTATGGAAAATTTCATCATATCTTCGCATTTCACATCCCCCTGACCTCAAAACCACTGTCAGTTCAAAAGTTTATATATATATATATATATATATATATATATATATATATTTCACTTTCTTGTGGACATAATAACTGCTGTAATTTTGCACCAGTCACTTTCAAATTGATACGTAAAATATAATGACCCAAAATCTTGGTTGAGTTCGTTAATTGGCAAAATTGGACCACGGGGGTGGAAATGAAGAGGGCTTTTTCGAAAAAACAATATCACTATAACTGTCTTATTAGGTAAAATATCAAATTCGTTTAAAGTTCCTAATTTTCTTTGGATAAGGGCCTAAAACTTATCTAAGTAAAGTTTTTTGATATCACCAACCGTTGACCCAAGAGTGGAAAAAATTACAACTCCCTTAATAGGCACAGTATCGAATTGGTTTAAAGTGATCGTTAGTCCTCCAAACATTACCTAAAAATTTTGTCTGAAATAATTTTTGATACGACCAACCCTTACAGCAAGGGATGACCAAAATGTACTGGAATTGTAAGAAGATGGGGGCTTGTTGTTTCCTAAACATGTGAAACTTTTTTTCACATGCAACCGTTGTATTGAGTAAATTTGAAGTTTTTTTAACTTTAAGGTGGAAATCTTTTTTATCCCCTACTTAGCACTGATGAAATTTACCTCCTTGCCTTTGGGCATGCCTGAAGGGATTTTTTTTGTATTATTTTATGTCAGATTTACTGTTTATTTTTAAGAAAATAAGGAACTTAACAGAGAGGAGCAAAATTAGGCATACATGTATTTTTTTATTACATTGTAAAATCATATTTTCTTGCTCTAATATTATAAATATAAGAATCCTATTTTTCTTTTTACACATTGTGTTTTCAGTATAATATTATACATTTCATTTTGTACCTCCCAGAAAAATAGTGTTATGACTTAAAAATTTTAATTTTTCATTTTTTTAAAAATATATCCTCTATATCGATAAAATAATATGCAATTCTGCTTTGCAGAATAATTATGACAACAAGACCAGGACATTATTCTTTCATTAGAGTTGTTATTAAAAAACAATCTTTATTTAAATATGTTTCTGGTAATGTGTTATAAAAGAATATTTGTTTTGAGAATTATTTTACATATAAAATATTGAAAAATCAGTAGTAAGCTTTCTAGTAAGAGTATTTACAATCTCATTGAACAAGACACTTTTGACAGCAAAATATCTTAACTACTGTCATAGTAAGTCATTTATCGATCAAAATTTTACAAAAAAAATTTCCATGTAAGCTAAAGGAATTCATTTCATTGGTGTTATATCCTTCTGGTAGATTAAAAGTGTCCTTCGAAAGATAAAGAAGTATCTACTAATTAATATATTTTGTCAGAATTTTTGTAAAACCATTTCAATTTTACACATTTATTCATATTGTTCCGTTATTATTTCATAAATCATGCTTTTATTAAGTGTATTATTAAAATTCTTAGGTTTTTTACTTAACCAGTCAAATACATTACTAACTTCTCAGTAGACTTACGTATTTTGTCTGTGAAGTTTTCTAAGTAACCTATCAGTAGAAATGCTTGTTACCAATTTTGTTTTTCTGTATGAATTTCATAAACCCACCCGACAAATTTATAAATGAGTTGAGATTGTGTATGTTCATGTATGCGTTCAAATGTATGTTATTCGCATAACATACATTATATATGGTTGAAATTGTTTAATTAATATTTTGATTTTAGGCTGTGGATGAATTATTCAAATTGATGCAGCTTTTTGTTGCAAAGTATGCTGATACTACGGAACATGAGATCATTGAAATTAATGCGTTTAGAAAGCAGACTCTAAGCCTTTATCTTCAGGTGATAAATAATTTTTTTTTTTACTTGTATGTCGTTTTTGAGGTCTGTATAATTAAGATTAAGCTGATTATTCTCGATATTGTTTTCAGAACAAGTCAACATTGTTTGTGAATATTATATTAGTAGAATTTTTTAAGTAAATTTTATACTGCAGAGTATTTATAGTAGTAATTCTTGTTCTTATTTCTAAATAAAGATATTAAATTTAAAACAAATTATAAAACTAATTAGGACTGTAGCTACTCTATAACATCAAAAAAAAAAATAAATATATATATATATATATATTTATATGTAAAAGACTAAAAGTAAAACTCAGCAATCCACCACAGTAAAGAATGTAATAATATTTCTTACCTTATTATTAATTCTTCATTTGTACATCAAAAGCGTTTTCAAGGATTTTCCCTCATCGTCAGTTGATCAAAAATTATAAACTTTAAAATTACACATTAAAAAATTATATAACAAAATTAAAATTATCGCATATATAGTGTAAAATATGTTGTTAAAAATTAAAATTGAATATTAAAAATTAAACATTTTTAATAACATCAAATTAATTTTTTTTTTTTTAAATCAAAAAATTGATTAAAATTTTTTTTTTTAATTTTATAAAGTTTCCTATACATGCCTGTGGCAAACCTTAAAATTTGTACTGACAGTATGTAGTGATTGGCCACAGCCACAATTTTAATTTTTATTTTATTTAGTTAATTTTAATTTTTGACTGCATTTTTACACTAAATATGTGATAATTTTAATTTTTAATAACACTGATAAATATAGTTTTTGTTTTCTAATATGTGATACATGATTTTAATCTGTTTTTGATGCTGAAAATGAATATGAACTCAGAATCTTTCTATTATCGCCCACAATTTTTGAAATTTTTTTTAATTTTAATTAAATGATTTTTTCATTTAAGCTCCTATATTCAATTTTGTTAGCTCATTTTTTATTGTTTAAATTTGTTAACATAACTTGCAAGCTATAAATAAACAATACTAGACAAATAATTAAATCATATCGTATTCACATATTATGACATCATATCTAATACTGAAGAGTGAGCAGTCTTCATGGACAAGATTAATCATGTCTGTGTAGGTCAAAACATGTAGCCGAAAACACAGTTGTATTGTTTGTATTAAGCACTGGATTTACGAATGAATTAATTTTGTTCAGTCTTATTGCTGTCTTAAGTTGTTAACAGTGCAGTGTTGTATTGCCTCGAAATTGTGTAAATGATGTGGATGCCTTTTATTATTTGTGTGGTGAGTTTACTGTAAAATCAAATAGAAAAACACCTTTAATTAAAAAAGCATATCATTTCTACTTTCAGTAAAATTGGTGATCAGGATAAGAAGTGGGCTTCTCATACAGTACACTAATTGTTCTCTATATTTTAGAGGATGGCTGAAAGTTACATGGAAGGCTTTCCCATTTCGTGTACCTATAGGTTGGTGTGAACCAAAGAATCATGTAACCAACCGATTGTTACTTTTGTTTAACAAGTGTGTCTGGAATTTCTAAAAAATCTAAACATACTGTAAAATATCCTTCATTGCAATCTGTAATCATGCCTGAATCTCACAGTAAAATTATTCCAGTTCCTGAGCCACCTGTGAATGTATGTTTTGAAAGGTGAAGAATCGGCAGTACTAAAGAAGACAACAATGATTTTGATTTTATATTACCTTCTGATAAGCCACATCTTATACCACAAGGTGAATTAAATGACTTGATTAGGGATTTAAATTTATCAAAAAATCAAGCTGAACTGTTAGGATCAAAACTGCAAGGTCAAAATTTTCTTCAAGAAAATACAAGAATTTTGGGCTTTTGAAGCCAACAAAAAGAACTTTCTCAAGACTTTAATGATGAAAATAATTAAGTTTATTGCACAAATATTGATGAGCTTATGTTGCACTTAGGACAAGTTCATAAACCTGAGGACTGGTGCCTTTTCATAGATTTGTCCAAGTATAGTTTAAAATTCTATATTTCTATATAAATGCTATAAAGGGAAATGGAATACTAACATGCTAGCCGATTACTGTTAGACATTAATTCGGGATTTGCCTGAGGCTATTTATAAAAAAAAAAGCATCGGTGAAATCATTCTAACACAGGTATGGCTATGCAAAATTATAAATCTTACAAACTTTAACTATATTTTCCCTTAAATGTTTTCAAAGCGTAATTTATTTAAAACTAAGGGTGATAGAAAAATTGTATTTATAGATCTGTAATGTATGCAAAAAATCAATTCAAGAAGTGGTATCAGACTTAAACAGTAAAAAAATTTATTTTTGTCTATCAGAGTAATTTTAAAGTTTTTAATCCTTGGTCTACTGACAATGAGGGAAAATCCTCGAAAGCACTTCTGATGTACAAATGAAGAAGTAATAATAAGGTAAGAAATATTATTAGATTCTGTACTGTGATGGACTGCTGAGTTTTACTTTTAATTTTTAATGTAATTAGTACAGAGGAAGATATGGACAACAATAAAGGAAGAATTGATTTCACTAAACTATATATATATTTATTAATTTGTTTAAATGAAATTCTTTATAGTCCATATTTCCTCTATGTAAATTCTAGCTTATTACAAAATGTAAACTTATTCAGCCCCTGCAGAAGTACAGAAATAAAGAACACTCTTACCTTACTTTTCTCTTTTCACATTACATTTTTGATAAGTTAACATTTTTAGAACAAATATTTGTTCAGTCAGTAAATTTTTTTTTAATTTTAAAACGTTAGTACTTAAAACCTAAAGTAAATTTAAAAAAAAATTTACTGACTGAACAAATATTTGTTCTAAAAATGTTAACTTATCAAAAATGTAATGTGAAAAGAGAAAAAAAATATTACTGAAGATGGGCTTAGGCTCGAAAGTGATTTGATGGAAAGAGAAAAGTAAGGTAAGTGTTCTTTATTTCTGTACTTCTGCAGTGGCTGAATAAGTTTATATTTTGTAATTAGCTAATATATATGTATATATTTCAAATATGTATGATTTAACGTGATCCACCCAAGTACAGAAAATAAAATAAAATAAATTGACACTCTTTATTTTTTCATATGATTCCTACAAAAGTACTTTCAGTTGCAGATATTTTTTTGTAAAATACTTCGGATATAATTACTTATTAAACATTAAAATATAAAAAATGAAAATGAAAAGTTAAAAACATGAAAATAAAATACTAGTAAAAATATACTACATTTATATGGCCAGCCAATACTATAGTATTGTACTATTAAATAAAATGTTTATGTAATATCTGTAAAAGTGCTGCTATCTGCAGATTTTGTAAGTTTGTCCAACTCAAATTCTGTTTGTAAGTTAATCATATTGAATCCTTGCCTATATATATATATAGGCAATATATATATAAAATACTTTTCCAAAATATCTAGATTTTTATTTTATTTTTTTTTTTACATCTACTTTCTTAATGTGCAGTATTTGTAAATTATTATTAATATCTGAAATAGAATGTTTGTTATTAATGGTGATAACATTAGAGAAACCCAATTTTTTATTTCTGTAATGTCTAAAATGTTAAAAAAAATCTGGCTTTAAAAGATGTGTTAGTTTTATCTATATAAATGTCCTCACAATCATTACACTATTTTATAAACTCCACATAAACTGTATAAATTATATGAATCAGTGTTATTATTATTATTGTTTTTTAAATATTTTATTATGTGGTTGTAAGTTTTATACACAGGTTTATATTTATGTTATGTATATTATTTATATTTTTACTTTATTTATATGCCTAATTTAATATCAGCGGCCGAACACGGTACAGTAACTCAGATGCGAACTGGCGCACAGTATACGGGCGTGCTGATACGGCAGTATACGGCAGTAGTCATCACTACTGCCGTGCAGATGACCATGGAGTTCTCCCATCATAGCGGCACTGCAGCCCCACCTCTCTCAGGCTCCAGTAAAAGAGTTTGCACTACAAGAGTGAAGGCAATTCATCTTCGACCACCACCTGGAGAAGACCAAGAAGAAGATGGTAGAAGACAGAAGAAGTTCCTTGGCCAGCTCAACAAGGGACCTCCTGGCAGCCGGAGCAGCTCTTCTCAGAGCTAATACAAAAAACAGCCCTTTTCAGGGCCACCACAAGGTTATTAAATACAAACCATCGAAACCATTCAACGACAACAGCCCTTCTCAGGGCTACCGTAACGTTAGCAATTACAATGAGCTGTCAAAGCCAGTTGACGATAAAAACGGCCCTTTTCAGGGCCACCATAAGGTTAGTAAGTGCCATGTGTTGTTGAAGCCATTCAGCGACATTATATATAAATTTAGGCAGAGATTCAACTTGATCAACTTACAAACAGAATTTGAGGAGGAGACACCTACTAAAACTTCAATAAATAGCAGCACTTTTACAGATATATCATAAACATTTTATTTAACCTTTTGCACACGGAAACCCATGTGTAGGTTACTTGTATTTATTCTGGAGGGCAAAAACCTATATATGAGTCTCTGAATGTGACCCGCTATTTGTCTTTACATAGTTACATATAAATTCCAAAAGATGACTGGAGATGTTCTTTCAATCATTTTGAGATGGGAATTCCTGATACAACATGATTGGGAAACATTTTACTTGAATTATCAGATGAGTTCAATGACCGTACGTATGTAATAAGACGCGTACATTTTTTTTTTCATGTTTTTTGCTCATTTTTAAGTAATTTGTTTATAAACTGTTCCTTCCAAAACTTCATTTTTGGCTTGCTTTGTTTGAAGACAAAAATTCAGAAGGAAATGAATAAAAATATTTATATTATTATTATAATAAAACCATAGGTGCACTACTTCTTCAAAATTGCTATTGTTATTATATTATCATCTATGTTACTACTGTTACTATTATTATTCAGTGTCTTTTACATGAAAAGAACTCGATGTAAAACGTAACCAAAATCATCACCTGTAGTTTGCAAATTCTAGCGCGCTCAGTAATACTTGTGCTGTTTTCACGTAAACTTTTTTCGTAGATAATTTAAGTGTTCCTTAACAAAATTAGCAGCAGAATTCAGCAAAAACCCGAGGTATAATATGTTGTTTTTATGCATGAATGCGTGTTTTAAGTTGCTTTGAATAGTTTTTGCATGAACTTTTTTTTGAAAATGTCTTCCACACCCACAGCCGTAAAACATTGCCGCCTGTGAAGAGTTAATAGTACAGTATTTATAGTTCAGTGTTTGATAATTTTTCACTCAAAATTCTTTGGGACAAAACCAATTCATGTGAAATTTGGACAGTAATTAGAGAATAGCTGAAGGAACAAAAGTTATATAGTGCTAATGTGTGCTTTTATTCTCTGGGTGGATGCCATCCCCTTTCTGGAGGTGGAAATTATTACATTCAAAATAACGGCAGAAATTAATGGAGGAATAGATTCTAAGCAAAAAATGTTCTATAAAGATTTTTTGTAGAGCCAGTACTTTTTGAGTTATTCATGATTGAAAATGTTGATTTTGATTTTTCATCCAACCGTTGAATGATTTTTCACGAATAACTGAAAAACTTTTTGTTTCATCGAAAAAATTGTTATTAGCAAAAATGAAGCTCATAAAATAACGAAGTTTGTTTTTTTTTTTTTTTTGTTTTGTAGATTCAATACGAACTGAGTTATTCCTTGTTGAAGGTAAATTTTTGTTCACCGAAAACTGAAGTTGAACCTTCCAATGTTAAATAATGGAAAAACAAAAAATTTCTTGAGGAATACTTATGGGATATTTTTCAAAGTACTTGAAAAGACCGTTAAAATTAGCATTGGTAAAAGTCATTAGCATGAAAACTAACGGAGTTATGATGAAAATAAAATGGTTGTCGCGCTTTTTCAGAGAAAAAATCGGCAATGAAACAAATTACTTTTGCGCAAGAATTGGAATTGAAAGTAATCCTTTTACAGTTTACTTTATTTAAGTACTAACAATATGTTCTCGAAGTTTGACTGGTTTGGAATGCCTACATTTGAAAAAAAGGCTGATTCAATTATGAAAAATGTTTTGAAATTTCTAAAAAATTTTCTATTTTTCACAGCAATTCAAAATCTAAAGAAAATAGGTAAAGATTGCTACAGTACAAAAATTTTGATTTTTTTTTTTTTTACTGAAAATTTTGTTTTCTTTTTTTTTTATTTCTGTAGAATAAAAGTTGATTGAGATATCACCATTAGAAGTATGCATTTGAGTGCGATGACCACCTTCCCAATCCCTTTTAACTCAAAAGTTTCAGAAATGAAGGGATCAAGGAATCTGAACTTTACATGCCTTGTAGCTCTTTAAATTCCCGGCAAAATGGATTTTTGAAGTTATTCTTGAAAAACCAATCGCATTTTTTCAGTGAAATTTTCAGAACATTTAAATTTTTATATTCTCGATAGTTTTGGAGCATTTATGAATACGTATAATTATTCCTCATATGTGTATGAGGAATTTAAATGTTTTAATGTTGAATTTATAATGAATTATAAATTCATCATTAAAACATTTCAAACTGTTGAAAACTAATTTTTTTTTAAATTTCATCATATGGGTGTGGTTTCTAAGGGTTGAAATATAGTAAAACACCATAAATTATATTCCACAACATAAAAGAATGTTTATTCTACATATGTCGATTTATGAAACATTTAAAACTACGATTTTTTAATTTTATTTAACGTGGAGTAGTTTTCATACCTAAAACCAAAAAGCGCATATCAGGAACATATAACTTTTGAAGCAGAGGGTTAGATAAGCTTAATTACAAATTTTCATGAAAATCGATGTCCGAAAGAATTCTGAGATAATAGTCTATTTTTACCGTCAATCACTGGACTGTTAGTATTGGCTGGCCGTATAGATGTAGTATGTTTTTATTTGTATATTATTTTTAATTGATGTCATATATTTTAATAATTTTAAAATATTTTTAACTTTTTATTTAAATTTAAATTTTTTATATTTTAATATTTAATATGTAATTTTATACAAACTATTTTATAAAAAAAATATCTGCAACTGAAGATTCAGGTTACCTTGAAAGTACTTTTGTAGGAATTATGTGAAAAAATAAGGCGTGTAATTTTATTTTATTTTCTGTACTTGGATGGATCACATTGAATCATATATATTTGAAGTATTAGTACAGAGGTGATATGGGTCTTGAAAAAATCGATTTCAGAGAAATGTATAATTTTGTGTTCAATCAAATATAACCTCAAAAAATATATTCTCATATTCTAACAAAGGCAAGCGGTCAGCTTACAAATGATTTTATTGATGCCCTTTTGCAGGGTGGTAGAACAGGAGGTCCCTACTTTAAATTCAAAATAGCAGCATCTGTTTTGGAGTAAATTCCAAGAAGAAAAATGAGTACGCTCTGAGGAAATGAAAGAAATATGGAAAAGAAAAAGACAAGCAAAAAAGAAATGATCTGATTGTTGATATACAAATAAGCTACTTGAACCAGTTGAAAAACTTCAACTCTTATCTTTAATTGGAGTTTACTCCAAAATGACCTAGTTAGAAGCTGTTATTTTTTATTTAGGTAGAGATCCCCTCTCATGCCACCCTGCAAAAGCTGTCGGTTAACTCTGTTGTCCTGCCCTTGTAAAGTAATTAATGTAATATATTATACTGCTAAATAAAAATAAATTAAAAAATAATATTAATTTAGTTTTATAATTAAATTTATGATTGCTTCAAAAAAAAGGATAAAAAATGTGATTCAGCCTAAAAGAAGTGTGTTTTTAATTTTTTGAGATCATTTTCCTGGAGAAAAAGGTGCATTATATGGGTTGTTCAAAAATTAAACAGGCACATGATTGTCGAAAAATCATTATTTATTGAATGACAATGAAACTAACGATACTTTTCAACATACAGGGTAGGATCAAAAAGTAGTAGGACTAAATTAATTAAAATTTTTTTATTGAATAATCGGTACAAATCCTTAGTAGTCCTCGAAATAGCATCCTTGTGCTTCAACACGATGTGTATAACACGATTCCCACTGCGCATATGCCTTCTGGAACTCGCTTTCCGAGATCCCCTTCAGAGATGCTGTTACAGCCTCTTGGACGTCTTCTATGGAGCTGTATCGGTTTCCCTTGAGGTCCCGCTTGAGCCGAGGAAAGAGGAAGAAGTCCAGCGGTGCCAGATCTGGACTGTAGGGGGGATGAGGCTGTAACTGCTGCTGATGGAGAAACTCCATCAGCAGCAGCACTGTGTGGCATGGTACGTTGTCGTGGTGAAGCTTCCAAGAATCGGCGGTGTCTGGCCGCACGCGGAAGATACGTTTGCGCAACCTGTTAAGCACGTTCATGTAAACACTGACATTCACAGTCTGTCCAGCGGGTACGAACTTTGGGCGCCTTCACTTTGGCCACATTTTCATCAATCCTTAAAGTTGGTAGGCGACCGGCACACTGGTCGTCTTCGACGAGCTCCCACCCCTCCCATAACAGCTTATGCCACTAGAACACTGTTGAGTGGCTTATGGCAGCATCCCTGTAAGCGTCCTTAATCATTCTGAGGGTCTCCGTTGCGGTTTTCCCGAGTTGTGATGGTGTAGCGCTGCTTGAGATTTTTATCCATCTCAGATCGCAATGACACTTCTTAACAGAAGTTCACGGAAATCAACGTGCTTACTCTCCGCTTGCCCGCAGGCAATTTGAAAAAATATCGGTCTCTTCAGAAGGCTCCCCACTACCACGCTCAGGTGGTCCGACCCGCTCCACCGCTCCGTTTGTGCTATAGAAATTCAGTCCTACTACTTTTTGATCCTACCCTGTACAAACAACCGACTATGTTTAAGCACCTGTGACTCCTCTCTGTGAGCTTTCCTATTCCAGTAGTAAAGAATGGTTTGCTTCAGTGATTGAGCCATTCTTGTATTGCATTCTTGACCTGCTTGTTGTTGTCAAATTTGTTCCATGTAAAAGATTTTTTGGAGAATCAAACAAATATTTGTTATATTTAAACATTAGTGTAAGGTAAACATGTAAACTTCTTATGAAAAAAGTTCATGAGGAGTATTGTAATGTTTTTAGAGCACAGTTAAATGAAGATAACAAGGTCACTGATGTGGTTCTGGAATTGTTATTTTTCATATATGGCATTTTATATGGTTCCAGAACCACATCCATACTGAATGTGTAATTCAAGTTTTAGACTGTTTTTTACATAGATTTTTTTTTACCAATTTTCATATGTAAAATTATAGGTAAATTAATTTTCTAAAATAAATATTAATTAAATTTCAACTGTATTATAAAATCTTTAGATAGTAATTAGTTTTATAATAATGTTATTAATATTTTAATAAGAAAGATTAATGTAATTCTAATTAATGGTTATTTCAGAGAAATTATATTGAAATTAGTTTAAGAAAAGTTAGGTTTTTATTAAGTTTTCAGTACTGCTATAATTTTTTTAATTTAAACATTTTTTTTTCAATTATAATAAACAATTTATTTTTGCCAATATAATAGTATATTTTTCACAACAATAACTGCTGAAGAAAAACTTTTACTTCAAACCATTTGATTTTAAAACTATAAATAACATGAATGGATTGGAAGGCCAATCTGCAATCTAAATTACGGGAGAAATCTTATCTCTTAAGACAATGTAAATGAAAAAATTAAATTAAAAGCCCTTATCGGTTACTTAAAAACTATTGCAGCGTATAATTTTAAAGATTTATTTGTTTTTGCTTTCACAAATCACTTATTCATAAGGGATAACATTTACCATTGAAAATTACATTTTCCACAGATTAATTTGATAATACTTTAACTAGGGACTTGCCCGCTTAAAATGTCCCTTTTTATCATAAAAGTTCCAATTTAATTAAACCTTACTCTGATATTACGTTTTGTATGTGTGTTAAATATCTTGAATTTTTATATTTTTGGGGGGACATCCCCCCAAATCCTTGTTGATGCAATGATAGCTTTAAACTTGTCATATGATGATGACTTTAAATTTTATTGCACTAATTGTACAGGTTCTAGATGGGCGTTCTTGTTGGGCAACATTAATCACAGCTTTTAGAATTCTTGTTGAAAATGATGAAGATCGACTTTATGTGATTTATAATGGGGGCTTACAGATGTGTTTTGAGGTAAGAAATAAACCTGTTTGATTTAATTAATTTTTTTTCTATTAAAAATTATTGTAAATTTCAAGATTTTTTTTCTTTCACAAAGTGTATATTTTTGTAGATAAATTCTTCCTGCATATTCTCCCTGCTAATCATAGGAGTGAGTTTTGAGGGAAGCCGCAGAAGTGAAATCTTGAAGGGCTTTTTCCTGTTAAACTTATCTTCTTATCTGTAAAACAATAAACAGATGATCACAATTGTTCTGGGAAATCTTAGTATTTATATTTAACATAACTAATTCTTAAATATGATTTCATCAAATTATTAATTAACTTTAAAAATAATTAATATCTAATGATTGTTATGAAATTGTTATTCAGTCTTCAACTTGAAAAGAAGCCCCGTCACTCAGTAGTTTATATATTAAATGCGTATGTTTTGTTAAAATGTATATACTGGTGTGAGATTGGTAAAATAATGTGGAAGGTGTTGGTACAACTGGAGAAGAGTGAGGAGCACTGTTTATTGCCTGCACATTTGAGTATTGCCGGTCTGTGTCGATCATTGACTTTTGAACAGGATTGTGTAACCAAGTGTTTGTTAAAATGCAGTTAACTATTGAAGAACGTGTATTCATGATGGAAACTTATTTAGAGACAAAATCTCATGTTACGTGTTGACAAAAGTTCAGGGAGAAATTTATAAAGGAAGCACCAATGAATAGTATTAGTTAATGTTTATGTGAAACATGTTCAGTGTTATACCGGAAACATCCTGACATAGGTCAGTTTTAATGATGCTAAAGGATTATGGCCATCAAGATCCCCTGTTCTGATTAGTCCAGACCTCTTTCTATGGGTTATGTAAAAGAAATTATTTATAGGAGCAATCTTACATGCCCTGCAGGAATTGAAAACAAGCGTTACCAATGCCACCCAGGAAATAGACAGGATACAATTAACAAGAATAGCCAGGAACATGGTCAAATGTGTTGACTAGTGCATATTTTCAACACCTTCTGTAAATTATGTGTTACCCAACAAACTATTATTTATAGACTAAGTGATAAGGCCTCTTTTAAGTTGAAAACTCCTTGTATCTAGTGACTGTTATTGAAATTTCTCTGAATTTTCTAGTTGTTCTCTAAATTTCATTTATACATACAACTCTTGTTTAATAGGAATTAAGATGTAAAAAAAACTGATTATTTTTCTTATTTTTTCACCTGCTCATTCTCAATGAATTAGGTGCCTTTTTCAGCGAGTATGTCATAAATAATACAAGTATATCATGTAAGTTTATTAGAATTAATTAAAAGTGTATCACTTGATACTTAAAATAATCAACTTGCTATAAAAATTATAACTATTATTATACTGTTTAAATTTTTATATATATTAATATTAAAAATATTTCCCTAAACAAGTTTTAATTTTGAAAATTTTACTTGTTAATTAATTCATTCCTGTTTTGTTTTTTTTATGTGTATTTTTTTGAGTGCGAGAGATTTAAATTTGTGATTGTTGATATCTAAAATGGTTTTGTGTTAAATTAAAAATTATAAATTAAAATAGTTTTAAAATATTATATTACATACTTGTAAATGTTCCTGATTGCAATTTTTAAGTTTGCATTTTTTCATTCCTAGATAGAACATTTTACAGTTTTGCCCTCTCCTTTCTGTGTTATAGAAATTGCTTTATTTTAAATAATAGAGTTAGATTTGTTGCTATTAGTAATTTGATTTAATTTTTTGTTGTTTTTAGAGTAATTTTGTAGTTTGATATTTAACTAACATCTTTAAACAAATTTTGATGAGTTGGTATATTTAAAGAAATATAAAAATTATTTTTGTTCATTCTAAGAAACGGACTATATTTTAATAGAAGGAATATCACATGAACTGTAAATCTGATAGCTATACACAGTATGAAATAAGATTAACTGAATATGTATTGAACTATAAACATAATACATTATTTCACATTATTACTACACTACTGTTGTTAAAATGTGTTGTATGTACAGGCCTCTATAACGTGTGTTCAATGACAGTGCTACACTAAAAGTTGCTAATATCACTTGTGAGCTCTGAGAGAATTTGAAATCCCCAGCACTAATTTTATGAATTTATTCATTTCATTTTTGTATTTTAAATTAAGTTTTATTAATTTATTTTTATTTATGTTGTATGTATGTAGTCGTAACCAAGCTTATGACTACATCCACAAAGAATCCTTACTAAAAATTCTAAGACACGTCGACCTACATACCAAATTAATAAGCATGATAAAACTGACCCTTACAAATACTAAGTCAAAGGTAATATTCAGAGATGGCTCTTGGAACCATTTGGGATCAAAACAGGACTGCACCCAAGGTCCTGTGTGTAGGCTGTCACCGCTATTATTCAACTGCACTCTAGAAATAGTAATGAGGAAATGAGTCAAAAAATGCTCTCCAAAAGTAAAAATAGGCCAAAAAATTAAAACTAACTAACTGTCTTGGTTTCACCAACAATTTGGCACTGCTTGCAAACGACATTGATGAAACTGAATCACAGATATTAGAACTTCAAAACACTGTAAATAAAATTTGCCTCAAAATATCATTCAAAAAGACTGCAATCGTGCTCCAAAAACCAACACGATTAAAAGAATTAAACATAAATGATAATAAAATCAGATTAGTAACCCAATTTAAATACCTCAGAGAAATACTAACAAATAACCTAAACAAAAAAACCTAAAATTCCAAATGAATCAAATTTAAACTGTAATTTTGCTGTTCTAAACAGCAAGCAGCTTCGAGCTGGGTGATGTCCTAACCTTTGACTAACCAGCTTGGTTAGCTCCTGTGCTCTGTTCTGTCATCAGTACAGGGATGAGTAAGCAAGAGGTTCCGTCATCTGTTGCACAACTTATAATCATAAAGTTTTCAACTAATGAAAGCATTAAACCCGCAGAAATTTTAACTCATTTAAAGGTACAATTTGAGAACTTAAAGCGGACTTAGGAGTTTTATTCATTGATTTTCTCCACAATCAATGAACGGTGAATGCGGCTTACTATTGCTACAGTTAACAAAAGCTGCCTACCAAAACAAAAGATGGAGTGTGCCCATCAGAGATGTCATCCTTCTCCATGACAATGCCAGGCTGCACACCATGATTTTGACAAGGGATAAATTGGAAAAATGCACTAGGAAAACCTCGACCACTCTCCCTGCAGTCCAGATTTGTCCCCCTGTGATTATTTTTTTGTTTGCACCCTTGAAAGAATCACTTGGAGGGGAATGACTGATTCAAAAACAATGAAAACATCGAGGAGCATGTGTGCAATCGGTTGATGACTTGTCCTTAATCCTTTTACAGACGAGGTTCAAGTTTACAAATCATTGGAAAAAGTGTGTAGATTGTGCAGGAGACTTTATAGAGACATGATGAAGGTATGAATTGTGTATATTATTTATTAATCAATAAATTAAAAAAAAAAATACTGTTTATATTTGATTCACCCTCGTAAGAAGAAACAAACTAGCTAAAGCTCAAAAAGAACCTGGTACACTAACAATGAAAAAATGCCTATCAATAAGACACTACAGCACAGTTACAAAACCAGAAGCTACTTATGTAGCTGAAACAGACTCCAGAAAATCGAAAGAATAATTGGAAAATTGATAAAAAGTACCAGAAAGACAGGCAGTGGTGGATTGTGCTCAGCAAAGTCTTGTATAAAGAGTTAGAACCCATCGCTGATACCATGCATAAGAGGAAACTAGGATTCTTTGGACATATCATGAGGATGCAAAATTCAAGACTTCTGAAACAGTTAATACAGTACAATCTCGACTCCGAGGTAAGTTGATAGCCCCTTAATGCCTCTTTGAGTGGATCAAACAAGTGGTAGTCAGAAGGGGCAAGATCAGGACTATATGGAGAATGAGCCAGTACTTCAAACTTGAGTTTCTGGAGCATTTCAGCAGTGTGGGCAGCTGCATGTGGACGAACATGTCGTGCAACAACACAACACCTTTCGACAGTAGTCCTTGGCGTTTGCTTCGAATTGCAGGTTTCAGCTTGGCAGTAAGCATCTCACTGTAACGCGCACTGTTTATTGTCTTGCCCCTTTCCTCATAATGTTCCAGTAATGGGCCTTGTGAGTCCCAAAAAACTGTAAGCATCAGTTTTCCTGCTGATGGTTGGGTCTTGAACGTTTTTTGCAGGGTGAATTTTGATGTTTCCATTCCATACTGTTTACTCTCCGGCTTGTAATGATGGATCCATGTTTCGTCACCGGTGATGATTCTATGTAAGAAGATGTCCTGTTCATTACCGTAGCAATCCAAATGTTTTTGGCAGATGTCCAAGTACGTTTGTTGTTAACTGTGTAAGTTGTTTTGGGACCTGTCTTGCACAGACTTTATGAAATCCAAGTCTGTTGTGGATGATTTCATAGGCAGAACCGTGACTAATTTGCAGACGATGTGCCACTTCATCAATAGTTACTCGTTTGTCTAAGAAAACCATGTTACATGCACGCACAGTGTTTTCATTTGTGGTGGTAAACGGTCATCCGGCTCCTTCGTCGTGCATAACACTTGTGCGACCATTTTTGAATTTTTCTCTATTCATTCATTGACACTCCGTTGAAGCAACACACTGTTCCCATACTGTACCGAAAGTCTTCGATGAATTTCAGCTCCTGATACACCTTCCAACAACAAAAAATAGATTACTGAACGTTGCTCTTCTTTGGTGCAAACAGAAAGCAGAGCAGCCATTGTTAACGGCAGGGCAGCGATAATGGAACTAACCTAGCAGCATCAAACCTGCACAGACATAACAACAATTAAACCATGTATGCGTTATCTACGCAACACAACAGTACTACCAACATAAACAAAAAATATAACCAAATTGCAGATAATAATTGACTTACTTGTATCATGCTGATGGGTGAATTGTGTAGGCAGGCAACGTTTGGAATATGTAAAACAAATTTTTAGGGATGTAGGATGTAGAAGGTATACCGAAATGAAACGACTAGCACTAGATAGGGAATCTTGGAGAGCTGCATCAAACCAGTCAAATGATTGAAGACAAAAAAAAATCTGTTGAAATGATAAAAACTAGATTTAATGGTGCTACTGTTCTAATTAAAACGTTCATTATAGTAAATTGAATTTTTTTTTTTAATTCAAAATTGTTATTTTATTCATTAAACCTTACATCAGACTAGCAATAGCCACAGAAACATTATTTTTTTAACTCTACTCTTTTACTTTTATGTTTTATTTTTTTACACTAAGTCTTGAAAATAATATCTTTCATTGAAATATATTTTCAAATTTATATGAGCCTGCTCACAAAATGACTCTGAGCTTGCTCACAATGTTTTCAAGACTTACTGCATGACATCTATAAAATTTTAAGTGCTTTTTTCTAAATTTCAGCACAACCATCTTTTAAGGTGTTGTACAATTTGTGGTTTATTCATATAAACTGTCTTGTTTTCACTGCTCGCAGAAAGTAGTAAATCACCATTTTTCAGTATTGAACAGTTTGGAAAATGTTCTCTGGGGAACATATCACTGAGGCTCATAATAACTTTACTGTGTGGCAAATGACACAATCATTTTGAAACCATAATGGCTAAACTTGTTTCATTAATTCTGTTAAATTTTTAACCATTTTGACAAAATGAACCTGGTTTATTTTATTTTGATGGTCTCCCACTTTAAAAAAAATATGGCCCAATTTTTTTGTGAAATGAAATTCTGTACATTATTGTCACTTTCATTGGATACAGAGGAGCGGTATAAAATATTGATGGTAGAAATTTGCTGTCCAGTGCTACCATTTTTAATTACAGCTGGGATATTATCTCTTCATCATAAAATTCTTAGTTTTACAATTTTTTTTTAATCTTTGTCACTCCTTGACTGTTAAAAATTTCTTTTTGGTGGCAAATTAAGGGGATGAATCTAACATTAAAAACTAAATTATATCTTCATCATTTCAAAAATATTCTTTTGGTTTTCAGTATTTAAAACAGCAATGTTTTACTGCTTTGTGCAAGCAAGAAATGTTCCATTTTATCATCGAAGGATTCTTGTGTTTACTTGAAAAAAGACATTAATAATGAAAAATTATCAAATTTTAAACATTTGTAAAAGCTTGTAGGCCAGTCAGTAATATTATACAGTCATCGTAAATTAAAACTTTGCAAACATTTTTTTCAAAGCGTGTAATTAAATCATTCTTAAATTTTCTTTTGGTTATAATGGGGTCAGCTGCTAGTATCATTAGTCACATTGAACCTCATTTAACTAATATGTGCATGGTCAGAAGACGACAAGACATACCTTAATGAAAGTAGCAATCATTACACTTCTGGGCAGAGGATTGTATCTGTTTTGTTACTCTCCTTATCAAAGGAATGTCTTCAATTTTGAGTGGGCCGTAACAACTTCCAATAGTGAATTTAGTAACCAAATGTACTCTGAAAGAAAAATAATCCGATCCAAAATAAAATTAAAACGAATTGTTAGGCCACTTAATGGTCATTACAGCATCATTAAAATACTTATGATTAACCCTTCTGTATCATCGTGTGTGTGGGTACATGCGCACCATCATATTATAGCATTTGTAAGAATAAAAATGTATTATAATGGTTGGTGACGTGTTACAGTTATTGTAATATACTCTGCTATACTCGAATAAAATTTCAATTATCTTACCTGTAAAATAAATACCTATTTCAAACAAAACTTTGGAAATATTAGTGGCAGAAAAAATAAATAAATAAAAAAGCGTGTGCGGAATATGAGTTACTAAATAGTTGGAGAGTTTTCACTAGTAGGATAATTACACTTTTTTGTAATTATTTGGTTTACAGCAGAAATTCTGAGAAGCAAAGATTAAATGGTTCAAATACAAGCAGTTTGGACTGTTCTACTTACATATTCTATCTTTTAGCAGGTATGGAAAGGTTAAAGTAATGTTAACAGTGATGTTAATGTCATTTTAATAATGGTAAAATAATATTAATCTAATTATTTCTTTTTCAAAAAAGAAACTTTTACATCCTTTTTTTTATAGTTCTTCATTTTGTTATAAAAGGATTTAACTGTAACTGTATTGTAATAAATATTTTTGGGAAATTTATCAAAACCAATTTGATTTTACTAATTGTCCTAGGAAGCTAGATAAAAACAGCTCTTTATAAGAGTATGATTTCCAGAAGTAAAAGTATGCAGTTTATGTTAACCCTATAAGAATTTGTTTTCAGATCATATAGTCTTAATATGCCTTCAGTTTCAATTTTTTGTGAACTTCTTTATGTTATAATTACATTTCTTTTTCAGTCATTTCATACACTGCATGTGATGTATCATGAAGCGACGGCCTGCCACGTCTCCGGTGATCTGTTAGACTTATTGTCGATTCTACTTGATCTTGCCAAATGTCTTAGAATGTATCGTGATGCAAAAGATGTCAGCAATTTATTACTCTCTTGTAAAGATTGGATGGAGTTACTGCGTAAACTTGTTACACTTTTGAATACCTATAATCCCCCTGATATGAGAAATCATTGTATAGGTAAGTCTGATTATTTTTGGTAGAGTAGAAACTTTTCAGTTCTGATAACATGGAACTGGCCTGGATCTGGGAAAGTCTGGATTATTCAGAAGTTACCTTTTGTAATTTCAGTTTCTATTGGGCCCATAATTTTTCAATATTTATTAAGCGTTTATTAATTCTTACTGTAGGTTAATCTTGCTCTGTTTCCAGTATAGAAAGTTAATAGGTTCTAAACAATCCTTTTTGGAAAATGCATTTCCACTTTACAATAATAAAGTGGATATATATACACACGCACAGAGGATTTTTTCATCTGTGTCAAACTAACATACAAAATTGGCAATAATTTAGGTCACAAAATTGACAGATTTGTTAAATCTGGGTTATGTCAGGTTTTTAATGTATTTTTAGTCACTGATCAATTTTTAGCAGGAGCACTTTGTACTCCTACCTAAATTATTTATAATTTGCGTGCACATACATGTATTGGTATAATTGACTAAAAATTGTGTTTTTCTGAATTAAGGGGTTTTTTATTTCTTTAAAAGAGTACAGTGAATCTTTATTATGGTGAAATACCTGAAATACATCAGCTTTAAATACTCTGAAAGCAAACACCAGTTACTGTAGTAACAACATTCAATAACTCCAGAACTGAAGAAAGTCCCTCAAATTTTATACTCCTTGCTGATGATGACTCTTTTTGTGACTGAAAAGACCTTTTATTTTTTGATTTCAGTTATACCAGATCAGATGTAAATCACAGGTTTACTATTAAACACGTAATTGGCTCCAGTATGATGTACAATACAGATGGCACAAACTTGTTGAAAAGCTATTTTTCTTCAGTTAAACGGTTTCCTACTCTCGGTTATAAATACTTGATTTACTGCTGCAAAACATTAGATGTCCTAAACCAAAAGAATTTTTTATAGCAGTTATTTCAGTGATGCAGTGAAATAAGGTTTTATTGAATGACTGATAAAACTAGTAGTGATTCACGTAATCGTAGAATAGTTAAACTGCTACGAACAATAATTTGTTATGTTAAAATTATAAAGAACTGGAGATTTTAATTGAATTTTTTGCAGTCAAATAACTGGAAATGACTGATTAATATAAATTTAATATTAGTCATTATCATTATTAGTTCAGTATATTACATATTAACTGCTTACCTGCTGCTACATTGCAATACAAAGTAGTAATGGCAGTGTTATCAGGGAAGTTTGCAAGTCTTTTCAAAGTACCTTAGTATAAGTTTAAAAGAAAGATCTGAAGTATAAATTTAATGAGTTTGTATTATGAAAGTTACTTATTATTTTCACTTTCAATTATTATTTGGATTTATGTTTATTTCTGCCAAAGATTTTTTTTGTATTTTAATGTTACATTCTATATTATAATTTATCTGAGTTTTATAAAAGTAGAAAGAAGTATTGTATTTTTTACGGTAGTTGTTAAACAAATCATTCTCTTACTAAGTTATAAATAATAATTAACATCATTAAAAATCTTTTATGTATTACTTTCCTTGCCTTGCTTTCAAACAATTTCCTTTTATTTAAAATATTTTTAGCACCATCAGAACAGAACTTAAGAATTCTGTATTTACCGAGTAGTATAGATGGGAACTGTATAAAAAGATTAAATCGATTATAATTTGCTGAATTTTAATTTTCCTATTTCTCATAATCCTATTAGTTATCTGTTTTGTTCTTTTAGATTTCATTAAATTTGATAAAATTACTCGATTTAATGACGTGGACATACGTCAAACAGATCAAGAAAAGCAAGAATGTTGAAGAATTTGCCGATTTGAATATTAAGTTCAATTTAAAATATTAGATGACTCTTAATGTACGTGTACTCTAGCGACAACAAATATTTTATGTTAGGATCCATAACCAAATGTTTGAAGGAGACAGTTGATGCAGGTCATTCTGAAAAATGGCATATGAGGAATGAAGCGGATGACCACTGCCTTCTTTACTGAATTGTTGTATATACTCTCACACATCAATTCACGTGATATGCAGCCCTATTCATCAAAATTATTTAACCTCTTCATCAAATTCAAGAACTTCCTGTACAATGAAATGAATATCGTTATTCTTGGAGAAAGCATTCCAGAGCTTTATATTTATTACATCTATAAGAAAGAGATAATCTGTAGTTTTTATATTTATTACATTTACGATAAACATTAGACGTTATTCTACTGTTAGCTTATGTGGTAGTTAATATTTTTCTGATGTCTTGCAGAAATTGTCTCACAATCTTTTTATTTTATATAATCTAACTTCTCTTATATATTATATTGTAGGAACAAGATTTTGATGAGTTTATTGTATAAATGTTATTATAATCATACAATTACTTTAAAGGGTTTCACAAAACAAAAATTAATATCATGCAAATTGAAAACTTAAGTAGTTTTATCTGAACGGTAAGTTGTTTAACGAATTGTTCGAGTCGGCAAAAATTTGCTGTAATACAGTAAGCGGCATGATATCACCCCGCTTGACATTGCAAATTATTTTTGTATCACTTAATTTCCGCACGAGTTATATATCATATTTTAATTCTACTTTAAGCATTTTTGCTTGTGATTTATTTATGTCATGTCTGTATCCTTCCACTTGTGAATAAACAAAATGTCTTACTGCACTCTGTGCAGATGGTTAACTCAAAGTGACTAAGGAAAATTGTATCAGTTCTCAACAGAATAATTTCTGAAGTTAAGGTCTCTTTGAAGATTTTGCTTAAATCGTTAAATCTTCCTGTAAAACAGGATGTTTTAAGCCGACCAAAAATTACATTTTATGTTCAAGGTGTTTCAAAGACTCTGGTTATGATCGGTCACACAATTTAAAAAAATTGTTAATGCCTGGGTGGAAACAAACTTGTTGATGCTTGGACGTATGCCTTCTATATTTTAAGTAAAACCCTAGATTTGGGGTTTGAAATGAAGGAAAGTATTAATGGCTTGATCTGAAATGAATGGTGATGAAAGCGATTGCAATATTACTTGAAAATTAAGTTGATGAGAAGGAAAATTCAAATTATGATAGGCTTAATACTTCTGTGTGCAACATGTGTACTTGATAATGATATAGCTAAATGAAATCGATTTACAAATCTTATTTCATCTTTTAAAAGCATTATATATTCCTTAAAATATTATTTTTGTACGACTTAAACCCTGTGTATCGGTTGTGTGGTTCTAGAAAACTTGATCTATTAATATAAACAACATATGAGGTACAAAATATATACCTCTGGTTTTATTTATTGTCATATTAGCGATTAGTAAATATATTTTAAATTACTTTTTATTTTTACGGCTAATAATTGTTAAAAGTACACCATCTCTTATCAGTCTGCTGAATGGTAAACTTTTGTGACATAAAAGTTCATTAGTTTTTACAATTTTCATGTTATTACAAACTCAACAGCAAATATTTCCTCTGTCGGTAGAAATTACATCACAGTAGCCACATTTGAACAAAGTCATTAAGCCGCACATTTTTGTAGTTTGTATTTCATCTCCTTCATTACCATTTTTATTTTTAACTACTTCATCTTTTAATGGCTCAATGAAAGCTTGGAAGGAACTGAACTGAAAAACCAATTCAAGATGAATGATAGATGGATAAGCTGTGCTTCACGATGTTAATTGTAAGTGATGGTGAATTAAGCAGAATGACTTGATCGGTTATTTTCTTAATGAATTGCTTGCATCTAAATACAAACATATTAAAGATGTTTTATTTTTTTTTTAATCCTCTACTATAATAACTGATTTTGATTTTTGTGTTGTGTATCCGTTTAATTTTTGTTTAAAGTCAGTTGCTTTTTATTTTGGATTATAAATTAATACTAAAATTAGCACTTGTGTTGTTTTTTTTCTTTAGAAGTGTTAAAAGAATTAGTGCTATTATTGCCAAATGAAGTTCTCCATGTGTTGGTACCACTTCTTTCACATTGTCATGCTGCATTTCAAGAAAGTGCTAATGCTGTTCCAATGGGACCATATTTTCCTCGTCGTGGTCACAAAATGCCTCCACTTGGCTTAAAGGCAGCTGCTAGACCTGTTCGACCCATGGTACAAATGGCTGTACCTCATAATCAACTTGATGTTGCTAAGGTTTGTAGTTTGTTTACTTCAACCTTTTTTTTGCATGTACCGATAGATTTTTTGTTGTATTTTAATTTTAAATATATTTATATATTTTAATGGATTAAGCATTTTCTTTTGAACTGATATGAATGCAAAAAATGTTATTTCTTTTCTATTTTTGAATCTTTACAAACTAGTTATACATGAAATGTTTTACCCCTTTGAGGATCAGACCTTTTTTTGAAATGGTTAAAAATATATTGCGTGCTTATATTATTGATTATTTATTAAAAAAAAACTATACAGTTTGACTATTTGTAAGCTTGTGCTAAAAAAATTATAAAATTTTGTATTACCAATATCTTTTGGCTGTTTTTTTGTGTTTTTTTTAGAAAAACTTATGCACAATCAACTGGAAATGTGTTTTATGATCATACCTTATTTGAAACTTTTTCTAAGGATTAATGAACCCAAAAAAAGAAATAAAAAACCAGAAAAATGAGTTTGAAGCGAAGTTAACTCAAAATCAAGAAAGATTTTAGTATGGGAATCATGATTTTTAGGATTGCTGTGCTGTTTTGTGTTAAACCTTAAAATTTAGTGATTTTTGGATAGAAATTGTTAAATTTTAATCAAATTTGTAAAATTAAGTTTTTTACAACTGTGTACACAAATATTACTAACATTACTAAGTTCCCGATCAATTTCACTCGGTGTTTGAAATAACACACATTTGCAGTATTATAGCAGCTCACTAATAAATATTGCTAGGAAAAAGAAAACAAAACAGTAAGTAAGATGAAACATTACTATCTGAATATCAGAAACAACTAAAAAAAAAATTATAAATGCACAATGTTTTCAGCTCATCTATGTACGATGCAACACATCAATAAGTACAGTTTCTAAAAAAAAAAAAAATTGATGTGGGTACCACATAACTTCCTTTACGCCTATTAAATTACATGTATACGTTTTTTTTTTTTTTTAATGAAAAGTACTTAAAATTTTATTTCATTAATAACTTCTGATATTTTTTTAATTATTGAATTATTATTTATTGTAAACATTTTTTTGCAATCAGAGGTTAATAAATAATTATTAATAAATCAATATATTTAAATTAAAAAAAGATGAAGTCTGATTCAAATCGGTGTGCCTTCCTCTTCTAAGGTCCAAATATTTCATTAATTAAAATTTCATTTGGCTATAACTCTGGAACCAATGAAAATAAATACCACTTATGATATATCATCGAAAAGCTCTCAATGAGGGCTTATTATTACAGTTAAGAAAAAGTCCAAAATCCAAAAAAAATTGGAGTTTGGGATTTTTTGAAAACTTTTGGTTCAGTTGATTGCAATCAAAGATGGAGATGCACAACTAGATGTTACCACAGTCGTAAATCCAAAATTTCAACATCCTGCGGCTAATTATTTTTGTGTTATGTGAGATATGTATGTATGTATGTACAGATGTTATGCCGAAAACTAGTCAAAATGGAATCAGGAATGGTCAAAATTGATATTTCCATTGAAATCTGAAAACTGAAATTTTTTGTAATCACAATGCTTCCTTTACTTTGTACAAGGAACTAAAAAAATAAGTAAAATAAAGCATTCCTTTTCACTTTGAGTAAACTATGATTCCACGGCCAACTCAAAACAATAACAAACAAAAAACATTTACGTATTACACAATTAATTGTTCTCTAAAACTGAAAACATAGACGGTCGTTAAGTTCAGAATAATAATTATTTTTGTGTACCATCTGAATATTAATTGCGATGTTACGTGCAACTTTAAACAATAACAAACATAACCTCTATCATGCGGACTGCCATGTCTACCATGACAACCAAATGTGTGATCACTACAAACATCAGTTTTTATTTCATAAAATGAAATTGACAAAAAATTGCCAGTTGGTCTTTTTAGCATAAAACTGAACCTGAAAAAAAATCGTCAATTGCTTCAAAGGGTTAATGAGTGATTGAGATTAAATTTGATTTGGCGTCAAAGAATTTTTTTTATATTCATTTTGTCAGTTGAATATGAACAGGTTCATATTTTGTTTTTAGTGACAGTATAATATTAATTTCCTTCATTAGAAAATGTAGTTTTGTCTCAGCTGATTTTAAAAACAGGTTTAGTGATCCAACATTAACTATCAGTCTGAAATGAGGAAGAGTATCAGAATCTGCGCTGTGATTTTGGTGAGGATAATAGTATGAGACCTTATATGACTTCTCGTTAGCGCATTCAAGATTGACAACTTCCAAGTTAGAAATATATGTACATAATTGAAATTTATTTACCATCCTGCCTTGGGTATTGATGAGTGGAGTGTTAGTAGCACCTTTTTGTTTTATCTGGAAGATCTGGAGTCATTTTTACATGTATAATGTTGCACATTCTAGTGTCAAAACCTATTCTTTTTAATTTGGCTGCTTCTTGTCTTCAGTAATGTGATGTTCACATGTTAAAAATTTTTGTACACTTTATAAAAGTTAATTTATTTATTATTATTTACCACTTTATTGTACATAGTCATTTTTAAATAAATTTTTAAATTATAAGTGCTCTGTTTTTATTTTTCATCCAGAAAAATAATACTTTTAATAAAATCACTGCTTAAAAAAATAGACGAAAATTTGTAATATTTTGTAAAATTACTTTTTACTAGATTACTTTCACTACTTCCAATGATAATAATTTCTTTTTTTACTGTTATTTAATTGAAATTTAATTCTAATACTGATTTGTATTAGAAATACTACTAACTCTCCTGGGGCTGGACCCACAGTTAAGCATTACACAGTCCTAGGAGGTGCCTTCGAGCTCAGGACATCCAGATTCCCGTGTCCCATCGCCCACCCACACAACACAAGCGTGGGGCAAACGACAGCTCTGCAGAGGGCTGTCCAACACCTCCCTGCTCACAGGTCCTTTTCTTCATCTCTGTCCTGCTTACAGGTCTTATCCTAGGTTTTCTTGTTAGATCTTCTTGCCTGTCGAGCATATACTCATCGATTGTGTTTCTAACCCCAAATCCTGTATTCGTCTTCTTTAGTTCTCAGGATTTCTTTTACGGCCTCACCTCTGGAATAAGCCTCCTTGTCCAGGCCAACAAATGTGTGGGAGCCCCATCCCACTCCACCAACCACTCTTCCATAGCTAACTGAAATGCTTCTGCTTTGGGCATTCCTTCATGTGTTTTTTTCAGCTGAATGACCATAAGCTTGATCAGCATAAATCCAGCAGTGACTTTGATTGCCCTGGCAGAAACTGTACGATAAGCTGAAACAGTCTTATGGCAGCCCGCCTCAACAAGGATGTTAGTTTATTTTTGTTACTCTTGATACAGAGAGCATCTGCTCAGGCAGGTATTGCTTGTAACACCACGAAGAGTACTACAGAGAGGATTATTCGTCTGATCTTAGGCCGAGGGCCCTGTCTGGTTCCCGTAACTTTGAGTAGATTGCTCATAAAGCCCTCGGCTTTCTTAATGCTTTCATTCAAGTGAACATTGAAGTGTCCGCTTCTTTCAAGGCACACGCCAAGGTACTTAACGCACCCTGATTCCATTGACCTCAATCTCTGTCTGAGAGCTTCCTGCGTCCTGTCATTACCAGACATGCAGTCTTACGTGAAGCAAGACTCATTTTTCTTTCAGTGAACCAAGCACTTACTCGTTCTATCGCATGTGTAGCAGCTACCTTTTCTACCTCATCTTCTGTGCCATTTGAGACTAGCATATCATCAGCACCGTCATCAGCATATGCAGTGATATACACATCTCCCTGTAACTCAAGTTCAAGCAGGCTCTTGTATGAGAGGTTTCACAAAAGTGGACCCAGGACAGACTTACAGAACGTCCCTCATACACCTTAAAGCCCTCCTACCCTTCTACCATCAGGATGGTCATACAATGATAGTGCAAATAATTATTTATCATGGCAACCAGATACTCGCCGATACCTTTTCTTCAGAGCGCATCAATTACCACCAGCCACAGTAAGGAGTTGAAAACTCCCCTGACATCCAAAAGCAGAATCAGGGGAATATTCCTCATCATCTTTGTTCCACTGGCACAATCCCTGGCCCATTCTAGAACATGCCTCACAGCATCTGTAGTCGATCCCCCCTCACGAACCCAAATCGGTTGGGGGAGAAATTACCAGCTGCACTGACCTCAGCCCTTACTCTTTCACATCTCATTTTTTTGTCTCATCTTTGAACTTTACAAAACATATATGTATATTTTAATTCTGGCAATATATTTTCCTTTATTTAAACTAATGATTTGGGATCGGCATGAAAAACTAACATATTAATTCACAAAAACATTGTGTATTGTTCTTCATATCTACATTAAAAGATAGACGAATAATTAAATTTCTAATTTTAAAATACGAATAATTTGATTTTGTCACATTTATTAAAATCTTATAAGCTGAAAACCACACAATAACGATCAAATCACTTTAATTAACTAACAATCACTTTATTTTATAATGTTATAAATTTTCATGTGTTAAAAAATAATATTCTATGATCAAGGAATTTGCGTAGTCTGAAAGTAGAACAGTCTTGACATTATATGGCAATAATTTATAAAAATTAGAGCCTTAAGCTGCAGAATGTCCCTCTCATATTTCTTTAATATTACAGTGCAAGTACAAAGTTACACAATCCAAATTGGAAAAAAATCATATGTAACAATTTTATTATAATAAATGTTCAAAGTGCCTTCGTTTGTCATTTGCATCTATTCAGTCATCAATACATTTCTTCATGTTAGCAGCCGCTTTTTTAATGGTTGCAGCGCTGATACGGAATATTTTAACTTCAATGATCTGTTTGAGCCGATCAGTGGTGCAAGGATTACTACTGGACACTTTTTCCTTTAAATAACCCCAAAGAAAAACATCAATGGAAGATAATTCTGGCTGCCTAGGTTCATAGACCACAGGATTTATACATGAAGAACATTGTGTTATTTGCTGTATAGGTTGTTGCATCATATTACTGCAACCAGTAATTGTAGTCATCTTTTTCTAGCAGTGCTATGAAGTAAATTGTAATCTGCTGGTAGCATTCAGATGTTACTGTTTCCATGAAATATATTAGACCTGCTATTCTCTTTTGAGAAATCATGCACCAACTTTGATCTTTCCTAAATGCAATATAGATTTCTGGATATTTTAGTGTTCTGTGCACTCCAGTATTGGTTGTTTTGGCTGTTTACTAGCAGATGAAACCGTGCCTTATCGCTAAAATAATTTTATCAGAGATCCATATGAATTTTTTTCTGCGATTAGGTACTTGCAGTTCCTGCACAATGTTAATATAGTACAGATGTAATTTTAATTTCTTTCTGGCTTTGTAAACACAACTATAACAATTCCGGTCTGCTGAGGTAAAGGTTCTTATTGACTTTCAAGGTAATCATTCAAAGGATATACAAACACGTTATAAATATTCATCATTTAACATTGTTGGCTGGCTGACTTGTTGGAACATAACTGTGAAAAGCTCTTATTTCTGGGACTGTTGTGGTTACCTGATAACGAGAACAGTTATCATTCAGTTTCTTGAACATTTTTATTAGAACAGAAAATAAATGTTATATTTTTAATATTGTCTTTTCAGTAATTTTATATTTCAGAAGGTGTAACAATTTGATTGTTGACTGTCCTTTGAAGGCTAACGGTCCTTTTTACAGTTTCACCAATGGTCCTTTTCCAGGCAAAAAATGCCGTTCAGATGTGATTTTAAAATCTTCTTGATGGTAGCACAAATTTATGAAATTTTTTTGGTTTTGTACTGCGGCATTAGTTTATGACCAGAATATAATGAACTTCATCCTGTATCGCAAAAGGAAAATTTTTAGAGAAGCCTCACATTACAATACATTTACCCTCCAACAAGTTTTCCTTTTTAATCTTGATGAAATTAGCCTGTTTCTTTGCAACAAAATGATGCTTTTTTAGATTATTTAAATTTTGAGAAAGTTTATCTAAGTACTCTTGAAATGAAAGGATTTGAGTAGTTAGTTCACAACGGTCCACAGAAATCCATTGTTTGAAGGTAATTTCAGAATCAAAATCATCCCAGTTCTCTTGCAGTAATCTGAGCACTTCATTAGTGCCTGGACATTTTTCACTGACAGCATGCACGTTTCATTTTCTATATCGCATACCATGGTTGAAAGGAAAATTTTATAATCAAATTTCTTTTTTAGAGCAGATAACATGAGTTTACATTTTGGTGGGAGACACACACACAAACAGAATGAGTACCTGACCCACCAGCCAGAACACAAAATTTAGGTCTTGAATCAGCTAATTTTTAAAATATATTTTTCTTTGAAGGTTGTGTACAATTCTTTTAAGTTACATAAGATAAGCCTTTTTTGAATATTAATTTTCTTCCCATCAGTATGTTATACAGAGACACAATCCTTCTTACCTGGCATCATTCAGCTGTGCTCATCATTCTGGTAAAAATCTTGGACACATTTAATAACATTTTCATCAATTACGCGAGTGGGTTTCTTTTTGCAGATTTGTGGCAAAACTCCACTTGTTGTATTTAATTGTTTGGATTGATGGGCTAAATACTGATTAACACTAAACACATTTTGAATGCTCCAGCTGCTTGGTAATAAACTTAAAATATTAACCTTTTCCTGGGTTGATGTAACTGTTTTCATTTTATTGTTTATTATAATGATTAAATCTTCATATCCCTACCTAAATCAGCATAATTTCGTGTTACTAAACTGGTTTCTTCTGTAGAAATATTTAAATCAAAGGAATCGTTTAATTTACTGGTAACTGACTCGGCTGTTTTTGTAACTTTATTTTTTTAAATTGGTTCCTTTGCGCTGCTCGATAATTTTTGAACCTTAACAGGAGAAATGTCAAGTGCTGAACAAGCTTTATTCACGAACTTGACTATAACACTTTAAGGATCAAATATATCTTGACATTCCAGTTCGCTTTCTGTATCATCTTGTGGTTTTTATATTTTGTTTAAGCATTTTGTACACAGTGCTCTGCCTGGAATTAATTTTAAATTTGGATTTCTTGTTGAAATTGTCAAAGATATTTTTCGAAGAGATTTCTTAACCGGTTTAGTGTGACAACTAAATGGGTCAGAGCAACTTTTTCCATTAGTATGAAAATATTTATCTAAATATTCAGTTTTATGAAAAGTACAGATATTTTTTGTTTCAGTGCATCCATTTCTAAAAGATGTCAGTCTATTTGCTGTTCAGTAAACTCTAAAATATTGTGCAATATTGAAGATCTATTGTGACACTGTTTCAGTGTAAATGTCAGTTGAACACTCCATAATCTGTTTTTTATAAAATGCAAGGGTTCTTGCAATAACAATACAAAACTACCAATTGCACCTCACTTTGTCTTATCCTAGTTTCTCTACAGCAAAAGTAAAAATTTCTCTAATTAATAAAATTAAAATTAAAAGATATCACATAAAAGGGAAGTTCACTGCTAATAAAAGTACTTTATAAATAAGTGTACATTATCTAACCACAGCATTAATACTAATAACAATGCAACATATCACATTGAAATCAAAACAGTAACTGAGTCTTTTACAATGTTTACATTCAGGAATACGCAAACATTCATGTCCATGCATGTCTATTCACTTTTGTGTTTAAATATGAGTTTGTGTTTATGAATCGTACTTTAAGTAGCAAACTATCTAGAATATAAGCTATTTCGTTATAGACATAAAAATATTTTGTATAGTAGGCTTACATTATTATCTGAAAAAATACAAGCAGTGAATTTTTTGGACACATTGTTAACAGTTAGAAGAAACAGTGTTTTTAGCGGTTTTGATGGCTTCATTACTAACTCTTTTGAGTAACGAAATGAATTTTATATGGTTTAAAGTGCATCATAAAGAGTACTTACTGCTTTAAAAATTTCATATTTTTTCCACCTATCTCACGTGGCTTTTGGGCCCAAAAAATGAGAAATTTTCAAAATCTTACGATTTGGTGCCCATTTTTTAAAGGGTCCTTTTTGAAGGACCCTCAGTAACAGTCTAATTTTTTGTATAAGTACTAATAGTATCTAAGAATTAAAAGATAAAAAATAGACCTGTTACCCTAAGCCCTTCATTATTTATTTTGGGCCAAAATTTGAAAAAAAACAATTTGTAAACATAACTTCAGTAAGCATTACAAGATTTGGTTATGTAACAAAGTGAATTTTGAATACAATCAGATGAAGTTCCATCTTTACTGTTTCCAAAAAGCTGTTTTTGACCCTCTGTACAGCGTAAAATAAGAATGCTACAGCCCATGGAAAAAGTTACGAAAATGGCTGTTTTTACCTGTTGGCGACTTAGAAAATAGTCTATTACCATAGAAAATTTTTTTTTTAAATATAAAAAAGTATTTTTTGGCCATTACAATGGGGTAGTTGTGTGACAAATATCATCAAAATCAAGAATAGTGATGCAAAAAACATTTGAAAATTTGTTGAATTAAAATGGAATACCCCAGGAATGTCGTCTGTTACTGTTAAAAAGCAGAATCACTTTGAAACTATACTTCGATAAATCTGTAAAAACAATCACTCTTTAGGTTTACGAGCTTATCCAAATCATAATAAAAAAGTTATTTCTTTCCCTACAAAAATCAGATTTTTTTTCTGAGAAATATCTCTGATGGTTACAGAACATGAAATTTTATATCTGTTTGAAGTACTTTTGAACCTTGAAATCTTGATTTTAAAAGTTTAGCATAATTTTTAGATAACTATAAAATGCAGTTCATTGGATTATACCTTAATGTCTCTATCATTATTGTCTTTTTTTTATAATACTCATTTCCTTGTGACTCAGTCTAAATGTTTCTGGAATCTTGGAATTGCACAATGGGAATGTCGGTATAATATTGTATGCTTAGATTTCACCGAAGTTTCAGATATGTTGGTTGTACAAAAATAGCAGCCAGTATTTTGATATTTTGGCTCACCATACTACAGGAACCAAATGGTTTTCCTTTAATCTGCCTTTTCATCATCCTCTAATACAGACTGAATGGAGTAAGACCCATGTCTTTGTTTTGTCACATATTTTTTAGCCAAACCATAATCGTTAATGTTTTTTTATTTGATTGTGCACATTTTATATCCCTACTAATATAAATATGTGGTAAGTAACTTACCACTGATATAAATGAAATTTGTAACAGTATTTTTACACTTACAAGATTATGAAATTTTATTTTTCAAACACAATTACCTATCTGAATTTCAATTCAATGTAATTACCACTTTAAAATAAATTAAAAAATACCACAAAAAGTATGAACATAACAAATCAGTTTGTGCATGGATGTATCAAACTTGTTTATGGGCACTTCGTTAAAAGAGTATGATTATGTTATTAACAAATATTTACATTTCTTTTACATTTATAAGTGCTTAACAATGATTAAAAATGTTTTAACTAAAATACAAATTCATAAAATTAACTAACAGTATAATTTACAAAATATATATACGAGAGTATATATATGTATATATAGATATATATATATTTTTTTTCTATTTTATAAAAACATTTAACTTATCATGGTTTCCACAGGCAGGAAAAGTCAGGAATTTTTAGAAAAACCAGACAAAGTCAGGAAAAATTGCAAAAAATTTCAGAGAATTGCATTTTTGTTACCAAATTAAGATTATGTTATTAATGAGTATTTTTTTAAGTAATGCCAAAATATATTTGATATACTTTCCCAGCATCAGAAAGTGGCCACCCCATCTCCCAGCACATTGCAACTATGTGCATCAAGCAGCCATTAAGATGACTTGTTCATACTAGCATTCCCTAATTATTCTTTTATATTAAAGGAGGAATTAGCTAATGATTGTATTAAATCTTATTTTATAATCGTCGCAGTTAATTTTTTCACTGCTGAAATTTTAATGAAAAGTTACCGTTGAAATATTTAAAGGTTGTTAACGGTTTTCTTGGAATTTCTCTCTAACCTCCATAAATTTTTTTTTGTATTTTAAGTAATTAATTGCTTTTTAATGGCATCTAAAAAGACTCTGTTTAATGACCAGCGGTTAGATATAAACTTATATCCAGAATTCAGTCGGTAGAGATGTGTATCAAGCTTTTTGTGATGCGTATAAAAAAACAATTTGGACTGGGCAATATGAGCCGACAGTGACTTCACAAAGTAAAGGAAAGAAACGTAATGAAATAATTAAGATAAGGAATTCCCAGCCTTCTCTGAACATTTTTTTTTCTCCCAGTGGTACTTCAACTCAGCAGACTACAAATTTGATCAACAGTTGTGATATATCAGTGTTCTTTGCCAATCTTCTGGTTAGAGTAATATCATTTCAGCAGTAAATGATATATTTGAATCCTCAACTTGATTTATAAAAATGATAACACAATTATTTCTTTTTGTTATAAAGATGATGTTTTTAAGGGAAAGATTATGCAGGTTCTCAATGTTGTACAAAATTAGTTATCCTTAAGTTCAGGTGAATGTATTGGGTGTAACTTTTAAAATTATGTTTCCTGGTAGTTAAATAGCGTCAAAATTTCAGCTTGGAGCTAGTAAATGCTCTTATGTCATTAATCATGGCTTTGTGCCATTCATTGACATCATTCCACAAATATTTTTGAATAATAATGACCAAATATTTTTCAAGTAAATGTTAATAACATTTAAGAGAGGCCTGAATTATTCATGCAAGGTGATTTGTTTTCTGTGCAGAATAAGGTATTCTATTCTAGTTTTCTTATCTGTATTACTTTAAGTCACAGTGATTTTAGTTTTACTTTAACTTGTGGTCATAGATATATTTTCTGTTAAATTGAAATATATGTTTCTTAACAGTTTTACCCAAACTGAGTTATTAAATATTGTTTTTGTTTGCTTTGCAAAATAATGTAGGCTAGTTTTTGTGAAAAAGTTTTAGTGATCTTAGGTGTGAGCCAATTATTTAAAAAAATTGCTTTAGTTAGTTTTTATTTCTTATCTGTGTTAGTTTTAGTTACTATGATTTTCATTTTTATGCAAGAAACTTATTAATTATTATAGTTTTTATTTTGTACTCTGCAGTGTAATTTACAAAAACAATTTATCCCAAAAAAATAGCCTAATTTTAAATGTATATTGTAAAAAATCATTAAAGAATAAACTTTAAAAATGAATGTAATCATAAGTAATAAAAAAAAAAAAAGAGTGAGTTGGGCAGTTGTGGGGATGGCTGTGGCTGCAAAAAAATAAAATATCTATATATTTTGTGAAGTAAACGGCAATGGAATAACATGAGAGTCAGGAAATTTTTACTTAATTGGTTTGAAAAATTCACAAAAATCGAAAATAAAAATTCGGTAGAAACCCTGCTTTAATTTTTTTTAAATGAAAGATGAAAAATTGTGACTTCAGATTACATTTTAATGTCATTCAGTTCTTATATCATACGTTAACAATAATTTTGTTTATCACTGTATGAAATAAAACATCTTTTACAGTTAATTTGATTATCAATAATTATTTAAGCAAGTGGCAGCATTTTCAATTACTTCAGTTGTCTGAAAAATTGTACTGCATATACAGCTTGAATTAATACAGCATTTTAATTATTTCTGATTGGAATTTTTATTAAAATTAATATTTTAATCATCTGCCGATTAAATTACCTAAAAAATTCAACAAAAAAGTTAAATTTGGTTTATTAAATGTATACGGTTTTATAATGTACGATATGATTGATCGTAAATTATTCACTGCATTTTAGGTAATAAAAAAATAATATCAAAGTTCCACATGACCACCTTTTGTGACATTTAAAATGTCTAAATGATATTCAATTTCACGCCACACATTATGAAAAATATTGAGTTATTCCATTATTACATCTTCAATTCTTTTTAGTTCGTTGATGTTGACAACCTTTATTGTGTACACCTTGTTTTTGTTTTGATAAACCTTCAAAATAAAAAATTAATTGGCATAATGTCAGGGGATTGAGGTGGCCAGGGAATCAGTCCATTACAATCATTCCAATGTCGAAGGAATTGTTCATGTAGGTAGTCCCTAACATCTAAATCCCAGTCTGACGGTGCACCATCTTGTTAGAAATAAACAATGCATTGCCATTGTTCAGTTTGTGTTTCAGCAAACTCATGTAACATGTCTAGGTAACTAATACTAATAATTGTTGGTACCGCAAAGAAGAACGGTTCGATAACTTTATAAGTTATCAACACACACTAAACATTAATTTTTGAGTTGTCATGTTGTGTTTAACAGACGACATAAGGATTCTCACAACCTCAAATCTGACAGTTATATCATTAGTGTGGCCAGAAACATGAAAGATAGCTTCTTCAGAGAAGAATAATTTTTCTAAAAACGCATTATATATGTTCACTATCAAAAATTTTAAAGGCTTAATTATAACAGCATGGTTTATCCTCATCTTCAATTGCATTCACCAACTAAATGTTATATGTATGAAATTTTAGGTGCATGTGTAGAACCTTCATGATTGTTGATTGTGGTATCCCTTGTTTTAAATTCACATGTTGAGTAAATTTACCCGGGCTTCTCGGAAAAGTTTCTCTCACTCGATCCACAATTTCCTCGGAGATGGGTAGGTCTGCCAGCATCTTTTTTCATGTATTATCTTCCCTGTAAACCTTAAGACTGCAGATACAGATGTTTAATAAATTTTTATTAGGAGGATCATGGTCGTATTCTCAGAAAAGAACAGTAATAACAGATCCGCTTTCTTAAAACCATAGTTCATACATTGGTTTCTCCTGTACCGTAGCCATTGCTCAACTGATGATCTCCCTATTGTTACATCATGGGCCGTGTTCATTCAAGGTCATCAGTAACATTGGTTTCTACAGTAATATTTAGAAAAAAGTTTACGTGCACTATATTGCTTTGTACATTTTTTATTAACCCCTAAAATCTGTTGAATAACTTGTGTTCACTCTGTACAATAATTATACTTGTACTTCATGTTAGAGCTGGTGCCTGAAATTCAACACTCGGTTCATATTTTATCTTTGAGATTTCGAACTCTCAAAAGTCGTAAGTTCCCAAACTCAAGTTTTGGATCTCCAAAATGTTAGCAATATATGTCATACACAGATGACAATCTTAGTTAAAACTTCCATTAATTGACGAAGAGCCAAATAATGAAAGGTCACAAAAGTTAGGAGCTGTTCATTCTAAATGACAACTCTTGAGAGTTATTTCTTCCTTATGCTGTGTGTGTATTATAATGTAACAAGACAAAATTTGTTTTAAATTTTTGTTCTGTTTTCTCTACTTTTTTGTGAAATATCTTGAAATACTTAAATATCATCAAACTTGTCTGCATTGACTTTTGGCAGTGAATGAGCCCACTGTAGATATGTAGTGAAATTTTTCTGTTTATCAAATTTCTAGGTATCTCTAATATAAAATGAAAAAAAATCACATCCAATAATTGTTTAGAATCAGCAAAGTTATTTTTGAGTTCAATTTCTTAAAAAATATATTAACCTAATCCATATTAAAAACGGTTTTCTCTGCAGAGTTTCAATCTTTTACTTCTAGTGTAACTTTCTGGGATAACTTAAATCATAGTGAACATGAATTAAAAATTAAAAAACAAGCCTCAGGGCTTTATCTCCAACTGAACATTATATTCATTGTATTTCTGTTGAAAGGTCATTGTAGATTTAAACATATTATAAAAATGTTAAAAAATAAATTTAAAAAATGAAGAGAATACTTGTACCATTTCATGCTACTATTGATGTTAAAATAGTCTGTTGTCTTCCATAGAATCACTAAAAGTTTTCTAAAGTTAAAATGGAATCGAACAGCTTTTTCACACTTGATTCTTTCTACACTTTGAATGTTAAATTTACGAGGGTAAGTCGATTATTATCCGCAATGTAGTAATAAATTTTATTGCCATACAAATAGAAAACTTACATGCACATCATTTTTCAATATAATCCCGTTGCATTTCAACGCACTTGGTCTATCGTTGCAGAAGCTTCCTGATGCCCTCATAAAAGAAGGTTTTCAGTTGAGCTGCGATTTAGGAATGCACCGCTTCTTTCACCGTTTCATCCAAGGTAAATCAACAGCCCCTTAATGCCTCTTTGAGTGGACCAGACAAATGGTAGTCAGAAGGGGGCAAGATCAGGACTATACGGAGGACAAGCCGGTACGTCAAAGTTGAGTTTCTGGAGCGTTTCAGCCATGTGGGCAGCAGTATGTGGACGAACATTGTCGTGCAACAACACAACACCTTTCGACAGCAGTCCTCAGCATTTGCTTTAAATTGCAGGCTTTAGTTTGGCAGTAAGCATCTCACTGTAACGGGCATTGTTTATTGTCATGCCCCTTTCTTCATAATGTTCCAGTACTGGGCTTTGTGAGTCCCAAAAAACCGTAGTCAGTTTTCCTGTTCATTGTTGACTCTTGAACTTTTTTTTGCAGGGCGAATTTGGACGTTTCCATTCCGTACTCTGCCGTTTACTCTCCGGCTTGTAATGATGGATCCGTGTTTCGTCACCGGTGATGATTCTGTCTAAGAAGATTCGTTACCATAATGATCTAAATGTTTTTGGCAGATGTTCAAGTGCATTTGTTTATGCAATTGTGTAAGTTGTTTTGGGACCTGTCTTGCACAGACTTTATGAAACCAAACTGCTGTGGATGATTTCGTAGGCAGAACTGTGACTAATTTGCAGACGATGTGCCGCTTCATCAATAGTTACTTGTCTGTCTAAGAAAACCATGTCGCGTGAATGCTGAATGTTTTCCTCATTTGTGGCGGTAAACAGTCGTCCAGCTCCTTCGTCGTATGTAACACTTGTGCGACCGTTTTTGAATTTTTCAATCCATTTGTAGACACTCCGTTGCAGCAACACACTGTTCCTGTACTGTACCAAAAGTCTTCGGTGAATTTCGGCCCCTGATACACCTTCCGACTACAAAAAACGGATCGCTGAACGTTGCTCTTCTTTGGTGCAAACAGAAAGCAAAGCAGCCATGGTTAACAGCAGGGCAGCGTAATGGAACTAACCTAGCCGCATCAAACCTGCACAGACATAACAACAATTAAACCACGCATGCGTCATCTTCGCAACACGACAGTACTACCAATATAAACAAAAATTTAACTAAATTGCAGATAATAATTGACTTATCCTTGTAGCTCTATATTAAAAATTATGAATTAAATATTAATAAAAATGTTATTTTTAAAAGTCGTTATTACCTATTTTATTACTTTTTAGCTTGAGTATTGGTGTTTAAATTTTACTTTTCATTAAATTGTTTAAATACTTAACTTAAGCATTAATGTATTATTTAGTTAATAAATAATTCTCTTCTAATCTAACTATCTCTCATGACACTGATTTGATTTGTGTTATTAATGTAATTTAATTAATTATATTAGTAACAGAAAATAATAAATTACTAAAAATATTGTAATAGTACTAAAACATATTAGTAGTATTTGTTAGTAATTTAATTAGGTTATTAATGTAATGTCCTTTTTGCAGGGAGTGGATCCAGATTATGACCAGGCGTTGATTATATTCTACACACCCTATCACAGTTTCATTGATGTAATGTGCAGATTGGCAATCAACAATGATTGTATGACAGAAGCCTTGGTGAATCTCAGTGCAATGGTTGGCTTTGAAGGTGTTCCTCTTCACCTTACATTTTTCCCAAAACTTTGGTTGGATATCCATCATGCTCAGGTCAGTACCTACTTTACAGTCATCACTTTTACGCGTGTATTATGGCGATTAAAACATTAAATTGTAGTCGTTTAATTTTATTTTTTTAGTTTATAATAACAGCGATCAACAGATTCTGTTTTACCCGATCGGCATCTCAGCTCCAGATTGAACCTTTTACATAACTACTGTATAAGACAAAATTGGAGAGTCACCTCTTCAAAGCGCATAGCAAAGAAGTAAAGTCAAACTCTAAAAGTTTTCATTTCAGGATTGTGTACTGCCCATACAAGGGCAGATAAAATTTAAAAAATAGAAGTTTTTCAATTCTCAGTTCTTTTAATTTAGTTTTTTTAGAAACTGAACTAATTCGGTAGCGACTTCATAAGGTTGAAATTTAAAGAATTAATAAGAAAGTATTAATAATTATTCTTTTTTTTTAAGTTTACTTCATTTTAGTTGTTTTATTTTAAATATGTGTTGGGCTATAAAAACATTTCTGTATAAAAGAAAACTGAATTATTTGCATGAAACTAAAAGATGAGAAACCTACGTATTAATGAAAATAAGAAAAGGAATACTGAGAAGCTATATTAGACTGCTATAAGTTTGAGTTATAGCTCCTCTGAAATGTTAAAATGCGTATTATTTTTTTCACTGTATTTTTGAAAGTAAATTTTATAAATTTTCACTTAAAATATTTATGTTATCAGAATGACAAAAGATTTTTAAATATTACCCGGTTGTCTATGTAGATGTAATTTTACGTATTAGCTCAAATATTACTCGAAACAATTTTTTTTTTTTACTCTCCAGATATTGAAGAGCCACTCAAACAAAACAAGCTCAGGCTGGTTAGGGAAAAATCTCATCCACCTCCAGAATTATATGGCAAGTGGAGATACTTGACTGTATTATAAACAATTACAAACTATTGTGCCAGACTGGCAAGTCAAGTTTATTAAGTATAATTTTAAATCGTTTTTAGATCACAAGATATTTGTCAGTCTGACTCAGACTGTTATGTTTGGTTTCTATAAATATTATTAATTAGTATTCACATTCTTGAAAACTGAAATAATTTATAATATTTTATGCTTTTATTGTTTTGTATTTCATATTTTTTTTATTTTACAATTTCACAGTCGATGTCACATTATAATCGAATGAGAATCACAATATAAGAAGTACTGAATGAATATCAAGAGCCCATGAGTTTATTTGGATATTGTTGTAAAACGTTTTTACAGGGATTAAAACCTATGCTCTCTTGTGATTCTGAATATGTTTAGATCATTGAAATCTATCATTGTTAAAGTTTGATTGGTCATTAAAATGCTAATGTTACATTTTTTGATAAAGACATACAATTTCAGTTGTTTTTTGTTAAAAAAAGTAAGACAAAACATTCCCTTTTTTCTGTTATTACAATTACAAATTTTGTAAAATTGTTAATTACATTAAAGCTTTTAGGTTTATTTTTTTAACTTCAGGTAGGGACTTAGCCAGGCTAGTGGAAGTGATACACCACATCAGGGCCTCGAATAGCCCCCCCCCCCCCAATAAAGTTGGGATTCCTGTTCAAAAAGATTTTGAAGGTATCCCGTAGTAAAAAACTTCTATAACACATTACACTCTACAAAGTATTTAATTAAGGTTATTTCTTATTGTTGCAATTGCATGTGAAAGAATTATTGCAAAGGAACAAAGAATATACTGGCGCAACAAAGGTTGTGTGAGAGGGGGATTCGCATCACATCTGTTGTGTTGTCATCTGTATGTTTATGCGCTTGGCAATCAGCTGGGCTACTTGTCCAACCGTGATGCAAACTATGCATACCCATAGTTTTTTTACGTCTAGCCTTCCTGATGTTCCTTTAAGAATGGCTAAAACTGAAAGATCATTTTCTAAATTAAAGCCGATCATAAATTACCTTAGAAGTTCTGCGACTATGCGGTTTGGCTCTATTGTCAGCAGAAAATGAAAGGGCGTGAAAGATTAACATTGACAAAAGTCATTGGTATCTCTGCTGATATGAAATCAAGAAAGGAAATCTTCAACTTTAATTAATCTTTTTTTCACTGTTGAATAAATAGTTTATTTCCCTGTTATCAAGAAAAGTTGGACTTAAGTTTTATAAATCTTAGTCTTGGTTTTTATTACTTTACATTGATCTTTTTAAAAGAATTTTACATTTACTACATAATGCGTATTACTGACATATCTAAATAGTATTTAAGTTATTCAATTTTTTGAATTTAAGTTGTTTAATTTTATAAAAATTCCACTTAATTTATCCATGTAAGACCAAGCTATTTTTATTTTGAAAAGCCTATTAATATTTTAGTTTTGTTGAACCTAAGTCCTAAATAATACCTGTTCTGATCCTGTTGATCTTATTGTAATGATAAGCGAGTACCTAATGTTTCAGACAAATAAAAAGTTAATCGGACAATATCTCACTCATTATGTGATGCCATTGTTCTTCACATTTGTTAAACCAAGTATTACGCATGCGTAATTGTTTATGTATTGTTAAATTTAATGTATAATAAATGCATATATAAATTAGATTTAAAACTCCTTAATTCACGTTTGGCAATTGCAGTTAGGGGCCCCATTTGCACATTCTGCAATGAGGCCTCCAAGAACCTAGCTACACCACTGACTTCAGCATAATTCTGAAATCTTTATAAAACCTGGATTTTTGCTAATAGAGGTATTTATGTGAATGAACAGCAGTTTCCTGATTGTTGTTTTGCTCTGTAAACGTAGTATTTTAAATAATTTCAATCGCTTTTGTTTAGTAAAATTATTATTTTCACTCTTCTAGGGTTTAAAAATATATACAAAAATTCTGTCTGTGAAGTAAGGAAGAATAATTTTTAACAAATTGCATATAGATATGTAAAAATAGTGTTGTTATCCACTATTTTCATTTAATAAATAACTTAACATCTGTGCTTTTGGTGGATGATTCCAGATCCAACTCTCATTCAGGCTTGGCATTTTTACGGTCTACAGCATTTGTTTCTCATCCATCATGAGAATAGAAAAGTATCTTATCGTCATATGATTATATAATCCTCCCTGTAGTTGATAGTGAAATTGTCACTTATAGGGCTGAATATCACCTTTATCTCAATGAGTTTATTATGCTGATGTACTGCAGTAATCCAGTTATATGAAGAATGGCAATGGGAAACCACTTCACTTTGAATGACAATCGGAAGCCCTCACTTTTCTTATTAACCTGATATGGATGCTTGTTATTTTTGAGAATGACTGCCACTTTTAGAGGGATGACATCTCTCATGTCAAATCATTTACAATTGTTTGTTTTAAGCATTATTAGAGGGTAAAATGTAATGGACACTGGAACAAGAAAATAAATTGTCACAAATCGATTGGTGCTGCTGTCTTGTAGTTTCATTTCCCTGTCGCTAACATTCTAAAAACTTGTTAACCTATGCCCTCTCGCTTTTCTATTAGTTGCAGTCGTTATGGAGTCGAGTTTGCCTGGTATGTCAATGCACCTCAAACAATGTTCATGATTAAATTTTTAACAGCAGAAAAGTGAAAGTTAGTGGCATTCATCATCGCCTAATAGCCCGGTCATGGTGATGGAACTGTTCAGTCAGCAGTTCCATCACCTAACAAACAGCTTCTGAAACATTATCATGATGAGGGAGATGACTTCCTTTTCAATATTGTGATGGGAGACAAAACTCAGGTGCATTATTATAGCTCAGAAGAAATATGGCAGAACAGGAATACTGGCACTATGGTTTGCTGCAACCGTAAAAAATCAAAATACAATCACCTGCAAAAGAATTCTCTTGACACTTCTGGAATTCCAAACGTGTACATGATTGACTACCTGGAAGCCAAATTGATTATAAATTGTACACGACACATAGAGACATTAAAACACCTTGACGATGTGTGTCATGTTTGTTTCACTTGCTAACTCCTTTCATTTGAGAGTTATAAACTGTTGTTTATTATATTTCAGCTACTCCTTATATATTGGAAATAGCTTATTTTTAATTTTAAACTGCATTTTGAAAACTAATAAAGTTGTTTAATAAATTATAACAAAAAATATATTATTTTTATTATGTGAATGTAATGTACTTTAAATTTGATTCTTATTCCTATCTTTCATTTTTCATAGATTTTCGATCAAATAATTTTATTTCATTTCAGAATGTCGATAGAAAATACATAACAATGCTAACAAATAGCAGTTATTTTGTCGATTATGTGGAAGCCATCTTACTGGATGAGAGACCTTCCCTTAATATTAGCATCATTTATGATTTTCTTGTTACATATTTTCCAAAGGTCAGTTATTACAATAATTACAGTAAGTAGTTAATGGTATTGTACTCATGATTTAGATTGTTTTTATGATAGCTGTTTGTGTTATTTATAATGTTTTTTATAAATTTTCATGTATTTTTAAGATTATTTTCTCATGCTATCGTGCAACACAAACCTGAATTCAGCCTTACTGCATAGCAAAATTAATAACCGCTTAGATACTTTAAATCAAAAACAGAAATCAACATTAAAGAAATTTGTATTAATTAAATCTCCTGAAAGCACGCAAAAGAAATTATAATTATTTTACATATTCTGCCAAAGAATAAAGAAAGGGTAATGGGGAGGCTATCACTTCTCAAAAAAAAAGTTTCTATTTCATTTGAATGTGTTTAATAATATATACCCAAAATAATTTGGTGTTCTCACAGATGTTAAATCTCTGCTAGAAATACACGATAGGATAGAGATATATATAGTAATTAACAAATAATTGAAACCTTTGTCTGTCTTTAAGTAGAAACCACTTCTGGGTTTAAATCCCAGACATGCTTGGCATATTTAACTTATTGAAAATTCCATTTTTCATTATTAAAAAAGAGCGTAGAAAGTGGTAATCATGTAAGTCTGTAATCCCTAAGAAGCACCCTAGAAAAAACCTGAAGCAACCTGAAAAAAATATTTTACTACGTTTCTAGTTAATGACAAAAACTTTGATCTGTTTCTCCTTTTTTATATTACTGCAAAAAAAATGAATATAATGTATTAACTTACAGGAAAGGGTTTGCAACTTATTTATAATTTGAAGTACTGAACACCAAAATAGTTTGCTGCTGTGGTCCATACAAAAATCAGCTTAAACCATATTACTTTATGATAAACTGTATACAGCAGATAAAATTTTGCATACTATATGTATTATTCAATTAATCATTTGGTTCTTTATTAATCCAATTCAAGTTAAAAAGTAGCAATAAAAATTGCAGTTAATAGACACATTGCTTAATGAGTTGGTTGATTCCATTGAATGTTCTTCCCAATGTCACATAGTTTACATGTTCAGCCTACTGTTCAGATTTACTATATTTATTCTTGGAGTACATGCTGTTTCCATAATGTTATATCATGTCACATGTTTTTGCCAAATTTTAGTATGCTGTGATTCAGCTTGTATTCTCATGTACTATCTTGTACATTCACCACACAACCAATAATTGTGGATATTCATGCATCTGTCTGTATTCTTAGCAAGTACAATACATATGTCAGTATCTGCTGGATTCCTACATGACTAGAGTTGATGTACCCTTCTAAGGAAGCATGTACTCAGCTGTCCATCATCAAACATTATAACTATTTTGATTATGTATGCTTTCTGATACTTTGTTTGAAGAAAGCTTGGCAGAATGAGTGGTTAAAAGTTTTTTAATTTTTTATTTTACCAGTTTGATGCTATTCACAACTACTTTTTGTTCCATGCTAATCTTTTAACTTCAGGATAAGTATTATATTTTTACCCCATGACTTTTTTTTTGTATAAATTGAACTATTTTTTCTATTTTTATGTCTTACACATCTCTTTGTTAACAAATTTACTAAACTTGGATGGCCTAATATATGATCCAGAAATCTAGTTTGCCTCTTTACAGCATTCTGCCAAAAGTTTCTCATATTCAACTTAAGACCATTTCATGTTATTTATCAACCACCTTTATTCTTTTTTAACTCTGTATTCCAAAGGTTTCTGTTATTTTACTTTACTTTCTTGTCTTTGTTTTTCTACAGAAAAACGTGACACTACCTATTGATATTTTTAAGAATATATTTAATTCTTAAATTTACGTTTGATACTAATTAATTTAGCTCTTCTTTTTTATGCCAGTTTCCTTTTTGTATATACCAGACTTTGTGTTTTATCCTCTATGCTTGATACTATTTGATAACTGAACACATTTTATCATTTATTATTTCCCTTATTTTAATTAACTCATTAATCTTTGCTAAAAAAAAACAATGTGTTTTTTTGCAGATCTTAGCATTTTTATTTATTCTCCTTTTTTTCAAAACTTTTTCAATATTTAAAGTACTTATTCTACATCCAATTTGAAAAGGAGATGAAGAATATTACTTTCTTGTAACACTCCTTTTTGAACTCGAGCTTGTTTATTTTAATCTTAGATCTGTGCTATCTGGTTTGCATACAGATCACATATAAATCTTCTTTCCCTGCATTTTAGTGTAACTTTACTTAAATTTTTAAAATATTTTCTTCCATTCCATATTGTCAAACGCCTTCAGATTTGCAAAATGCCATCTGGTAGTGGCTTTTTCCTCTTATACCTACCTTCCAAGATTAGTCTGAGGGTCAGGTCTGTTTGAGAGCTCCCTTGTACAGATGCTCTTCCTGAAATCAAAGTGGTATTAATCTAATGTACCTTCTGTTACACATAGCATAATAAGTACTTTGTACAAGTTAGATGTTAGTGTATGAATAGTTATTACACATGAATATTTTCACGGTATAAATAAATATTGAAAAGTATTTAGTATATGCTGTGAAAGGATGTTAATCATTACTTTCAATGATAATAAATAACAATTCATCATGATCACAGTTTCGTGTACAATTTAGGTTCACAATATTTTTTTAGTAATCCCATGTCATGATATTTTAATTTTTAAAGTTTAAAAATATCGATATTACACTTATGAGCCATGCAGAAAGCTTTTTGTACCGCTTTATTTGTTGCAAGTGTCAACTGGATTTCTTCCTCTCACTCTCTTGAGTGAGAAGGAGAGTTTCCTTCCCCCTCAAGAGAGGGGAAGGAAACTATTATGGTTGAAATTTCTTTGACCTTAAAAAAAGAATGAAAATGTTTATCATCATAAATTTAGGAATAAATGCTGAATGTCAAATTAATTCTGAATAAGCATGTGTGTTTGCATCCTAGATTAGATCTCTTGTTTCATTATTGTGTTTACACAGTCTGTATTCAAATGTCATTCATCCAAAAGTTATAAAAAAAAAGTTGTATTTTTAAAAAAGTGAATACAAAATTTCATTTTAAATTTTGTAATTGCTGACCATGTAAAAAAATCACCATTTTCATTAGTGTATTATTTAAATTCTTGTTTATGCTCCACTTAGCCGATAAGTTACTGGTAATTAAAATAAAATTTTAATTGTTAAAACTTTAACAGGCACCAAGCATATGTAGGAGGCACGTAGTTGATGTTGAGAGTATACAAAATATTGCATTTCAAAACAATTCAGTCTAAGAGTTTCTTAATCGCAACTAAATTGTATTTTTTTATTATTATTATTTATTTATTATTTTTATTTATACTTTTTTTATTTATTTTGCATTTAGTGTAATCCAAACTACTTTCATTTCTCATACTATTTATACTGTGAATTAGTTTAGCATATTGTAACTGGAAATTTTTCTAAAATACAGTTATTACACAAATAAAATAATAGAAAAAATTACTAACATATATGATAAAAATAAATATAAAAAATCATATAAACCAAATAATCACATTATAAAATATTTAAAAAATATCAATAATAAAAATAATAAAGAGGATTTAATAGAAATATACAAAATTAAATATAACGGATAAAATAATATTTATATTGGTAAAACCAACAGATCATTTAAAAAAAGATTTAAAAAACATTTAAAAACAAAAAAAAATAAGGTATATCTAATGATTGATTAAAAAAGTACATCTAATGTAGCTGACCATCTCTGTTAGAATGCAAACATAGTATTACTTATTGCAAAAATAATTTATAGATTTTGGAAGTTTGTACTAATGATAAAAAATTGGATATACTTCAGAAATATTACATTTATAAATATAAACAAAAATATATAAAATGATGAACCTCCAAATTACATTCGAAGATTATGATTTAAGTAAAAAACTTAATAAAATACATTCTGATTGTTGGCAATAATGGCAATAGAACAAAGGAAAATATTACATCACTCCCACACTTATTCATCCTTAATAAAGTTCAAAATTTTCAAATAGAATTTTGACAAATTAACAAATCATAAATAAATATGTTTTAGTATAATTATAGAATTTAATAACAACTGAAAATGCAGGATCCTGCGAAAATCAATTCTTGGAATTAATATGGTAAGTTTAACTTAACTATTTACTGTATTTTGGTGGTTGGTTTATATTTCATTTAATATTAAATATACATGTATTTATATTTCTTGAAGATTTAAAATCATTAACATATTGACCACTATGTTAATACGTTTTAAATATTACATCATTCGTACACTGGACGGCAGAATTTGCTATTTGTCCATAATAAATTCAAAATTTATAAAACAGTAAAAAATTCAAAATTCAAAAATTATAAAAACAATTTATTTTAATGTAATTATACAGTTAAATACCAACTGAAGATGCGGGATCCCATGAAAATCAATTCTTGAAATTAATTTGGTAAGTTTAACTTAACTATTTACTGGGTTTGGGTGGTTTAAATTTCATTTAATACTCTATATATATATATATATATATATATATACTAAATTATTAAATAAATAATCTAGTACAGAATATTGATATAAGACATATTTTACCTTAATTTTTCAAGAAAGTACTTGAGCGGAATCCTGCATTCTCAGTTATGATTAAAATAATTCTGTTATTGCGTAATAAAAATACTAAATAATTATAATTACGTATTACTTTACATGAGTGTTGGTGTCTGTTGGAGTTTTTATAAGACCGTCTCTCCCTCAAACACTATCTAATGGTTTATCAAATTGAATCTTAAAAAGATTCAGTTGACATATTTCAAGTAAAATGTCAGTGAATAGACATTTTACTTGAAATATATATATATATTATTATGGCAAAAATTATTATTTACATAAATTTATGCCGCAATTTCAAATATTACTGCATACAAATGAATGTTAAGTCATCTGCTTTGTTAAACATCTATATTAATTCAAATCATCATGAGTTTTTGTCCCTTTGAGAACCACTTGACGATTTTTTGTCAGTTCAGTATTTATGCTAAAAAGACCAGTTGGCAAAATTTCATCAGTATTTTTTTTATGTGAGAAAGACAATTTGACAATATTTCATCAGTTGTGAAATATTTTTATTGTTAAATAAACACTTGATAGAATTAATGTATAAGTTCTAGAAACTGCAAAGTTTAAGTAAAAATAATGTAACAAATATAATTATAGTTGTGAAGATAATTTTTTTAAAATTGAACGTTAATTGAGGTTAATGTGCGATTGAGTTTCTGTGTCAATAGTGGCCAGTTGATGAAGCGTCGAGTATGTTGTTGTTATATTCGTCACTGTTTGGTTAGTGTACACTTACATCTGCATGTAAACAAACACAATTAATCAAGTTTTATTCTGTTTACTAAACGTATTTTTATTTTTTTGATTAGTTTTTTTATAGCGAGTTGAATTTATTGTGTGTAGTGTTATCATGCACAGTATTCAAAATGAATGATGGCTATCATACTCTGACTGAAATTGACAGGGAACTTAGACGTGTCAAATCTGATAATGATTTATGTAGCGATATTTCTGATTTATACAATACAAATGAAGACCCTAGTTATAATGTCCCCTTACATTCTGCCAACATTGTTGTCATTCAGTGAAACTTTGAGGTGAAGTATAGTGAAGATAGTTTAGTTCAGATGATAGTGAAGATGAAGTTAGTTTACGTGTGATTACGTGTGTTTAGTTCACGCCTAGTTGGCGTGTGATGAGTTCCATTAATTTAGGTAAGTCTAGGCTGGTTTTGATGTGATGAATCGGATTTAGATATGTTAAAGATGATAATGAAAACATATGGAATAAAATTGAAGGTAACTACAATTTTGATCACAATTTTACTTCGGATTTAATACCAGGACTGAAAAATTGCCCTCCAGTAGACTCTAATCTTATTAATTATTTCAAACTTTTTTTTGCTTTTATGTTGCTCCAGTTATTTGTAAAAGAAACTTAACAGCTATGCTGATGATGCTATTAGAGCCAAAGGGAAAAATATTACTCCATCTAGCACGTACAGTTCTTGGAAACCATTTAAAATCAATTAAATCATACCGGTCAGTTACATCGTCTTAAAGTACTCCTTGATTCCGTAAAATGTTTGTACATACACGATTCAAATTGGTTCTAAAATTTTTCCATATGGTCAGTAACAATAGATTACCAAAAACCAGTAAAGTATACAATTCCTATCAAAAATTTTAACCTATACTAGACCATGTCAACAATATTTCAAAAAATTTCAGTTGATGAAAGTCTCATTGGCATCAAGAGTCACTTGCAATTAATGCAATACTTACCAAATAAACATCATCACAGATGGGGCATCAAACTGTGGGTACTCTGATTCAATTTCTAAGTATGAACGTTTTCCATGGATTTTTGAATGAATATTTTTTGCTACAAAGAGTCTAGAATCAAAGGCAATAAAGAAGAAGTAAAGAAAATTGGAGTTTCCTTTTATGTTGTAAAGAGATTATTGTCTTTTTGTAACTTACTGAATAAGGGCTATCATTTGTTCTGTGATACCTTTTTTTTCTAGTTTTCTGTTAGTTGATTTTTTTATACATAAGAAAAACATTATTTAGTGAAACCATACGAAGAAACAGAATGGGTTTACCTCAAGAGTTACAGATTACAGTTGGCAGCAAGATTTACTTTAACAAAATTAATGTTCTTGCCTGGCATACAAACAAAAAAAATCTCAAAAACAACTACTTTTGTTGTTGTCCACTAATGCAAAAGTTCAAAATGAACAAATTACGTCTAAAGACATGGAAGGAAGACAGTAAATCAAAAGCCTAATATCGTAGACTACAACAAATACACGGGTGGCATAAATCATTTTGACATGATACTGTATTGCTACCTTGATGAGCATAGGACTCTAAAATATTTGAGAATATTTCTGTGAGAATGGTTTTAAATTCATTTGTGTTGTACAAAGAAAACCTTAAAGTCAATGTACCAATTTATGTCGATTATTGAAGGCGTAGCAGCAAATTGATTTGAAGAACAGCAAAGTGGAAACCATAGTCTGCATTCTACAAGACCGATTATCACCATCAGAGGTGATGGTGATAATCGTGGAGAAGCTGGAACAGCAAGATTCATGGAAAACAAGATAAAGCTTGTACTGTTTGCTCAACGAAAGGTAAGAGGAAGAGATCCAAAAGAGTATGTGTGAGATGTGGTGAAGGGTGTTATGGAGAGTGTCATTATAAACTTGTATGCAAATAGTAATTTTAGAAAATTAGTGTACGAACTGAATAGTAAAATATTTTTTTTTTAATGTTAGTTATGTGTGTTAGATAATATAATGTATTATGGAAAGATCCTGCAGATGTTGAAGATTATTCTGCTTAATTTATGTAAGTAATTTATTTGTTAATTTTACTCCTCTATAATATGTAAAATTGTAAGAAAATTTTTATTCCACTAAAATTTATGTATTTTAGGTTCAGTAATCTCAAAACTTTCATGGATACAGAAAATAGATTAAAAAAGATAGAAATCAGTTTTTCCACAATACATTTTTTTTAGTTTCAGAGTTTAAAAACTTCAAATTAGATTTTTTTGGTCTTTTTAATTTTATTTTTTGAAATTTTGGATTTTCATAAATTTAAAAAATATTTTGGGTTCCAAAATAAATAACTACGAGAGATGGATCAAAAAATAAGTTACACCCTTGCCATGTTCTTAAACTGAAAGAGATATTTTAATGTCTTGTAGTGGCAGCACTGGTTGTATTGTTTACTTAATGCTCCCCTGTGATTGGGCATTCAGTATGTGTGTGTATTGTCATCAGAATGGCGTGTCCTCTAGAGGTTTCATCCAGCATAGAAGTGTGTTCAGTAGTCCGATTTTTATGGGCAAAAAATTACATTTGTTGTGAAATTCATTACCAAATTGTTGAGGTATATGGTGAGAATGCAGTGTCACATCACATGATCACAAAATGGTGCCAAATGTTTGTAAACTGAAGAATAAATGTGTGTCAAACTGTGTTCTGGGCGTACTTCAACTGCAAACACGACAGGTAACGCGAAACACGTAAATGAAATAATCTTGAGTAACCGGCACATTGAAATTAGAGAGATTGAAAGTGAACTTTACATTAGTGATGGTGGTGTGTTTGCGATTATTTACAATCAGCTTGGTTATCGTAAGATGTGTGCACGATTGGTGTCACATCTGTTAACCGACAACCATAAACATCTACATTTTGTGTCTGCTCTTTCTTTTCTTCAACATTATTCCAGGTCTAGTCCACAGTTTTTGAAACAAATTATCATAGCGGATGAGTACTTCAGTCGGGTACTTCATTATACTCTTGAGACTAAATGAGCACCGCATGAATGGAGACACAAAAATTCACCGCAGCAATAAAAAGTGAAAACATCTCCACTTGTTTGAAAGGTTATGCTGACAATCTTTTTCGATTCTGAGGAAGTTGTTTACATTGAATTTATACCCTGAGAAACAACAATCAATGCCGAATCTTACTGTGAACGTGAAAAAAATTATGTAAAGTCATTAAAGATCAAAGACCAGGAAGATTAAGTGACGGGGTTGATTTCTTCACATAATGCTAGTCCTCATTCAGCTTATGTGACAAAGGAGTTACTGTAAAGATTCAAGTGGGAATTGCTGTATCATCCGCCTTACAGCCCTGACCTAGCGACTCAAGGGAGACCTGGGAGGGGAGCGTTTCGCTAATGGTGATGAAGAACTGAAGGAAGCAGTTCTTAAATGGTTGAAGGAAATTGGATGAAATTTGTATGAGAGTAGGATTGAAAAACTTGTAACACGGTATGATAAGTGTTTAGAAAAACTTGGTGATTATGTTGAAAAATAGATAAAAATATATAATTTATTGTTCAATAAAAAAAAAATTGTCTTATAAATATGTATTTGTTTCATAGAGGGGCTGTAACTTACTTTCTGATTATTCCTTGTAATTAGTAGTTTAATCATTTTTCTTTAAGGTAAAAATAAAATTAATGAGAAATTATTGTAATTGAATATTTGATGATTTTTTTAGTAAATGCTTACAAATTACAACCTTATACTAGTGCGCAATTTTTTTAAAAATTGTGAAATTTTTTTTGCCACTCATCAAAAATATCCTGGTTCTCAAAGGGTTAGTAAAAGCGTCACTGTGATGGGCTTTAAACTTGGGAATTTGTTTTGATCGCGAATGTTTTACCGAAATTGTTTTTTTTTTTGCAATAAAGTTTTCTAAGTACACCGAATAATAGACAAATTAATTATTTAGTTCATTAATATCTGTTAACGTTGGATGTATTTTTTAATTTGCAGGTAGCTGAACAAGTATTATCTGATCAAACATGCTTATTAATGGAAAGTATTGTGACAACCCTGGGTGAAAATTTATCTCAGGTCAACATCAGTGCAGAAGCATATCGTCTTAATGGTGATCTGAGGGCGTTAGCATTAGTATACAGTGTTGAATTACCAGTAGTTCCTCATCCACAATTGGCATCTGTTCTTCATAGACTTGTCGCAGAAATAGAAAAAGTTTCAGGTATTTTTGTTAGCTTTTAGTTGTTTCTCTACGGTTAAAATATGTCACGCATAGTAATTTACTTATCAGGAAATGACTGGGATTTTGGTCTTCTGCAATTTCATATAATAACGATGCGATCTACAATAATTATATTAACTAAATCTAAACTTGTTCTTTTATTAGCAAATTTGAATGTAAATAAAATATTATGCAAGTATGTTAATAAGGAAGAAATTTTGATTATTTTTTTTGTATTCCCCATTTTGCGAAAAATGAAAATCAGTTTATTTTGAGTACTGGTTCTTAATATCTGGCTGTTATATCCATATGGTTTCTCTTCAATAAAAAAGCATGGTGCATTGGTTTGCTTGTTTGCTGTATGTGCTTGAATTTTTATTTTGAATGAAGTGCACAAACAATTTATAATTCTTGATACGAATGATTTATCTAAAATTATATTTATGTTTTGGGGTTAAAAAACGAAAACATTGAGATTGAAGCTGTGTTAAAAAATTACAACTTAGAAATCTTTTATATGTAAATGCAAAAGTTTGTCTGTTTGCAACAACATCACGCAAGAACCAGCCGACCGATTGCTTTCAAAGTTTTAGGATACATTAGTCTTATCCCAGGGAAGGTTTTAAGCCACAGATCAGAAGTGAATTTGTGAATTAAAGATATTCATTATAGAAAAAAGTATCATTTTATTTCATTATTATATTTCTGTCACCACAGCAACAGAAATATAATGAAGTAAAATTATTAGTTTCTTTCTTTAATGAATATCTGTAAAATATTTAATATTCTAACAACCATGAGAATAAGGAATGTGTCGGGGTCCAGGGGGGCAAGCTCCCTATCTAGACTGTTGGGCGAGTGAAGCGAACCCTGACTGGCTAGTGTCGTATTGTTGTAATATACAATCAGAAATACTTTTATAGAAACTGACTTTTTCTGTATATTATTTAAAAAATCACTATGTTGTAATATCAGTAGTGCTTGATCATTTTAGTCTGTTGAATTATTATTCGTACAATAAAATCTTTGAAATATAATCATTCTTATGCCAAAAATTATGAGTAAAGCTTTCGCTTCGATTTTAGAAATTGAAGTCAAGTAGGAGATTTTATAATTATTGAAATAATTTTAATATATCATGAAGATACCTTAAGATGGAGATAGATTTTATGATTATTGAAAATGAGCAAAAAAAACTCATTCTAATATTTTTCTCGTAGGATGCTGGAATCAACCAGAACTTAGTATGTTATTTTTTACCTTAAATTAACAGAGCCAATATTTTAGTTTTTTTTGAAATATTGAGATGAATGAAATCTTTTCATACCTATAAATAGAATGCAACTATATACTATAAGGCATGGTAAAACCAACGCATCTAAATTTTAACGTAGTTTTCAATAAGTACTTATATTGAAATTTCTTGAGAGATTGTAGTTGCAGTATTTGAGTTTATTGTTTGTAATTAAAAGTAATGAAGGAGGGGCACCGTTCCAATTATTACTAAGCTATTGAACAAAATTAAAAATTCTTTATTTCATGTCAACTGAATCGATAAGTCTTATCGGTTCAAAAATCAGTGATACATCTTATTTAGTAGCAGTAAGAATTACTTGTATTATTTATTGTTTAAATAGTCAAAAGCTGGGTTAACAAATCCTTATACTTATATATTGATGAACATAATTGATTCCGCCTGAGGTCAGATATTAAAAGAGTGAAAAAAATTAAACCTAAAAATAGTTAACTTAAAAATAGCTTAGAAGGATATTTTCTGAATTAGAATCTAATAAGCAGTGTAATTGATTTACTCAGGATCTTGGGCTCTGTATCAGTGTCCTTGAACCTGATATTAACAACATTTTATGCATTTTGAAATACGATAATATAACTAAGCCCCTAAAAGAATATCTGTTTGATCTAAAGAAATACAAGTCAACAAACAGAAGATCTTGGAGAAGATTCTTTGAACAGATTGAAGCTATTTAGCGGGCATGTTGCATGTAAAATTAAATAAAAATTGTTTCCTTTAAATAATTCTAATTTAAAATATCTATTCTAATGTTACACATATCAGTCTGTGCATTGTTTACCCAAAACTGTGAAACAGGTTCTTTACTCGATTAGGTTGTTTGAATTACAAATTAGGTTCTTGAACACAGCTCTCTCAACGTGAAGTTCGATTGATAGATCGAATAAAAAATTATCAAGTGAGTTTGCAAATTGCCATGTTCATCTTTTCCCTTCACATGCAAGTTGAAAACAGATTGTATAAGTCCAAATTGGATTTTTCTGAGCAGTAATATTTAAAACCTTCCTTATTTTCTTGATCAGCTTTTAAAAGCAGATTTCAGATACTTTTGTCACTGTACTGAGATGTACATATAGATAAACACACACTTCTTTCAAGTAACTGATGGGTTTTTTCATCCGTCTTTTTTAATTTTCTTCTTTTCTTTTACACTTGTTTTTGTGTTGATTTTTATTGTATTAGTAGTATTTTTTATTTGCGTTCTGCTATATTTAAAAAAAATTTGTTTTGTCTTTATATTTCTTTCAATCTTTCTAGTAGATTATTAATTTTCTGCAGCATTTTGTCGCTTGTTTTTTTCAGTTGATAACCTATTATTTCAAGTTTAAAGAAAAAAAGTAGCTTATAAGTATCAGAATTCAATTTCAGATACAAAATCATTCACCAAAATATTCATATTATTCTACTGACTCTTGCAATGCAGTTGACAAGATTCCACTTCTAATCGCATGTAACCAGTTTTCTTTTTGTTTGTATAATTCCCGCATAAGTGCTCGTTCTTCTTTTATTCTGTTTATTACTTTTTCATGTCTCATTTTTCCATCCATTTTAATTTCTCTATCCTTCTCCATATGCAGATCTCAAAAGCCTCAATCCAGTTCCTCTTCCTCTTCCTTATTGCTCACGCTTCACTTCTATAAAAGACATTTCATACTTAGCATTTGGCTAACATATTCTTTAACTCTTTAAGTTCAGACGTTTTCTACATAGTACTCCCCCTCTTCTTACTGAAGGCTTCCTTTGCCATCGCTACCCTTCATTTTAATTTCCTTGTGCTCTTCCAGACCTCTGTCACCGTTGTACCGTGTTTGGAAAGGTTCAGTTCATAAGGGTCATCTGTTTGCCATATATAATATTATCATGATGGTAGGTAGGTGATAAATTTTTCTTTAAAGATGTTAATATATGTATTCAAAGTAATTCAAAAGTATATGTTTATAAAAATAACAATTACAGGTAATGTTTTTCCTATTTTTTTTTAGATGAAAGTCCATGGAAAAAAAGAAAGCTTTGTAGAGGGGAGAAAAGCTGTTGTGAAAAGACAAGCGGTAGCAGTGCTGATGCTAACAGTAACAGAACACCAGAAATGGTAGTAGATGAGGAACGTCAGAAGACAGCAGATGTATCGTCGGCTGCATCTTCTGAATTAGAATCTGGACCTGGCTGTTCCAGAGAACCAAGTTGTTCACAGACCTCACCGGAAAAAATGCAGTCTTCATCTGATCGACTTGAGATGTTGCATTCTACTGTCACAACCCTAATTGCAGCTCTTGATCAAAAGAACAATCATGAAGATGATGCTTAAATCCTCTACTGATTTATTCATTAATGAGATACAGTATTGGCTATAAGTTTTCTAACAGCTCTTCTTCTTCTTTCTTGTCATCCCATCCCCTCTGTGTCATCAATTTTGCATTTAATAATATAATATTAGAATGAATCTTCGAGTCTATAAAATGATTTTTATTATTCTTATAATTGATTCTGTCTTGAATTTTTTAATTGTTAGTGAAACAACTTATATTAATGTTTCTTTAATGAACATTTTAATAGCAAGGAATGGTGTGAACGAATGTGTTACAAACACCTATATTTATTTGCAAAAAAAAAAGAAAAAGAACTTATACGTTTGCAGTAGCCTTTGTGATATGTTTTTTCACTTCCTTGTTCGTTTGTTTATAAGATTCAGTGTATATTAATTGTGATAAATAATTTTTTCTTTTATTGACATCAGCAGAGTCAGCGCTTCCATAATCATCTTATCTTTATTGAATGGAATTTATAAGTAATATTAATATTACATCGATATAAATAGACTCTTATTTTAATTGTATTTATATTGTATATGTATATCAGCTGTCATTAATTTAGAATAAATTACTAATTAATTACTTGTAAGTTTAGTGTATTATATTAAACGCATAATCTAATGTTCAATTTGTATTATACTGAAAATAATTTTTAGAGATACTCAGATTTTATAAGCAGAATGTTTGATTATGGAAAGATGATAAAAAATTATTATACTACGATTATAATAGTAAGTTGATTTGTTTATGATTATAAATATTGCATATTTATTATTTATTTACTGTTTTCATATCTCCTATTTTTCCAGTAATAACTGACTTACACAGTTGACCGATAATTTGTAACTATTTTATTTAAGATATTGTTACCAGCACAGAGTGATTTGAGAAAAAATCACTCTATTTCATGTCCTGTGATAAATAATTTAATGTTTATTTATAATAAGCAGTGTTAAAGAAATGCTAAAAAAAAATCTTGTGTAGTCTGTAGAATCTTTTTTCTTTTTTTTGCTGCAAGCATGTTCCTAACAAGCCAGTAGACTGCTTGAGGGCTTTCTTGTACCTTACTTTTATGTGTAAGAACTAAAATATGTATGTATCAACTGTTAAATTTGCCTGTAACTGAAGAAAGTTGGCGATTAACTAAAAAAGTCATTTTCTTTTATCACCACAGAAATTATGTAACCACCAAATCCATGCGAATATAGCTTTTCATAAAATGATAAGATATAGGTGTGTATTTATCAGTAAATATATATATATATATATATATATATATATATACACACATACATGAGGTTTGTAAATAAAGTAATGAGACTGGTTCAGAAAAATGTTTTTTTACAATCCAATTATACATGGACTCTACACCTTCGAAGTAGTTCTCTTGGGAAGCCACGCAACGCTTCAAATGGTTTTTCCACTTTTCATAGCAGTGTTGGAACTCGGAAACCGGAATATCCTTCAGATGGTCTGGTACATTTTTTAAATGTTTTCTGCTGTTCCAAAATGGTGTCCTTTGAGATGTACTTTTAAAGTCGGGAACAGGAAAAAGTTGCAGGGACTCAAGTCAGGTGAATAAGACGATTGAGAAACTACAGGAATGTTTTTCTTTGCCAAAAACTCATTAATTAAGAGTGCAGTGTGATAAGGTGCATTGTCATGATGCAGCATTCAGTTTTTAATGGCTGGTCTCACATGGGCAACGCTTTTCCACAGTCTTTCAAGAATTTCTTGATAAACATATTGATTTACAGTCGGTATGTCCTGTATGCAAAAAGTCCTTATGTACAATGCCATTACTATCAAGAAACAAATTAGCATGGTTTTGATTTTTGATTTGCTAATTTTTGCTTTTTTAGGATGTAGTGAGTTAAAAGTGTGGCACTCCTTGCACTGGCATTTTGTTTCTGGGTCGTACTCAAATATCCAAGATTTATCACCAATAATATTTTTTAAAAAAATCATGATCAGTTTCAATTCGCCCTAGAAGATAGCGGCACACTTCCACCCTGTTGTTTTTCTGTTCAACAGTGAGATTTTTTGGGACAAATTTTGTACAAACTTTTTTTATGTCCAATTCGTTTGTCAAAATTTGATGGGACTGCAGTACAGTTCAAATTCAATTGTTCTGCAATCAGTTAATCGCCGATCGTACCCTATCAAGTCTCTGATTCACTCAACATTGTCATCACTAATTGACGTTAACGGTCTTCTAGAGCGTGGATCATCTGCAACTGATTCCCGACCATCTGAAAAAACTTTAAACCATCTAAAAATTTAGGCTATGACAGAGTGTCATCTCCGTACACTCTTTTCAATTTTGAAAAAGTTTCAGTAGCATTCTCACCAAGTTTAACATAAAATTTCATTGCAGAACGTTGCTCATAATTAGTATCACTCATTTTTGTAACGTAAAACAAAAATTTGTTTCATGAAAAGTTTGTTTACGTCTCATGTGGCAGCAATAGATGAAAAATATTAATGCCTATTATAAATCAGCTGTTCATATAATCATATGTTTACTAGTAAATTTACAGTGTTGTCACTTTGGCTACCAAAAAACTAGTCTCATTATTTTATTTACAATTACAATATTACAATATTTACAATATATATCAAAATTTTGTCAGTTTAGTAGCATCATTTTAAAATACATGCTTATTAATCAGATCAAGGTGTCTGATCTGAATTATGACATCAGTTATTAGATTGTGCATGAAATTAAAAGTTTTCATTATATTGTCTTTGTGTGCTTCACTCAAACTCAAGCTGTCAAGTGTGAGAATATGTCTTGAATTCAATATTTTGCTGAAGTTTCATCCTGTAGTTTAGCTGGTATTATCACCTTTATGACTCATTGCTTTGCCACTTACTGTTGTGTATAAGAATTATGAGCTTACTTATATTAATCGTTATTAGTCACTAATGCTACTGCGCTGAGTTATATGCACTAAATTATTTTTATATAATTTTTATTACAAAATCATTATTTTTGAATAAAATTATAATAATGCATTGACATTTTTTTTAAATAGTCTCAAAAACATAAGTCTGTTTGCCAGGCAATATTTCAGCTTGCCTTATAAATTAGTTAATGCTTGCTGAGTCAATAACTTAGATTAAATATTTATGAAAAAAGGTACATATTTATTTCAAAGAAGCTGCCATTTGAATCTTGGAAACTGTGAGCTACAAAAAATATTAAATAAGAAGCCTAACCAATTTTTTTTTTAGCGTATCAAAAATATGATCTGCATTTCTGATATCCTATCAATTTTTACAACATATTGGCAAATGTCATTTTTTATCCTGTTTTTATGACAATTTTTTTTTTTTATAGAAAATATAACAAAGACATTTTTATTCTTAAACAGAAGTTTTTTTAGACTAATGCTTTAATTGAATATAGATGTTAAAAAAATTCCTATGGAAAATTTTTTTTCAAATTTTACATATTTCTTACAAGTTCAATAGACTACTGAAGATTAAACCTGGCAAAAGTATGTTACTTAGTAGATACTGGAAGAAAACTAAACATTATGGAATTTTTTTCATTTATATTTTTTATCTTGAATTATCAAATTAAATTTTGTCTTGAGTAATGAAGTGAAAATGACTAGTCCATATGAAATAAAAATAAAAACTATTTTATTATAAAAACCATATCTTGGGCAAACAGCCAATTACAGTTCATTCATTTATTTTATTAAAAAAAGAAAATAATAAATAAAATTATTATATAATAAGAAACAAATAAAAGTAAAAATGAAACAAGATAAATATTTTTTTTATTTATGTAGAATCTTGCGACAAATTCTTAAAATGTTCACCATTGTTGTTAATAAAAGCTTGTGTTTTATGAATAGCATTCAAAGTCTTACACAGTGTTGTGTTGAATGTTGTTCAAGATTCGTTATTATTTCAACCATGATGGCAGCCATATAGTCAGTAATGATTTTCAGTATTCCAATCGCCATTCCTTTTAATGAAGCGTAGGAGGTTTGGAACAATTTGTTTAAATATTCACAAATAATATTACACTCCTGTATATGGCACAGAAACTTGTGCTAGTGCATCTGGCGGTCAGTTTCTATTAGCATAATGAAATAAATCTGCTGGAAGACACAATGTTGCACCACATAACGTCTGCAAATGTAGCTTTGGCATGTTGTTCGACATAGTGAAGGGTGAGGTCCAGGTCCACTGCCATTTCTGTGTGCATCACAAGCTGGTCTGTATCTCCATTGGCCTCATCATTATGCTGCTCAGAGTCTTGCTGAGTAACAGTTACCACAATCTCCTCATCCAAAAGATTTTCACAACCTTCACCTTTCATTGCCATCCGCTCGTTTACATCATCATGACTGCTTCTTCACAACCAAGAATTTAATGTACAAGCTCAAGTAGATGTGCTTTGTTTTTTGATTTGAACTTTCTACAAAGCTGAGGGTCGGTCACATTTTTTCCAAGATTTTGTTAACCACTGCTCAAGAGACAGCATCCCATAATTTGGCTGCCCTATAAGCAACATTCTTAATATTTAGTTGTTTTATTTTCTGAAGTAAAGAATCTGAACTCATATCGTCTTCTACGAGGGTCCTTAGAAATATTTTTTTATATGAAAGTTTTAAAGTTTGTAAGACACATGTATCCATAGGTTGTAATAAAGGCATAACATTAGGAGGTAGGAAGACTGCCTTGATTTTACCACAAGTTAGTACACCCATGTCAGGATAAGATGGAGCATTGTTTTTTAATAGAATTGCTCTTCCTGGTAAATCATTTTCTTTATTAAAATGTTTTAATTGTATGAACAAATTGGTTTTCAAACCGTTTCTTAAAAAGATTTCCATCCGTACAAGCCTTCATTTGGTTCTTATATTACACTGGAAGAGCATGTCATATTCATATTGATGTTTTTGAACGCTCGAGGCTTTACAGATGTTGCTATCATCATTACAGGTAGCATGTGATTTCCTGCAGCATTACTACAAGCTATCGATGTAACATGCTCCTTGCTCATTTTAAAGCCTGGAGCATGGGCTTCTTCCTTAGATGCCAGACTTTTTGTTGGTAATGTCTTGGAAGTACTTGTCGGGGAGAATATTTTTTCCGTAATAAATCAGCAAACTCTCTATGGTACTCCTGTGCCACAGTATGATCTGCTGACATCTGCTCTCCTGTGATAGTTAACTGGCAAATCCTGCGACATTTCTTCCACCCTTCTAACTATCCGATGCTTGCCGTAAATGAATCGTCAACACTTATAAATTTATTCAGGTAAATAGCCTTCTCTTGAATAAAAGGTCCACTTTAGGGCATGAGTTTTTCTTTCTCCTGTGGAAACCACAGAAAGAGGGCTTCATCCTTTTCATACTGTGATGAATTTGATGCATGATGTATTTCTGCCAAGATTTTTTTTGAAGATGCACAGAATTATTCAATTTTTATATGGTTTTTCTTCTGATCATTAATTGTGGCTTTTCCTACACCGAATTCCACAGAAAATTTTGTTGGACTCTCACCTTTGTCTAAACGATTCAAAACTTCTAGCTTATGTTTAAGTGTACATGTAGAGTATGCTTCCATTTGCTAGCCTTTGTACTGACCGCTAAACATTACATATACAATATGTACAGTATTTGCGTAAAGATTAACTTCAACGCTGAAACTAAATTCTACTGACACGTACAAATTTACTTAATACTAAGGTAAGTTTGAACTGACACAATAATAGCAGACAACCAAGTAGCGATATATTGGAAAATATCAATTAAGAGGCCAAACTGTTGTTTCTCAGAAAAAAGGCAACATCATTTCACTTCAGTACAAACTGTTTTAAATCATTCGATGTATTGTATGTATGTATAATTTTATACTCTGTACTGTAAAAATAAAAGAGATATCATACTGTATTATAAAAAGTGTGTATTATGTACGGTACTGTTATTTCTAATTTGTTTTAAATTGTGGGGAAAACAATACAGAAATAATTTAAAAAAAGGTCGTGAAACTGTCAAATCTTGAAATAAAATGATCTACAGTACAGTATGACAAATGAAAACTACTCGCTGCTTTGCAACTGACCTTGTACTGTGTGAATGCACGCATGAGTGAACTTGTTTATTAGAATTGAATGATTTTTGCTCACTACTGCATTACTGCAATAATTACTGTTAATTCAAAAATTTCACAATCCGAACAGGGCTCGGTCCTAATTAATTTGGATTAGTCAGACTGTTCTGTATTTGTAAGAAATAGATAAAACCTACTCATAATATTGTAATTAGAAATTTGTCTAAAAATGATTTTATCCCTTTTTGGACACATTTCATAACGTAGTTTTTTTTATTGTTTTTAGAATGTGTGGATTATCTCTTGAATTATTAGATCACAATAACTGACTAGAAACCTTTTCTGCCAGTACATTCACACTTGAAAAGAAACTCCAACTTAGAACTCGTTTGAATAAGTTAGTTTTGAGGATAATACAATGTTTAATTTTTATCCTTGCAAAGGATAAAAATTTCTTTATTGATTTTTATTTTAATTTGAGATTTTGCATGAAGATCGGTTCGGTAGCAATAATAAAATTGCTACCACTTAACTACATTTTTTTTGTTCTGTTAATTGTGGCAACTAAAGGTTTTTTTACTATAACATCTTATGTTGGAAATCATATTTTCATTACAATTATAAATGCAATATTAATGTATTATTTATTTTTTGAGCCAAACTCTTGCACAGTAGTACTTCAGTTCATACTTTTTTAAAACGTTTTAAAGAGATATTACAAAAAAGATTTGAAAGTTACTATATTTTTTAATAGATTATCATAATATTAGATTGAATAGAAAGCAATTTTTTTTACCTTTCTCTGGTAAAAATATTGATCAAAATATGAAATAGTAGTTTGTACTGTAATTTTAACAAATCTGTTAATGATTTTAATTAGATGAGTTATACTTATTGAGATCTTTATCTTACCAATGGACAGCTCTATTCTAAAATATTGACCTCTGCTATTACAAATTTTGAAAGTAAATATTCCAGGTATATAAATTGAAACGATAGTCAATTTGCTGTTTAATTTCCTAAGCTACTTAACATGTGAATTTTTAATGGGAATGCTGGAGTATGCCACAAGTTTTGAAGATAAATTCAAATTTTGGTAATGAATATTTTTAGTAGACTGATCGATAGAGAGAAAAAGTTGATTTCCTGACAAAATTCCCACCTGAAAATTAACTGTGCCAAGATTTGAAATATGGTTAATAAATAAAAACACACATGTCTTCGACTTCTAATTTTTTTTTTTTAAACAATGTTTAAAAGTGGGAAAACCGTTTTTTTTTTTTTTTTCAATTTTTCACTTCTAGGATGAAAACTAATGAAGCAGTTGATGTACTCCAATGAGGAAAGTTTTAGATAATTGAAAAACCTTTAAAATGAGCTCTTGATTGTGGCATTTTTTGTGAAAAACCATAAAAAAAGGGTTATTTTTCAAAAATGCATCACCAATTTACAAGATGTAGCGTATAAGCCTTTCAGTAAACATAGATTATGGGGTCAAAAGATGGGTGCTGTCTGATTAGTAGTTTTTACTTTTTTTGTACATCATTTTGCATAATGCATCCTTGCTTGACAAGCGGTATGATTGTAATATTTCAAATGTATGTTTAAAATAGACTACATGTACTAAAATTCACACATTCATCACAAGACGATATATTGCATTGAAATAGGGAAGAATACATCCAAACATTCAGATAAGTGTCTGAGCATGTGAAATACTACTATACCAGTGACAAGGAAGTATATGTAACTTACACATAATAGACATGCAAGGCGAATATTATTAATCAATTATCTTGGAAACTATTGGAACAGTTTTAATGTGTTTTGTGTTTTTCAGTCTAGGATAGCTCAATATGTGCAAAACCGAATTTGTCAACAGATTTCACAAAAAATCACTACTGAAGTTGTTATTGCATTTTTTCTAACTGTATTTTTCTTACATTGTACTCTCATAAATGTACTTAGTTATATTTTAGTTGTTAAAGTATACAAAAAAAGGGATGTACACTAAAACCTCTTCCTATTGTTGTATTCTCTATATTTTAAGTTCTCTGAATTGAAAAAACTAGAATGTTAGATACAAAATTCTGCATTTAAGGGTATATTGGCATTGAATTGACTTTATACAGACAGCATAGTGGTGGCTTTACACCTCAAGGTAAACATATTATAGCCATGAAATTTTTTGTGGTGTATGTGTGTGTGTGTGTGTGTGCATTAAATATAATGGGACTGATTTTGTTTAAATTTTTAAAAGTTAGTTTATGGATGGGGAGATATGAAAGCTGTTGTTCTCAATTACAAAAAATTATCTTAATGATAATTTTTACTTGTGAGAATTTTTTATTATAAAAAAAAAAGAATGTTATTGAAAATAATGCAGTTTTCTTTTAAAAAAAAAACTTGTTCTAAACATTTTTCTCTTTTGTACATTTTGCACAGTTTTCTCTTAACTATTTCAATTTTTATCGGCTTGAAATTTTTTAATTAGAATTTTACTTTGTTAATGATATTTTAATAAGAAGATAACTTAAATCATTATCGAATTAGGGAGTGATACACCTGCATTTCTGAAATAAAGCAGTGCAAAAATGTTTGCTGTTTAAATCCGACTCTTAGATTCTTTAATTGTCAAGTTGGAAATAACTTTCAACTTGTGTTCCAGGGATAAGAAACAATTGTTTTTATGAATTGCATAATTTTTTTTAAAATGATCTGAGGAGCAAAATTTTGTAACTTTTTAGTGATGGAACAAATTATTATAATATAAATTATGCTATTTTTCTTAAAATTACTAAACGTTAAAGATAAAATTATAAGAAAGAAATGTTTTAATTTCTATACAAAAGTTGGTGAGAGTTTAGCAACCTATACTATATACCAGTGTTTTATTTTCTGTTATTTTTTTTTTAATTTATTAGAGTTGCTTTCATGATTCAGAATTGTATATTTGGATCAGTTATATTTTAATGCTATAAAGCACCTTGATTTCATCTCCGCGTTATTCTTTTATCATCTGGTTCTAATGATTGATAATCTTGGTCCCACCCAAAAACAGGCTAGTTAACTAACTAACTATGCGACACAGTCGCCTAAAGACAGCCCCCCCCCCCCCCCCCCCGGTTCATCATCTAGGTGGTCAAGATATTCAGTGATTTAGACCTGTAACATACTAGCCAATCAGTTGACAGCAATCACTAAACTCAAAGATTAATATGAGTGCATGGGCATTTGGTCGTGGCAATTAAGATACCATAAACCACAAGCAATGAGATAGTTGTGTCATTTATTTTTCTTCAGGAAATATGCAAGATCTAAAATTTATATCCCTACTTATATTGAGCTGTGTTCAAAAAAAGATACTGTGAACATCCTTTTTTTCAACGTTCCTACAATAAAAGATACATGAAGTATATTCTTTTGTTTTTATTTTTTAAATATTTTTTAATAATGTTGCTCGTCATTTATTCTGTTTTCTATTCTGAGTTGCCGATTTGGTCTTTTGCTGTGGTGTCTCACTTTTGATTTGCAAAGTCGGTCATGAGCAACTTATTGTATGTGCGTAACAAGCCTATGGAGTATTACATGAGACTGTCCATCAGCTTTAGAATTATGTTTAATTCTAATGTGTTCATTTCTAATCTTTTGAATCTTGTTCAGTTATTCGTCCTAGTTCAATATGCTCACAGTGTTATGAGCAAATCATTTTATTAATGATCAATGCTAATATTTATAGCTTTTAATTAAGTTTATGTATTGCAAATTATAGTACTAAACTGAATAGATTTTTTGTGGTAATACATCATCTTTGTAACACTTAATTTTTCTAAAGTTTTTTAAATTTATACATATGTACCAATGTTAAATTTTATTTGTTCTGAAAAATTTGGTTTGATATTGTATCAACTTTCATGCTAATCTAATCCGATTCTTTATTGATCATCTAACTGAAATAAAGGTCTTTGGCATTATTAGGTTATATGTGTGCCATCATACAACTTTTGTATTATTAAACTTGATTCAAGCCATTTTTCTTTTAAACTTACCTATGTTGAACTCAAAAAAGCAGCAGTCATGTAGTGTTGCTTCAAAGGAGATTGGGGGTCATATTCTAGCTGCCTGCACCAGAAAAATTCAGATAGCAATTTACAGTCATGATCGATTTTATACTATTAATTCCTTTTGCTGTTCTGTGTAACTGCTCGATAGTTTGGGTGTATATTCTCAAAATGGATTTGGTGAAATTTTTCATAAGAGTAACCATTAAATGCTTGTATCAGTGGTGGTTCTGGATACCATTCATTTGTCAAATATTATTACTCCTCCTGGAAAATTATGTTGAAAAACAATTGTCAATATGACTTGATCTCAGTTGCATACAGAAAACAGGAAAGATTTCTTTGTATCGCGACATACCATCAAGCACCCTACTGTTGTTACAGAATCCTGCGGTCTTCTATTTCTACTCTGTAAATAGAGATGTGGTAATTTTCAACTATTTCTGACACGAATGAAATATAAATATTATAGGAATATTTTATTGAGAGCCCAGTGTCTCCTATTACTGTCTGTGATCGGTGACTGTTATAGAACTTTCCCGTTAAGCAGTCCTTGTTATAGCAGGTGTTAAGCCATTGATATCCTTGCCACTGAGCACCAATTACATTATGATACCAAAAAGATAGGCCAACTCACCTTCGGGTGCATGCAAGAAATAGAGAACCAAGGATTTCATTTGTGGCAGATCAGGTGGAATGAATTTTCTGATGGCTGTTACACGCATAGTATTTTCCTGAATGTAAAAAGTTTACAAGTTGCTAGGTGGATTACCCCCAATTGTTATATTACTCAGTTTCTTTCTGGACATGGTGTTTTTAGGAATAAGTTGGTTAGGTTTGACTTGATTGGCGTAAGTCAATGTGGAGTTGATTACAAGATCCACCGTGTCCTGTATATCTGTCCAAAATATGAAGCTGAACAAACTAGAAAAGTTAGAGAACTTGCAAGAATTAATTCTGATTTAGATTTGCAAGTCGGTCGGAAAACTCAAAGGGAGTGGAATATAGTTGCTGGCCTCCTTAGATTTTTGGCTCGGCTGAAGGTGCAGAAGAGTAGCAGCCCGGATGACTAGGGCCTGCTTGGGCACTTACTTTTTCTAAGATAGGTGTTTTGGCAGCTGAGCTATTTGTTTTTAGGATAGAGGTAGAATGTGTTAGGAACTCTGTGATGTAGCTGCAGTGTGGGAGGGTGAAGGAATCGACCTCACTCCCGGAAGCGGACAATATCAGAGAAAGGTAGTGTTTGCTTCTTATTCGAAATCCTTAATTGACTTTAACAAATTAAGAGGTTAATTTACGTACCCGTAGGACAGAATTGTTGTTACAACTCTTGTGTAAGAGGCATGAAAATATAATTCAGATGTTTCTAGTAGACTCAAAAAATAAGTATTTATTAGTACAGCCTAGTTTGAAATTTAATTATGGGGAATGACTATTTTGTGTGGTCAGTGTTAGATATTGGCGAGAGGATTGCACTTCCACGAAACAGTTATCAGTTAGTTGAGATGGCTACAAATTAGAGTAAATAAGCGAAATTAGAAGAAGGCTAATCAAAGGCGACAGTAAATTTGAATTTGTGTTCCACCAGTGCAACACACTGGTGGAAATGTTGCAGAGGCATAAGCATTGGTGGCATCCTAACAATGGCCAAACTGATGAATGTGATATCTAACCAGATTTGATGGGACTAAAAGATGACCTCCGGTAAATCCCATTAGGAATAAAAATGAAAGGGGTGGCATGGCAACTGGGATCTTAACAAGGTGGGTATCTTCCCAACAGAGATCAGGCTATAAGATTCTCAACAGACTTTTTACAAGAGATTACTCCTATCGACAGAAGTAGTATGGTTGAGATCGAGTTCATATTCACCAAACTTAAATGTTTCAACTTCAAATGACCATGAGTAAATGAACTTCAAATATGAGGCGATGCTTTTGACCACATCCCAACCCTGTAGGGAGGTGACACCCACCTTGTGATGTTACTGGTCGCCACTCCACCCTTCTGTTCCAAGCCTTGAGCAGCTTTACCAGAGGTCATCTTTAGACCCTCTAACTGATTACATCTCACAGGTCTTGGTCAGGGTGCCACCAATGTAAATGCCTCGGCAGACATTTACATCATTAAATTACATATCAAATTTCGCCTTCACGTAAGCCTCAAATGAGCATCTTCACATCCAAACTAACTGATCAAAACCACAGAAGCTTGAATCCTGTGCCTAGACCAGATTTGACAGCACCGTGAATACCTCAGAAAACGAATGAGTTTAGTTGAGATGGCAAGTTAAATCAGTGCTTGTGACCACAACCGCATTCTTGAATGTATGTCTAGATGACTTTCGCATTTGTTGAATCTCAAGTTATTCCTGATTTTTAAAAAGATTTGAACTATGTCTTGTTTGTGTTTACATTTCTTGTTTCATAGCAAAATTTTGCACTGCTTGCAGAAAGCTACTCACACTTATGTTATTGCGACACTATTCATGCGATTCAAATATATTTACCAGAACATCCATCTTGGTCAATAAATAAAGAGTGAACAACTTATAATTGAACTGAGCTTGATCGAATTACAATTATTTCAGCTGCCACTAGCACTACTGGTATGTTACAATTTTTGTTTATTGTTGTCAGTTGTTCATGCTTCAGTAGATTTTAGTTTGGTTCTTTGCAATTGTGTTTTAATAAAATGCCATATTTGATCGAGGAAAAAATTGCTGTATGTGGATTCTTTAAAAAAATACATCAAATATCTGTAAAAAAATTTCTATGAACTAATATTCCAACTAAGGGTAGCACGGTTGGTTAAAAAAAGTGGTGTACAAGGGGTTTGATTTCAAGCCCTTGAAGAACAAAATAGATAACCTTCAGTTATGACTCAAGAATTCATAGCTATATTCAAAGAAGAATTTCTGCTGGTCCGAAAAAATCTGTATTTAAGTTATCGCAGCAAGTGGTGAAAAATACATCTTGCTGTAAGACTGTTCATGATTTCAATTTGAAAAAATATTGAGTAATAACTGTGGCACAAGTTAAGAGAACAGACAACCTGAAACATCTTAAATTGTTACGACTGGGTTCTTAAAAACATTGTCGACAGACAGATAGACCCAATGCTGTATTTCATATCAGACTGAGTCAATTTTATTTAAATGGCCATGTTAATTTGCACTACATCAGGTACTGTATAAATGAAATTCTTCACCAGTTTGAGCGTCCACTCACGATGTAAGAATCGGTGTGTGGGTACTGATTTTGGTAATAGTATAGCAGGGCCACTATTTTTTAATCAGGCTTCTATACAGAAGCCTATTGTGCAATTTTCTGTGAATTCTATCTCAGTTAACAGATCGTGAAGATCTGTTAACAACCAGATCACAGTTATCATCAAGATCGTGTTAGATCTTCTTCCAACCAGATGGAGCAACGTGTCGCACATCAAAATTTGCAACGTTTACAAAAGAACAAACTGTCAGCAGAGGGTGGGAGTCACCGGGCATCCAGATTTACCTAATTATAATATTTTCATTGGGTATAATTGAAGGATAGTTTGTTAATCGAATCCCTACACTATTTTTGATGAACTGAAAGCGAGCATTCACAAGACATCAAAGGTACTGATGATAATGTTTTGCATCAGGTGATTCGATATGGTCACGAGCACAAAGATGCTTTGCTATTCAGGGCGCTAGCTTTGGAAATTATGGTAAATATGTAAACTTTTGCCTTTGTGAATATGGAATTTAATTTAACTTGCGTATTAGTAAAATGTTACATGTCACAACTATGTTGTAATATTTAGTGGTTTGGTTTTAAATTTGTTCTGAGGAGTACATGGCAAAAGAGTGGCAACGACTGCTGGTCATTAGTACCCATTTCAAGTTTGGCCTAGGTAATTCTACTGCTTACACCCTTTCGGTGTGGGCAATAAGCCTAGGTCTCGTGACTGCTTTACAAGATCGATCCAGTAACACCTGAGAGGCAGGGTGGGATTTATAGGCCTTCGGCTGTCTATAGGTCACTGCGGGTAGTTGTCCCATTTGTGGGGTTGCCCATATTTAGTAGAAATTGATACAGCAAAATTTAGATTGTCTTTGTAAGTGTGACTTTGTAGGGTATTCTGGCAGAAGCCAGTGATAGGGGAAACACCCCAAGCCCAAACAGGGTAGGGCTGGTGAAGTGATGGAAGTAGAAATCAATGGTTCCTCTGCCTCAGGTGAGGAAGATCAGATAGTGGCAGTTTTAATTAACTAGACATCTCAGGGATGGTCAACCTGAGGCTGTACAAGACTACACTACATTTATGTTTATATCTTCCTCTGAAGTAATATCTTACAGGGGTTCCAGAGACTAAACAGAAAAAGTGAGAGGTGTTTCTACCCAGGTTTCATGAAATATCTGCTTGATGAGTTTTTTAGGACTAACGGTATGGCAGGTAGCTCTGTCCACCTGGATATCTACTTTGAAGACCAGCATGATCAATTTATGGTCTTTAGACAGAATCCACAAAGCGCTTTGGCTTCGGTTAGGAGTAGACTTATTCCCAAGGTAAATAAATTACCAGGCAACTTCTCTGCCCCGACTCAGTGTTTTTAGGTGTCGGCTTCTAAGCCAGTTGAAGTAAAGGAGGTGATTGTGAAGTTTCTTATCCTTCTCATATCCTTATCTTTATCCTTCTTCAGGATAAGCGTGAGGCTAGCCTGGCAAAAGCAGCCAGAGGTTATCTTTCTGAATAATTCTGAAGGTTTGGCTAAAACGGGCAAGGAAATAAGAAATGATTTTCAGGTTGCTCTTTATAAGAAGAGGTCCAGCCTGAAGATAAGACATATACCACAAACCAGAGGGGATTGGATGTCATCGCTGATGACAAAGAGACTATGAGGGTTATTGTTGAGTCTTTAAAGGCTGAAAAAGTACAGGTAAGGGTTGATCCTAAACCTAAATGACGACCAAGTCAATATCTATGATTTGGATTGTCATCTCTCTGATGATGAGTTAATGACTCTGGTCAGGGAACTGGTTTAGACAAGGTGACTTTTTGGGGTAACTTGGTTCCTTTTTAAGACAGGTAAACGTGAGATGGAGTGTTGGAGGTGGGACCTGGCCTTCTACAGAAGTTTATTTCAGAAGTCTTTTTCTATTTTCATCATGTAAGGTGAAGGAATATCTATATATTCCTTCACCTTACAATATGTGTAGCATATTGTCATTATGGGCACAGAGGACGAAGTTCTGCCAGTTTCCATCGCTGTCTGCTCATTTTGGAGAGGAAGGGCACAAGTGAGAGGATTTTCCCAAGAAGAATGAGGGATCGGTTTGTATTACTTGTAAGAAGCTCTGCAAAGAGCATATGCACTCTGTGGACAGTAAGAATTGTGGGTCTTACTTGAGAGCTGTTAAGATTTTCTTCAATTCATTGAATGGTTAATTTCGGCCAGTTGAATTTCAGGATGCTTACATTGCGTAGATTGAATTAGGTTAGGTTGTAGATAGAAGTATCTGGATGTGTAGATTGAAGAACCACATCCTTATGTTTGCAGCACCCTTATGTGATCTATCACTCGCCCGTTGTGGCGAGTGATCTATCGTATTACTTCAGAGGATGAATGAGGATAATATGTATGAGTGTAAGTGAAGTGTAGTCTTGTACAGTCTCAGATAGAACATTTCTGAGGTGTGTGGTTAATTGAAATCCAACCATCAAAGAACACCAGTATCCATGACCTAGTATTCAAATCCATATAAAAATAACTGCCTTTACTAGGATTTGAACGTTGGAATTCTCAACTTTGAAATCAGCTGATTTGCAAAGACACATGCAGTTGAACAGGAGACATCCGGATTGTGTCTTTGTTTGGCAGCTGTCTGATTTTCAACATCTTGTTGTGAAGCTGTTAATCAGGGACTTGCAAGTTCATATTTTCAGTATAGAGACTGTTGAGTGTCAGTTAGAAAAATGGGACAGGATTGTCCAGTTAGATGGTTCTATTCTAATCGGTGCAGACATTAATGCAAAGTCTTTATGGTGACACAGTACTTTGATGGATGGAAAGGGGAATTGCTGAAGAGTTTCAATGTAAACACAGTCTCAAGGTTTATAATGTTTTGGGTGAGTTACCAACCTTCGCAAGGATGGTGGATGGTAGAAGGTTGTTTGCTGGCACAAGTATAGTTGTGATGGTTGGAAGGAATATTTCCGGAACTTTTTGTGAATGGACAGTAATTGATGACTGTTCCAATGATCACCGTCTGATTGTGTTTTAGATTGCGAATGTCCACAGCGATGTGTACCAGTTATAATGTACCTGTTCAGCAAGAGCATTTCCTGTATTGGAGGGCAGACTGGAAAAAATTTTTCAATATATTATCAGCCAGACTTTGTGTCTCTGGCCGAAGTTTGGAAGTTGATTTGACTAATTGTGGATACCGGTGTTCTTTGGTGGTTGGGTTTCAATTAACTACACATCTCAGGAATTGTTGACCTGAGACTGCAAGATTACACTTCATTTACATACATACGTACCATCCTCTGAAGTAATACCTTACAGTGATTCTGGAGGCTAAACAGAAAAAGAGAGAGAGAATTGGTCCAAGGTGGACAAGAGAGTTTCTGATCTGAAGTGATCTGTGAATCGTCTTAGGGGAGCTTCTCAGTGTAAGGGTGACCATGAGCAACAAGCGAAAGTTACTTCTGAGTACTGGGATTTGAGGATCTGGTATTTTCATATGAATCGAAGACAAAAAAGGCTTCTTGGCATTCTTTTGTGCAAGATCAAGGTAATAAGGATCTCTTGAGTGTTGTTTATAGGATGTTGAGACATAAACGAAAGAAAGACATACTTCTGTCTGCTCTCTTGACCCGACAAGGTTTAGTGACTGACAGGACAGAAATATTGTACACTATGTTGAATGATTTACTTTCACATGATGTGGAGGATGAGTGTCAGTATCATCTGCATGTTTGGTGTGAGGTTGCTTCTTTTCTTTCGGATATGACACCTTTGGAGATTACAGAAACTGAGGTACAGCAGATTGTTTGCAGTTTTGCAAGACATAAGGCTCCTGGGTATGACAGAATCACTGTGGAACTCCTTGTTTGCTCATTGGCCATAAGCATAGGCAAAGTAGTGGTTCTGAATAGAATGCTTTTTTGCTGGCTACTTTCCGCTTTGTTGGAAAAGAGGTGTGATTAAGCTTCTTTTTAAACGTGGGGACAAGGCTCCTACTGTGAATTCGTCATACAGGATTCTGACACTTCTGCCAATGCTTGGTAAGGTGTTTGAGATGGTGTTGAATTTGCGGATAATTGGAAGGCTGGCCTCGTGAAATCTCTTGATAGAGGACCAGTATGATTTTTGACTGGGAAAAGGTACAGAGGATACAGTTTTAAAAGTGATTGACATCATTACTAACTTTGACTCTGTCAATGTCCTGGGTGTATTTTTGGATATATCTACAGTGTTGATCTTGACAAGTGCAGTTGGTTGTATATTAGCTCTGATAAATAATTGTTTTTTCTTTGTGTTTATTATATAGTTAAAGTTTTATTTCTTTTAGTGTGGTATACTGGACGGTGGTTTTTTGTTTTAGGAGTTGGATTGGGTTAAGTATTTAAATCAGTTTAATTTTTTTTTTTTGCTTAGGTAGCCATCTAGGTTATACGTTGTTGAGTTGGTAAGTTCATTTTCTTTTTTTATGGCTTATTTTCGGTTTGTGTTTTATTTTGCGGTTCTGTAGGGTATATTTCTCCAGTTAGGATATATATATATATATATGGTGTTTTGTGTTGATTTTGAATTTTTTTGGTGTATAACCTTTTATTATATTTTATTTTCAGGGTTTAGAATGGTCTATATTACTTCAATGCTTGTTTTTTTAATAGAGTTCTATAATTTATTTGAGTTCTTTGTGGAATTAATTAGTTTTAAAATCAGCTGTGTGGGGACAGGCATGTTGCAGGTGGATGTGAAATAGATGTGAGTGGTGCTGTTTCAGGGGATTAGTGAATGTTTATGACGTGAGTGAAGTGTGTAGTTGAATGGGGTGTGAGTGTTGGTATGAAGGAGTGTGTAAATGAGGTTAAAAATGCTGTTTGTGGAAGGGATGACTTACGAAAGGAGATTCGGTGTGTTGAGGATGAAGTGAGGAAAGAGGTGTGCGATTCGAGAATGTTGTTGGAATATGTGGTTGCAAAGAGTATGGTTGAAAGGAGGTCAAGGAATCATATGTGGGTGTGGTTGGAGGGAAAAGGCCGGGAGGGCCCTCAGGAATGTCTGACTTCTCCTTAGTGGGGGTCGGACCCGGAGGTGCCAGGATGTTGTCTTGGTCTTTCCTAAGGGGGAGGGATCAAACTCCTGTGTTGAGACCTGTACCAAGTTTAAGGGTGCCCTCAACCCTTGTGGGTAGCTTGCAGGTGCAGGAGGCCCATAGCCCTATCCGGGCTAGGGGTTTAGCGATTGAAGTTGGAGAGAGGGCTCTGGTGGAGCGTGTGAACCAAAGTGAGGCTCTTCATCAAGCGGGTCTTAGGGTGGCTGATCCTTTGATATGCCTGTCGCAGGTGTTAATTTACAATGTTCCGGCCAGTGTGAGTGAATTGGATGCTTGTGTGTTTAAACAAGGGGATTTTGTGGGGTGTGAGAAGGATGAGTTTTTATCTGGTTTTTGTGTGGTGTCTTCTGTTAAATCTGTTTTTGTCTGGATGGTATAATGTGGTGGTGAAGTTGTAGTGTGAGGGTGAGAGATTTGTTGAGGGCATGTGGCTGTTTGAAGTGTTTAGGGTATGGGTGTGTTCAGAAGGTGTGTAAGGTTCCAAGTGCATGTGTTCATTGTGGTGTGAAAGGGCATGTGGGGAGTGCATGTACTAGTTTGAGTGAGAAACCACAGTGTATGAAGTGTGTGTGTAAAGGGAAGGATTCCTGCTACTCTGTTCGAAACAAGGCTTGGCCATCTTATTTGAGGGCTTTGGACAGAGTGGTTAGGTCTGTCGATTATGGCTGCTGAGCCATTAGTATTGGGCAGGTGAATGTGGAGCGATCTAGGGTGGCTTTGGATGACATTTTATGTATGGCTGAGGCTATGGGTTTGGATGTGTTGCTGGTTTAGAAGCCATATTATTATGACAATACAGTTCCTAGCCGGAGCACGGTCATGGGGAATGAGATCCTGTGAGGAGGATGTCCTTCATGGTGGTGGGGAAGTTGTGCGGTAGCATAGCATGGTGCAGATTTTAAGGGTTTAGCTGTGAATAGGAAAATGAGTGTGGATGTAAATGAGACTCTAAAAATGGCTTTGGATGTGTTAGTGAAGGTGGATGATGGTTCTGGCAATGTGGGTGTACAGAGGGATGCAAGGGCTGAATGTGTGAGTTTAGATAGTTGTAGTGCGCCTGTGGGTGAGTGGGGTTTGGTGAGGTGGGTTCGTGTTAGGGCCATTGCCAGTAAAAGGGCACTCGGCATAGATGGGGTAATCATTGAGGTGGTTAGATGAGCATGGCCAAGAATTTCCTCCAAAGTTGTTTGAGTCTTGAACCTATCTCTTCGGGAAGGGATCTTCCCAAAAGCTTGGAAGGTTGGCAATCTGTGGTTGCAATTAAATAGAAATGACAAGGACCTTAGATTTGTGAGGTCTTGCAGGCCCGTAACCTTGTTGCCCTCTTTTGGCAAAGTGTGCGAAAGGTAGGTTGAAAGGAGGTTCCCGTGTGTGTCAGTTTGGCTTTTGTGAGGGGAAGGATACAGTGAATGCTGTGGCGCATTTGTGTGAGAAAGTAAATGCTTGTTTGGAAAAATGTGTGTTTGGTTACTTCATGGATATTGAGAGGTTGTTTGATAATGCCTGGTGGAGGACATTGATCCTTGCAGAGCTTTGATGCATCAGGTGTCCAGTTGATGTCTTCTCTTTATGCAGGAGTTACATGAGTAGTAAGTGCATGAGGGTGTGTGTGGAGTGGGAGTTGACTTGTGGGTGCTGCCAAAGGTCGGTCCTTAGCCCTTTGTTTTGGCTGTTGTTGTTTGATAGGTTGTTGTGATTGGATTTTGGTGAGGGTGTTTCTCGTGTGGCTTATGCAGACAATTTTGTGTTTTTGAGTAGAAAGTCAAGGATGATAGTGGAGGAGAAAGCTAATGTGTTGCTGGAGCGTGTGAGTGATAGGGTGAATGAATGAAAATTGTCTTTTTCTGTGGGTAAATGTTTTTTTAATGAGTTTGAGGGGTATGTGTTGGTGTGGCTACCCCTTGCGGTATGTGAAGGAGATCAAATATTTGACTATGGTGTTGGGAGAATGTTGGGTATGTGTATTCTCAAGTGCAAAGGGAATTCAGTAAAATTATGGGTGTTGTGAAGAGGGATTGGGGATTGAGTGGGAGGATGTTACATGTTGTATATTAGGGTGTTGTTGAATCTGTTTGTGTGGAACTGTGTGTTGGGGGTGGTGTTTTGACTGCACTGGTGAGGAATGTGGGGTTTTTGAGGGCATAGCAGTTCTGTTTGTTGAGTGTGACCTTTTGGCTTCTGCTTAAATGGTGCTGGTCAGCTGCTCTCTGATTCCAGAGGGAGTTGTCCACTGGGAAATTTTTCCTTACCTTCAGTGGTGTTGAGGGCGCCTTCCTTGTGGTCCCCACTGGGCAGTGGTTGGATTGGCTGGCGATATGTTGTTGCTGCTGTATTAGGGCATCGCTGGTCGCTCTGGGTGGCTGAAGTCCTGTGATGTACTGCTGTTAAATTGGTTGTGGTTTTGCATTTTTTCTCCATTTTGTCTGTGGTTACAACTGGAGATCTGGGTACCCAGGAAATGGTGTGCATATGGGCACGGGCTAGTCGATCACTTGTCCAAGGGGTATCCCCAAGGCAGTTATGCTGGGCCCTCTACTTTGGGTTGTGGCATCATGATGCTGCTGAAGGGCCGTTTGGCTGCTTACGCAGCAAGCCTGTGTTTCACTGTCACCAGACATCCTATTTGTTATGTCTTGTTGCAAGGTATTTGGGTGTACTTCTTGATGAGAATTTTAGATTCAAGGAGCACTTTCAGAAGGTGTGTTATGCCTTCTTCGGCATTCATAGAGTGGTCCATCCTGATTGGGTCTATATTTTAAAACAATGAAAATTTTGTATACAGGTGTATGCGAGGCATTATACTTTATGCAGCAGTTATTTGGACAAACATAATGAGATATAAAAGCTACAGCAATATTTTGTTGAGGACTTAGCATCTCCTGTTACTTACTGTGATGGGGGACTATGGGAGTAATTCACATGAGGTAGTTCTAGTTATTGTGGGTGTTAAACCAATTGACGTCCTTGCGTCAAAACATCAGTTACATTACGCTGTGAAGAAGTCGGGTGAACTGACTGCACAGCGAATTTGGGAAATAGAGGAGGAAGGTTTTGGAATTAGTAGGACAGCTCGGATGAGACGGTAGATGGGCGGTATATGCACAGTACCTTTCCAGATATAAGGGTGTTGAGAATCGCCTCAATATGTTGGGACAAATGAGCCAGTTCCTTTCGGAACTGATCCGAAAGGAATCAGTTCCTTTCGGAACTGGCTGGCTTGATTTGGTTTGACTGATTTGAGTCAGTGTCTTGAATGCTTAGTATCGGATGATGCATGTATGTCTGTTCAGAATATGAGTTTAGGCATACACAGGTGGTCTGGGAGCTTGAGGGTATTGGCTTGAGTCTGGATCTGTAGGCTAATAGGAAAGTTAGAGATGAGTGGCGCATTGTTGAAAAAAATATTTACAGTTTTTGGTACTCAAAAGCACTGCAGAGAGTGTTTAGTGTAGAATTGGATAGCCTGGGTGGCTAGGGAATCGTTTGGATGCTTTCCGCCGGAGTAGGCACATTCGGCAATTGTGCCTGATTGTTGTTTGGCGTGTCATGGGTTGATTGGTAATTTTGATTGCTTTGATATGGTAGGTCAAAATTGCAATGTTACGAACAATTTTTGAGGGTATGCAATTAATATTTTGTAATAGCCCAATTTATAATTTTTATTGGTTTTCAGTTTTCTGATTCGGTTTAGATGAATTTTAAAATACCTTTTTTTAGTTGTTGAGTTTTAACACCGATTGAAATGTCTTTTGAAGCATTTGCATCGATGCCATCCTGATAGAGGCCATATTGATGACTGAAATATGTAATCAGGTGTTGAGGGTCTAAAAGATGACTTCTGGTAAAGCCCATCAGGGCTAGGAACAGAGTAGTGATGTGGCAACCGGGATCATCACAAAGCGGGTGTCTTCCCCTATGGATTCAGGATGGTTCGGTTTTAAAATATGCAGATAGTTAGGTGTATTTCCCCCATTTGGCATATTACACAGACTGTTTTTGGACGTGATGCTTTTTGTGATAGGTTAGCCAGATTTGGTTTGATTAAGTCAGGCTTGTGTCCAGAGTGTAGGCCCATTGATGATGTGTGCCATGTCACAGGTATGAAAGTGAACATACCAAAATAGCTAGAGAGCTTGAAAGGATCAATTCTGATTTTGATGTGCAAGTTATTTGGAAAATCGAAAGGGAATGGAACATAGTTGCTAGTTTTCTTAGATTCTTAGCCCTGTGGAGGATGGCTGAGGGGTCTGATGCTGTTATATATGTACAGATAGAAAAGTAGCATCCCAGGTAGCTAGGGGTCCGCCTGGGTGCTTACTTCACCATGATAGGCATTTTGGCATTGAGCCCCGGTTAGCTGAGATATTTGCTGTTAGGATGAGGTGGATGTGTGGAGAACTTGGAGCTGCGATGCGGATGGGTGTAGGGATTGACCTCATTCCTAAAAGTAAACCAGGGCAGAGAGAGATAGGATATGTTTTCATTAGAGACTTATTAAATTTGTGAATCTCTTTCTTGATTTTTAAATAAATCAAGAGGACTTTGAATAAATTGAATTGTAGGATAAAATTGTCATTGTTGCAATCAACACCTCCATTAAAGCCACAACTGGCAAGGAATGTAGGGGGTGGTGTAGCGACCAGACACGCTATGAAGCGGGATCTTCTCCCCTCGGGGAGGAATCGAGATGTTGCAATCAACAAATATTTTGTTGGTATGAGGATAGTATTTTGGGTGTTAAGATTCAATCAAGTAAATGATCTGAGTGCATAATCTGATTGAAGTTAGATATAGAAAGAGTTTTTGTGTAAAACCTTTTGTGAATTGTTTAATTTGATAGTTGAGGGTTGTAAGTTATGGTAGGTGTGATTGGAAGAGTCCAAATAACTATTAGCTAGGTTGTGTAAATACATTGAGGAAATGTCTGCTGAGGCATTTACATCAGTTGCATACTGACAGAGACCAAACTGATAACTTTATTGTTATCAAGTTTATAAGGTCTAAAAGACAATCTCCAAGAAAGCCCATCAGGGTTACGAATGGAGGAGGTGGTGTGGCGACCAGGATTGTCATAAGGCTTTCCCTAAGAGGTTCAGGTTTGGTTTTAAGTTGTACACTTGGTAGGAAAGTGATGAAAATGAAAGGTGACTTTAGCATTGTGTATGGAAAAAAAGTATAAACTGAAATGAAATTCATTTGTAACTGAAGACATTGCTTTATTACAATTAGTGAAAGCAATAATACATAACTACTGTTATTATTGATAATAAAAATTTATTTAATTTCTTTAATTACAAAAAATAAAATAAATTAATTTGTACTAAATACTGTTCTCACCATTTTCTATCATATAAGCAAGATTCTTGTAAATCTGAATGACAAACACCTAACAGATAAGTTGCATTTTCATATTTAAGTAATTCTCATTATATTTTTTTCAGATATGCTATTAATTGAAAAAAAAATATTTAGTCTGTGAAAAGAAAAAAACCAATATATGGTAACTGATAGATTTAAAAAAAACAATATTCTAAACGTGTTTGTAGGACACTTTGTAAACAGTGACTAGTTTTTAATTTTTTAGTAGCATATTAATAACAACTGAGGCCTGTCTTTTTTTTATGAAACATTGGTCTATATTTAAAATACGATATAATTTTTACTTTTCCTTCTACATAGTATACTGTATGCTATATAATACACTATATAAGGGAAAGAATGCTAATCGGGTCAAATTTTGGTTATCAAGGCTTTTGCAAATCTTTACGTTTCATGTCCTCCTCTAATCAAACAAACACAATTTTAACACTGAAAAATTCCTAAAGTATGTATTTATGTGTCTGTGTATGTCAGCCTGTTTTTTATGTCTCCAGACTGGATAGGCCGATTCGGATAAAATTTGACATAATGATTTCTGTACACAAGGCACTGATACCATTTAATTTTGGTTACAATTGGTCAAGACAATGGTAAGATATGGTCACCATGGATTTCGTACCTCAAAATATTACTCTAAGTAGAATATTTTTTTTATGTAAGTCATTAACTCTTAGAAAGGTTACTTTTGTGTTGTGTCTTGTCAGATCCTATATTAAATGGGTGAAGGCAAAGACATTTTTTTTATGTCTCATAATTTCCTTACTTATCTTTTTTGATTCTTTTTGCCCTTCTTTGTTTATTATCATTCGTTTCCTATGATTTGTCATTTCAAACTGTTGAAAACTGCAATAAAAATAATGATTTTAATACAGTAGTCACTTTTTACTAACTTGAGAAATATCTTTGATTAGTAGATATTATGTAGCTCAGAGACCATATTTTCATAGGAAAATTCCCGTAATCAATAGCCGATTAGCTTCAGTACATCTAATGGCTGCATTTCTGTGAACCACTGCATGTATCTAATACATTTGTAAAGGAATGCAAGTGCAATTTGTACTAAAAATTTGAAATTGCAATTGAAGTTGAGAGTAATATTACAAATTCATGTTTTTTTTATAAAGCAAATGAATTTTTGTCTGATCATTACTTTTGATAAAACATAGATTAGTAACCATGTAGAAAAAACTCTGCGAAAAATTAGATGATGGTGGAAATGCTTCAATGCCGGCAACAGTTGTTGCATCAACTGAAAAGTTTGTCGGTTAGTACTTTTTTGGATGTGCAAGTCATAATATTAATTGATCATCCTGAAAAATTACTTACTATCACAGTGGAATATCATGCTCCATTTAACTTAAATTTATAATCAAATAAACTATAAAATCAAGAAAAAAGGACTGCATCTTTCAAAGAAAAGAGTGCTTTATCATGGCAACATACCAGACCACATATCAACATATGCTCACCCAAAAGTTGCATGAATTATACTATGAATTGCTTCCATACTCAGATATTCATCAGATTTAATATTGTATGATTATTTCCTGTGTCGCAAAATAAACAAAAAATGGCTTACTGGAATAAAACTGGTATTAAACGATTAAGCAACTCGTGAAAAAAAATCATATTTTTGAGTTTTGATAAATTGTACTTTTCTGACAGTAGCAAAAAAATCTTGAATATTGCTGGAATATGTATATTTGGGAAAAAAAGAATATAAATAAAAAAAAAGCAAAAATAATTGTAGTTCATAGTTGTTCTGAAAAATCACCAAATGCTCCTCATACAGCTTACTTATTCTTTATGTTAACACTCCATTGGGCATAATCCATCTGACTGATACTTTTTTTTGCCTGTAATTTTTTGGTGAAGAAACAAGGAACCGATCTTTAGCAAGCCTTCATTGCTCCTTACCTGTGCATATCAGTGTTAATCTGTTAATGTTGGGATAATGTTCTGTATCAATAATTATTAATTAAATCTCAACAGATCCATTGTGTCCAACTGCATGACATCTTTTCTGAAGTGTTATTTTTTTATTTCTTATAAAATGACTATAAATTTTATTTTAAAGACCCAAGTAAGATTACAATCCAAGTTTATCATTTATTACGTGAAGAAAGTGTGGGCCAGATGAGGATTTTGCTGATCACAGTAACACTGATTGTGTAATGTTGCTGAATATTGAACAGATGATTCTGATACTACTGAAAAAGACACGTTGTGGAAACTGAAAGAAAAAATAATCTTTCCCATTTTAGAAAAGATGAAGATATCAAGACACAATGGAAGGAAGTACAGTGACTATCACTATATGAATGGCAAGAACACAAAATATTCTTAAATCTGGTCATTCAGTTGGTGTAAAGAAACTTAAGCTCCAGTCTTATTGAATTCTAGTTATAGAATATTATTACCTGTAATGTAATTGATGTGATCGTTATGAAGATGAATCTGTTTAATGCTACGACTCAGAATAATTACAGTTGCAAATGAGATGCTAAATTTACTGACATGTATGGTTTTCATGATTGTGTACCACTAGTGACGAATCAATAGAGAGTTAATGATCAAACAGCGATGATATAGAAAAAGTTTTACTTACAATGATTTAAAAATGTTCATATTCATCAGTGAAAAGGATATAGTGTCTAGGAAATGAATTTACATTGCAGAAATTGAAGAATGTTCAGGTGACAAAAAATAATAATCTAATTAGAAACTACTTATTTAATTCACTTGACCGTAAAATTAGGCCTAAAAGAAATTATTTGATTAGTTAATAAAACTATTCATTTAGGTATATTTGAAGTATGCATTTAAATATTTATTAAACACATTTAAAATAATTTATATTACTTTTTTCCTTCAAGATTTTAAGCTCAGATTAACAATTACCAAATAAGAAAACATTTTATATATTTGCTTAAAAACAAAATATCTAAAACATCCTACAACCTATTTAAGTTGTAAGAATAATAATAATAATAATAAAAATTTCCCAAATCCACTGTCAATGTTAAAATTTTAATTGATATTGTCCCAACAAAGGGTAAATACCAGGGGGCTTTGTATCCAAATTATTAGTGCATTTTGCAACATCCTTTATTATATTATGTTATTACTATGACTGTGAAAATGCAAGTTTAAACTGATTTTTTGAAAAATATCTTATTTATTTTTTTGTTTGAATATAAAAAAAAATATAATGAATTATATTAATAGCTTTTTGTTATCCTAGACTTTTCATATGTTGACGCAGTACAGGTGTTACGTCTTGATAAAAACCAATTACCAAATTTTTTAACTCGTTTACGATAATTTCGTGATTAGATTTATTAACCTGTTCTTCATATTCCATTAAATCTTTTGATTTTTCTCGAACTGCATTTACCTCTTCTTTAAGTTTTACTTTAATCCTTTTTTCTGTTTTTTCTAATCTTTCTAAAGTAGATTTGTTATGCTTAAAAATCTTTTTTGTTGGTATATCTTCTTTTCTGGTTAAAAATAGTTCAAAATTTTCTTCTATTAAAAATATACAATCAGAAAATGAGTGTTGCATCATATTTATTTTAAATTTTAAATCTCTAACAGCATTTCTTAAAAAACTTAACATCATTCGAACACTTCTTTTATCTGATCGTTTTACTCTTTTATGTCTGATCATGTTATAATTTGATTCGTAATCATTGATGCTGTCATTTAATAATAATTCCATTTTCACTAAATTTTTAACCGATGTAGGATTTATTTTATTTTGATCATTGACATAATTGAATATATTATTTTCAGTAAAGTTGAATTTATTTTTTTTATCTACATCAAAATAATTTATTTTTTTATTTTTACTGTTATCACCAGCCGCTACATTTAAGGGCCATTCATAATAGTTTTTTCCTCTAACATGCATAGTTTCATTATACATGTTTTTCCTACTGGCACTGGAATTGTTATATACATTAACTGTTAATTGGTTTCCTTTTTGGGAAAAATGTAAATTCATAATTTTTTCTAAGAAATTATTCATTTTTGTATAATTTGTTAATGAATGTTTTGACGTAGAAACTTTGAGTTTGTTATCTATTATTTTAAATTTATTCTCTGGGTTTAGTTCAAATTTATAAGCGATGTAATTTTTTGAGTTGAAAATATTAAACGTGTTTTTAATAAAAAAATTCATTAAATTTTCTTTAAAATTAGATTTTTGTTGTATATTATTAAGTTTTATTTTCTGTCGCTTGGTTATTGAATTAATATCATTTATTTTCATTAGTTTCCATCTTTCCATTAAATACTTAGTATCTTCAATTAAATCGTATCCAATTCGATTGATTGTTTCATTTTTCACATATTTCAATTGTAAAAGTTTGTGTTTTGTATCTGAAATAGATTTAAATTTTTCAAATTCAGTTTTATTAAAACTGCTCAATTTTAATATACTATTTTTAATACAATTGTAATAAAAATATTTACTAATTTTGTATAAAATTTTACATTTAACTTCATATAATGTCGTATTATTATATTTAGGTTTATTTAATAGCAATTGTGCTTGAGACAAAAATAATTCATTATTAGTTACTACCAATAATTTTGGATGTTTTATAAATAAAGAGATGTCTGTTGGTTTATTGCTATTGTTTAGTTTGTCTTCCTTTTCCCGATTCAGTGATTTGTTGTATTTTACTGGATTACTGTAATGTTTTACAAAACTTGGTGTTATTATTTGCCATAAATTATTATAAGTATCTGGTAGTACATTTTTACCCTGAAAAAAAAGAAAATATATTTTTATAATTAGTGTTCTTTAATGAATAACTAAATTAAAAATGTAAATCAATTTTAATTAAATATCAATTATTAAAGATTGTTAATATTTATTTATTATATACAAACAAGCAGTTCTTCTCTTAAAATTGGCTGTAAATAATTGGTAAACTGTTCCCTTACAAACAGATGATCCCACAACAACTGGAAAATCTTCGAAATTTAAAGACCCATAAGTAAGAATAAATACTAAAGGCCAAATCAAAATTTAATTTATTGGCTCAGATTGTTGTCTTCAAAAATTTGTTAAATCAAATTCCTAAATTGATTTCAGGAACTAAATATATGTTGGATAGGTTCCTTAACTGTAACATTCTTAAGCAACCTGGCAAGTGCAGTCTATAAAATGACACATTCATTCTCAAAATAGGATCCCATGTCAGACACAAAGGGAAGTTAAGTCTGAAGTGATTTCATGTCTCTCTTTCTTATTGAAATGAATGTAACATATCATTCCCCCCCCTCTCACTCACTCTCCTCTCGCTCACTCCCCCCTCTCAATCACTCTCTCTCGCTCACCCCTCTCTCTGTGTGTGTGTGTGTGTGAGCGCGCGCGCGTGTGTTTACTATAAAGAGTATTGTAGTAAAAGGTGGATATAAAGCATCATTAATTAATAATGTTTATAAAAAAACCAAATTTATAATCTAAAAACGATACGACATTGAAGCCTACAAATAAAACACACAGTTTTGATAATATCCATATAAAATACTATTATACTAATAATATTATTGAAAATTTAATTAATGTTTATTATGATGAAAAATATAAACTATCATATAAACCCTACAACCACATAATAAGACATTTAAAAAACTAAACAATAATAATGATTTTAATAGTTTTTGTGGCATTTATAAAATAAAATGTAATGATTGTGATGAAATTTTTATTGGGAAGACTAATAGATCTTTTAAAGTAAGATTTACAGAACATTTCAGATATTATATAAACAAAAGATTGGGTTTTTCTAATGTTGCCGACTATCTAGAAGTGAATAAACATTCTATTACTGACTTAGAAACTAATTTGGAAAAATAATTGAAGTCACAAAAGAAAATACTAATAAAAAATGCAGACAATTTAGAAAAATATTGTGTATATAAATATAGACAGAAATTCAGCTTAATCAATCTGCAAACAGAATTTGATAATGATACTCTTATCAAAGCTGCTATAGATAGCAGCACTTTTGTTAATATTAGGTAAAAGCTATATCATATTAGTACAGTACTGTATTTAGTGGCTGGCCACAAAGATGTATAAAAAATTTTTAATGTTTTTAGAAAAGATTTAATTTTTTGATTACATATATTATGTCATGTATGGAATAATATTATGTTAAATATTTTATTAATGTTTTAATGTGTAATCAAATTTCAATTTTAATCAACTGATGAGGAAATTCCTCGAAAGCACTTTTGATTTATAAAAAAGAAGAAAATTATTATTATTATAAAATAAGAAAAGATAAGAGATCTTATTGATTCTGTACTTTGGTGGATTGTGCTGAATTTTCTTTATGCTTTTGGTATTAACTGGTACAGAGAAATATATGGATAAAAAAAGAATTTATTTTACTATATATATATATATAGTAAAATTCTTGTGTGTGTATATATATATATATATATACACACACCAGAAGTTATCTCTAAAGTAAAGATCATTTCATTGTAAAAAAGGTGATTCTGGAAACTTTATAAATATTTTTTTATTTCTCTCAAACTACATACCTTACACTATTTCTTTATATAATCGTCACATGATTAAGACGTTTATTGTAGCAATACACCAGCTTCAATGTACGCACGTCACATTTTTCTGCCACCAGTCTATTTAGCCACTGATTAACAGCATTTTTCATTGTCACCAGCGAATTGCTTACCACTCAAAAACTCTTTCAATTTCCCAAACAAATTGTATTCAGAAGGAGCTAAGTTTGAACTGTATGGTGGGTGATTATAAATTTCCCATCCAAATGTTCTCAGTAAATCACATGTCGAACCCACAACATGTGAACATACATTATTGTGCAGCAGGATGACGCCATCAGTCAGCCGCCCACGTTGCCGATTTTGAATGGCACACCATAACTTATGTAGAGTTTCACAGTGGGCTTCAGCATTTATAGTCGTTCCACGTAGCATGAAATCAGCAATATGCGAAACTGATTCCAAAAGACTGTGCCTTCAGTTTGCGTCCAAATGGCTGTGGCTTGACCTTTGTGCCTGGTTGGTGATTGAGGATGGTGCCACTCACTTGACTGCTTATTTCTCTCTGGTGTGTAATACGAAATCCATGTTTCATTGCCGGTAACAATCGAATTAAGGGACTCACCACCTTTTTCTGTGTAGCACATCAAAAATTCCAAAGCTGATCTTATTCAGATTTTTTTGTGACATCCCATTAAGACAACACCCAATTTGCACAAATCTTTCTGAAGCCTAAATGGTCATGAACAATGTGACCAATAACAGCTTTGAAAGATCAGGAAAAAGAAGGGTCAGGTCGGAAATCATTGAGCGACAATCTTTAATGATTTCATCATTGATACATTTCAGCAAGTCCTCGTGATTATCGAGGTCCTCCCCGAACATTCTTCATGTACATTAATTCTGTTATTTCTAAACCTTTCACTCCCATTTTCGGACATTTCTTTCATTCATTACATTATCACCGTACACTGCAACCAACGAATGAATTTCAGTGGCTTAACATTTTGGTGGTTTAAAAAACATACGACTACATGTATTTCACAGTCTGCAGCAACATCGATTTTCCTGTTCATTTTGTAACATAATAACTCACACGTAATCAAAGATACTACATGGATCTTCTTCTGCCTTCTTCTTATTGGTCTTCTCCAGGTGGTGGTCGACGATGAATTGCCGATTCACTCTCGTGCACGCCTTTTTACTGGAGCTTGAGAGTGGTGAGGCTGCAGCGCCGCTATAGTGGGAGTGATGCTTGTACCCGCGCGTCCGTATACTGTGAGCCCCTGTCACATCGTTGCTACGTTATCGCCCGCTGATATTAAATTAGACATATACGAGGTAACAATACATTACTAGCGTGACCGTGAACGATACCAGGTTCGCCAACCTTAAGGAAACAAATTTCCCACCAGTCTTTACTTTAGAGATATCCCTTGTATTTTTATATTTAATATGCATGACTCCATACAACTTGGTCTATCTTTTTTTATTACATGATTTTTTTTCTACACTTATGTTTGTTATGTCAAAACTTGCTGCCGATGTTAATTTTTAAACTTTCAAGAATCCCATTTGTCCTCTGATTTATTGCACATTTTGATATTTGTTATCTGTGTTTTTTTTTTCAATTTACAGTGGCATTTGCTACATTAATGATTTAAGATAATATATCTCAGATTGTGAGTACAAAAGGACTACAAAAAAATGTTGAAAGATAATCTATATTGTATTTCATCATATTGTTGAGATTAGGAGGAACTAGGTACACTACTGCCATTATGGATTGTTGTGTAACATTCCCTCTAGTTGAAAAACAAATCCAAGGATTGCTTCACGAAAGGAATTTTAGTGTCAGTTTTTTGAATCGAGCAGTGCTTTCACATTATCTTCCAGTAAAGAAGGGTAAGGAAAGAAGGACAAGAATTTGGGAAAGGAAATTAATTACATTAGAGGAAGTAGTGTAAAAATTAAAAAATCAGTATTCTGGGAGGGGGTACACTGGTAGGGATCCTTTGGAGACTAATGACCACCAGTCATTCCTTAACTAATACAACTTGCTGCAGGTACAGGTTATTTTTATTTCTTTAACTGGTTTATAATTGTGTGATGAAAAATATTATCAAAACAAACAGTTTTAACATTATTTTACTACTTTTAATACAAAATTATTAAAGATATCGCCTGCATACATTCAGCCACTTTTCATATCACAATACCAGCTTTTATTCACTCTTATTGAAAAACTTCTTTTCCAAGGTATCTGTCAGTTATTAATCCTACCTGGAGAGCTCTTTATTAGTTTCAAAGCACTGGTGGCCGGAAATTCATCTTGCATCTTAATAACCTTGACTCAAGTCTAGGTTGGTGGATAGTTGTTAGAAATTTCCTTTTTAAACTGCCTAAGTAAACCCTTTGTACAAAGTATAGAATGGAACTATAATGCTATGTCTGGAGAAGAGTGTCCTTCTGTGTGTTTCTATCTAAATTTCTAGCACCAATTCCTCACATCATCGTCACTCAGTAACAATTCTGTACACATAACTCATCACTATCACAACAATGATGATTTGTATTTATCACTATGTTTACAATTATAAATTTTATCGTAGATGTCATACCACTAATTAGTAACTCCCTACTAGCTGTTCAGAATATAGCAGATTTTCGTCAAATGCTGCTTTATCAGCACAAAGAGTAAGAGGATAGTGGGTGTGAAATAAAATTATGGATTGTTGGTGGTTATTGGACATGCGCTGTCTCGCTATGGCAGTCTGTTTATTTTCAGCAGCCAATTGGAAGTCAATTTTGAAAAATCCTTACAATTTGATATGTTGTTTAAACGTTTCAACAATTTTAGTACTTGTATTTTTCGTATTTTATAATTTATTTGCTCATTATTATTATTACTGGCTATAATTCAGTTTAATAAAATAGAATTATTTATTTATTCTTTTAGTAACTACAGGCTGAAATACAATATAGTTATATTTTATTTTATCTTATTATGGGAATGAGACATGAATTTTGACATATATTAAGATTATTACTCAGCTTCCCTTCTCACAGTTATTTGGCGATATAACAGCACAAATACACAATTACTAAACCTATTTGTACTGTTATAGAATTAAGTTAGCAAAATTTACTGTAATTTAATTATGGTTATTTATTTTATAGGAAGTACCACCAATCTTTATCATTTACTATTCAAAGATGATCTGCAGTTTAAAGAGAGCTCATTATTTAAGAATTTTTAATGCCTGCAGTGATAAAATTTTCTGACTATTTAAAAAAATTTTTATAATATTATTTGACTTTGTGTTTCTATTTTCATTAAAGAAAAGCAAAATTTTAAAAGCATCTGGAAATGTAGCAGCAAGTGTATGAATATTATGTCAGGCAGCAATGAGATCTGTCAACAGCTATCATGACAAGCCAAAATATGATTTTTTTTAGTTATATTATAAGGAATAATAATGATAATTTTCTTTAGTGCTTTTGTTTTCCTTTACATTTAAAAAAGAAAGAGGACCATTTTTCTGTTAGTCTTACTGTTTCTTTTGAAAATGGAGATTTTTTTTTAGTTGAACAAATTAGGATGCAATTAGTAGTAAATTAATTTTCAATATAATTAACAGATAAATAATTGTTTACTCTGAATTACTTTAATAAAATTTTAATCAACATTTATACAAAAACATTTAAGTCATTAGTTATTACATTATGTCAAATTAATTTATCTTTTGTAAATTTAAGACTGAATTATACAGTTCAAACTTATGACATTTTCTAGTTTGTATCAATTTTGTCCAGTCTCACTTTTTTTAATTGTAGCAGCATAATTCTTGCAATACAATTAAAGATTTTGCTGCAAACAAAGATACAGTTTCTTCGTGCTATTAGATTATTATATATTTAATATTTCAGCTCTCATATTTTATTATAATTTAATAAATACGGGACAGGGCATCTAATAAACCTTTCTTTGAAGTCGCATCTAAATCGACGCCAGCTAGTGTGTTTCGATATCTTTCCAGAGCATCCCTTGTTCTTTTATAAAATCGTAAAATTAAATTTTTTAATTTTTTTAAAGCATTCTCCATTTTAGTTTTAAATGCGCTTCTTTTCTGAGAGTTTTTATTTGACTCTACTTCTTTTAATTTAAAATTTTCTATTTCTTTATCGATGGTATCTTTAATTTCGTTTTCCATTTTATCTAATTTTTTTAAAGCATTCTTTTCAGTTAAAAAATAATCTTTGTGTAATCTATTTCTTTTTGTTACAAAGTTATCTAATGAACTCTTCATATTATTTAGACATTGCTTGAATGTGAAATCAGTCTTGTGAAGCTTATGATTTAAATCTCGGGTCGCCTTTTTAATATAATTTAATATGGCTTCGATATGATCAACTTGAGATCTCTTGAATCTTTTGTTATTATTTCTAATGTAGTTTAATATTTCATTAATTTTAATTTGAGCGCTAACAAATGCATTTAACATTTCATAACCTTTTTCCTTTATGATTTTGTATAATTCTAATCGAATACTTTCACTATATTTGTCTTGATTTATTACATTTTTTTCATTTGTAATATTATATTCATCGAATGTTAATGTATTGCTTTCATAAATTGTATGATCTAAATTGATGTAATTAATTTGATATTTTAAAAATAATGAATATAAATTTTTAACCGATTCTATTTGTGAAGAATTAACTTTAAAATATTTTTCCAGTTCGTAGGATTTGTCAGAATTATTTTTTTTGTCCAAGTAAAATGTATCATTATTCCATGTAAAAATATAAACTTTTTGTTCTGATAATTGTGATTTTGCACCATCAAAGAAATTTTTGCTTAGATATTTATTATTATTATTATTAATTTCATTAACTTTTTCATATCTTTCATGTAATTTATCAGTTTTGTTTTTAGTTAAGTATTTATTATTTATGTAACAAGTCAAATTACTATTCTTATTATTTCCAGTTAAACTTTTATCATCTTTTCTCTTCATTTTTGGAGCACAAACACTTTTATTTATGTTAAGCACAATTTTTTCGCACTGATAATTTGTACAGCAATCCTCAGTTTGTTTACACTGAAACATATTATTATGATGTTTTCAATTTATTTCTCTATTTATTTATTTTTTTAACAATTAAAATATTTAGTTTTTTGGGTGTTAGTAGCCTAATGTAAATTTTTGTTTGGAATTTAAATACACATATAATATTTTAATGATTCAAAGTATCCAGGATGAGCAGTTAAAGAAATTCATAAAATACTTTTTATTACCTTTTGTAAGGCAATAAGAATATTAAGGGTAAGAAATAGAGTAAAACGAAGGGTATTGTCCTGTTGATTGTATGGTATATATTATTATGGTATATTTTTGTATGGAAATATTATGGCCAAATTTGCTTTAGGCTGTACTGATCTATACAAGATTTTATGAACTGATGATCCTAATGGTACTTTTACATCATAATCAATAAACCACCATAAAAGTGCAAACTACTGTTACTTCAGAAGATTCTTCAGCAACCGACCAACTATCTTGCTCAGAGACTGGATAGAAAGTATTATGATAGCTCCAACAAAAAACTACTATCTGATTAAATTGCTTGTGGTTGGCTTAAAGGATTAGTACATCAGAAATATATACATGTTTTCATAAAGTCTGTGCATAAAAAATGTATCCCATTAAGTTTGAATTTGTTAAAAATGTTTCTGTTGCCGAGAGAATTTTGTTGGTCAGTTCAAGAAATAGATCAATTTTTAGATCTTATTCTGAAGACTATAATTGATTATAATTCATGAAATCCATAAATAAATCTTTTTTTATTTTTAGCATTATTTGCTGTAATGTTGTAAACAGATCTATCATATCTTAATTCTTTAATTTATTTTTATGAAGATATATCTTTTTAATTACAACTCAACAAATACAAGACATATTTTATTGATTTTGTTATAATGAATAATTTTTATTAATTTTTTAATTTATTTTTACACGATAAATAAGGTGGGGAAGATGATTAAATGTTGCCAGGTACATTCCGAGTAGCTAACTATGTTTACAAAGAATCTTATTTACTTTTGTATCTTTTTGTATCATTTTTCTCTAGCACTACATCTCAAAATCCTCTCTTTCACCTTTCCAGGTTTTCTATTGTCCATGTTTTACAGTCATATTCCTATACCCAACAAAAATATTCCTATACAAAAATAAATATTTTAAAATATTTCTTTTGTATTCCTAAATTATGTTTCATTTCAGCAAATTTTTTCTATAATAAATTTATATAACATTTTAAAAATATTTAATACTTAACACTTTTTAAATATTTTTGGGAATCTTTGTTAAAAGTTAGTTCTGTTAAAAGTACTCAAACTAGAATTTCTACCCCATTTAAAAGTATAGAAATGAGACAGGTGAAGTAGTACACCTTATCCAGAGTAAGATACAGCCCTACAAATTTGTCAGGATTATTTAATCTATGTAATATTAAAAAAAAAAAAACAAAAAAAGTTTAAAAAATCAATTATTTGAGATTATTGCAAAAGGGTTAAAGATGTTGTAATCACTTTTGGATTTTAAAAAGCCATGTGATTCAATAGACAGAAAAGTTTTGTTCAACATGTTAGAAGAATTTGGAGTAGACTGTAAAGCATTTCATTTAGTAAAAGAAACAAGTACTTTCAAAAAGATAAATTCTGAAGGACTAAGCTCTGAACCTTTGGAAATCAAAACAGGTATGAGACAGTGTGATGGTTAATATAATTTACTGTTTAACATAGTTTTGAAAAAAGTATTTAGGGAATTGAACAAGCAGATGGAAATTTAAAAATTAGAAAATGTGAAACTAGGAAGTAAGGATAAGAATTTCAAAATCAGTTTGGCCTTTGCAGATGATTGGTAATTTTGTCCCCGTATATTAAAATTGCAGAAATTTAAATAATCTTTTAAAAATGTTAGCTGAAAAAACAGGTTTACTGATTTCTTTTCAAAAAACTGAATTTATGACAAATATTAAAAAAGCTCCAAGACTTTAAAAACTGAATGTGGAAAAAGTAATAAAGTGAATAAATTTAAACATCTTGGTGAAATAATTAAACCCATTGCTTTGGATAAGGAATCGAATAAAGTTAGAGCTAGTAAAATGGATCTTGTATATCACTTAAAGTATTTAAGCAATAAAAAATCAATTTCAGAGAAACAAAAATTAGGCATTATAATACAACAATAATTAGACCTGAATATTTGTATGCCTCTAAGTGTTTATGTATGAATAAGATAGGTGAAATTGAAGACCTAGAGAAGAAAGAGAGGAAAATATTAAGAGAAATATCAGGACCAGTTAAAATTGAAGAGAATAAGTAGAGAATTAGAAAAAATGAAAATCTTTATAAATTAGACTTTCAGATGTTAAAAGGAAAAGAAGACTGGTTTTTGGATGTCTTTTCTGAATGGAAGAAAATACTGACTAAAACAATTTTTAATTATGTCGATAAAAAAAATAAAAACAACCATGTTTATAAAGAAACTTTAAAGGATTCGAGAGAACTAAATACCACAAAAGAAATAATCTTAATAGAAATAAATTTAGAAAACAAGGGTTTCCAGGAAAAAAAAATAAATTTAACTACAGATGGAGTGAAGAGAGAAAGTGAAAACAGAGAAAGAATAAAAAAATATTCAGAAGAAAGGAAGTCAGAAGAGAAAAAATGATTAAGATATTTATTGTGGTCCTAAGGTAACTAGCCAAAAATAGTAATAAAATTAAGTTTAGAAATTTCCATTAAAACCAAGTGAATGTTAAAAGGAAAGTTGTATTCTCTCATTTTTGTACATATATATCTTTTATATTGTCTTATATTAGACCTTGAATTAGAGCAAAGTCAGTAACTGCAGCACTTCATGAAACACTTCAAATTTTCCTAAATGACCTCTATTTTCACATTTTTAAATTTCCCTAAAAGGGTTAAGCTGAATTAAATATGGGTTTCATGTTTTTATTTATTTATTATGACTTTATTTATTCAACAATAGGCTGACATCCAATAACAACTATTGATCTATGGATAATAATGAACATTGTACATCTGAGTACATTTGCTCAGGGACTGGCTGAACAATTAGTAATTTAGTTTAATTCTTTCATTTCACATAGCTGTGAGGATGATCAAGATTCTTCCTTAAGGAAGTTTACACTGCTTCTCCTAAAGAACTTCTCTTGAGAAGTTTCTGTTCTTATGTGACTAGTATCTGGAGAAAAAGAAAATTTGTTTTATCATTTTTTTTTTATAATAATAATAATCATTAACCTCAGGAACTGTTATTGGATGTCAGAATGTTGATGTATAATTTAATAAAATAAAGATAAAACAATATATTTTAGGTGATATTTTCATTCTGGTTAAAGATACCATTTACGCAATTTTAAAACGTTGGATGTAATGTTTGTCTTGTTTTTCCCTTTTTCAAAAAGGGAATTTTGGTTTTGAAAAAGGGATTGCAAAACCAGTTTTCTTAATGGTGTTCTTTGGAATTTGATTAGATAGCCATTGATATTTTTACGGTTTGGCAAGAGCAACTGTGGTGTCAGTCTATTCAAGGTCTGTCCTATCTGATGGTTGTACAAAAAGCTCATTCTGGGATTATGTGCTTTTCAACTAAAGCTAAGCTTCCTAATTAATGCTTTAATATATACATGTTAGTAATTCCTACTTCTCTGGAAGAAAATTCCCTTTTTTTGTTGGAAAAAAGTGGTTGTAAATGGGTGGGTCTATTATTATTTGTAAAATAAATTATTAATTTATTATAATTTAAATTAAATTATTATTACAATTTAATTAATAATTATTATCATGGATTTTTATCCCATAGTAGTTTGTCATCAATCCATAAACATGGAATCCGAACGTGGAATGTTAGAAGTCTAAAAAAGGTTGGTAGATTAGAAAATTTAAAGAGAAAAATGAATAGATTAAATGCATATGTAGTAGAATTAGCGAGGTACGGTGGGAAGAGAAAAACGACTTTTGGTCAGATGGTGTTAGAATAATTAATACAGCTTCAAATAAAGGGTAGGCAGGAGTAGGTTTCGTAATGAACAAGAAGATAGGGGAGAGAGTAAAGTATTTCCAAATGCATAGTGACAGAATCATTGTAATAAGGATTAAACAAAAACCTAAGCTCACAACAATTGTTACATCTATATGCCTACAAGTGCCCATGATGATGATGAGGTAGAGTGTGTATACAAACAAATTGACAAAGTAATAAAACATGTAAAAGGAGATGAAAATTTAATAATAGTTGGAAATTGGAATGCAAGCATCGGAAAAGGCAAGGAAGGAAATATAGTGGGAGATTACGGGCTGGACAAAAGGAATGAAAGAGGGGACCGACTTTAAGTTTTGCACGAATTATAATTTAGTAATTGTCAACACCCAGTTTAAAAATCAAAATGGAAGAATATATACATGGAAAAAGCCAGGTGATACTGCAAAAAATCAGATAGATTATTTCACGGTTAAACAAAGATTTAGAAATCAACTCGTTGACTGCAAAACTTACCCTGGAGTAGACATTGATAGCGACCATAATTTAGCGATAATGAAATGTAGATTGGGGTTTAAAAACCTGAAGAAAAGGTGGCCGATGAATCGGTGGAATTTAGAGAAGCTTGAGGAAGAGGAGGTAAAGAAGATTTTTGAGGCGGATATCCCAAGAGGTCTGAGTAAAAAAGATAAGGTAGGAAATGTAGAAGAAGAATGGGAGAATGTTAAAAAGGAAATTCTTAAATCAGCAGAAGCGAACTTAGGCGAAATAAAGAGAACTAGTAGAAAACCTTGGAAGTCAGGCTATATTGCAGCTGATGGATGAACATAGAAAATATAAGAGTGCTAGTGATGAAGAAAGTTAAAGGAACTATCGACAATTAGAAAATACTATAAACAGGAAGTGCAAACTAGTGAAAGAAGGGAGGATTAAAGAAAAGTGTTCGGAAGTGGAAAGAGAAATTATCATTGGTAAAATAAACGGAGCATACAGGAAAGTTAAGGAAAATTTTGTGATATATAAATTAAAATCTAATACTGTGTTAAACAAAGGTGGTACACTGATTTACAATACGAAAGGAAAGGATAATAGGTGAGTGGAATATATTGAAGAGTTATACAGAGGAAATGAATTAGAAAATGGTGTTATAGAGGAAGAAGAGGAAGTCGAAGAGAATGAAAAGGGAGAAACAATACCGAGATCTGAACTTAAGAGAGCATTAAAAGATTTGAATGGCAGAAAGGCTCCTGGATGTAGGATGTAGGGGGTATACTGAAATGAAACGACTAGCACTAAATAGGGAATCTAGTGCTAGGGAACATTAGTTATGCTAGTTATCTGATGTTTTGTATTGCAAATTATCTTGTCTTTCTTTTCTACAAAATAAAGCTGAAAAAAACTTGAAAAAGTTGCATAACTTTACAAGCAAAGCTGGTGGTAACGTTGTAACTCTTTCTGTTGAGGACTTCACCCTTGACAGACTACTACTTAGAAAAAAAATCGATTGGAACATTAGGGGTTTGAATAAGATTAAATATACCAAATATAATTTCAGATTGTTAGATTACACAAAAAAATTTACTCTGAGTAAAATTTTAAGATATGGGATCCTAATGTATCTTCTCGCCTCCTTGACTGAATGCGACTAAAATTAATACTCGTATTCAGATGGGATCAAATTTTATACCTATTAGGACAATATACTTGCATACACACCGGTATGTACATCTGTGCATTAATCCATCTGAAATTTTTCAACGTGAAAATCGTATTTTTTGTTTAGATGGGGCTCATGCATGCCAACATCCATGTGGTGAGCGGTAGTGTCTCTGTCTTTCATCCAGAGGTCCCAGGTTCGAATCCCAATTACATTGGGATGGCATTTTCACATGATACAAAATTGCCATTCTTCTCTTCTGAAGCAATATCTAACAGTAGTCCCAGAGATAAAAAAATACATAATTCTGCATAGCTATACTGTAAAACATATAGCTAGGAAAGTAAAAATAACTATATAATAAAAAACGTTAAGAAAATTACATAATAGACTATGCAGTACCATTCTGAAATCAGAGTGGTTATAGCAATGTTGACAGTAGGTTAATATTGAGGCTGTATAGATCGATGCTCTGTCAACACGATAAAAAAATTGTTCATCATTGAAAAGTATCAAATAAGAGGTATTCTGCAGAATATATTTCTGAAAATCGTAAAAATTAGCAAATATTCACAAATAGTTATATCAGTTACTTCTACCCGCTGATACTGTCCTGTCGCAAAAAAAAAGATACCTTGTTATCCAGTAACCTGTTAGTCTTAAGTGTTTTATTAGATCTGATATTGTAGTATGATTTAAGTTTATTGTAGAATTGGATTAAATTATTATTACTTACATATCTATTTTTACAGTTTACCTCATCAGCCACATTTTTATTTAATACTTGAATATTATTTTCTTTTGAATTTTTTGGTTTATATGTTAATATATCAAAGTACGATACTGAATCTTCTTTCTTATTGATTTGAAATAAATTTAAACCGTTTACAGAACAAAGTATAATATTTATAAAATAAATATATATTGTATATTCTTTTTTAACAATATATTCTAACATCATAAACTTGCTCGTAGAGATTATTTTCAATAATGATAGTTATCAGATTTTTTCCTTATCGTTTTTGTAATATTTAGTGATGATAATTTATGCTATTTAATTCCTTATCCTACATCATTAGTATTATTTTTTTATTACTGTTGTCATTAAATGATTTGATATATTTTTATTAATCACAGAGAACTTTTAAACTCGATCATTTGTTTTATTATTTTATTAACCGATAACCATCCCTAATTCTTAATTTAGTATTTAGTGTAATCATGATTTTTTTTTTTATTTGAAACCCCAGGAGCCAAATTTTAGCAAAAAACATTGAGCTACTTTTTTTTCTATTTGAACGCCAGTTTTTTTACTACAGTCGATTTAGTGGTGAAAGTTGGGGCAGCCATGTGGAAATTACGAAGAGGTCGGGAGGCCGAGGTATTTGGGATACGGTTTCGAGCCCGGCCAGTACCGGAGCGGAACGGTGATCACAATACATCGGATCTAAATTTCCTTCAGTTGCCCATCTCCCGCCTGTGGAATAGGCTGCAGAGCCTCGCGATGGATGCATGGTAGCTGGATTGCGACACTACGACTAAGGGAAGTTCCTTGTATAAATTTATACAGGATCTAGGGGGGTGGTATGTCTCGAGCTCGTTTTTAAGGGCAACGGGTGCCAGGTGCTCACCAACCGTGTTAATTTGAACCAATATCTGTTTCGGTTCCGCCTGGCGGCTGATGAGCTGTGCCTCTGCTGGGAGGTCAAGTCAAATGAACACCTGATGTTTACTGCGCTGCTCTTGGGGGGGGGGGGGCAGAGACCGGGCCACCCTGGAACAGAGATCAAGGGGAAAATTGGCCACTCACAAGCGGCGAGTCAATGTGGCGAGAGCCGCATTGTCGGATTTATCGCATTTATCTGTTGTCGATCTTGTTGTACTGTCAGAATTTTTCGAATAAACTGTATCGCGTAATTTACAAGCTTCATCCGATTTATTTGCGCTTTATCACCGCGTTTTAATTTTTTATTTAATTTTGTACCCGGACCGAAATAATTGTAACCTGGAATACCCATCTTAAAAGGTAATAAAGCTACAGCCTTATTGACTACAGAACCGGTAATACCACGACAGTTTTTCGTGTTCTTCTTTTTTTTCATATCTATATATATATATATATATATAAATGTGTTTTTATTAAAATACATTATTAATTACAGTGGATCGGCAAACTAGGAAAAAGCCGAAGCTCGGATTTGAGATCGGAGTGGCTAAATATTACATATAAAGTAATATTTTCATTACATTTTTTTTACAATAAATAGCAATGTTTAACAGTAACATTTTCAGGGCTAACGATTCTTTAATGTATCCACTCTTTCCATCGGATGGAATTCAAGCTGATGAAATAAATTAATTTTTACTTCCTTGTTCGAAGCAGAAGGAAGTATTGTAATAGGGAAAAATTTCGGTTTTCAGATTTCAGAAAAGGAAATACCATTTTGTCCATCCCTGAATCCATTTTGACTAACTTCGGCGTGACGTCTTACTTACGTATGTACCTCGCATAACTCAAAAAGGATTAGTTGTAGAATGTTGAAATTTTGGATTTAGGACTTTTTCTTAACTGCGGTAATAAGCCGTCATCGAGAGCTTTTCAGCGAAATATCATGAGGTACTTATTTTCATCGGTTCCAAAGTTATAACAAAATAAAATTTTAATTAATGAAATATTTGGATCTTAAAAGGGAGAGGCACATCGGTTCGTATCCGACTTTATTTCCTTTTTTTTAAATTAAATATATTGATTTATTAATAGTTATTAACTGCTGATCGTAAAAACATCTTTACAAGAAATAATAATTCAATAATAATATTAAAAAGAAAAAAATATGAAAAAGAAATCAGAATTTATTAGTGAAATAAACATTTATATACTTTTCATTTAAAAAAAAATGTGTATATGTAATTTAATAGGCGTACAAGGAAGTTATGGTGTCCACATCAAATTTTTAGTTAAATTTTCTCGAATCCTTTAAACTGTCTAAACTTTTCCACCGCATTTTTACAATAGACAGCATCTTTAACAACATTTTTAGGGTTAATGAATTTTTAATGTTTCTAAATTTTGGTCCCTCGGATTTGAGTGACCAAACTATTTCATATAAAGCAAAAAAATACAATAAATTTATCGATGAAACAGATTATATTTGCAGTTAATTATACTAAATCGGTTGAACCGACACCACGACAATTACGTTAACTTTCACCGAATTTTTCACTTTCAGTTCAACATATACGTTCATATTTTGATATTATCATTTGTGCGATTCTCATACCCTTTTGTAACATAAAATCTTTATTGCCAAAATTAATAAGAACAAATTTAATCTCGCCGCGATAATCGGCATTAATTGTGCCCGGCGAATTGGCAACTGTAATGCCGTCTTTAGCCGCCAAACCTGATCTGAGTCTTATTTGTGCTTCGAAATTTTTGTAACAATATAGCAATACCGGTTGGGATGATTTTTATTTCGGTGACTTTTAAAATTGTAACGATTGTTGAAAATAAATCTAAACCAGCGCTTTGTTTGGTATAGCATATTAGAGAAAATCGAACTTCCACTTCAGACGTTTTTAAACATCTATATTAAACCGGTAATCATTTAAAATTAATATTTTATTGTTGTAATAACAACAAAATTCTCAGGGTTAATGAAAGTGTTGATTAACCCTGAAGAATCAGGATTAATGATTCTTTAATGTATCTGAATTTGGTGTTGAAGATTTTCACCCCGAAAATATTTCATATAAAGCAACAAATTGCAATAAATTTATCGATGAAACACATTATTTGTAGCGGTGAAAAAACTGATTATTTTTTACGAGTGATATTATTTTTTTAAATTTTGTTATTTCGTTTTCGCGAATCATTTCTGCGATAATTGATTTAATCTCTTGCATTTTATTTTCTACATACGAGGTGTGTGAGAAAAGTAATGAGACTGACTTTTTACTTACCAAAGTTTTTATTTTTTTTCAAACAACAATATTATTCTCTTCAAAGTAGTTCCCTTGGGCAGGTATACACCGGCGGAGGCGTTGTTTCCACTCCTGGTAGCAGCGCTCAAAGGCTTCAACCGGTAGGGCTTTTGACTAGTCGGTCGCAGTCTTTTGAATGGTCTCCAGAGTTCCAAAACTACGTCCTTTTAAGACACGTTTCAATTTCGGGAAAAGAAAAAGTCACCAGGATTGAAATCAGGTGAATAGGGTGGTTGAGGAACCGTAGGAATGCGTTTTGAGGTCAAAAATTCCTTGATGGAAATGGCCGTGTGACACGGGGCATTGTCACGATGAAGCATCCGCTTGTCTGCGATGTCTGGTCTCACGCGAATCACTCTTTTCCTGAGCCTTTCAAGGACACCTTTGTAAAACAATAGGTTGACAGTTAGTCCTGTAGGAACAAATTCTTTACGCACGATACCCCTACCGTCAAAAAAGCAAATCGGCACGGTTTTGATCTTCGATTTGCTAATTCGAAATTTTTTCGGTCGAGGAAATGAAGGAATGTACCACTCTTCGCTTTGCCGCTTTGTCTGTGATCACACGATCGAAGAATTCTTGGTCGTTGTCGATCCTCTCAAGAAGATCAACGCACACGTTTCTTCGATTGTCCTTCTGTTACGTTGTGAGGTTTTTCGGTACCGATTTCGCACAAACCTTTCGCACGTCCAAATCGTCTGTCAAAATTTGATGTACGGTGAAAGCGTTTAAATTGAACCGTTTTCTTGTCATCCTTATTCTTAACCGACGGTTTAATCTCACAAGAACCCTCACACGCTCGACGTTTTCGTCAGATTTTGAAGTCGAACGTCTCCATGAACGAGGTTGATCTTCAACGTGTTCTCGGCCTTCCAAAAATGATTTCTGCCGGCGGAAAACTTAGGCTCTTGATAAACAATGTTCCCCGTAAGCCTGTTTCAACTTTTTAAAGGTCTCACTCGCGGATTTCCCATGTTTAACACAAAACTTGATCGGACAACGTCGCTCTAAATTCCGATGTCCCATTTTCGAAACGCACAAAAAACACAACTTCACTGATGGCGCTGTTAAAAATAATTTGTTGGCTGAACGGTGTTGAAACTCGTACTGAGCATGTGGAAGGGATGAACTAACCGGTCTAGCACAGACCGGTAGACACAGCGTTTCCAGATCGCTCGCAGTGTTACCAATCTCAATACTTTTCTCACACACCTCGTATGTCGTGATGGTAACTTTCATGAGATCTTCTGTAACGCGACTATTTAGCTCATCATTTATATAATTATCAACTTTCGTTCTGAGCAACGTAATTGCATCTTTCGTAAACTTTCTAGTTTCTTCAGCCATCGTCAGTTTTTCAGCCTCTATGTCTTTTTAATGTTTACATCATAGTCGGTTATCGTCCGATTCAATCGACAAACTGTTCACCGGGATCGGTTGTGTATTCTTCAAACAAATTTTTAGCTCGTTTAAAATTCACCGCGTCACCGTCGTCAATCGGATCAAATACATTACATAATCTATGATTTTTCGTATTATAATTTCCATCATCAGCCATTGAAAAACTGATTTCTTTTCCTTTTTTTTTTACCGCCAACTAATTTTAAACGTGTCATTGTCTATATATAAAAAATAAATAAAAAAACAAGACACTGCATTCAAATTCAACGTTTTTCAATTCATTAATTATGGATATAATTTCATTTGAAACGGCGGTGTTTCCGGCATAGTATTCATCCACAAATGTATGCAGTCTATCCCACCAATTCGTTTGCATCGTCCCAATATTTTTAAACTAGACTATAATTCAATTGCGCGTGCAGTACGCTACCGCCAAACGATGTGGACGGTGTTTTATACGGTGAAACAGATCTATCTGTTCTTTTTGGAGGAAAAAGCTTTCTAATCACTTCATTATATTTAAAAGATTTATTTGTTTTCACTGTACCGGCATCTTTTAAGTGCGCACCAGTACGGCGTAACATTTCACCGTTACATATCTGTTTTGTAAATTCTTTTAGTTTTGGATTTTTTAAAATTAATAACTCTAGAATACCAGACGTGACATTATACCAAGAGTCACCCAAATAGATTTTATCACTTACAAATTCAATTTTACCCGATGCGCTTGTATTTATGTTTTTATCATACCATATACACGATCATATTTTTGGTGCTGTTTTTGACATTTCTAAATATGATTTTGTAGGTTCTTCACTTGCAATTTCACAAACTTGTGTAAATGGACTATCTATCACAATATTTTTTGAAAAACTACAATACGAGGAAGATGACCATAGACCCGGTGGGGGTACCCTTTCGGGAGGCCCCTTGGGCCGAAGCAAGGAGAATACGGTAGTCGGCTTGATGAGATAAATTTAGAAATAATCCTTTTATATCATAACCCCCTTATGTGCTCATTAATATTTCTTATTATTTATATTAAAACAAATGATCCTGTTGTTTTTTTTTTTTTGCTGATTAGTTACTTAAGACGGATAGGGTCTATGTTGTTGTAATTGTGTTCAGATCCTTACAGGGAATCGAACCCGACGCCTTTGGTATAGCAGGCAAGCACGCAACTTTCTGTGACACTAACGTGGTGACAATATTTTTATTTTTAATTACACTATTACGTTTTTTAAACTACTTTTTTATATTAAAACAAGTAATATTTAGTAAAAAAGAAAAAAATATGTAAACGGGCGCGCACGAGTGTTTTTTTTTATATCCAAGGGCAATTATAAAATATGCGTGAGTAAATTATATCCAAATTGAATATTAGGTACAAAGAAATAATTGAAAACCTTATCGTTATAGTTTGGGTACCTTGGTTACGTTCATTTGTTAATGTGCACATTGGTTTAAGCGAAAATTTAGTTCAGTTGTAAAATAATGTGATGAAATCTGTAAACATGAATATTAAACTGTCGGTGTTGGTCGGTTGGTGGTTATAAGAGATGGAACAATGTAGTCTGCTGGGAAGTGCATTTTAGAGGGCGGACTTGTTTTCGTAATTTATTTTTGCTGTGGCGTTGAAGGTTTGTTTATCTGGACGGTTGTTGCAGCGGTTGGGAGCGACAGTAACAATTACGTGGTGACAGAACGAAGCTTATGAAATACAGCAGTCAGTCTCGTGTTGTTTACGCAGTTAAAATTAGGTTATCGTTTCTGTGATCACTCTTGTTTAACAGTTATTGTCAAATCTTGTACTTTGTTCATTTTAGATACATGATTCTCATTATCGATCGAGGTAAGTTTTCTTATATTATATTAGTATAGCTTAAAATAAGTGTTATTACTTTTGTTTGCCTGTTGTAGGTACTTATGCGGTTTGGTCCACCCCAAACAAAACTTTAATTGTTATGACAATGCAAACAATGAAAAATGCTTAACGCGGATTAAATTGAAACGGAAAGATCTGATTAACCAAATTTTATTTGAAAATTACAAATGTCAAATAAAACTTTATTCCTCTGAAACGTGTTTACAAAAATAGAAAAAGCGTTATAAGGATACCTTTTACGCCACATGTCTATTCGCGCAAATATGACTGCAAAAGTTCTCTGTGGGTACCAAAACGTTGCTTATGCATTTCTTTTGTCTTTTGCCGTGTTGATTCGATGTGATTGGTGTATGCACCGGTTAGAGGGTAAACGAAATTTTTAGAACGATAAGACTGTAAAATGGGTGTATCCAAGATCCTTAAGATTTCTGTAAGCTACCCTAACCTAACTTAATCATAAAAAAAATCGGGGTGGAACAAACCGCATAAGTGTCCTATTGTATGTATCCATACTTATTGTGTAATGCATTTTAGAATATAATTTGCAGTCTCTTATTTTTACAAAATAAATTTATAACTATTTCTTCATATAATATTCGAACATTTCTAACACTTTTTCTATTTTATAATACCAGCGAAATAATATCCCAAAGATAAACAGAAATGTAACAAGTTACACGCACGGATTTAAATTTTAGGTTAATCGGGCGATATAAATAATTAACTGAAGTATAATTACTCCACAATCTGAATGTAATGTACTCTGAGGTAAGCGAAATACGGTTAATGTGTAAAAAACAATTGTTTTAGATAATCTAAAATCCTAGTCGCAAATCATCAGTCGGAGACAGATTCTTTATACACTTTCTGGACCCAAGCCGGAATCGAACCTCACATCTTCGATATAATAGGCAAGTACGCCTGTGCCATCGATGCGGTGATAAATTAAATTAATTTCTAGTTTTGATTACAGTTACAAAGCGATATTTGTAGTTTTAAAATAATATTGTGTTTCTAACCTAGAAAAATAACTTATTCAAAAATGTCAGGTTCTGCCGCTACAATTTTTAATTAAACTGTACAGTAGACTATAAAAATTATTATTTTTTAGATATTTTAATTAATTTTCATTTCTTTATTTACAGAGATACTAAATAAATAACAAATACACCTTAATCAAACCAGACTGTTTTCATGTAACATGACAAAGGTAAAAAGGCAGCAATACATTTTTCTTAGTCTGTTATTGCAGTAAATGTAAAACCTCTTTTTGCTCTTTTCTTTGATTTTTTCCTTTCATTCATAGAAACTATAATTTTTTAATTCATAAAGATAACACGCATTTTACAAGTAATTCACTGCAATCTTACATACTTAAAATGTATAATCTTTAATTTGTACCTATTGAAAATTGCTAGTCGATATATGTTTAATCATTTTTAATATGTAGTACATAGGGTTTCATATTTCAATAAATGTAAGTCGCTCGGTTTACAATTCTGTTTTTGTCGAAATCCAAAAGGTCGGTAAACAAAAAAACTAAAAAATAGTTTTTCCCTAGTTTTCTTTGAAGACGTAAACATTGCATTTATTTTCATTGCAGTTAGTTTTCTACATCTTCTAAGCAACATGACATGGTTGTACACTATCAGCATCCTTTCTAACCTTGCCGTTAACAACTATTACTCAATTTAACGATGTAAATTAATTTGTTACTCAAAATAATCTTGCTTGGATGCTTACTAAGAGAAATATTTTTTGATAGGTCTACCGATTGGTTTTTGCAGATAATGAAATACTATTTTGTGCCGTGGTCCATTACTAAAAGTAAGTAATGACATTTTGTTAATTGTACATAATATGAATGTGAGTTTTTGAACCCGTTTTACATTAATTATTTACAGTTGTACTTGATTCTAATTGTGTTATCTAGATAATATAAAACTATAAGTAACTCTTAAGGCTTTATGTTTATAGTTAACTTAGACCTAACGTTTTTGTGTACCTTTTGTCTGAAACGTTTTTACCGTTTTAATATTATTTTTAATGCTTGTAAACAAAGTTACTACATTTTATTATTCGTGCTTGTTGTTAGTTCTAATTTTCATGTTATTTTTAATATTATTAAGGCATACTGGGTATTGCTGCTGAATAAGAAGTGTCAGTAATGATTTACCCATCCTAGCTATCTATTTCTAACGGTCTGCTTAAAGTGTTTAATACTTGTACTTAAAGAAATGCATGAATAATTTACCTCTTCACACAAATGATTTAAATGTAAGCCTCAAAAGTTTTTGTTTATAAACTCAAATTTGTAATAATGCTATTGTGAAATGCATAGCGCATTTATTCGTTGAACAGCATGACAAAAAATGACAAAACTAACGTTATTAATAATTGAGTTTGAGATTAATGTAATTTTTCTTCCAAGTCATGTGTAGCTAATTATCGGCTCCTTCCTGGAATAATAGGAATAGCTGATAATAATTAGCTGCATACAGCATTTTGGAAGAAAGAGTTCGTTTATCTGAAACCGGTAGTCAAACTTTTTAAACCTTATATACTCATTAATTAAAATTAAATATAAAAAAACATATTCTGAGAATTAAAACTAGAATTCAGATTTTTAAAGGAAGATTTTTTAGAGTCAGTTTTTCTCCAATTTTGTTTATCGTAAAACAAATTTTAACTTTTCCCTTTTACAAAACAATTCAAAATTTATTTTTATTTGTGATTATAAGCCCAAGTTATGTCACTTGAACGCTTCTCAAAAATTCTACTTATCTTTTGATCTCAACGCGTGTAATAAATACTACATGTTAATTAATTCTTAATAACATATCTTCTCGTATTTTTTACGGTAGATCATTCTTTCCATTACTAAATTATAACTAACTCATCGGTAAGAGGGAGGCTTGGGGAAGATGATAGGGTATCATCTTCCCCAAGTTGCACTAATAGGGTAGTGCAACTCCTTACAGTTTGATGATTCCGCAACATTGTGCAGAGTAAGATCCTGGAAATTGAAAATTATAAAGTAAAATGGTAATGGCTGAATGATGAATGGCTTAACAAACCTCAGTCAAACCCCTCGCCAGCCTAATCGTACAGTGGAAATATTCACGGTTCTTCTTTTATATGTAATAACGTTCTTTTAAACCGCTGATTCTCAAACTTATTTGCCCACAGCTCACATTAGAATCAAAGCTTTTCTAGCGCCCCCAAAATTTTTAAACTTACCATCTGTTAAAAATAATAATTGTTGCTGTTTTTAAGATGCGCTCTTAAAAACAGCAATTTTAGTTAATGTTTTTAAACGTGGCATATCCTATTTCTGAGTTGAAACTTACACTTTAAATGAAAGCAATATAACGCATATTTATTCATATTTAGAAGTATTTTTATTAAAATTGCTTTCAAAAAAATTACAATTGTTTCTATACAGTTTTATAACAACAATAGTAATAGCATATTCAATATAACAATACAAAAATTAAAAGAGAGCTTTCGATTGAAAAATTTTTTGTACGTAGTAGGTATTTAATTTTAGTTTGAAGTATCAGGAAAACATAATTTTTGCCTTTTTTTTAATCGGTCATTGCCTTTGTTGACCGCCCGAACAACAATCTTCTGTGGGCCCTGTGAATGCCTCCAGCGCTCACAAGGGAGCATTATCACCCGCTTTGAGAATGAATGTTAAACTAATTTTTTTTTAATCGGGTACAAAATCTTGAACGTTAATTTGTAACATTGTAATTCAATTTCTAAGCTTCCTGTTGTTTTTCATTCTGGATTTCTTATCTTATTTTACTGCCAAAAAGTGTTAGTAATGTGCTGTATTTAAATATTTGTATATTTACAACTTTATTATTTTTTCCTAAGAAATTCCATAGGGCTTTCGAAATTTATAAGACTTCAGGCAAAACTACTGTTTTTTAATTTGTTAATTTCACTTTTTTGAGCGATTATAATATTTATAAATAACACTTCATGATGTTTGTATTATAAACTACTATCGTAGAATTATTTAATCCAACAGAAGTAAATGAAGAAGAAGAAGATCATAGGTGGTTCTGTTATTTAATCGGCTTAAGTTAATGTGTAGCATTAAGTGTCCTCAAAACAACTATGTTAAAATTGACTATGTAAAGGCAATCATTATTTTAAAAAAAATACTTTTCAATGTTTATTCGTTGTAATGAAATGTTTTTAAATGAAATTATTTTCATGAAGACGCTTTTTCAGATAAAACATTGTCTCGGTAAGATACAACTCTGAATGAATTCTGAGATTTACTATATTGTTTGTTTTGAAGAAGCCACTTTTGTTGTAATTTAAAAAAGTTATAGTTTAAGTTAAATTATAAAAAATAATTATAGTTTAAAAAAAAATGTAATTCTTAGGAATTCTTGAGAAAATTGATTTTTTGATCAAGTTATTTTAATTTGGTATCCTAATTTGGATGAAATTATTAAGCGAATCTGCGATCTTTTATTTTGCCATTCCTGATAAATTTGGTAATTACAGGCATTCTATTAGGGTAGTTCAACGTATAAACGTGTGAATCCTATTGTCAATGAAAAAAAGATGTAAACTAATAAATAAAATAATGTGCAAAATCAATAGCGAAGAGTGTTATAACAGATCGATTCCCTTTTGTTTCTGATAAGATAGACTACATTTCAAACATTTATAAACATATATTGTTATTTTATTTTTTTTGTTTGCAATCAGACATTCTAAGGATCACCCGTGCATAGTCCCGAGTTCTTTTCCAAACCGTTTCATTTTTCCCTGAACTTTTCTCTCCTTTCTTCGGTCCATTCATTGTGTTTCCTTTTCTGTTTCTCTGGAAATGTAGGTTCATCCACAAGTTTTCTGAAAGATTTCATCAAAAATTATTTCTTGGGAAATATTTAATAATTTGAGATCTTCAATTTTTTAGAACTAGTTTATTTGGTTTTCCTTTTTTTAAAAAAAGTTAAATATTTGTTTAATTTAGTTTCATCCATTCCATTCATGCGACCGTAAAATTTGAGTTCTTTTTCTAATTGTATAACTTTTCAAAATTTTGGTAAATTTCTTCCGATTTCCTTAATTTATTAGTATTATCTTTGAGTTTTGGCCTTATTTTTTTTTAAATAATTTTTTTGACAATTGCTAGTTTTCCTAAGAAGTTCTGTAGGCCTTCCGTACTGTACAACACTTCTGGTAAAACTATGGTTTTAATAGTGTCTTAATTATGTGTTTTTTAAAAAGAATTTTTTATTTTATGTTTCTTTAAGCTTAAAGCCACTTTAATTTTTTGTGTTCTGGCTTTTCTTTCTTTCAGGGTAATTTTACCTAAATATTTAAACTTTTTGACTCATTTGATTGATTATTCTGAAATTTTCATGATTTGGATTCTACTTTTATTATTGGAATTCGTTATATGATATTTGTAGCTTGATTTTATTTATGCGTTTTTCTAATTCATGAATTTTCATTCTCTTCATCTAAAGTCTTTTATCAAAGTTACCAGATCATCAGATTATGGTAAAACATTTACATTTAAACGTTGTGCCCCGTTTTTATATTTTCATTTTTATTAAGTATTTGTATTTTCATAGTATTTCTATTCTTCAATTATTTTTCCGCAGCGCAATTGAACAATATTGTGAGAGATCACCTTGTCTTACTGTAATTTTTATTTGAAAGGGTTTGGAAATTAAACCTTAAATTTTAACTTTTGAGTATGTTTATTTTATAATGTGTTTGTGTTATTGACATAAATTCTTGCGATATTTTAATCAGAGATTCTATATGAATCGCATACCTTTAAGAATTTTAGAAAAATAAATATTAATTCGGTTCTCTTATTGTTTGGTACAATTATTATCTTATAATTAATTTTTTTTGCAAATACAAAAAAAGGTGTTTTAGATTTTTATGTTATTTATTTTCAAACTATCTATGTTGAAAATACGTGAATCTTTTAAAGTTCAGCTCTGTCAAACCAGCTGATATTTTAAATTTAACATGCGTTTTCAATTTTTTATCTCCAGTAAAGAATTGTTTTTAATCGGTTTTAAAATTAAATACAACTGAATAACAAGCGGTACTACTTATTTATTCAAAGAAAAAAATCAGATTTTTTTTAGATTTTCTAATGTTTTACAACCGGACATAGTACCAGTCACTTCTGAAAATGGTGTAACAATTCTCAAAAGTGCTTTTCTTTTAAAGCAAAAATATTCCACGTAATTATATTGCAACTAATATTTGAATTACAATAAATAGACTTATTTGAAAATTATTTAGACTAATTTAAATAAAACGTATAAAAAATCTATACTTTTGTTTCCCGAAAAAACTCAATATTTTTTTATTTTTGTAACCATTAGGGTCAGAGGAAATGTAAACATCAATTTTAACTTTGTACCATATCGGTTACTTATAAAGAAAAGATGGAGGATACACCAATTGGCAATTGTACTTGTATATAAGATATATTTTTTCATAAATTTTAATTTTATTGAGAAAATTGTTAAGATTAAAATATACACCACCATAATTTTCTGTTATGTTTATTTTTAATTATTGTATGTTTTTTTTTTATATTTTAAGGTAAGAACACTTACTAATTGCATAGGTGAAATTCACTAAGATATTTTAAATTTTCCCAGAGAATTTTTAGTTTTATTCAATAAAATTTGTTGACTGTTTTTGGTTCTCTGAGTCGAGTTGGGGAAGTTGGGCATAGAATGTCATTGTTTAGTCGATTAAAAAATTGTCTAATCAATGTGATATTTTGAAGAATTATAAAAAAACAATATTAATTAGGCAGTTTTGTAAACCACATGAATATCACTGAAAGAAAAAAAACTGTTGTAGAAGGGATTTTAGAGAAAGTACCAAAGCAGAACATTATTCTTGCCATTATCACAGTAAGAAAATAGAAATGGAAAATAAAATAGTGTAAGAAAATAGATTAATGATTTGGTTAGTTTTGTTTTTCATTTAGAAGTTTCTCCGTATATGAACCTATGTTAGAAACGCACAAAAGCAAATTGTTTTTAAGTGATAAAAGACAATTCCAATATTTAGATTGTACATAAGTATAGATGAAAAGTCATTTCCACAGAGGTAAGATGTGGCGAAAGGGAATATTTTCAATTGTTCTACGATTAAATTTCCATATTCACTTCGACAAGCAAGCCAAAATATATCTAAATCTTCAGATGTGAATTGTAGTTATAATGTTTTATCGGCAAACATTTCGATGAGCCGGTTGTGAATCTTAACCGGTAACTTAGTAGCTGCAATGTATCCACTAAATGGATTCAGTACTTCTCTCTTCGAGGAATCATTTTTATCTTCCAGAAATCCTGCAACTAAATTTTTAGCTCGTGCAAATGCATCCTCATGCTATCCAACTGTGGTGAATAAGAGCGTCTTTTTCCAAATTTTTCTCAATATAATCGGAAGTGAATGGAAACTTCAAAATTTTTGCTTTGAAGGTGAATAATCCAGATATTAAGCTTCTTCATGAAAACATGAATTTCGTCTCGTTAATAAAACGTTTTTATCATTACCTTGTAAATTCAAGTCATTTAAATAAGAAAATATATTAGCTAGCCAACAACATATATTCATTTTTCTGTAAAATCAATGGTGTTTGTTTATCCTGGAAAAATAGTATAATTCATCTCGCAGTTGCAATAACCTGGTTAATACTTTCCACGCTAACTATCTGACTTTTGTACGGAAAAGAAGAGATTTTTTTTATTTTTGCCCATGTCATTGCGTAGTTTAGCAAACAACCTATTCTGTAATGTTCAACGTTTAATAAAATTAAACATTTTTACAGCTTTACAAAGAATTTTTTGACTGTTTGAATGTATCCCTCTTATTGCCCACGAAGGTCCCACAATCATTCTTCCCATCTAAAGCTTTTAGAATTGGTCCATTAGAAATAGACAAAGTTTTTTAAAAAAAACCTTTGACACACCCTAACTCTTGCATCCATTTTATTAAAAAAAAAGATTTTGACACGAACAAAATGCTTACATAGTCTGTCACTTTCTGAAAACTTATGTTGGCATGAGAACTTTGTTTATGGTTTTATAAGGTTCACAGGAATATCTCGTCATTTTCACAAGGTTCTTCTTCCATTTTGATTTATCTCCTTTTCTCCATCATTTTAGACTGTTGCTTTGAGTTTCTTTCCGATTAACGCAATCATTATTTGGGTTTTTATTCAGGGTTAAATCACTAATCCCAGGGTCAGAGTTTTCATTGATGCAAAGGGATGAACCATTTTCTGAATAAGTCTTCTTTGTCGCTAAACGTAGCTTTGTTTTCAAGCGATGCAGTTTTTTCAGAAGCATTATCACATTTATGGTGAGAACTAACATTTGAAACGCTTTCTGAATACCCCTATGAATTACTTGAAAATGTACTGCTGCTTACTTTGCTGTTTTCTTCACAGTTTGAAAGAAATTTGGATCTTTATCCGTATAATCATTGAATGAATAAGTGCTATTTTCAACACTTCCAACAAGTTCTTTAAGTAAATCTTCCACATCTTTACTGTTATCCATCATAACCTTCCTGGTATTTTTAATACAAATTCCTTTTTTCACTTAAGTGATAAACAAAAATTAGTAGTACATTAAAAAAAAATTAAAATGACCTCTTAAGCTAACATGCAATGTAGTAACAAGAAGACACTAACATGAGAAGCTACTCATTGCACAGGTTAAAAATAGAGTGAACATAAAAAAATGTTTCCCTACAACTATCAATGGTACTACCAACTGCATCGATGAGGGTGTTATTATTATTATACCAAAACTCACTGATATTGACTTCTTACACGAATCAAATTACCTTATTTTTACACTTACAGATTTTCTCTTGTTTTAATGATGATATGCAGTTAATGACTTTTTTTTTCTTAAAAACTACACGAAAAATTATCTCAATAAAATACAGAATTTTTGAAATTTTGACTTTTGGTATGATAGCAACAATATTGTTCTACTGTTTAATAAAGGGGTTTTCTTTTGAAAATGAGTTGAACATATTTTAAATATCCAAAAATACTTTTACAGTTGACATAGTCTTACTGTTAGTAAACATCACTAACATTAAGACTTTGGATATTACTGGTTTCTGATATAATTTAAACTTTAAATTAAATCGGTAGAGAAATAATGGAAGGTAGTAGTAGGAAAATTAAAAATTTTAATTTCATTGATTCAAATAAAAAAGGCTTTAAACTTTTAATAATGAGTTATTAAATTAATATTATTTTATGAAACATTTTCCAAACGAGTGAACAATACAAATTAGAATACAATGTTTGGGATTGTACCAAGAATAAATGTTATCAAAATTTGAACCGTTAAGGTTTACAAAAGAAATAGTGTGTATTAAAAAAGATTGAGTGATGTAAGATTCACAAATGATAATAAAAACATATGCTATTACTAGGAAAAATTATTGTTCAGCTGTCTGTTAAGTATCAGAAATGGAAATTTGTAAAACTTAAACTAACTTGAATTAAAAAACCGAATATGTGTATCATGTTTAAGCAAAATTTGTGTCGTGCTTCTAAACAAGAAATAAACATTTCTGTCGGAGTAGTTTTCTGTTTGAGTATACAAACTTTTTTTCCTCAAACAGTTTCTTTCTTAAACAGAAACATCTCTGTTTGAGTACTTTGACAGTAAAAAAATTTTTGTACTATTTTTTTAAATACTTCAAAAGGTGTAATTGCCCTAAAGTACAACTACGGTTTGGAAACCAAAACATCAAAGAGGTGGAAAAAAATCTTCTTATTCTGAAGTTTGTCCTGTAGGATCTAGAAAAAAATGAATTTTTTGTAAGTATTTTGAGAATCTGTAATATGAAGTAATTTGAGAATGGGTTAAAAGAAACTGTAGGAGGCATTGGTCAGTAATTCAAGGGTGCTTCACATGCTCATGTATTAACTTATGTATGAATTTTTGGTGAGATGTGCTGTAAATTTTGTTCCTCAATACTCCTATCTCTTGTAAAAAAATATACTTTCATTTTGCAAAACCGTACTTAATTTTTAATACTGCTGTTTTAAAACAAAAAAAAAACTTTTACTAATGCACCTAATGTTTTAATTCTGTTTCAGGAAGCTTACCGACAGTGAAAAATGCTCAGAGTAATGCAGTAACAGTACAGGAAAATAATTTGTAAGAGATAAGCCAGAATAATGAGCAAATTACCGAGTATTTCTGAAATAATTTTTCCCTCTAGACAGCACTTTCAGAGGACAAAATTTACAAGGAAGGTAACTGGAATATTTACAAACTGGTAACTGAAGATTTTTGTTTAATACTTATGTTGAGATAATCAGCATTTGAAATTATTTTTACTCAAATTATTTTCAGTAATCAAAATAATTTAATGGTGTTAACCGTGTTAATTAGACAGAGGATCTAAAAGAAATATCTGATGTCGACACCATATGAATTCCTTCTACACCTATTAAATTACATATATTTTTTATATAAATTTTTTTTTATTGTATTTTAACAAAAATAAAAACCCTAATATTTTCCATCTAATATTTACATCTCATCAGTTATCTAGAATTAATTATAGTAATATAAGTTTCATACACTTCATAATTTATCCATCAATATATATATATATATATATATATATAAAGGGAAATAGGATAAACATGAAAAGGTTTTATTGGAAAATAAACCTTTTTTAGGTTTGAAATAAAAAACTTTGTTAATTTACCAATAAACAAATAAATTCTAGTTAAATTAGAGAATTTAATGTAGAGAATTTAATTGTGGGAAAATTGATGTAAATAATGTCTATTGAAATTAAACACAAATTTTAGAAGTTCAAATATAATTAGAAGTTTTTAATTAAAAAACAAAAACGTTTAATTAGGTTTTTCATAAAACCTAAATGAGATAGAGATCTGGGACCAATTTTATTCGATTTAGGAAGTACCAAATTTACCCCTCAATTTGTACGCAAAGAATTTTGTTACAGTTTAATTTCACAGAGGTAGTAGAAAGCAGGGCTAAATGTTTCACGAGCCGAAACTCGCTAAGGAATTGTTTTCTGACCTATGTTTTATATGAACAATGTTTTTCTTATTTTTGGCTATAGAATTATCTCCTGAGAGATTGACCTGCAATTTGGAATCACTCTGTATAAATCCTCTTTTAAAAATCAACAACAGAGACTGGTTTTTGAAAAGAAATTTAATATACAGTAAAAGCTAGCTGTGAGGTAATTCTTTTATTACTTACTCCTGAAATAAAATCCCGCAGTCGTTCGTCCTTTACAGTTCTAAGATTTTTTTAACACTTTTAACATGTATTTGCGAGTTCACAACGGTTTCGTAATCACTAAATTAATACGCTAGATCACCCTTTTTATCCCAAAAACAGTACAATCTTCTTTACTGAATGTTCTTCTTTGAACTTCTTTGGTCTAGGAGATAGTGAATGTCACCATCGCATCGAATGCTGTTTTTCTGGACATTCACATAACAAATTTAGCTTTCTTTTCCATTAACAAAGGGATCAAATAATCCATCACCTTCATTTTTTAATGTCACAAAATTCGTGTGCGCCTCGTATGTAACGTTTTTCCTTGTACGTGTTGATTAACATCTTCGGTGTTTATGCCAATACGTAAAGTAGCTTTAATTCAGCTTATAAGAGAGTGTTTCATTATACTTTTTTTTCTTAAATTGTAGATGAAAATTTGAATTATAATTAAGAAGTTTTTGAAACACTGAAATTTATGCATTCCATTCAACATACATATAAATATATGCTCAGCTGATTTTCATTTATGCCTTCTGTATTGTGATTTATTTATTGATTATCTTTTCATGTAACTTTATATTATTTCATGTGTTTACATCTTAAATAATTAATAAAACTTTTAATTTAAAAAAAAATAAAACTGTTGATTTATAATTTTACAAGTTGTTAAGCAGCCATTGTGTGAACATTTCGTTTTGTTTCTTATGTTATGTAGACTAATGCTTCTCTTAAATAAATAAAATAATTATTCTGCGAGAACAGTAAGTAAAGAACTTAAGTGCCATACTTATTTAAATATGAACCTTTTCTTTTATGAAAAATACATTATTGTTGTTACTATTGAACATAATTGGAAACATTTTCTGTAATTCTATACCTTACAGCATTATTTTCGGCTCTGTCACAGCTGTAAAAATATCTAAGATAATAGATTTATAATTTTCTTGTTAGAAAACTTAACATCTGAATGGATTTTTAAATTAACTCTGCAAATATCTTTTGTTGTTTAATACGTATGAACCTTTGTTGTATGGCAAAAAATCTTTTAAATATTATGTTTGTGATTTTTCTTCTTTATAATTTGGAATGTTCCATTAAAATCAAAGGAATTTATGTAGACATATATAAAATTCACGAATGTGATATTACATTTTGTGTTAGTGAATAACAAGATATTAATGTTTTTCATTGTACAGTAATCGTCCGTTAAATAATAAGATATTATCATTATACTCTGTATTATTATATACTTTGTGTATATAAAAGAAACATTAAAGGTAACAAATTTACCTATACTTTACAAAGGTTTGTTGTATATAAATTTCGCACATGGAGATTTTGTGCAGTCTTAACAAAGCATTAAAATGTGATAATGTATTTATGTATTGTGATTACAATTTTTTGTATTGTATGTATGTATGTTTATGTATTGTATTTACAATTTTGATTTCATTCTGTTAAAAAATAAAGTCCAATATTCTTTTGGCAAACACGAGCTATGTGTAATTTTATTTTTGTAACTTGCCCCAATCTCTTAGCTTTATTTTAAACGCGATTAGTTAAAACTATTTGAAGTATTACACAAAAGCTCTAATTTTTATCTGAATTCATTACGGGAGGTGACTTAAAAGTATGAGACCAGAACTCTATAAGGAGGAACAATTAGAAAATTTGGTTAAGCTTCAAATTATTTGAATCTATGAACTGATAGTTGATAGCTTCAAGCCCTAAATGAATAAGCCTATTTAAAATCCAGCATACTTTAGCCGCATTCTAAGTACATGAATGCCTAACTCAAAAAAGCTGCTGGTAATAACATAAGCCGATGCAAAGGTGAGATTCACAACACTAGTCGGTAAAGAAGACCACAAGAATGACTATGAATGTTGTAATAACTGTTTCAAATATATTATTAAATTATAAAAATATTACTTTTTAAATTTGATTTGCCATTTAAAAAATAGATAGTATCAAATTTTCTTTGTCAACTATCATGAGCAAAAACAAGTAAAATTGTCATTGAAGTTCCCCAAAACTGAAAAAGTTTAAGCAATCTCTGTACTCGAGTTGAAAAATGTTGCCTACCGTTTTTTGGGATGAAGGGGTGCCATTTTGGTTGATTTCATGGATTGTGGATCAACAATTACAGCTGACATTTACTGCAAAACGCTTACCAAATTGAGACGTGCAAAACTGTTGTTTGGCATAATCCTTTTTCACGACAATGCACACACTGCTGCCTTAACCAAAAAGACGATTCAAGATTTTCTTTGGAAACTTTTTGACCACTCTCCACATAGTCCTGACCTTGCGTCTAGCGACTACTTCTTGCATTTGAAAAAGCGGCTTGGAAATGACAGTTTGAAAATGACTAACTCAAGGCTACCATTGTCAACTGGTTCAATTCCCTGAGGGTGAACTTCTATGCAGAGGGATTAAAGAATGCGGTGCAGCATTACAAAAAGTGCTTAGAACTGAATGGCGATTATGGGGAAAAGTGAAGTAGATATGTAGTAAACTAAAACTGTAAGTAAAAACCTTTTCTCACGTTAATGATCAGACTGCCCTTACTTTATGAATATGCCTCGTAATTACAAAATGAAAGTTCCTGTGACACTATCTAATAATGTATCGTTATTGACAAACTCACAGGAAATTTAATGCACAAAATTGAAAACAACCACAGTGGCATAAACAAACATACAGTGGAACTGAAGTCAGATATTACACTTAACATTCTCAAGGTATGTTAAAGGGGACAATAATTGTAGGTTTATTTCGTTGCTGAAATAGAAGTTCTTCTGGAATGCACGTCTATCCAAAGCTGCATTAGTGACTATCAGAGTTTTTGCTCTCTTCCAAATTCTTAGTATGTTCTAATATTGGGTAGGGCTAGTGACATTTATGTGCATATTGTTAAATCCTTAAAACAGGTTCTGCTGTTTTACCTTTAAAACTGATATTCTTAACATTAAATTATAAGAGGAAAAAAAGGAAATGGAACTGAATACTAACTGATTTTGCAAATTCAAATATTCATGGAAGCTGATTTTGTAATAAAGCAAAACCATTAAAACTACTGTTCATCAACTTTGGACTTAGTATTATTTATAGTATTAGGGCAACAAACTTATTTTAGTTAACTTAACAGATTCAGTGATTGAAATCATGAGAGCATTATTAAAATTGAAGATAATACAGTTTTACATAAATTTAGTCAAGGTTTAGATAAGCAAATAGAAATTAAAAAAACTATTTTAGTATTTAAATATTTATAATTTAAATAGAATACCAGTTTTAAAAGTAAGCATCAGAATCCTTTTTAAGGCTTTATTTATATTTTTAGCATATGTTGCACACAAACGTAATTAGCCTTACATGATACTAGAACGTATCAAGGGTTTTTACCATTGTTGCGACATATTTAAAACTGATATAATACGAATGAAATTTATAGAATAAAATGAAATCTGTGCTATTACATTTGTAATGGAAAGACATGCAAATCTTAAAAATATATTTTCAAAAACACATGAGAGAAATTAAATATTTAAAAAATATCAGTAATGTAGCACATCATTTATTAAAAAACAAAAAAAAAGGTAACTAATAAGAAACAAGACATGAGTAGAATTAAAATTAATTATACATTATTAGTAATGTAGAAACAGGGCATTTTGGAAAATTATTATATATATTAATATATAAAGATACATTAATTAAAGAATTTACTAAAGTGAATAAAAAAATTAGACTTTATTCTATAGAGAATAATTTAATTTCAGGTTGACTATAACGGTCAAACCAGAAGCAATAATTCATATTACTCTTATCTGAATGTTGATAAAGTTAATTGGCTATTTTAAACTTATGAGAAAATGTTTTACTAAATACTGCATGCAGGAACTGATGCAGGGCATCTTTGAAAATATTATTACTCTATTAAATAAAAAGGTAATAGTAGAATATTTTCTGGCTTTGGAAGTTAAATATAAATATTCAATCAGATTTCAGAGTAGTAGAAATTAAAAACACATGTTTTGAAGATAAAACATTTTTTTAAATAGTATAATATATAAAATTCAAACATTTAAAAATATAATATAAAACATACAGTTGATTAAGGCAATTCATACATAGATAAATTCAACTTTTCTAATAACTTTGTGAAGATAAAATATAATTTAGTTATTGGACACACACATACAGGTTATAAAATTTTAACATGCTTAGATAATATAACATATTTCAAATTGTTATTATTCTTATTATATCAATATTCAAATCAGTAGAAAGAAAATAATTTCTTTGCATTCATGGGGAAATCTTTTAAATGGTTTGTTAACTGATTGAAAATGAAAACAGAAGGATAATAAGGTTCTTTCTTGATAAGCCGAAGTATTGTGTTGAGTTTCAACAATATGTGTGGTTTGGTAGAAGGGGAAATTGTTATTTTTTAAGAATAACTGATCATTCTTTTTATCAATGATCGCATATTCATGAACATAAACACAAGATAAGTTAACATTTTTATTTCTAGAAATTGATTTACAAGATTCATACTTGTGGGTACTAGATAATGATTTGACAGCCCATTTTTGAATCTTAAAGAAGATGGAGCCACAAAAATAATTATACTTTAGATGGAGATGTATGTAAGCATAATATATATTTAATAATGATTACCGTTTCAAGGTTAAGACGTTTTAAAGCAAAACAGAATGGTTTTTTTTTTTTGTAAGAAACAAAATTAATTTGATCATCCCATAAGAACTTAACACCTCACCCAAAAATAATGTAATGGAACACCCTGAAATTTTGCTTTATGGATAACAGAAATAGTACTGTTATCATTAATGTAAATTCTATTCCCATGACATCAATATGTATCCGAGAAGTACAGTGCAACAGTTCTATCCATATTAAAATTAAATGTTTACAATCCATCCAGTGAATTATTTTTTGGCCTGCTGTTATAAAATTTTCAATTCCTTTTAAATAAGTATTTTCAAATATAGATACAGTTGTGTAGTCTGTGAAGAGGGTTGCAACAAATGGCTCAAGATTTTGAGGCAGATCATTAAAAAATTTGTTGATGTTTTGTGGTTTGTTAATACATTTGACCAGTCGGCATTCAAAGATAAATACATAAGCTTAAATAAATACTGCAGGCGCTATTTACATACTGTAAAACAAAGCATATAAGAATTATTCTGCAAATATACCAAGTAAATATAAAGCTGCAGTCAGCAATTAAGAGCGAGAGTAAACTAGGAAAAAATATTTGTAAATCTGTTTCAACAATATTTAAATTGATCATTTTGTTAAAACATAAATAATATGGGAATGTTATTCAAAAAAGATAAAAATAAATTACCTGTATCTCTTGGGTGTTGATTGTAGGGTAACGGTAAATTTTGTGAAAAAAAATATTTTTCAAGTTTGAAAAAAGCACAATTTTTATGGTCTTCCTAACTATTTTGTTCCCACCTATCATCTAAACCCTTTGACTTGTTAAAAAAATAATGTTCTTGTTTCACATGCTTCCTGGTTTATTACAGATTTAAACGATGCGTGTTTAATAAAAGATAGGGAAACTTAATAATTATGAACTAGTAAAAAAAAAGTAGGGAGTGTGTATACAATCAGGTCATTCAGCACATAAAAAAAAAACAAATAATTTTGTACTAGTAGAATTATAGTTAACTGCAGTATAATATACTGTATATACTAGGTTCATTCCTTTTCAGTGCTATAATGAATGACTTAAATCAGTTTTGTAGCCTGATAGAATACAACTTTAATTTATTAATTCAACTAAAATAAATCTCACCATAAGATTTAATGGTGCATAGCATTAATGGTTTTTAGTTTAGTATTAAACGAAGGAGAGATGCAAAAGAAAATATTGCCTGACTTAAGAATGCTGGAAAATGAGGTTGGCAAAGTTAAATATTTACATTTTTTGTTTAGATCCACCTCTCTTGAACAACTGTTGTAAGGTTTTTATGTACTAAACTATTAATTCTTGTTTATTTACTAATAACATTTTGAGCTACTCTGAAATTAGCAGTTCATTTCAAGGCTATATAAATTAGAGTTCACACTTAAGTTTTGGGGCCAGTCACCACCGCATATCTGTGAAGTGCTGCTGTGTCAAAAAATTAATGATATAGAACAAACTTTATAATAAATGTTGTAGGCCATTATTTGTTAAATCACAGATTATGGCTACTATTGCTTTGTGTATTTTTTATACACTAAAGGAAAAAATAATTTAAATAGCTGCAGTCAACTTTAATAATTACATTCTCAGGATGTCAGTTTCTTGATCTGGTTCTAGCTAAATGAAAAACCAGTTAAACTTCAGTAGAAAAATATATAATTAATTTACGCAGCATTTGCGTACCAGGATAGTGTAAGTTCTATTTTAACCGTAAATAGTTAACAAATGAATAAATATTACTATTACCAAAAACAACATAATTATAAAAAAACCTTTCTTTTTGGTCAAACTAAAACATTAAATTAGTTCATAACCTAATTTTGTGGAGAAATTAATACATTTTTCTTCTCTTTTTTTTTAGAAATAAATTACTATATTTTTTAAGCAAAGAATTGTAAAAAAATTATGTAAAATTTCCAGGTTTTTTATATTTATGAATATATCTTTGCTTAAAATTATTTTATGTTAAAAACATAAATATATCTCTATATTATCTCATATTATATCTCTTTTAGTAACTATGTATAGAAAATTGGCCTCTTTTCTAAACAGCAGTAAGGATAAAAATAAATCTTTCAAAACAGCAGACACTTTAACATTAATTTATGAAGACAAAGATTAAAATTTAGGATACAAGAACTGTGTAAAAGAAAGAAAGAAGATAGAATTAAGGGGAATTTGGCAATTTTAAGTAAGGGAGACCAATATTGCTAGATAATTTGGTTCTAAAATAGATTAATTAGATACAAATTTTAGTTAAATGTCATTGAAGAATAGGCTCAATCAGGAAACTTACAGTAACAAAATCCATTGATTAATAACAGCATTTGCCTATAACTAAATACCTCAGGATTTCAATTTTAAATATATTCAGAAAAATATTAATTGAGAAAGAAAAATAAACACCTTTTTGTTTAAATTTTAACATAATTAATATGTGTAATGTAGATAAATTTTTGTTACCTCACTTTATTGAGATTATATTTTATTTAACACTAGTAAGCGTGACTAGCCTGAGTAGGGAGTAAAAGTAGAAAGAGTACATCTAAGTCAACCATTCATTTCAGAGCTTTCTGGGACGATTGGTTTGTTTTTTTATTAATAGAGGTAGAGATACATTTATATATATATATATATATCATTAAGAAAAATAAAGAATACCAGGGCATGTTTTACGAATGAAAATAAATAATTACTCCATGTTAATATAAACATAGATTAGTCAGGAATTATTTGAATATGGAATTTACAAACCAATGGATATAGCAAGGCACACCATTTAATTGGCCTCCTAGGTTACCTGACGTATCACCAATGACCTATTATTTGTAGGGTCAAACTAAATCGTTATTATATGAAGAAAATTATAACAGATTTAGTGACTAAATTCTCAACAATGAAATTATATGAATCAGTTTGGAATACTATGTGGTTCTAAAAGTAGAAGCGAGAACGTAACAATTTTCAGTAATTTAAAAGAAACATATTTTTTAATGAAATGGTAGTCATGATGGAACAGAACGTTGAATTAAAAGATGTTAAAAATATAATCTTAATCAAATTTTTCGTTTCGTCATAATTAAAAAAAAGTAATAATGACTTCTCGATTAATAATATAATGCCAAAATTCTTACGAATTTTACTATTCTAGAACAAAGAAAATGAACGGCTTAGTCCCAAGGTGTACTAATTACATTGGATATCAGCTGATATTTATTTATTATCATTACCAACATGACAAAGCTGTAATACTATCGAAGACAATTTTTTTGTTGAGATATTTAATTTCAGATTAGTTCTTATTACAGTTATATTTATTTTAGGATAGTAAGTCTATATATTAATATAACCTCAACTAGTATTTCCTTGTTTTTCCTGAAAAATGTATTTTTTTCTTTGAAGGTTTGAAATTTTAAATATTTTGTTGAATATTAAGAAAACATTTTTCAGAGATTTATACCATTTTGTTATGAAACATTTATAGAAATAATGTTGATAATGGATAAGAAAGCATTGTGTTGCTTCTTCCCGTGCATTGCTGGTATCTGTTGTGACTTTAGGCTGTTGTCAGAGGGTACTTTGTTAAGTTGTTATAAAGTGAGTTTTAACAAATTTTCGCAAAGAGTAAGTTGATGTGTTTTGTATCATTAGACTTTGATTAGTTAATTTTTCACCTTAAAACATTTTGTAAACAACTGTCGGTCATCAAATTTTCAAGTTAGTGAGTTCAGAACTATTGACCAAAGATGATTTTTGAAAGCCTCGTATTGTTAAAAAAATAATAGTAGGCTGATGAAAATAATTTTACTTGGAAATATTTTTGTAAATCTAACCCAACTATGGTTTTTTTTCAGTGGTTAACATTAATGTATTATGCGTTGTGCTTCTTGTTATTGTACTTATTCGATTAATTTACAATGGTTTTGTTTCATTTCAAACTTTGTTTTATTAAATTTATTTTGTTGATTGTTTGTGGGGATAAAGCTGGTTCAGCTAATAATTCAAGTGAAATGTTAGCAAACCCAAAGTGTTCAGATAAATTCACGAAACATATATTCTCATTTTAATGAAAACAGTATAACTAACATAACACATTTAATATATTGTTTCCACTCATTTTTTAACAAATTAATTCACTTAATATCATGTCGAATTGAAGCATTGCACATATTACAGGCAAAGAGCTGGATGCTAAACAGTTAAAAATGAATTGAAATTATCATTATAATCTCAGAAAGGATTAAAAATATTTCATAGAATTTAAAACTGAAAACTGTTTCAGTTGTTAAGTCTTCAGTTAATTAAGGAATAAGTAGAGGGAAAAATTTATAATTATATTTTAATCATCAAAAAAAATTTAGCTTAAAATCATTAAACCATTGAAACTTGCAAATCAGATTGCCTGCCATTATCTAATGCATACCACTCGAGTAGATAAAAAAAAGAACCTTAAACTAAAGAAATATTCCTATCATAAAATGTGAAGGATGGGATATTATTTTGTATATCATGATTGTAAACTTTCACAATAAGATTTTTAATGTTACTTTGGCTAGATTTAGGAAATTGGTGTCTGTCACTAGAAATGCCAAAGATGAAATTAAATTTAGTCAAAAGAGTGGGCTTTATAAGGTGCTGTAAATTCAGTAAAGGATACATGGTCGAACTGAAAGAAATATATAAAGTAGAATTTGCTCGTAAATACTGAAAACCAGATCAGTTGACTGTAGCTCTACATTTCTTTGAAAATATTATAAAATTTGTTAGAAGCTAGTTAAAAAATGTATGCAAATAAACAATTGTGAAATATGCTTTATCAATAATAATGTATAATTAGTCATAGGGTAATTGTTTACAATTACAGTTTCACCTCCAGTTTTGACGAAATTTGGAATATACATTATTTAGAACCAAGTTATTCGTTACAATTGAGATTTTTCATCAACTCCTTTCTCACAAGTTACATCCCTCTAAATTAACACAGTACCCTCCAATTATTTTGTAATTTAACAATGCATAACTGTAAAATACATTGTTTTACAAAGTAAATAACTTGAAAATTCAATTGATAAGTTAGGTTAGGTAACTAATGATTCTGTGTACTGAACTTTGTACAATATAAACATAACCCTAATGCTTGCATTGCTCATCAACTTCATCTAATTAACCTTAAATATTAAATTGACCAATTATTACGTCGAGTTCATAATTATATATCACAAACATTATTTAATCGAAAATAATGTATTTTGTACAAATTTAATGTTACTAACTTAACCTTGACCTAAACCTAACTAACTCAAGTTACTTACAAGTTACTTACTCTGTAAATAATATATATTGCTGGTGCATTCCATTTTAATTCAACAAATGATCAATGCATCACTATTTTTGATTATATTTGGTATATAACTAACCTACCTTGTAGTGGCCAAAAAATATTTTGTTATTAGTTTTCAGGCTATCACATTGTGTTTGTAGAATGGCATAAGGGTTCTTGCTACCCCAAATATGACAATTATGATGAACACAGTTAACACCACTGAACAAATACACATACATCACTTTATTTCTGTGTTGTGCAGCCGTAATACATGCATGAGTTGCACAGAGAGAATATCATCAAAGATTTCGGATTGGTAGGATTTCCAGCCACAGAAAATTTGCTTGAATGTTTTTGTGCTTATATACCACTTCATCACTGCCTTGATATTACTATATATACTGCTGCACAGCAAGAACCATATTCTGTTAGTGAAGAAGAAATCTTAATTCAACACATTGAACGTAACCTGGGCATGTGTACCAGAAGAATCCTAGTTCTCCAACTAGGAAGTGTGTTCCTGCAATTTTTAAAAATTAGTTGTTTTATAATTTTTTACATTATTGATAAATTCTCATTTTAACTTTGTAAATGCAAATTCTTTTGTGCTTAATTTGCAGATGAAATTGTGTTCATCATTAGAGTAAAATATTATGACTAATGCATTTAAAAAAAAAAATTATTGATTTACTGTTGATGGTGCATTATACAAACTTTTCCCTAATCTTTTCAAGGAGTACCAGTTAATTTTGAGGAGTACCAAGTAGAGAGTTAATTTTGTACAGTTCATTCATTTGAATGTGGTTGTGTGTTCAAATCTTTTATTTATATTGAATCTAGAGTAGGGAGGTCTTATGTTTTTGTACTGTTTTTGATTTTTTGGTTTCCCTTGTTGGAAAAGAGAAATTATTAAAGAGGTAGTTGGTTGAAAACATACAGTATTTATACATATAAAAAAAGCAAATCAATTTTAGTATTTAAAGGAAGATAATGGTACAAAGGCTTAGTTTATTTTAGTTCTTTTAGAACATATTATTCATTAGATCAGTAGTTATGATGATATGGATTCATTCATTTATTAGATGTTTCCATAGAGTGAGATAAGAGAAAATGGTTGTCAGATATGAAAAAACCACCCTTCTACCCAAAAATATCTCAATCTAATTAAAAGTGTTCCATTGTTTGCATATGGATGATAGTAGCAAAGTTGATGCCATATTATATTTGTTTGTTAGAAATTACAGTATGAAGAACAAGCAGGTTCATTGATGACTATTAGTGCTTTAAATGATGATGAACTGAACATAATGATTGCCAACTGCCACTGAGGGGAAGCTCGGTCGGATTCCAATGAACGAGCTGGCTTTGCTGGAGATAAACTCCTGCACCCACAACCCTTCTCTAGGACTACCTTTGTTTTCTGTAGAAGCTTTGTTTTCCCGACTATTTTTTTTTATTAAAAATTTACCTCAATATAACAGGTTTTTCAAAAAGGATACAACCCTTAGATTAAGATAGAAGTCACACTTAGGTAAATTTTATTTCTCCCTACTTGTCAGTTGGCAACTATGTACTCAAGTTAACAGCTTGTAAAACTGTTGTAACATCCTTATTATGCACAAGTGCTTTACCGTATAAATTCATCTATTGTGTTAAAGACTTATCGTGTTTAATATTAAGACTTATTGCACATATAAATCTTATAGACGAGTAAAAGGCGAGTTTCGGATAGGATTTTCCAATTCTCAGTTCTTAATAAGGTATTGCGTTCAATTAATAAATTTTGTGAGACTGGGAAGTGTACACAATTGGCAAAGCACAGGACGACTGTTACTGTTAAGGTAGAAGTTCTGGAGGATGTGAAAGAATGTTGTGTGACTTGCTTGCCCACTATGTCGCTCAGAAAGTTATCTTCAGGCTGTGCTTTCACCATCTACTGCTTTCAGGGCTACTAAAAAATTTGTGACAAAGGCTTATTGTATCTGTGTTGTTCAAGAACTGAAAGAAAGTAGACCGTGGAAATTGTTTACAGTTTTGTTCTTTTGTTGATGACAACTGTATTGAAATTTTGGATCGTGTTTATTTCAGTAATGAGGCATGGTTTCCCTCAGATAGCTACATTAAAGCCAAAACCTCCGGATATGTAGCGCTGAAAATCTTCACTCGTTTCATGGGTTACCATAACACACATGTTACACGTATGTAAAATTGGTGTTTGGTGTGCGATCTTGTGGCATCGTGTTATAACCCTTTATTTTTTGACAATCTGTAGATGGTATGGTTTATTGCAACTTAATTGCCATCAGATTTACATGAATGAGAATATTGGTTGTAGCAGGGTAACGCAACGTGTCATACTGCTTATGAAATGACGGATATTTTTTAACGCTTGACAATTTTTTGGTCATAGTTTGATATCAAAAGTGTTGTGGCCTCCCAGATCTTACACCAGCAGACCTTAGTTTTTAAAAATAATCCTCATACATTTGACAACTTGAAAGCGAGATTTCAAACATTACTAAGCAAACATTCTGAAAAGTGGTTGCAAATGTTATGAAATGTGTATGAACCTGCATTGCAATCACAGGAAACCATTTTGAACATCTATTGCAAAGTTATTATAGGTAATTTTGAATATTGTTGTATGCCTTTTATTAACATTAATATTTTTGTAATCAATACATGTCAAAGTGGTTGCATCCTTTTTTAAACACCTGTTATTTTAACCAGGAAAAAATTCATGTAACTATCAATATTTTGGTATTCTATTTCTGAAACGTTCAGCCAGAAGATTCTGGAGAAATTGCAAAGGATCTACATGCAATCAATCGGCTTGAGTGGGGAAAAGATGATACCAGCTAATAGTTTAAAATACATTAAAATATCAGCTTCTTCAATTTTGAACATTGAGTATGAGAGTTCTTTACAAGGTCAATAAGATAAGAACCCAGTTCAGAGCTATAGTAAATCATAAAACTACAGATAAGATTTTAATTGTAAAATCTACACAACACTGATGTTTTAATGAGTAATTTGATGCAGAAATTTAAAAAAAAGCAAAGTTTGCATCTACCTCCACTAATAATAAAAAAGTTTAATCTGGCAATCTTTTGTAATTTATAAGTTGCAACTTACTTATGACTATTGTGATTTGACATTAACAAAATTTTCTTTGTGTATTGACTGTTGACAAGTGGAGCTGTTGATTTTTTTAAGGCATTTTCATATTTTCTGTTAATTTAGATATTTTCTAATCTGTTAATTTTGATATTTACCAGCCATGGCATGTTTTTTAATAGGAATATTCTTGTTTTTTATATTACAATATCAATTAGGCGTATCAGGAGATAAGATGTTGGTTAAGCTATTTTTGCTATTGTATTTTGGCTTTGAATGTTTTTGTGCTTATATACCACTTCATCACTGCCTTGATATTATTTCATATACTGCTGCACAGCAAGAACCATATTCTGTTAGTGAAGAAGAAATCTTAATTCAACACATTGAATGTAACCTGGGCATGTGTACCAGAAGAATCCTAGTTCTCCAACTAGGAAGTGTGTTCCTGCAATTGTTAAAAATTAGTTGTTTTATAATTTTTTACATTATTGATAAATTCTCATTTTAACTTTGTAAATGCAAATTCTTTTGTGCTTAATTTGCAGATGAAATTGTGTTCATCATTAGAGTAAAATATTATGACTAATGCATTTAAAAAAAAAATTATTGATTTACTGTTGATGGTACATTATACAAACTTTTCCCTAATCTTTTCAAGGAGTACCAGTTAATTTTGAGGAGTACCAAGTAGAGAGTTAATTTTGTACAGTTCATTCATTTGAATGTGGTTGTGTGTTCATATCTTTTATTTATATTGAATCTAGAGTAGGGAGGTCTTATGTTTTTGTACTGTTTTTGATTTTTTGGTTTCCCTTGTTGGAAAAGAGAAATTATTAAAGAGGTAGTTGGTTGAAAACATACAGTATTTATACATATAAAAAAAGCAAATCAATTTTAGTATTTAAAGGAAGATAATGGTACAAAGGCTTAGTTTATTTTAGTTCTTTTAGAACATATTATTCATAAGATCAGTAGTTATGATGATATGGATTCATTCATTTATTAGATGTTTCCATAGAGTGAGATAAGAGAAAATGGTTGTCAGATCTGAAGAAACCACCCTTCTACCCAAAAATATCTCAATCTAATTAAAAGTGTTCCATTGTTTGCATATGGTTGATAGTAACAAAGTTGATGCCATATTATATTTGTTTGTTAGAAATTACAGTATGAAGAACAAGCAGGTTGTCGGTTCATTGATGTCTATTAGTGCTTTAAATGATGATGAACTGAACATAATGATTGCCAACTGCCACTGAGGGAAAGCTCGGTCGGATTCCAATGAACGAGCTGGCTTTGCTGGAGATAAACTCCTGCACCCACAACCCTTCTCTAGGACTACCTTTGTTTTCTGTAGAAGCTTTGTTTTCCCGACTATTTTTTTTTATTAAAAATTTACCTCTTAATATAACAGGTTTTTCAAAAAGGATACAACCCTTAGATTAAGATAGAAGTCACACTTAGGTAAATTTTATTTCTCCCTACTTGTCAGTTGGCAACTATGTACTCAAGTTAACAGCTTGTAAAACTGTTGTAACATCCTTATTATGCACAAGTGCTTTACCGTATAAATTCATCTATTGTGTTAAAGACTTATCGTGTTTAATATTAAGACTTATTGCACATATAAATCTTATAGACGAGTAAAAGGCGAGTTTCGGATAGGATTTTCCAATTCTCAGTTCTTAATAAGGTATTGCGTTCAATTAATAAATTTTGTGAGACTGGGAAGTGTACACAATTGGCAAAGCACAGGACGACTGTTACTGTTAAGGTAGAAGTTGTGGAGGATGTGAAAGAATGTTGTGTGACTTGCTTGCCCACTATGTCGCTCAGAAAGTTATCTTCAGGCTGTGCTTTCACCATCTACTGCTTTCAGGGCTACTAAAAAATTTGTGACAAAGGCTTATTGTATCTGTGTTGTTCAAGAACTGAAAGAAAGTAGACCGTGGAAATTGTTTACAGTTTTGTTCTTTTGTTGATGACAACTGTATTGAAATTTTGGATCGTGTTTATTTCAGTAATGAGGCATGGTTTCCCTCAGATAGCTACATTAAAGCCAAAACCTCCGGATATGTAGCGCTGAAAATCTTCACTCGTTTCATGGGTTACCATAACACACATGTTACACGTATGTAAAATTGGTGTTTGGTGTGCGATCTTGTGGCATCGTGTTATAACCCTTTATTTTTTGACAATCTGTAGATGGTATGGTTTATTGCAACTTAATTGCCATCAGATTTACATGAATGAGAATATTGGTTGTAGCAGGGTAACGCAACGTGTCATACTGCTTATGAAATGACGGATATTTTTTAACGCTTGACAATTTTTTGGTCATAGTTTGATATCAAAAGTGTTGTGGCCTCCCAGATCTTACACCAGCAGACCTTAGTTTTTAAAAACAATCCTCATACATTTGACAACTTGAAAGCGAGATTTCAAACATTACTAAGCAAACATTCTGAAAAGTGGTTGCAAATGTTATGAAATGTGTATGAACCTGCATTGCAATCACAGGAAACCATTTTGAACATCTATTGCAAAGTTATTATAGGTAATTTTGAATATTGTTGTACGCCTTTTATTAACATTAATATTTTTGTAATCAATACATGTCAAAGTGGTTGCATCCTTTTTTAAACACCTGTTATTTTAACCAGGAAAAAATTCATGTAACTATCAATATTTTGGTATTCTATTTCTGAAACGTTCAGCCAGAAGATTCTGGAGAAATTGCAAAGGATCTACATGCAATCAATCGGCTTGAGTGGGGAAAAGATGATACCAGCTAATAGTTTAAAATACATTAAAATATCAGCTTCTTCAATTTTGAACATTGAGTATGAGAGTTCTTTACAAGGTCAATAAGATAAGAACCCAGTTCAGAGCTATAGTAAATCATAAAACTACAGATAAGATTTTAATTGTAAAATCTACACAACACTGATGTTTTAATGAGTAATTTGATGCAGAAATTTAAAAAAAAGCAAAGTTTGCATCTACCTCCACTAATAATAAAAAAGTTTAATCTGGCAATCTTTTGTAATTTAGAAGTTGCAACTTACTTATGACTATTGTGATTTGACATTAACAAAATGTTCTCTGTGTATTGACTGTTGACAAGTGGAGCTGTTGATTTTTTTAAGGCATTTTCATATTTTCTGTTAATTTAGATATTTTCTAATCTGTTAATTTTGATATTTACCAGCCATGGCATGTTTTTTAATAGGAATATTCTTGTTTTTTATATTACAATATCAATTAGGCGTATCAGGAGATAAGATGTTGGTTAAGCTATTTTTGCTATTGTATTTTGGCTTTGAATGTTTTTGTGCTTATATACCACTTCATCACTGCCTTGATATTATTTCATATACTGCTGCACAGCAAGAACCATATTCTGTTAGTGAAGAAGAAATCTTAATTCAACACATTGAATGTAACCTGGGCATGTGTACCAGAAGAATCCTAGTTCTCCAACTAGGAAGTGTGTTCCTGCAATTTTTAAAAATTAGTTGTTTTATAATTTTTTACATTATTGATAAATTCTCATTTTAACTTTGTAAATGCAAATTCTTTTGTGCTTAATTTGCAGATGAAATTGTGTTCATCATTAGAGTAAAATATTATGACTAATGCATTTAAAAAAAAAATTATTGATTTACTGTTGATGGTACATTATACAAACTTTTCCCTAATCTTTTCAAGGAGTACCAGTTAATTTTGAGGAGTACCAAGTAGAGAGTTAATTTTGTACAGTTCATTCATTTGAATGTGGTTGTGTGTTCATATCTTTTATTTATATTGAATCTAGAGTAGGGAGGTCTTATGTTTTTGTACTGTTTTTGATTTTTTGGTTTCCCTTGTTGGAAAAGAGAAATTATTAAAGAGGTAGTTGGTTGAAAACATACAGTATTTATACATATAAAAAAAGCAAATCAATTTTAGTATTTAAAGGAAGATAATGGTACAAAGGCTTAGTTTATTTTAGTTCTTTTAGAACATATTATTCATTAGATCAGTAGTTATGATGATATGGATTCATTCATTTATTAGATGTTTCCATAGAGTGAGATAAGAGAAAATGGTTGTCAGATATGAAAAAACCACCCTTCTACCCAAAAATATCTCAATCTAATTGTTCCATTGTTTGCATATGGATGATAGTAACAAAGTTGATGCCATATTATATTTGTTTGTTAGAAATTACAGTATGAAGAACAAGCAGGTTGTCGGTTCATTGATGTCTATTAGTGCTTTAAATGATGATGAACTGAACATAATGATTGCCAACTGCCACTGAGGGGAAGCTCGGTCTGATTCCAATGAACGAGCTGGCTTTGCTGGAGATAAACTCCTGCACCCACAACCCTTCTCTAGGACTACCTTTGTTTTCTGTAGAAGCTTTGTTTTCCCGACTATTTTTTTTTATTAAAAATTTACCTCTTAATATAACAGGTTTTTCAAAAAGGATACAACCCTTAGATTAAGATAGAAGTCACACTTAGGTAAATTTTATTTCTCCCTACTTGTCAGTTGGCAACTATGTACTCAAGTTAACAGCTTGTAAAACTGTTGTAACATCCTTATTATGCACAAGTGCTTTACCGTATAAATTCATCTATTGTGTTAAAGACTTATCGTGTTTAATATTAAGACTTATTGCACATATAAATCTTATAGACGAGTAAAAGGCGAGTTTCGGATAGGATTTTCCAATTCTCAGTTCTTAATAAGGTATTGCGTTCAATTAATAAATTTTGTGAGACTGGGAAGTGTACACAATTGGCAAAGCACAGGACGACTGTTACTGTTAAGGTAGAAGTTGTGGAGGATGTGAAAGAATGTTGTGTGACTTGCTTGCCCACTATGTCGCTCAGAAAGTTATCTTCAGGCTGTGCTTTCACCATCTACTGCTTTCAGGGCTACTAAAAAATTTGTGACAAAGGCTTATTGTATCTGTGTTGTTCAAGAACTGAAAGAAAGTAGACCGTGGAAATTGTTTACAGTTTTGTTCTTTTGTTGATGACAACTGTATTGAAATTTTGGATCGTGTTTATTTCAGTAATGAGGCATGGTTTCCCTCAGATAGCTACATTAAAGCCAAAACCTCCGGATATGTAGCGCTGAAAATCTTCACTCGTTTCATGGGTTACCATAACACACATGTTACACGTATGTAAAATTGGTGTTTGGTGTGCGATCTTGTGGCATCGTGTTATAACCCTTTATTTTTTGACAATCTGTAGATGGTATGGTTTATTGCAACTTAATTGCCATCAGATTTACATGAATGAGAATATTGGTTGTAGCAGGGTAACGCAACGTGTCATACTGCTTATGAAATGACGGATATTTTTTAACGCTTGACAATTTTTTGGTCATAGTTTGATATCAAAAGTGTTGTGGCCTCCCAGATCTTACACCAGCAGACCTTAGTTTTTAAAAATAATCCTCATACATTTGACAACTTGAAAGCGAGATTTCAAACATTACTAAGCAAACATTCTGAAAAGTGGTTGCAAATGTTATGAAATGTGTATGAACCTGCATTGCAATCACAGGAAACCATTTTGAACATCTATTGCAAAGTTATTATAGGTAATTTTGAATATTGTTGTATGCCTTTTATTAACATTAATATTTTTGTAATCAATACATGTCAAAGTGGTTGCATCCTTTTTTAAACACCTGTTATTTTAACCAGGAAAAAATTCATGTAACTATCAATATTTTGGTATTCTATTTCTGAAACGTTCAGCCAGAAGATTCTGGAGAAATTGCAAAGGATCTACATGCAATCAATCGGCTTGAGTGGGGAAAAGATGATACCAGCTAATAGTTTAAAATACATTAAAATATCAGCTTCTTCAATTTTGAACATTGAGTATGAGAGTTCTTTACAAGGTCAATAAGATAAGAACCCAGTTCAGAGCTATAGTAAATCATAAAACTACAGATAAGATTTTAATTGTAAAATCTACACAACACTGATGTTTTAATGAGTAATTTGATGCAGAAATTTAAAAAAAAGCAAAGTTTGCATCTACCTCCACTAATAATAAAAAAGTTTAATCTGGCAATCTTTTGTAATTTATAAGTTGCAACTTACTTATGACTATTGTGATTTGACATTAACAAAATTTTCTTTGTGTATTGACTGTTGACAAGTGGAGCTGTTGATTTTTTTAAGGCATTTTCATATTTTCTGTTAATTTAGATATTTTCTAATCTGTTAATTTTGATATTTACCAGCCATGGCATGTTTTTTAATAGGAATATTCTTGTTTTTTATATTACAATATCAATTAGGCGTATCAGGAGATAAGATGTTGGTTAAGCTATTTTTGCTATTGTATTTTGGCTTTGAATGTTTTTGTGCTTATATACCACTTCATCACTGCCTTGATATTATTTCATATACTGCTGCACAGCAAGAACCATATTCTGTTAGTGAAGAAGAAATCTTAATTCAACACATTGAATGTAACCTGGGCATGTGTACCAGAAGAATCCTAGTTCTCCAACTAGGAAGTGTGTTCCTGCAATTGTTAAAAATTAGTTGTTTTATAATTTTTTACATTATTGATAAATTCTCATTTTAACTTTGTAAATGCAAATTCTTTTGTGCTTAATTTGCAGATGAAATTGTGTTCATCATTAGAGTAAAATATTATGACTAATGCATTTAAAAAAAAAATTATTGATTTACTGTTGATGGTACATTATACAAACTTTTCCCTAATCTTTTCAAGGAGTACCAGTTAATTTTGAGGAGTACCAAGTAGAGAGTTAATTTTGTACAGTTCATTCATTTGAATGTGGTTGTGTGTTCATATCTTTTATTTATATTGAATCTAGAGTAGGGAGGTCTTATGTTTTTGTACTGTTTTTGATTTTTTGGTTTCCCTTGTTGGAAAAGAGAAATTATTAAAGAGGTAGTTGGTTGAAAACATACAGTATTTATACATATAAAAAAAGCAAATCAATTTTAGTATTTAAAGGAAGATAATGGTACAAAGGCTTAGTTTATTTTAGTTCTTTTAGAACATATTATTCATAAGATCAGTAGTTATGATGATATGGATTCATTCATTTATTAGATGTTTCCATAGAGTGAGATAAGAGAAAATGGTTGTCAGATCTGAAGAAACCACCCTTCTACCCAAAAATATCTCAATCTAATTAAAAGTGTTCCATTGTTTGCATATGGTTGATAGTAACAAAGTTGATGCCATATTATATTTGTTTGTTAGAAATTACAGTATGAAGAACAAGCAGGTTGTCGGTTCATTGATGTCTATTAGTGCTTTAAATGATGATGAACTGAACATAATGATTGCCAACTGCCACTGAGGGGAAGCTCGGTCTGATTCCAATGAACGAGCTGGCTTTGCTGGAGATAAACTCCTGCACCCACAACCCTTCTCTAGGACTACCTTTGTTTTCTGTAGAAGCTTTGTTTTCCCGACTATTTTTTTTTATTAAAAATTTACCTCTTAATATAACAGGTTTTTCAAAAAGGATACAACCCTTAGATTAAGATAGAAGTCACACTTAGGTAAATTTTATTTCTCCCTACTTGTCAGTTGGCAACTATGTACTCAAGTTAACAGCTTGTAAAACTGTTGTAACATCCTTATTATGCACAAGTGCTTTACCGTATAAATTCATCTATTGTGTTAAAGACTTATCGTGTTTAATATTAAGACTTATTGCACATATAAATCTTATAGACGAGTAAAAGGCGAGTTTCGGATAGGATTTTCCAATTCTCAGTTCTTAATAAGGTATTGCGTTCAATTAATAAATTTTGTGAGACTGGGAAGTGTACACAATTGGCAAAGCACAGGACGACTGTTACTGTTAAGGTAGAAGTTGTGGAGGATGTGAAAGAATGTTGTGTGACTTGCTTGCCCACTATGTCGCTCAGAAAGTTATCTTCAGGCTGTGCTTTCACCATCTACTGCTTTCAGGGCTACTAAAAAATTTGTGACAAAGGCTTATTGTATCTGTGTTGTTCAAGAACTGAAAGAAAGTAGACCGTGGAAATTGTTTACAGTTTTGTTCTTTTGTTGATGACAACTGTATTGAAATTTTGGATCGTGTTTATTTCAGTAATGAGGCATGGTTTCCCTCAGATAGCTACATTAAAGCCAAAACCTCCGGATATGTAGCGCTGAAAATCTTCACTCGTTTCATGGGTTACCATAACACACATGTTACACGTATGTAAAATTGGTGTTTGGTGTGCGATCTTGTGGCATCGTGTTATAACCCTTTATTTTTTGACAATCTGTAGATGGTATGGTTTATTGCAACTTAATTGCCATCAGATTTACATGAATGAGAATATTGGTTGTAGCAGGGTAACGCAACGTGTCATACTGCTTATGAAATGACGGATATTTTTTAACGCTTGACAATTTTTTGGTCATAGTTTGATATCAAAAGTGTTGTGGCCTCCCAGATCTTACACCAGCAGACCTTAGTTTTTAAAAACAATCCTCATACATTTGACAACTTGAAAGCGAGATTTCAAACATTACTAAGCAAACATTCTGAAAAGTGGTTGCAAATGTTATGAAATGTGTATGAACCTGCATTGCAATCACAGGAAACCATTTTGAACATCTATCGCAAAGTTATTATAGGTAATTTTGAATATTGTTGTACGCCTTTTATTAACATTAATATTTTTGTAATCAATACATGTCAAAGTGGTTGCATCCTTTTTTAAACACCTGTTATTTTAACCAGGAAAAAATTCATGTAACTATCAATATTTTGGTATTCTATTTCTGAAACGTTCAGCCAGAAGATTCTGGAGAAATTGCAAAGGATCTACATGCAATCAATCGGCTTGAGTGGGGAAAAGATGATACCAGCTAATAGTTTAAAATACATTAAAATATCAGCTTCTTCAATTTTGAACATTGAGTATGAGAGTTCTTTACAAGGTCAATAAGATAAGAACCCAGTTCAGAGCTATAGTAAATCATAAAACTACAGATAAGATTTTAATTGTAAAATCTACACAACACTGATGTTTTAATGAGTAATTTGATGCAGAAATTTAAAAAAAAGCAAAGTTTGCATCTACCTCCACTAATAATAAAAAAGTTTAATCTGGCAATCTTTTGTAATTTAGAAGTTGCAACTTACTTATGACTATTGTGATTTGACATTAACAAAATGTTCTCTGTGTATTGACTGTTGACAAGTGGAGCTGTTGATTTTTTTAAGGCATTTTCATATTTTCTGTTAATTTAGATATTTTCTAATCTGTTAATTTTGATATTAACCAGCCATGGCATGTTTTTTAATAGGAATATTCTTGTTTTTTATATTACAATATCAATTAGGCGTATCAGGAGATAAGATGTTGGTTAAGCTATTTTTGCTATTGTATTTTGGCTTTGAATGTTTTTGTGCTTATATACCACTTCATCACTGCCTTGATATTATTTCATATACTGCTGCACAGCAAGAACCATATTCTGTTAGTGAAGAAGAAATCTTAATTCAACACATTGAATGTAACCTGGGCATGTGTACCAGAAGAATCCTAGTTCTCCAACTAGGAAGTGTGTTCCTGCAATTGTTAAAAATTAGTTGTTTTATAATTTTTTACATTATTGATAAATTCTCATTTTAACTTTGTAAATGCAAATTCTTTTGTGCTTAATTTGCAGATGAAATTGTGTTCATCATTAGAGTAAAATATTATGACTAATGCATTTAAAAAAAAAATTATTGATTTACTGTTGATGGTACATTATACAAACTTTTCCCTAATCTTTTCAAGGAGTACCAGTTAATTTTGAGGAGTACCAAGTAGAGAGTTAATTTTGTACAGTTCATTCATTTGAATGTGGTTGTGTGTTCATATCTTTTATTTATATTGAATCTAGAGTAGGGAGGTCTTATGTTTTTGTACTGTTTTTGATTTTTTGGTTTCCCTTGTTGGAAAAGAGAAATTATTAAAGAGGTAGTTGGTTGAAAACATACAGTATTTATACATATAAAAAAAGCAAATCAATTTTAGTATTTAAAGGAAGATAATGGTACAAAGGCTTAGTTTATTTTAGTTCTTTTAGAACATATTATTCATTAGATCAGTAGTTATGATGATATGGATTCATTCATTTATTAGATGTTTCCATAGAGTGAGATAAGAGAAAATGGTTGTCAGATATGAAAAAACCACCCTTCTACCCAAAAATATCTCAATCTAATTAAAAGTGTTCCATTGTTTGCATATGGATGATAGTAACAAAGTTGATGCCATATTATATTTGTTTGTTAGAAATTACAGTATGAAGAACAAGCAGGTTGTCGGTTCATTGATGTCTATTAGTGCTTTAAATGATGATGAACTGAACATAATGATTGCCAACTGCCACTGAGGGGAAGCTCGGTCTGATTCCAATGAACGAGCTGGCTTTGCTGGAGATAAACTCCTGCACCCACAACCCTTCTCTAGGACTACCTTTGTTTTCTGTAGAAGCTTTGTTTTCCCGACTATTTTTTTTTATTAAAAATTTACCTCTTAATATAACAGGTTTTTCAAAAAGGATACAACCCTTAGATTAAGATAGAAGTCACACTTAGGTAAATTTTATTTCTCCCTACTTGTCAGTTTGCAACTATGTACTCAAGTTAACAGCTTGTAAAACTGTTGTAACATCCTTATTATGCACAAGTGCTTTACCGTATAAATTCATCTATTGTGTTAAAGACTTATCGTGTTTAATATTAAGACTTATTGCACATATAAATCTTATAGACGAGTAAAAGGCGAGTTTCGGATAGGATTTTCCAATTCTCAGTTCTTAATAAGGTATTGCGTTCAATTAATAAATTTTGTGAGACTGGGAAGTGTACACAATTGGCAAAGCACAGGACGACTGTTACTGTTAAGGTAGAAGTTCTGGAGGATGTGAAAGAATGTTGTGTGACTTGCTTGCCCACTATGTCGCTCAGAAAGTTATCTTCAGGCTGTGCTTTCACTATCTACTGCTTTCAGGGCTACTAAAAAATTTGTGACAAAGGCTTATTGTATCTGTGTTGTTCAAGAACTGAAAGAAAGTAGACCGTGGAAATTGTTTACAGTTTTGTTCTTTTGTTGATGACAACTGTATTGAAATTTTGGATCGTGTTTATTTCAGTAATGAGGCATGGTTTCCCTCAGATAGCTACATTAAAGCCAAAACCTCCGGATATGTAGCGCTGAAAATCTTCACTCGTTTCATGGGTTACCATAACACACATGTTACACGTATGTAAAATTGGTGTTTGGTGTGCGATCTTGTGGCATCGTGTTATAACCCTTTATTTTTTGACAATCTGTAGATGGTATGGTTTATTGCAACTTAATTGCCATCAGATTTACATGAATGAGAATATTGGTTGTAGCAGGGTAACGCAACGTGTCATACTGCTAATGAAATGACGTATATGTTTTAACGCTTGATAATTTTTTGGCCATAGTTTGATATCAAAAGTGTTGTGGCCTCCCAGATCTTACACCAGCAGACCTTAGTTTTTAAAAACAATCCTCATACATTTGACAACTTGAAAGCGAGATTTCAAACATTACTAAGCAAACATTCTGAAAAGTGGTTGCAAATGTTATGAAATGTGTATGAACCTGCATTGCAATCACAGGAAACCATTTTGAACATCTATTGCAAAGTTATTATAGGTAATTTTGAATATTGTTGTATGCCTTTTATTAACATTAATATTTTTGTAATCAATACATGTCAAAGTGGTTGCATCCTTTTTTAAACACCTGTTATTTTAACCAGGAAAAAATTCATGTAACTATCAATATTTTGGTATTCTATTTCTGAAACGTTCAGCCAGAAGATTCTGGAGAAATTGCAAAGGATCTACATGCAATCAATCGGCTTGAGTGGGGAAAAGATGATACTAGCTAATAGTTTAAAATACATTAAAATATCAGCTTCTTCAATTTTGAACATTGAGTATGACAGTTCTTTACAAGGTCAATAAGATAAGAACCCAGTTCAGAGCTATAGTAAATCATAAAACTACAGATAAGATTTTAATTGTAAAATCTACACAACACTGATGTTTTAATGAGTAATTTGATGCAGAAATTAAAAAAAAAGCAAAGTTTGCATCTACCTCCACTAATAATAAAAAAGTTTAATCTGGCAATCTTTTGTAATTTATAAGTTGCAACTTACTTATGACTATTGTGATTTGACATTAACAAAATTTTCTTTGTGTATTGACTGTTGACAAGTGGAGCTGTTGATTTTTTTAAGGCATTTTCATATTTTCTGTTAATTTAGATATTTTCTAATCTGTTAATTTTGATATTTACCAGCCATGGCATGTTTTTTAATAGGAATATTCTTGTTTTTTATATTACAATATCAATTAGGCGTATCAGGAGATAAGATGTTGGTTAAGCTATCCTTGCTATTGTATTTTGGCTTTGAATGTTTTTGTGCTTATATATCACTTCATCACTGCCTTGATATTATTTCATATACTGCTGCACAGCAAGAACCATATTCTGTTAGTGAAGAAGAAATCTTAATTCAACACATTGAATGTAACCTGGGCATGTGTACCAGAAGAATCCTAGTTCTCCAACTAGGAAGTGTGTTCCTGCAATTTTTAAAAATTAGTTGTTTTATAATTTTTTACATTATTGATAAATTCTCATTTTAACTTTGTTAATGCAAATTCTTTTGTGCTTAATTTGCAGATGAAATTGTGTTCATCATTAAAGTAAAATATTATGACTAATGCATTTAAAAAAAATTATTGATTTACTGTTGATGGTGCATTATACAAACTTTTCCCTAATCTTTTCAAGGAGTACCAGTTAATTTTGAGGAGTACCAAGTAGAGAGTTAATTTTGTACAGTTCATTCATTTGAATGTGGTTGTGTGTTCATATCTTTTATTTATATTGAATCTAGAGTAGGGAGGTCTTATGTTTTTGTACAGTTTTTGATTTTTTGGTTTCCCTTGTTGGAAAAGAGAAATTATTAAAGAGGTAGTTGGTTGAAAACATACAGTATTTATACATATAAAAAAAGCAAATCAATTTTAGTATTTAAAGGAAGATAATGGTACAAAGGCTTAGTTTATTTTAGTTCTTTTAGAACATATTATTCATTAGATCAGTAGTTATGATGATATGGATTCATTCATTTATTAGATGTTTCCATAGAGTGAGATAAGAGAAAATGGTTGTCAGATATGAAAAAACCACCCTTCTACCCAAAAATATCTCAATCTAATTAAAAGTGTTCCATTGTTTGCATATGGATGATAGTAACAAAGTTGATGCCATATTATATTTGTTTGTTAGAAATTACAGTATGAAGAACAAGCAGGTTGTCGGTTCATTGATGTCTATTAGTGCTTTAAATGATGATGAACTGAACATAATGATTGCCAACTGCCACTGAGGGAAAGCTCGGTCGGATTCCAATGAACGAGCTGGCTTTGCTGGAGATAAACTCCTGCACCCACAACCCTTCTCTAGGACTACCTTTGTTTTCTGTAGAAGCTTTGTTTTCCCGACTATTTTTTTTTATTAAAAATTTACCTCTTAATATAACAGGTTTTTCAAAAAGTATATAACCCTTAGATTAAGATAGAAGTCACACTTAGGTAAATTTTATTTCTCCCTACTTGTCTGTTGGCAACTATGTACTCAAGTTAACAGCTTGTAAAACTGTTGTAACATCCTTATTATGCACAAGTGCTTTACCGTATAAATTCATCTATTGTGTTAAAGACTTATCGTGTTTAATATTAAGACTTATTGCACATATAAATCTTATAGACGAGTAAAAGGCGAGTTTCGGATAGGATTTTCCAATTCTCAGTTCTTAATAAGGTATTGCGTTCAATTAATAAATTTTGTGAGACTGGGAAGTGTACACAATTGGCAAAGCACAGGACGACTGTTACTGTTAAGGTAGAAGTTCTGGAGGATGTGAAAGAATGTTGTGTGACTTGCTTGCCCACTATGTCGCTCAGAAAGTTTTCTTCAGGCTGTGCCTTCACTATCTACTGCTTTCAGGGCTACTAAAACATTTGTGACAAAGGCTTATTGTATCTGTGTTGTTCAAGAACTGAAAGAAAGTAGACCGTGGAAATTGTTTACAGTTTTGTTCTTTTGTTGATGACAACTGTATTGAAATTTTGGATCGTGTTTATTTCAGTAATGAGGCATGGTTTCCCTCAGATAGCTACATTAAAGCCAAAACCTCCGGATATGTAGCGCTGAAAATCTTCACTCGTTTCATGGGTTACCATAACACACATGTTACACGTATGTAAAATTGGTGTTTGGTGTGCGATCTTGTGGCATCGTGTTATAACCCTTTATTTTTTGACAATCTGTAGATGGTATGGTTTATTGCAACTTAATTGCCATCAGATTTACATGAATGAGAATATTGGTTGTAGCAGGGTAACGCAACGTGTCATACTGCTAATGAAATGACGGATATTTTTTAACGCTTGATAATTTTTTGGCCATAGTTTGATATCAAAAGTGTTGTGGCCTCCCAGATCTTACACCAGCAGACTTTAGTTTTTAAAAATAATCCTCATACATTTGACAACTTGAAAGCGAGATTTCAAACATTACTAAGCAAACATTCTGAAAAGTGGTTGCAAATGTTATGAAATGTGTATGAACCTGCATTGCAATCACAGGAAACCATTTTGAACATCTATTGCAAAGTTATTATAGGTAATTTTGAATATTGTTGTATGCCTTTTATTAACATTAATATTTTTGTAATCAATACATGTCAAAGTGGTTGCATCCTTTTTTAAACACCTGTTATTTTAACCAGGAAAAAATTCATGTAACTATCAATATTTTGGTATTCTATTTCTGAAACGTTCAGCCAGAAGATTCTGGAGAAATTGCAAAGGATCTACATGCAATCAATGGGCTTGAGTGGGGAAAAGATGATACCAGCTAATAATAGTTTAAAATACATTAAAATATCAGCTTCTTCAATTTTGAACATTGAGTATGAGAGTTCTTTACAAGGTCAATAAGATAAGAACCCAGTTCAGAGCTATAGTAAATCATAAAACTACAGATAAGATTTTAATTGTAAAATCTACACAACACTGATGTTTTAATGAGTAATTTGATGCAGAAATTTAAAAAAAAGCAAAGTTTGCATCTACCTCCACTAATAATAAAAAAGTTTAATCTGGCAATCTTTTGTAATTTATAAGTTGCAACTTACTTTCGACTATTGTGATTTGACATTAACAAAATTTTCTTTGTGTATTGACTGTTGACAAGTGGAGCTGTTGATTTTTTTAAGGCATTTTCATATTTTCTGTTAATTTAGATATTTTCTAATCTGTTAATTTTGATATTAACCAGCCATGGCATGTTTTTTAATAGGAATATTCTTGTTTTTTATATTACAATATCAATTAGGCGTATCAGGAGATAAGATGTTGGTTAAGCTATCCTTGCTATTGTATTTTGGCTTTGAATGTTTTTGTGCTTATATACCACTTCATCACTGCCTTGATATTATTTCATATACTGCTGCACAGCAAGAACCATATTCTGTTAGTGAAGAAGAAATCTTAATTCAACACATTGAATGTAACCTGGGCATGTGTACCAGAAGAATCCTAGTTCTACAACTAGGAAGTGTGTTCCTGCAATTTTTAAAAATTAGTTGTTTTATAATTTTTTACATTATTGATAAATTCTCATTTTAACTTTGTAAATGCAAATTCTTTTGTGCTTAATTTGCAGATGAAATTGTGTTCATCATTAGAGTAAAATATTATGACTAATGCATTTAAAAAAAATTATTGATTTACTGTTGATGGTGCATTATACAAACTTTTCCCTAATCTTTTCAAGGAGTACCAGTTAATTTTGAGGAGTACCAAGTAGAGAGTTAATTTTGTACAGTTCATTCATTTGAATGTGGTTGTGTGTTCAAATCTTTTATTTATATTGAATCTAGAGTAGGGAGGTTTTATGTTTTTGTACTGTTTTTGATTTTTTGGTTTCCCTTGTTGGAAAAGAGAAATTATTAAAGAGGTAGTTGGTTGAAAACATACAGTATTTATACATATAAAAAAAGCAAATCAATTTTAGTATTTAAAGGAAGATAATGGTACAAAGGCTTAGTTTATTTTAGTTCTTTTAGAACATATTATTCATTAGATCAGTAGTTATGATGATATGGATTAATTCATTTATTAGATGTTTCCATAGAGTGAGATAAGAGAAAATGGTTGTCAGATCTGAAGAAACCACCCTTCTACCCAAAAATATCTCAATCTAATTAAAAGTGTTCCATTGTTTGCATATGGATGATAGTAACAAAGTTGATGCCATATTATATTTGTTTGTTAGAAATTACAGTATGAAGAACAAGCAGGTTGTCGGTTCATTGATGTCTATTAGTGCTTTAAATGATGATGAACTGAACATAATGATTGCCAACTGCCACTGAGGGAAAGCTCGGTCGGATTCCAATGAACGAGCTGGCTTTGCTGGAGATAAACTCCTGCACCCACAACCCTTCTCTAGGACTACCTTTGTTTTCTGTAGAAGCTTTGTTTTCCCGACTATTTTTTTTTATTAAAAATTTACCTCTTAATATAACAGGTTTTTCAAAAAGTATATAACCCTTAGATTAAGATAGAAGTCACACTTAGGTAAATTTTATTTCTCCCTACTTGTCTGTTGGCAACTATGTACTCAAGTTAACAGCTTGTAAAACTGTTGTAACATCCTTATTATGCACAAGTGCTTTACCGTATAAATTCATCTATTGTGTTAAAGACTTATCGTGTTTAATATTAAGACTTATTGCACATATAAATCTTATAGACGAGTAAAAGGCGAGTTTCGGATAGGATTTTCCAATTCTCAGTTCTTAATAAGGTATTGCGTTCAATTAATAAATTTTGTGAGACTGGGAAGTGTACACAATTGGCAAAGCACAGGACGACTGTTACTGTTAAGGTAGAAGTTCTGGAGGATGTGAAAGAATGTTGTGTGACTTGCTTGCCCACTATGTCGCTCAGAAAGTTTTCTTCAGGCTGTGCCTTCACTATCTACTGCTTTCAGGGCTACTAAAACATTTGTGACAAAGGCTTATTGTATCTGTGTTGTTCAAGAACTGAAAGAAAGTAGACCGTGGAAATTGTTTACAGTTTTGTTCTTTTGTTGATGACAACTGTATTGAAATTTTGGATCGTGTTTATTTCAGTAATGAGGCATGGTTTCCCTCAGATAGCTACATTAAAGCCAAAACCTCCGGATATGTAGCGCTGAAAATCTTCACTCGTTTCATGGGTTACCATAACACACATGTTACACGTATGTAAAATTGGTGTTTGGTGTGCGATCTTGTGGCATCGTGTTATAACCCTTTATTTTTTGACAATCTGTAGATGGTATGGTTTATTGCAACTTAATTGCCATCAGATTTACATGAATGAGAATATTGGTTGTAGCAGGGTAACGCAACGTGTCATACTGCTAATGAAATGACGGATATTTTTTAACGCTTGATAATTTTTTGGCCATAGTTTGATATCAAAAGTGTTGTGGCCTCCCAGATCTTACACCAGCAGACTTTAGTTTTTAAAAATAATCCTCATACATTTGACAACTTGAAAGCGAGATTTCAAACATTACTAAGCAAACATTCTGAAAAGTGGTTGCAAATGTTATGAAATGTGTATGAACCTGCATTGCAATCACAGGAAACCATTTTGAACATCTATTGCAAAGTTATTATAGGTAATTTTGAATATTGTTGTATGCCTTTTATTAACATTAATATTTTTGTAATCAATACATGTCAAAGTGGTTGCATCCTTTTTTAAACACCTGTTATTTTAACCAGGAAAAAATTCATGTAACTATCAATATTTTGGTATTCTATTTCTGAAACGTTCAGCCAGAAGATTCTGGAGAAATTGCAAAGGATCTACATGCAATCAATGGGCTTGAGTGGGGAAAAGATGATACCAGCTAATAATAGTTTAAAATACATTAAAATATCAGCTTCTTCAATTTTGAACATTGAGTATGAGAGTTCTTTACAAGGTCAATAAGATAAGAACCCAGTTCAGAGCTATAGTAAATCATAAAACTACAGATAAGATTTTAATTGTAAAATCTACACAACACTGATGTTTTAATGAGTAATTTGATGCAGAAATTTAAAAAAAAGCAAAGTTTGCATCTACCTCCACTAATAATAAAAAAGTTTAATCTGGCAATCTTTTGTAATTTATAAGTTGCAACTTACTTTCGACTATTGTGATTTGACATTAACAAAATTTTCTTTGTGTATTGACTGTTGACAAGTGGAGCTGTTGATTTTTTTAAGGCATTTTCATATTTTCTGTTAATTTAGATATTTTCTAATCTGTTAATTTTGATATTAACCAGCCATGGCATGTTTTTTAATAGGAATATTCTTGTTTTTTATATTACAATATCAATTAGGCGTATCAGGAGATAAGATGTTGGTTAAGCTATCCTTGCTATTGTATTTTGGCTTTGAATGTTTTTGTGCTTATATACCACTTCATCACTGCCTTGATATTATTTCATATACTGCTGCACAGCAAGAACCATATTCTGTTAGTGAAGAAGAAATCTTAATTCAACACATTGAATGTAACCTGGGCATGTGTACCAGAAGAATCCTAGTTCTACAACTAGGAAGTGTGTTCCTGCAATTTTTAAAAATTAGTTGTTTTATAATTTTTTACATTATTGATAAATTCTCATTTTAACTTTGTAAATGCAAATTCTTTTGTGCTTAATTTGCAGATGAAATTGTGTTCATCATTAGAGTAAAATATTATGACTAATGCATTTAAAAAAAATTATTGATTTACTGTTGATGGTGCATTATACAAACTTTTCCCTAATCTTTTCAAGGAGTACCAGTTAATTTTGAGGAGTACCAAGTAGAGAGTTAATTTTGTACAGTTCATTCATTTGAATGTGGTTGTGTGTTCAAATCTTTTATTTATATTGAATCTAGAGTAGGGAGGTTTTATGTTTTTGTACTGTTTTTGATTTTTTGGTTTCCCTTGTTGGAAAAGAGAAATTATTAAAGAGGTAGTTGGTTGAAAACATACAGTATTTATACATATAAAAAAAGCAAATCAATTTTAGTATTTAAAGGAAGATAATGGTACAAAGGCTTAGTTTATTTTAGTTCTTTTAGAACATATTATTCATTAGATCAGTAGTTATGATGATATGGATTAATTCATTTATTAGATGTTTCCATAGAGTGAGATAAGAGAAAATGGTTGTCAGATCTGAAGAAACCACCCTTCTACCCAAAAATATCTCAATCTAATTAAAAGTGTTCCATTGTTTGCATATGGATGATAGTAACAAAGTTGATGCCATATTATATTTGTTTGTTAGAAATTACAGTATGAAGAACAAGCAGGTTGTCGGTTCATTGATGTCTATTAGTGCTTTAAATGATGATGAACTGAACATAATGATTGCCAACTGCCACTGAGGGAAAGCTCGGTCGGATTCCAATGAACGAGCTGGCTTTGCTGGAGATAAACTCCTGCACCCACAACCCTTCTCTAGGACTACCTTTGTTTTCTGTAGAAGCTTTGTTTTCCCGACTATTTTTTTTTATTAAAAATTTACCTCTTAATATAACAGGTTTTTCAAAAAGGATACAACCCTTAGATTAAGATAGAAGTCACACTTAGGTAAATTTTATTTCTCCCTACTTGTCAGTTGGCAACTATGTACTCAAGTTAACAGCTTGTAAAACTGTTGTAACATCCTTATTATGCACAAGTGCTTTACCGTATAAATTCATCTATTGTGTTAAAGACTTATCGTGTTTAATATTAAGACTTATTGCACATATAAATCTTATAGACGAGTAAAAGGCGAGTTTCGGATAGGATTTTCCAATTCTCAGTTCTTAATAAGGTATTGCGTTCAATTAATAAATTTTGTGAGACTGGGAAGTGTACACAATTGGCAAAGCACAGGACGACTGTTACTGTTAAGGTAGAAGTTCTGGAGGATGTGAAAGAATGTTGTGTGACTTGCTTGCCCACTATGTCGCTCAGAAAGTTATCTTCAGGCTGTGCTTTCACTATCTACTGCTTTCAGGGCTACTAAAACATTTGTGACAAAGGCTTATTGTATCTGTGTTGTTCAAGAACTGAAAGAAAGTAGACCGTGGAAATTGTTTACAGTTTTGTTCTTTTGTTGATGACAACTGTATTGAAATTTTGGATCGTGTTTATTTCAGTAATGAGGCATGGTTTCCCTGAGATAGCTACATTAAAGCCAAAACCTCCGGATATGTAGCGCTGAAAATCTTCACTCGTTTCATGGGTTACCATAAAACACATGTTACACGTATGTAAAATTGGTGTTTGGTGTGCGATCTTGTGGCATCGTGTTATAACCCTTTATTTTTTGACAATCTGTAGATGGTATGGTTTATTGCAACTTAATTGCCATCAGATTTACATGAATGAGAATATTGGTTGTAGCAGGGTAACGCAACGTGTCATACTGCTAATGAAATGACGTATATGTTTTAACGCTTGATAATTTTTTGGCCATAGTTTGATATCAAAAGTGTTGTGGCCTCCCAGATCTTACACCAGCAGACCTTAGTTTTTAAAAACAATCCTCATACATTTGACAACTTGAAAGCGAGATTTCAAACATTACTAAGCAAACATTCTGAAAAGTGGTTGCAAATGTTATGAAATGTGTATGAACCTGCATTGCAATCACAGGAAACCATTTTGAACATCTATCGCAAAGTTATTATAGGTAATTTTGAATATTGTTGTATGCCTTTTATTAACATTAATATTTTTGTAATCAATACATGTCAAAGTGGTTGCATCCTTTTTTAAACACCTGTTATTTTAACCAGGAAAAAATTCATGTAACTATCAATATTTTGGTATTCTATTTCTGAAACGTTCAGCCAGAAGATTCTGGAGAAATTGCAAAGGATCTACATGCAATCAATCGGCTTGAGTGGGGAAAAGATGATACCAGCTAATAGTTTAAAATACATTAAAATATCAGCTTCTTCAATTTTGAACATTGAGTATGAGAGTTCTTTACAAGGTCAATAAGATAAGAACCCAGTTCAGAGCTATAGTAAATCATAAAACTACAGATAAGATTTTAATTGTAAAATCTACACAACACTGATGTTTTAATGAGTAATTTGATGCAGAAATTAAAAAAAAAGCAAAGTTTGCATCTACCTCCACTAATAATAAAAAAGTTTAATCTGGCAATTTTTGTAATTTATAAGTTGCAACTTACTTATGACTATTGTGATTTGACATTAACAAAATTTTCATTGTGTATTGACTGTTGATAAGTGGAGCTGTTGATTTTTTTAAGGCATTTTCATATTTTCTGTTAATTTAGATATTTTCTAATCTGTTAATTTTGATATTTACCAGCCATGGCATGTTTTTTAATAGGAATATTCTTGTTTTTTATATTACAATATCAATTAGGCGTATCAGGAGATAAGATGTTGGTTAAGCTATTTTTGCTATTGTATTTTGGCTTTGAATGTTTTTGTGCTTATATACCACTTCATCACTGCCTTGATATTATTTCATATACTGCTGCACAGCAAGAACCATATTCTGTTAGTGAAGAAGAAATCTTAATTCAACAAATTGAATGTAACCTGGGCATGTGTACCAGAAGAATCCTAGTTCTCCAACTAGGAAGTGTGTTCCTGCAATTGTTAAAAATTAGTTGTTTTATAATTTTTTACATTATTGATAAATTCTCATTTTAACTTTGTAAATGCAAATTCTTTTGTGCTTAATTTGCAGATGAAATTGTGTTCATCATTAGAGTAAAATATTATGACTAATGCATTTAAAAAAAAAAATTATTGATTTACTGTTGATGGTACATTATACAAACTTTTCCCTAATCTTTTCAAGGAGTACCAGTTAATTTTGAGGAGTACCAAGTAGAGAGTTAATTTTGTACAGTTCATTCATTTGAATGTGGTTGTGTGTTCATATCTTTTATTTATATTGAATCTAGAGTAGGGAGGTCTTATGTTTTTGTACGGTTTTTGATTTTTTGGTTTCCCTTGTTGGAAAAGAGAAATTATTAAAGAGGTAGTTGGTTGAAAACATACAGTATTTATACATATAAAAAAAGCAAATCAATTTTAGTATTTAAAGGAAGATAATGGTACAAAGGCTTAGTTTATTTTAGTTCTTTTAGAACATATTATTCATTAGATCAGTAGTTATGATGATATGGATTCATTCATTTATTAGATGTTTCCATAGAGTGAGATAAGAGAAAATGGTTGTCAGATCTGAAGAAACCACCCTTCTACCCAAAAATATCTCAATCTAATTAAAAGTGTTCCATTGTTTGCATATGGATGATAGTAACAAAGTTGATGCTATATTATATTTGTTTGTTAGAAATTACAGTATGAAGAACAAGCAGGTTGTCGGTTCATTGATGTCTATTAGTGCTTTAAATGATGATGAACTGAACATAATGATTGCCAACTGCCACTGAGGGGAAGCTCGGTCGGATTCCAATGAACGAGCTGGCTTTGCTGGAGATAAACTCCTGCACCCACAACCCTTCTCTAGGACTACCTTTGTTTTCTGTAGAAGCTTTGTTTTCCCGACTATTTTTTTTTATTAAAAATTTACCTCTTAATATAACAGGTTTTTCAAAAAGGATACAACCCTTAGATTAAGATAGAAGTCACACTTAGGTAAATTTTATTTCTCCCTACTTGTCAGTTTGCAACTATGTACTCAAGTTAACAGCTTGTAAAACTGTTGTAACATCCTTATTATGCACAAGTGCTTTACCGTATAAATTCATCTATTGTGTTAAAGACTTATCGTGTTTAATATTAAGACTTATTGCACATATAAATCTTATAGACGAGTAAAAGGCGAGTTTCGGATAGGATTTTCCAATTCTCAGTTCTTAATAAGGTATTGCGTTCAATTAATAAATTTTGTGAGACTGGGAAGTGTACACAATTGGCAAAGCACAGGACGACTGTTACTGTTAAGGTAGAAGTTCTGGAGGATGTGAAAGAATGTTGTGTGACTTGCTTGCCCACTATGTCGCTCAGAAAGTTATCTTCAGGGTGTGCTTTCACTATCTACTGCTTTCAGGGCTACTAAAAAATTTGTGACAAAGGCTTATTGTATCTGTGTTGTTCAAGAACTGAAAGAAAGTAGACCGTGGAAATTGTTTACAGTTTTGTTCTTTTGTTGATGACAACTGTATTGAAATTTTGGATCGTGTTTATTTCAGTAATGAGGCATGGTTTCCCTCAGATAGCTACATTAAAGCCAAAACCTCCGGATATGTAGCGCTGAAAATCTTCACTCGTTTCATGGGTTACCATAACACACATGTTACACGTATGTAAAATTGGTGTTTGGTGTGCGATCTTGTGGCATCGTGTTATAACCCTTTATTTTTTGACAATCTGTAGATGGTATGGTTTATTGCAACTTAATTGCCATCAGATTTACATGAATGAGAATATTGGTTGTAGCAGGGTAACGCAACGTGTCATACTGCTAATGAAATGACGTATATGTTTTAACGCTTGATAATTTTTTGGCCATAGTTTGATATCAAAAGTGTTGTGGCCTCCCAGATCTTACACCAGCAGACCTTAGTTTTTAAAAACAATCCTCATACATTTGACAACTTGAAAGCGAGATTTCAAACATTACTAAGCAAACATTCTGAAAAGTGGTTGCAAATGTTATGAAATGTGTATGAACCTGCATTGCAATCGCAGGAAACCATTTTGAACATCTATTGCAAAGTTGTTATAGGTAATTTTGAATATTGTTGTATGCCTTTTATTAACATTAATATTTTTGTAATCAATACATGTCAAAGTGGTTGCATCCTTTTTTAAACACCTGTTATTTTAACCAGGAAAAAATTCATGTAACTATCAATATTTTGGTATTCTATTTCTGAAACGTTCAGCCAGAAGATTCTGGAGAAATTGCAAAGGATCTACATGCAATCAATCGGCTTGAGTGGGGAAAAGATGATACCAGCTAATAGTTTAAAATACATTAAAATATCAGCTTCTTCAATTTTGAACATTGAGTATGAGAGGTCTTTAAAAGGTCAATAAGATAAGAACCCTGTTCAGAGCTATAGTAAATCATAAAACTACAGATAAGATTTTAATTGTAAAATCTACACAACACTGATGTTTTAATGAGTAATTTGATGCAGAAATTTAAAAAAAAGCAAAGTTTGCATCTACCTCCACTAATAATAAAAAAGTTTAATCTGGCAATCTTTTGTAATTTATAAGTTGCAACTTACTTATGACTATTATGATTTGACATTAACAAAATGTTCTTTGTGTATTGACTGTTGACAAGTGGAGCTGTTGATTTTTTTAAGGCATTTTCATATTTTCTGTTAATTTAGATATTTTCTAATCTGTTAATTTTGATATTTACCAGCCATGGCATGTTTTTTAATAGGAATATTCTTGTTTTTTATATTACAATATCAATTAGGCGTATCAGGAGATAAGATGTTGGTTAAGCTATCCTTGCTATTGTATTTTGGCTTTGAATGTTTTTGTGCTTATATATCACTTCATCACTGCCTTGATATTATTTCATATACTGCTGCACAGCAAGAACCATATTCTGTTAGTGAAGAAGAAATCTTAATTCAACACATTGAATGTAACCTGGGCATGTGTACCAGAAGAATCCTAGTTCTCCAACTAGGAAGTGTGTTCCTGCAATTTTTAAAAATTAGTTGTTTTATAATTTTTTACATTATTGATAAATTCTCATTTTAACTTTGTTAATGCAAATTCTTTTGTGCTTAATTTGCAGATGAAATTGTGTTCATCATTAAAGTAAAATATTATGACTAATGCATTTAAAAAAAATTATTGATTTACTGTTGATGGTGCATTATACAAACTTTTCCCTAATCTTTTCAAGGAGTACCAGTTAATTTTGAGGAGTACCAAGTAGAGAGTTAATTTTGTACAGTTCATTCATTTGAATGTGGTTGTGTGTTCATATCTTTTATTTATATTGAATCTAGAGTAGGGAGGTCTTATGTTTTTGTACAGTTTTTGATTTTTTGGTTTCCCTTGTTGGAAAAGAGAAATTATTAAAGAGGTAGTTGGTTGAAAACATACAGTATTTATACATATAAAAAAAGCAAATCAATTTTAGTATTTAAAGGAAGATAATGGTACAAAGGCTTAGTTTATTTTAGTTCTTTTAGAACATATTATTCATTAGATCAGTAGTTATGATGATATGGATTCATTCATTTATTAGATGTTTCCATAGAGTGAGATAAGAGAAAATGGTTGTCAGATATGAAAAAACCACCCTTCTACCCAAAAATATCTCAATCTAATTAAAAGTGTTCCATTGTTTGCATATGGATGATAGTAACAAAGTTGATGCCATATTATATTTGTTTGTTAGAAATTACAGTATGAAGAACAAGCAGGTTGTCGGTTCATTGATGTCTATTAGTGCTTTAAATGATGATGAACTGAACATAATGATTGCCAACTGCCACTGAGGGAAAGCTCGGTCGGATTCCAATGAACGAGCTGGCTTTGCTGGAGATAAACTCCTGCACCCACAACCCTTCTCTAGGACTACCTTTGTTTTCTGTAGAAGCTTTGTTTTCCCGACTATTTTTTTTTATTAAAAATTTACCTCTTAATATAACAGGTTTTTCAAAAAGTATATAACCCTTAGATTAAGATAGAAGTCACACTTAGGTAAATTTTATTTCTCCCTACTTGTCTGTTGGCAACTATGTACTCAAGTTAACAGCTTGTAAAACTGTTGTAACATCCTTATTATGCACAAGTGCTTTACCGTATAAATTCATCTATTGTGTTAAAGACTTATCGTGTTTAATATTAAGACTTATTGCACATATAAATCTTATAGACGAGTAAAAGGCGAGTTTCGGATAGGATTTTCCAATTCTCAGTTCTTAATAAGGTATTGCGTTCAATTAATAAATTTTGTGAGACTGGGAAGTGTACACAATTGGCAAAGCACAGGACGACTGTTACTGTTAAGGTAGAAGTTCTGGAGGATGTGAAAGAATGTTGTGTGACTTGCTTGCCCACTATGTCGCTCAGAAAGTTTTCTTCAGGCTGTGCCTTCACTATCTACTGCTTTCAGGGCTACTAAAACATTTGTGACAAAGGCTTATTGTATCTGTGTTGTTCAAGAACTGAAAGAAAGTAGACCGTGGAAATTGTTTACAGTTTTGTTCTTTTGTTGATGACAACTGTATTGAAATTTTGGATCGTGTTTATTTCAGTAATGAGGCATGGTTTCCCTCAGATAGCTACATTAAAGCCAAAACCTCCGGATATGTAGCGCTGAAAATCTTCACTCGTTTCATGGGTTACCATAACACACATGTTACACGTATGTAAAATTGGTGTTTGGTGTGCGATCTTGTGGCATCATGTTATAACCCTTTATTTTTTGACAATCTGTAGATGGTATGGTTTATTGCAACTTAATTGCCATCAGATTTACATGAATGAGAATATTGGTTGTAGCAGGGTAACGCAACGTGTCATACTGCTAATGAAATGACGGATATTTTTTAACGCTTGATAATTTTTTGGCCATAGTTTGATATCAAAAGTGTTGTGGCCTCCCAGATCTTACACCAGCAGACTTTAGTTTTTAAAAATAATCCTCATACATTTGACAACTTGAAAGCGAGATTTCAAACATTACTAAGCAAACATTCTGAAAAGTGGTTGCAAATGTTATGAAATGTGTATGAACCTGCATTGCAATCACAGGAAACCATTTTGAACATCTATTGCAAAGTTATTATAGGTAATTTTGAATATTGTTGTATGCCTTTTATTAACATTAATATTTTTGTAATCAATACATGTCAAAGTGGTTGCATCCTTTTTTAAACACCTGTTATTTTAACCAGGAAAAAATTCATGTAACTATCAATATTTTGGTATTCTATTTCTGAAACGTTCAGCCAGAAGATTCTGGAGAAATTGCAAAGGATCTACATGCAATCAATCGGCTTGAGTGGGGAAAAGATGATACCAGCTAATAATAGTTTAAAATACATTAAAATATCAGCTTCTTCAATTTTGAACATTGAGTATGAGAGTTCTTTACAAGGTCAATAAGATAAGAACCCAGTTCAGAGCTATAGTAAATCATAAAACTACAGATAAGATTTTAATTGTAAAATCTACACAACACTGATGTTTTAATGAGTAATTTGATGCAGAAATTTAAAAAAAAGCAAAGTTTGCATCTACCTCCACTAATAATAAAAAAGTTTAATCTGGCAATCTTTTGTAATTTATAAGTTGCAACTTACTTTCGACTATTGTGATTTGACATTAACAAAATTTTCTTTGTGTATTGACTGTTGACAAGTGGAGCTGTTGATTTTTTTAAGGCATTTTCATATTTTCTGTTAATTTAGATATTTTCTAATCTGTTAATTTTGATATTAACCAGCCATGGCATGTTTTTTAATAGGAATATTCTTGTTTTTTATATTACAATATCAATTAGGCGTATCAGGAGATAAGATGTTGGTTAAGCTATCCTTGCTATTGTATTTTGGCTTTGAATGTTTTTGTGCTTATATACCACTTCATCACTGCCTTGATATTATTTCATATACTGCTGCACAGCAAGAACCATATTCTGTTAGTGAAGAAGAAATCTTAATTCAACACATTGAATGTAACCTGGGCATGTGTACCAGAAGAATCCTAGTTCTACAACTAGGAAGTGTGTTCCTGCAATTTTTAAAAATTAGTTGTTTTATAATTTTTTACATTATTGATAAATTCTCATTTTAACTTTGTAAATGCAAATTCTTTTGTGCTTAATTTGCAGATGAAATTGTGTTCATCATTAGAGTAAAATATTATGACTAATGCATTTAAAAAAAATTATTGATTTACTGTTGATGGTGCATTATACAAACTTTTCCCTAATCTTTTCAAGGAGTACCAGTTAATTTTGAGGAGTACCAAGTAGAGAGTTAATTTTGTACAGTTCATTCATTTGAATGTGGTTGTGTGTTCAAATCTTTTATTTATATTGAATCTAGAGTAGGGAGGTTTTATGTTTTTGTACTGTTTTTGATTTTTTGGTTTCCCTTGTTGGAAAAGAGAAATTATTAAAGAGGTAGTTGGTTGAAAACATACAGTATTTATACATATAAAAAAAGCAAATCAATTTTAGTATTTAAAGGAAGATAATGGTACAAAGGCTTAGTTTATTTTAGTTCTTTTAGAACATATTATTCATTAGATCAGTAGTTATGATGATATGGATTAATTAATTTATTAGATGTTTCCATAGAGTGAGATAAGAGAAAATGGTTGTCAGATCTGAAGAAACCACCCTTCTACCCAAAAATATCTCAATCTAATTAAAAGTGTTCCATTGTTTGCATATGGATGATAGTAACAAAGTTGATGCCATATTATATTTGTTTGTTAGAAATTACAGTATGAAGAACAAGCAGGTTGTCGGTTCATTGATGTCTATTAGTGCTTTAAATGATGATGAACTGAACATAATGATTGCCAACTGCCACTGAGGGAAAGCTCGGTCGGATTCCAATGAACGAGCTGGCTTTGCTGGAGATAAACTCCTGCACCCACAACCCTTCTCTAGGACTACCTTTGTTTTCTGTAGAAGCTTTGTTTTCCCGACTATTTTTTTTTATTAAAAATTTACCTCTTAATATAACAGGTTTTTCAAAAAGTATATAACCCTTAGATTAAGATAGAAGTCACACTTAGGTAAATTTTATTTCTCCCTACTTGTCTGTTGGCAACTATGTACTCAAGTTAACAGCTTGTAAAACTGTTGTAACATCCTTATTATGCACAAGTGCTTTACCGTATAAATTCATCTATTGTGTTAAAGACTTATCGTGTTTAATATTAAGACTTATTGCACATATAAATCTTATAGACGAGTAAAAGGCGAGTTTCGGATAGGATTTTCCAATTCTCAGTTCTTAATAAGGTATTGCGTTCAATTAATAAATTTTGTGAGACTGGGAAGTGTACACAATTGGCAAAGCACAGGACGACTGTTACTGTTAAGGTAGAAGTTCTGGAGGATGTGAAAGAATGTTGTGTGACTTGCTTGCCCACTATGTCGCTCAGAAAGTTTTCTTCAGGCTGTGCCTTCACTATCTACTGCTTTCAGGGCTACTAAAACATTTGTGACAAAGGCTTATTGTATCTGTGTTGTTCAAGAACTGAAAGAAAGTAGACCGTGGAAATTGTTTACAGTTTTGTTCTTTTGTTGATGACAACTGTATTGAAATTTTGGATCGTGTTTATTTCAGTAATGAGGCATGGTTTCCCTCAGATAGCTACATTAAAGCCAAAACCTCCGGATATGTAGCGCTGAAAATCTTCACTCGTTTCATGGGTTACCATAACACACATGTTACACGTATGTAAAATTGGTGTTTGGTGTGCGATCTTGTGGCATCATGTTATAACCCTTTATTTTTTGACAATCTGTAGATGGTATGGTTTATTGCAACTTAATTGCCATCAGATTTACATGAATGAGAATATTGGTTGTAGCAGGGTAACGCAACGTGTCATACTGCTAATGAAATGACGGATATTTTTTAACGCTTGATAATTTTTTGGCCATAGTTTGATATCAAAAGTGTTGTGGCCTCCCAGATCTTACACCAGCAGACTTTAGTTTTTAAAAATAATCCTCATACATTTGACAACTTGAAAGCGAGATTTCAAACATTACTAAGCAAACATTCTGAAAAGTGGTTGCAAATGTTATGAAATGTGTATGAACCTGCATTGCAATCACAGGAAACCATTTTGAACATCTATTGCAAAGTTATTATAGGTAATTTTGAATATTGTTGTATGCCTTTTATTAACATTAATATTTTTGTAATCAATACATGTCAAAGTGGTTGCATCCTTTTTTAAACACCTGTTATTTTAACCAGGAAAAAATTCATGTAACTATCAATATTTTGGTATTCTATTTCTGAAACGTTCAGCCAGAAGATTCTGGAGAAATTGCAAAGGATCTACATGCAATCAATCGGCTTGAGTGGGGAAAAGATGATACCAGCTAATAATAGTTTAAAATACATTAAAATATCAGCTTCTTCAATTTTGAACATTGAGTATGAGAGTTCTTTACAAGGTCAATAAGATAAGAACCCAGTTCAGAGCTATAGTAAATCATAAAACTACAGATAAGATTTTAATTGTAAAATCTACACAACACTGATGTTTTAATGAGTAATTTGATGCAGAAATTTAAAAAAAAGCAAAGTTTGCATCTACCTCCACTAATAATAAAAAAGTTTAATCTGGCAATCTTTTGTAATTTATAAGTTGCAACTTACTTTCGACTATTGTGATTTGACATTAACAAAATTTTCTTTGTGTATTGACTGTTGACAAGTGGAGCTGTTGATTTTTTTAAGGCATTTTCATATTTTCTGTTAATTTAGATATTTTCTAATCTGTTAATTTTGATATTAACCAGCCATGGCATGTTTTTTAATAGGAATATTCTTGTTTTTTATATTACAATATCAATTAGGCGTATCAGGAGATAAGATGTTGGTTAAGCTATCCTTGCTATTGTATTTTGGCTTTGAATGTTTTTGTGCTTATATACCACTTCATCACTGCCTTGATATTATTTCATATACTGCTGCACAGCAAGAACCATATTCTGTTAGTGAAGAAGAAATCTTAATTCAACACATTGAATGTAACCTGGGCATGTGTACCAGAAGAATCCTAGTTCTACAACTAGGAAGTGTGTTCCTGCAATTTTTAAAAATTAGTTGTTTTATAATTTTTTACATTATTGATAAATTCTCATTTTAACTTTGTAAATGCAAATTCTTTTGTGCTTAATTTGCAGATGAAATTGTGTTCATCATTAGAGTAAAATATTATGACTAATGCATTTAAAAAAAATTATTGATTTACTGTTGATGGTGCATTATACAAACTTTTCCCTAATCTTTTCAAGGAGTACCAGTTAATTTTGAGGAGTACCAAGTAGAGAGTTAATTTTGTACAGTTCATTCATTTGAATGTGGTTGTGTGTTCAAATCTTTTATTTATATTGAATCTAGAGTAGGGAGGTTTTATGTTTTTGTACTGTTTTTGATTTTTTGGTTTCCCTTGTTGGAAAAGAGAAATTATTAAAGAGGTAGTTGGTTGAAAACATACAGTATTTATACATATAAAAAAAGCAAATCAATTTTAGTATTTAAAGGAAGATAATGGTACAAAGGCTTAGTTTATTTTAGTTCTTTTAGAACATATTATTCATTAGATCAGTAGTTATGATGATATGGATTAATTAATTTATTAGATGTTTCCATAGAGTGAGATAAGAGAAAATGGTTGTCAGATCTGAAGAAACCACCCTTCTACCCAAAAATATCTCAATCTAATTAAAAGTGTTCCATTGTTTGCATATGGATGATAGTAACAAAGTTGATGCCATATTATATTTGTTTGTTAGAAATTACAGTATGAAGAACAAGCAGGTTGTCGGTTCATTGATGTCTATTAGTGCTTCAAATGATGATGAACTGAACATAATGATTGCCAACTGCCACTGAGGGAAAGCTCTGTCGGATTCCAATGAACGAGCTGGCTTTGCTGGAGATAAACTCCTGCACCCACAACCCTTCTCTAGGACTACCTTTGTTTTCTGTAGAAGCTTTGTTTTCCCGACTATTTTTTTTTATTAAAAATTTACCTCTTAATATAACAGGTTTTTCAAAAAGGATACAACCCTTAGATTAAGATAGAAGTCACACTTAGGTAAATTTTATTTCTCCCTACTTGTCAGTTGGCAACTATGTACTCAAGTTAACAGCTTGTAAAACTGTTGTAACATCCTTATTATGCACAAGTGCTTTACCGTATAAATTCATCTATTGTGTTAAAGACTTATCGTGTTTAATATTAAGACTTATTGCACATATAAATCTTATAGACGAGTAAAAGGCGAGTTTCGGATAGGATTTTCCAATTCTCAGTTCTTAATAAGGTATTGCGTTCAATTAATAAATTTTGTGAGACTGGGAAGTGTACACAATTGGCAAAGCACAGGACGACTGTTACTGTTAAGGTAGAAGTTCTGGAGGATGTGAAAGAATGTTGTGTGACTTGCTTGCCCACTATGTCGCTCAGAAAGTTATCTTCAGGCTGTGCTTTCACTATCTACTGCTTTCAGGGCTACTAAAACATTTGTGACAAAGGCTTATTGTATCTGTGTTGTTCAAGAACTGAAAGAAAGTAGACCGTGGAAATTGTTTACAGTTTTGTTCTTTTGTTGATGACAACTGTATTGAAATTTTGGATCGTGTTTATTTCAGTAATGAGGCATGGTTTCCCTGAGATAGCTACATTAAAGCCAAAACCTCCGGATATGTAGCGCTGAAAATCTTCACTCGTTTCATGGGTTACCATAAAACACATGTTACACGTATGTAAAATTGGTGTTTGGTGTGCGATCTTGTGGCATCGTGTTATAACCCTTTATTTTTTGACAATCTGTAGATGGTATGGTTTATTGCAACTTAATTGCCATCAGATTTACATGAATGAGAATATTGGTTGTAGCAGGGTAACGCAACGTGTCATACTGCTAATGAAATGACGTATATGTTTTAACGCTTGATAATTTTTTGGCCATAGTTTGATATCAAAAGTGTTGTGGCCTCCCAGATCTTACACCAGCAGACCTTAGTTTTTAAAAACAATCCTCATACATTTGACAACTTGAAAGCGAGATTTCAAACATTACTAAGCAAACATTCTGAAAAGTGGTTGCAAATGTTATGAAATGTGTATGAACCTGCATTGCAATCACAGGAAACCATTTTGAACATCTATCGCAAAGTTATTATAGGTAATTTTGAATATTGTTGTATGCCTTTTATTAACATTAATATTTTTGTAATCAATACATGTCAAAGTGGTTGCATCCTTTTTTAAACACCTGTTATTTTAACCAGGAAAAAATTCATGTAACTATCAATATTTTGGTATTCTATTTCTGAAACGTTCAGCCAGAAGATTCTGGAGAAATTGCAAAGGATCTACATGCAATCAATCGGCTTGAGTGGGGAAAAGATGATACCAGCTAATAGTTTAAAATACATTAAAATATCAGCTTCTTCAATTTTGAACATTGAGTATGAGAGTTCTTTACAAGGTCAATAAGATAAGAACCCAGTTCAGAGCTATAGTAAATCATAAAACTACAGATAAGATTTTAATTGTAAAATCTACACAACACTGATGTTTTAATGAGTAATTTGATGCAGAAATTAAAAAAAAAGCAAAGTTTGCATCTACCTCCACTAATAATAAAAAAGTTTAATCTGGCAATTTTTGTAATTTATAAGTTGCAACTTACTTATGACTATTGTGATTTGACATTAACAAAATTTTCATTGTGTATTGACTGTTGATAAGTGGAGCTGTTGATTTTTTTAAGGCATTTTCATATTTTCTGTTAATTTAGATATTTTCTAATCTGTTAATTTTGATATTTACCAGCCATGGCATGTTTTTTAATAGGAATATTCTTGTTTTTTATATTACAATATCAATTAGGCGTATCAGGAGATAAGATGTTGGTTAAGCTATTTTTGCTATTGTATTTTGGCTTTGAATGTTTTTGTGCTTATATACCACTTCATCACTGCCTTGATATTATTTCATATACTGCTGCACAGCAAGAACCATATTCTGTTAGTGAAGAAGAAATCTTAATTCAACACATTGAATGTAACCTGGGCATGTGTACCAGAAGAATCCTAGTTCTCCAACTAGGAAGTGTGTTCCTGCAATTGTTAAAAATTAGTTGTTTTATAATTTTTTGCATTATTGATAAATTCTCATTTTAACTTTGTAAATGCAAATTCTTTTGTGCTTAATTTGCAGATGAAATTGTGTTCATCATTAGAGTAAAATATTATGACTAATGCATTTAAAAAAAAAAATTATTGATTTACTGTTGATGGTACATTATACAAACTTTTCCCTAATCTTTTCAAGGAGTACCAGTTAATTTTGAGGAGTACCAAGTAGAGAGTTAATTTTGTACAGTTCATTCATTTGAATGTGGTTGTGTGTTCATATCTTTTATTTATATTGAATCTAGAGTAGGGAGGTCTTATGTTTTTGTACGGTTTTTGATTTTTTGGTTTCCCTTGTTGGAAAAGAGAAATTATTAAAGAGGTAGTTGGTTGAAAACATACAGTATTTATACATATAAAAAAAGCAAATCAATTTTAGTATTTAAAGGAAGATAATGGTACAAAGGCTTAGTTTATTTTAGTTCTTTTAGAACATATTATTCATTAGATCAGTAGTTATGATGATATGGATTCATTCATTTATTAGATGTTTCCATAGAGTGAGATAAGAGAAAATGGTTGTCAGATCTGAAGAAACCACCCTTCTACCCAAAAATATCTCAATCTAATTAAAAGTGTTCCATTGTTTGCATATGGATGATAGTAACAAAGTTGATGCCATATTATATTTGTTTGTTAGAAATTACAGTATGAAGAACAAGCAGGTTGTCGGTTCATTGATGTCTATTAGTGCTTTAAATGATGATGAACTGAACATAATGATTGCCAACTGCCACTGAGGGGAAGCTCGGTCGGATTCCAATGAACGAGCTGGCTTTGCTGGAGATAAACTCCTGCACCCACAACCCTTCTCTAGGACTACCTTTGTTTTCTGTAGAAGCTTTGTTTTCCCGACTATTTTTTTTTATTAAAAATTTACCTCTTAATATAACAGGTTTTTCAAAAAGGATACAACCCTTAGATTAAGATAGAAGTCACACTTAGGTAAATTTTATTTCTCCCTACTTGTCAGTTTGCAACTATGTACTCAAGTTAACAGCTTGTAAAACTGTTGTAACATCCTTATTATGCACAAGTGCTTTACCGTATAAATTCATCTATTGTGTTAAAGACTTATCGTGTTTAATATTAAGACTTATTGCACATATAAATCTTATAGACGAGTAAAAGGCGAGTTTCGGATAGGATTTTCCAATTCTCAGTTCTTAATAAGGTATTGCGTTCAATTAATAAATTTTGTGAGACTGGGAAGTGTACACAATTGGCAAAGCACAGGACGACTGTTACTGTTAAGGTAGAAGTTCTGGAGGATGTGAAAGAATGTTGTGTGACTTGCTTGCCCACTATGTCGCTCAGAAAGTTATCTTCAGGCTGTGCTTTCACTATCTACTGCTTTCAGGGCTACTAAAAAATTTGTGACAAAGGCTTATTGTATCTGTGTTGTTCAAGAACTGAAAGAAAGTAGACCGTGGAAATTGTTTACAGTTTTGTTCTTTTGTTGATGACAACTGTATTGAAATTTTGGATCGTGTTTATTTCAGTAATGAGGCATGGTTTCCCTCAGATAGCTACATTAAAGCCAAAACCTCCGGATATGTAGCGCTGAAAATCTTCACTCGTTTCATGGGTTACCATAACACACATGTTACACGTATGTAAAATTGGTGTTTGGTGTGCGATCTTGTGGCATCGTGTTATAACCCTTTATTTTTTGACAATCTGTAGATGGTATGGTTTATTGCAACTTAATTGCCATCAGATTTACATGAATGAGAATATTGGTTGTAGCAGGGTAACGCAACGTGTCATACTGCTAATGAAATGACGTATATGTTTTAACGCTTGATAATTTTTTGGCCATAGTTTGATATCAAAAGTGTTGTGGCCTCCCAGATCTTACACCAGCAGACCTTAGTTTTTAAAAACAATCCTCATACATTTGACAACTTGAAAGCGAGATTTCAAACATTACTAAGCAAACATTCTGAAAAGTGGTTGCAAATGTTATGAAATGTGTATGAACCTGCATTGCAATCACAGGAAACCATTTTGAACATCTATTGCAAAGTTATTATAGGTAATTTTGAATATTGTTGTATGCCTTTTATTAACATTAATATTTTTGTAATCAATACATGTCAAAGTGGTTGCATCCTTTTTTAAACACCTGTTATTTTAACCAGGAAAAAATTCATGTAACTATCAATATTTTGGTATTCTATTTCTGAAACGTTCAGCCAGAAGATTCTGGAGAAATTGCAAAGGATCTACATGCAATCAATCGGCTTGAGTGGGGAAAAGATGATACTAGCTAATAGTTTAAAATACATTAAAATATCAGCTTCTTCAATTTTGAACATTGAGTATGAGAGTTCTTTACAAGGTCAATAAGATAAGAACCCAGTTCAGAGCTATAGTAAATCATAAAACTACAGATAAGATTTTAATTGTAAAATCTACACAACACTGATGTTTTAATGAGTAATTTGATGCAGAAATTAAAAAAAAAGCAAAGTTTGCATCTACCTCCACTAATAATAAAAAAGTTTAATCTGGCAATCTTTTGTAATTTATAAGTTGCAACTTACTTATGACTATTGTGATTTGACATTAACAAAATTTTCTTTGTGTATTGACTGTTGACAAGTGGAGCTGTTGATTTTTTTAAGGCATTTTCATATTTTCTGTTAATTTAGATATTTTCTAATCTGTTAATTTTGATATTTACCAGCCATGGCATGTTTTTTAATAGGAATATTCTTGTTTTTTATATTACAATATCAATTAGGCGTATCAGGAGATAAGATGTTGGTTAAGCTATTTTTGCTATTGTATTTTGGCTTTGAATGTTTTTGTGCTTATATACCACTTCATCACTGCCTTGATATTATTTCATATACTGCTGCACAGCAAGAACCATATTCTGTTAGTGAAGAAGAAATCTTAATTCAACACATTGAATGTAACCTGGGCATGTGTACCAGAAGAATCCTAGTTCTCCAACTAGGAAGTGTGTTCCTGCAATTGTTAAAAATTAGTTGTTTTATAATTTTTTACATTATTGATAAATTCTCATTTTAACTTTGTAAATGCAAATTCTTTTGTGCTTAATTTGCAGATGAAATTGTGTTCATCATTAGAGTAAAATATTATGACTAATGCATTTAAAAAAAATTATTGATTTACTGTTGATGGTGCATTATACAAACTTTTCCCTAATCTTTTCAAGGAGTACCAGTTAATTTTGAGGAGTACCAAGTAGAGAGTTAATTTTGTACAGTTCATTCATTTGAATGTGGTTGTGCGTTCAAATCTTTTATTTATATTGAATCTAGAGTAGGGAGGTCTTATGTTTTTGTACTGTTTTTGATTTTTTGGTTTCCCTTGTTGGAAAAGAGAAATTATTAAAGAGGTAGTTGGTTGAAAACATACAGTATTTATACATATAAAAAAAGCAAATCAATTTTAGTATTTAAAGGAAGATAATGGTACAAAGGCTTAGTTTATTTTAGTTCTTTTAGAACATATTATTCATTAGATCAGTAGTTATGATGATATGGATTCATTCATTTATTAGATGTTTCCATAGAGTGAGATAAGAGAAAATGGTTGTCAGATCTGAAGAAACCACCCTTCTACCCAAAAATATCTCAATCTAATTAAAAGTGTTCCATTGTTTGCATATGGATGATAGTAACGAAGTTGATGCCATATTATATTTGTTTGTTAGAAATTACAGTATGAAGAACAAGCAGGTTGTCGGTTCATTGATGTCTATTATTGCTTTAAATGATGATGAACTGAACATAATGATTGCCAACTGCCACTGAGGGGAAGCTCGGTCGGATTCCAATGAACGAGCTGGCTTTGCTGGAGATAAACTCCTGCACCCACAACCCTTCTCTAGGACTACCTTTGTTTTCTGTAGAAGCTTTGTTTTCCCGACTATTTTTTTTTATTAAAAATTTACCTCTTAATATAACAGGTTTTTCAAAAAGGATACAACCCTTAGATTAAGATAGAAGTCACACTTAGGTAAATTTTATTTCTCCCTACTTGTCAGTTTGCAACTATGTACTCAAGTTAACAGCTTGTAAAACTGTTGTAACATCCTTATTATGCACAAGTGCTTTACCGTATAAATTCATCTATTGTGTTAAAGACTTATCGTGTTTAATATTAAGACTTATTGCACATATAAATCTTATAGACGAGTAAAAGGCGAGTTTCGGATAGGATTTTCCAATTCTCAGTTCTTAATAAGGTATTGCGTTCAATTAATAAATTTTGTGAGACTGGGAAGTGTACACAATTGGCAAAGCACAGGACGACTGTTACTGTTAAGGTAGAAGTTCTGGAGGATGTGAAAGAATGTTGTGTGACTTGCTTGCCCACTATGTCGCTCAGAAAGTTATCTTCAGGCTGTGCTTTCACTATCTACTGCTTTCAGGGCTACTAAAAAATTTGTGACAAAGGCTTATTGTATCTGTGTTGTTCAAGAACTGAAAGAAAGTAGACCGTGGAAATTGTTTACAGTTTTGTTCTTTTGTTGATGACAACTGTATTGAAATTTTGGATCGTGTTTATTTCAGTAATGAGGCATGGTTTCCCTCAGATAGCTACATTAAAGCCAAAACCTCCGGATATGTAGCGCTGAAAATCTTCACTCGTTTCATGGGTTACCATAACACACATGTTACACGTATGTAAAATTGGTGTTTGGTGTGCGATCTTGTGGCATCGTGTTATAACCCTTTATTTTTTGACAATCTGTAGATGGTATGGTTTATTGCAACTTAATTGCCATCAGATTTACATGAATGAGAATATTGGTTGTAGCAGGGTAACGCAACGTGTCATACTGCTAATGAAATGACGTATATGTTTTAACGCTTGATAATTTTTTGGCCATAGTTTGATATCAAAAGTGTTGTGGCCTCCCAGATCTTACACCAGCAGACCTTAGTTTTTAAAAACAATCCTCATACATTTGACAACTTGAAAGCGAGATTTCAAACATTACTAAGCAAACATTCTGAAAAGTGGTTGCAAATGTTATGAAATGTGTATGAACCTGCATTGCAATCACAGGAAACCATTTTGAACATCTATTGCAAAGTTATTATAGGTAATTTTGAATATTGTTGTATGCCTTTTATTAACATTAATATTTTTGTAATCAATACATGTCAAAGTGGTTGCATCCTTTTTTAAACACCTGTTATTTTAACCAAGAAAAAATTCATGTAACTATCAATATTTTGGTATTCTATTTCTGAAACGTTCAGCCAGAAGATTCTGGAGAAATTGCAAAGGATCTACATGCAATCAATCGGCTTGAGTGGGGAAAAGATGATACTAGCTAATAGTTTAAAATACATTAAAATATCAGCTTCTTCAATTTTGAACATTGAGTATGAGAGTTCTTTACAAGGTCAATAAGATAAGAACCCAGTTCAGAGCTATAGTAAATCATAAAACTACAGATAAGATTTTAATTGTAAAATCTACACAACACTGATGTTTTAATGAGTAATTTGATGCAGAAATTAAAAAAAAAGCAAAGTTTGCATCTACCTCCACTAATAATAAAAAAGTTTAATCTGGCAATCTTTTGTAATTTATAAGTTGCAACTTACTTATGACTATTGTGATTTGACATTAACAAAATTTTCTTTGTGTATTGACTGTTGACAAGTGGAGCTGTTGATTTTTTTAAGGCATTTTCATATTTTCTGTTAATTTAGATATTTTCTAATCTGTTAATTTTGATATTTACCAGCCATGGCATGTTTTTTAATAGGAATATTCTTGTTTTTTATATTACAATATCAATTAGGCGTATCAGGAGATAAGATGTTGGTTAAGCTATTTTTGCTATTGTATTTTGGCTTTGAATGTTTTTGTGCTTATATACCACTTCATCACTGCCTTGATATTATTTCATATACTGCTGCACAGCAAGAACCATATTCTGTTAGTGAAGAAGAAATCTTAATTCAACACATTGAATGTAACCTGGGCATGTGTACCAGAAGAATCCTAGTTCTCCAACTAGGAAGTGTGTTCCTGCAATTGTTAAAAATTAGTTGTTTTATAATTTTTTACATTATTGATAAATTCTCATTTTAACTTTGTAAATGCAAATTCTTTTGTGCTTAATTTGCAGATGAAATTGTGTTCATCATTAGAGTAAAATATTATGACTAATGCATTTAAAAAAAATTATTGATTTACTGTTGATGGTGCATTATACAAACTTTTCCCTAATCTTTTCAAGGAGTACCAGTTAATTTTGAGGAGTACCAAGTAGAGAGTTAATTTTGTACAGTTCATTCATTTGAATGTGGTTGTGCGTTCAAATCTTTTATTTATATTGAATCTAGAGTAGGGAGGTCTTATGTTTTTGTACTGTTTTTGATTTTTTGGTTTCCCTTGTTGGAAAAGAGAAATTATTAAAGAGGTAGTTGGTTGAAAACATACAGTATTTATACATATAAAAAAAGCAAATCAATTTTAGTATTTAAAGGAAGATAATGGTACAAAGGCTTAGTTTATTTTAGTTCTTTTAGAACATATTATTCATTAGATCAGTAGTTATGATGATATGGATTCATTCATTTATTAGATGTTTCCATAGAGTGAGATAAGAGAAAATGGTTGTCAGATCTGAAGAAACCACCCTTCTACCCAAAAATATCTCAATCTAATTAAAAGTGTTCCATTGTTTGCATATGGATGATAGTAACAAAGTTGATGCCATATTATATTTGTTTGTTAGAAATTACAGTATGAAGAACAAGCAGGTTGTCGGTTCATTGATGTCTATTAGTGCTTTAAATGATGATGAACTGAACATAATGATTGCCAACTGCCACTGAGGGGAAGCTCGGTCGGATTCCAATGAACGAGCTGGCTTTGCTGGAGATAAACTCCTGCACCCACAACCCTTCTCTAGGACTACCTTTGTTTTCTGTAGAAGCTTTGTTTTCCCGACTATTTTTTTTTATTAAAAATTTACCTCTTAATATAACAGGTTTTTCAAAAAGGATACAACCCTTAGATTAAGATAGAAGTCACACTTAGGTAAATTTTATTTCTCCCTACTTGTCAGTTTGCAACTATGTACTCAAGTTAACAGCTTGTAAAACTGTTGTAACATCCTTATTATGCACAAGTGCTTTACCGTATAAATTCATCTATTGTGTTAAAGACTTATCGTGTTTAATATTAAGACTTATTGCACATATAAATCTTATAGACGAGTAAAAGGCGAGTTTCGGATAGGATTTTCCAATTCTCAGTTCTTAATAAGGTATTGCGTTCAATTAATAAATTTTGTGAGACTGGGAAGTGTACACAATTGGCAAAGCACAGGACGACTGTTACTGTTAAGGTAGAAGTTCTGGAGGATGTGAAAGAATGTTGTGTGACTTGCTTGCCCACTATGTCGCTCAGAAAGTTATCTTCAGGCTGTGCTTTCACTATCTACTGCTTTCAGGGCTACTAAAAAATTTGTGACAAAGGCTTATTGTATCTGTGTTGTTCAAGAACTGAAAGAAAGTAGACCGTGGAAATTGTTTACAGTTTTGTTCTTTTGTTGATGACAACTGTATTGAAATTTTGGATCGTGTTTATTTCAGTAATGAGGCATGGTTTCCCTCAGATAGCTACATTAAAGCCAAAACCTCCGGATATGTAGCGCTGAAAATCTTCACTCGTTTCATGGGTTACCATAACACACATGTTACACGTATGTAAAATTGGTGTTTGGTGTGCGATCTTGTGGCATCGTGTTATAACCCTTTATTTTTTGACAATCTGTAGATGGTATGGTTTATTGCAACTTAATTGCCATCAGATTTACATGAATGAGAATATTGGTTGTAGCAGGGTAACGCAACGTGTCATACTGCTAATGAAATGACGTATATGTTTTAACGCTTGATAATTTTTTGGCCATAGTTTGATATCAAAAGTGTTGTGGCCTCCCAGATCTTACACCAGCAGACCTTAGTTTTTAAAAACAATCCTCATACATTTGACAACTTGAAAGCGAGATTTCAAACATTACTAAGCAAACATTCTGAAAAGTGGTTGCAAATGTTATGAAATGTGTATGAACCTGCATTGCAATCACAGGAAACCATTTTGAACATCTATTGCAAAGTTGTTATAGGTAATTTTGAATATTGTTGTATGCCTTTTATTAACATTAATATTTTTGTAATCAATACATGTCAAAGTGGTTGCATCCTTTTTTAAACACCTGTTATTTTAACCAGGAAAAAATTCATGTAACTATCAATATTTTGGTATTCTATTTCTGAAACGTTCAGCCAGAAGATTCTGGAGAAATTGCAAAGGATCTACATGCAATCAATCGGCTTGAGTGGGGAAAAGATGATACCAGCTAATAGTTTAAAATACATTAAAATATCAGCTTCTTCAATTTTGAACATTGAGTATGAGAGGTCTTTAAAAGGTCAATAAGATAAGAACCCTGTTCAGAGCTATAGTAAATCATAAAACTACAGATAAGATTTTAATTGTAAAATCTACACAACACTGATGTTTTAATGAGTAATTTGATGCAGAAATTTAAAAAAAAGCAAAGTTTGCATCTACCTCCACTAATAATAAAAAAGTTTAATCTGGCAATCTTTTGTAATTTATAAGTTGCAACTTACTTATGACTATTATGATTTGACATTAACAAAATGTTCTTTGTGTATTGACTGTTGACAAGTGGAGCTGTTGATTTTTTTAAGGCATTTTCATATTTTCTGTTAATTTAGATATTTTCTAATCTGTTAATTTTGATATTTACCAGCCATGGCATGTTTTTTAATAGGAATATTCTTGTTTTTTATATTACAATATCAATTAGGCGTATCAGGAGATAAGATGTTGGTTAAGCTATCCTTGCTATTGTATTTTGGCTTTGAATGTTTTTGTGCTTATATATCACTTCATCACTGCCTTGATATTATTTCATATACTGCTGCACAGCAAGAACCATATTCTGTTAGTGAAGAAGAAATCTTAATTCAACACATTGAATGTAACCTGGGCATGTGTACCAGAAGAATCCTAGTTCTCCAACTAGGAAGTGTGTTCCTGCAATTTTTAAAAATTAGTTGTTTTATAATTTTTTACATTATTGATAAATTCTCATTTTAACTTTGTTAATGCAAATTCTTTTGTGCTTAATTTGCAGATGAAATTGTGTTCATCATTAAAGTAAAATATTATGACTAATGCATTTAAAAAAAATTATTGATTTACTGTTGATGGTGCATTATACAAACTTTTCCCTAATCTTTTCAAGGAGTACCAGTTAATTTTGAGGAGTACCAAGTAGAGAGTTAATTTTGTACAGTTCATTCATTTGAATGTGGTTGTGTGTTCATATCTTTTATTTATATTGAATCTAGAGTAGGGAGGTCTTATGTTTTTGTACAGTTTTTGATTTTTTGGTTTCCCTTGTTGGAAAAGAGAAATTATTAAAGAGGTAGTTGGTTGAAAACATACAGTATTTATACATATAAAAAAAGCAAATCAATTTTAGTATTTAAAGGAAGATAATGGTACAAAGGCTTAGTTTATTTTAGTTCTTTTAGAACATATTATTCATTAGATCAGTAGTTATGATGATATGGATTCATTCATTTATTAGATGTTTCCATAGAGTGAGATAAGAGAAAATGGTTGTCAGATATGAAAAAACCACCCTTCTACCCAAAAATATCTCAATCTAATTAAAAGTGTTCCATTGTTTGCATATGGATGATAGTAACAAAGTTGATGCCATATTATATTTGTTTGTTAGAAATTACAGTATGAAGAACAAGCAGGTTGTCGGTTCATTGATGTCTATTAGTGCTTTAAATGATGATGAACTGAACATAATGATTGCCAACTGCCACTGAGGGAAAGCTCGGTCGGATTCCAATGAACGAGCTGGCTTTGCTGGAGATAAACTCCTGCACCCACAACCCTTCTCTAGGACTACCTTTGTTTTCTGTAGAAGCTTTGTTTTCCCGACTATTTTTTTTTATTAAAAATTTACCTCTTAATATAACAGGTTTTTCAAAAAGTATATAACCCTTAGATTAAGATAGAAGTCACACTTAGGTAAATTTTATTTCTCCCTACTTGTCTGTTGGCAACTATGTACTCAAGTTAACAGCTTGTAAAACTGTTGTAACATCCTTATTATGCACAAGTGCTTTACCGTATAAATTCATCTATTGTGTTAAAGACTTATCGTGTTTAATATTAAGACTTATTGCACATATAAATCTTATAGACGAGTAAAAGGCGAGTTTCGGATAGGATTTTCCAATTCTCAGTTCTTAATAAGGTATTGCGTTCAATTAATAAATTTTGTGAGACTGGGAAGTGTACACAATTGGCAAAGCACAGGACGACTGTTACTGTTAAGGTAGAAGTTCTGGAGGATGTGAAAGAATGTTGTGTGACTTGCTTGCCCACTATGTCGCTCAGAAAGTTTTCTTCAGGCTGTGCCTTCACTATCTACTGCTTTCAGGGCTACTAAAACATTTGTGACAAAGGCTTATTGTATCTGTGTTGTTCAAGAACTGAAAGAAAGTAGACCGTGGAAATTGTTTACAGTTTTGTTCTTTTGTTGATGACAACTGTATTGAAATTTTGGATCGTGTTTATTTCAGTAATGAGGCATGGTTTCCCTCAGATAGCTACATTAAAGCCAAAACCTCCGGATATGTAGCGCTGAAAATCTTCACTCGTTTCATGGGTTACCATAACACACATGTTACACGTATGTAAAATTGGTGTTTGGTGTGCGATCTTGTGGCATCGTGTTATAACCCTTTATTTTTTGACAATCTGTAGATGGTATGGTTTATTGCAACTTAATTGCCATCAGATTTACATGAATGAGAATATTGGTTGTAGCAGGGTAACGCAACGTGTCATACTGCTAATGAAATGACGGATATTTTTTAACGCTTGATAATTTTTTGGCCATAGTTTGATATCAAAAGTGTTGTGGCCTCCCAGATCTTACACCAGCAGACTTTAGTTTTTAAAAATAATCCTCATACATTTGACAACTTGAAAGCGAGATTTCAAACATTACTAAGCAAACATTCTGAAAAGTGGTTGCAAATGTTATGAAATGTGTATGAACCTGCATTGCAATCACAGGAAACCATTTTGAACATCTATTGCAAAGTTATTATAGGTAATTTTGAATATTGTTGTATGCCTTTTATTAACATTAATATTTTTGTAATCAATACATGTCAAAGTGGTTGCATCCTTTTTTAAACACCTGTTATTTTAACCAGGAAAAAATTCATGTAACTATCAATATTTTGGTATTCTATTTCTGAAACGTTCAGCCAGAAGATTATGGAGAAATTGCAAAGGATCTACATGCAATCAATCGGCTTGAGTGGGGAAAAGATGATACCAGCTAATAATAGTTTAAAATACATTAAAATATCAGCTTCTTCAATTTTGAACATTGAGTATGAGAGTTCTTTACAAGGTCAATAAGATAAGAACCCAGTTCAGAGCTATAGTAAATCATAAAACTACAGATAAGATTTTAATTGTAAAATCTACACAACACTGATGTTTTAATGAGTAATTTGATGCAGAAATTTAAAAAAAAGCAAAGTTTGCATCTACCTCCACTAATAATAAAAAAGTTTAATCTGGCAATCTTTTGTAATTTATAAGTTGCAACTTACTTATGACTACTGTGATTTGACATTAACAAAATTTTCTTTGTGTATTGACTGTTGACAAGTGGAGCTGTTGATTTTTTTAAGGCATTTTCATATTTTCTGTTAATTTAGATATTTTCTAATCTGTTAATTTTGATATTTACCAGCCATGGCATGTTTTTTAATAGGAATATTCTTGTTTTTTATATTACAATATCAATTAGGCGTATCAGGAGATAAGATGTTGGTTAAGCTATCCTTGCTATTGTATTTTGGCTTTGAATGTTTTTGTGCTTATATACCACTTCATCACTGCCTTGATATTATTTCATATACTGCTGCACAGCAAGAACCATATTCTGTTAGTGAAGAAGAAATCTTAATTCAACACATTGAATGTAACCTGGGCATGTGTACCAGAAGAATCCTAGTTCTACAACTAGGAAGTGTGTTCCTGCAATTTTTAAAAATTAGTTGTTTTATAATTTTTTACATTATTGATAAATTCTCATTTTAACTTTGTAAATGCAAATTCTTTTGTGCTTAATTTGCAGATGAAATTGTGTTCATCATTAGAGTAAAATATTATGACTAATGCATTTAAAAAAAATTATTGATTTACTGTTGATGGTGCATTATACAAACTTTTCCCTAATCTTTTCAAGGAGTACCAGTTAATTTTGAGGAGTACCAAGTAGAGAGTTAATTTTGTACAGTTCATTCATTTGAATGTGGTTGTGTGTTCAAATCTTTTATTTATATTGAATCTAGAGTAGGGAGGTTTTATGTTTTTGTACTGTTTTTGATTTTTTGGTTTCCCTTGTTGGAAAAGAGAAATTATTAAAGAGGTAGTTGGTTGAAAACATACAGTATTTATACATATAAAAAAAGCAAATCAATTTTAGTATTTAAAGGAAGATAATGGTACAAAGGCTTAGTTTATTTTAGTTCTTTTAGAACATATTATTCATTAGATCAGTAGTTATGATGATATGGATTCATTCATTTATTAGATGTTTCCATAGAGTGAGATAAGAGAAAATGGTTGTCAGATCTGAAGAAACCACCCTTCTACCCAAAAATATCTCAATCTAATTAAAAGTGTTCCATTGTTTGCATATGGATGATAGTAACAAAGTTGATGCCATATTATATTTGTTTGTTAGAAATTACAGTATGAAGAACAAGCAGGTTGTCGGTTCATTGATGTCTATTAGTGCTTTAAATGATGATGAACTGAACATAATGATTGCCAACTGCCACTGAGGGAAAGCTCGGTCGGATTCCAATGAACGAGCTGGCTTTGCTGGAGATAAACTCCTGCACCCACAACCCTTCTCTAGGACTACCTTTGTTTTCTGTAGAAGCTTTGTTTTCCCGACTATTTTTTTTTATTAAAAATTTACCTCTTAATATAACAGGTTTTTCAAAAAGTATATAACCCTTAGATTAAGATAGAAGTCACACTTAGGTAAATTTTATTTCTCCCTACTTGTCTGTTGGCAACTATGTACTCAAGTTAACAGCTTGTAAAACTGTTGTAACATCCTTATTATGCACAAGTGCTTTACCGTATAAATTCATCTATTGTGTTAAAGACTTATCGTGTTTAATATTAAGACTTATTGCACATATAAATCTTATAGACGAGTAAAAGGCGAGTTTCGGATAGGATTTTCCAATTCTCAGTTCTTAATAAGGTATTGCGTTCAATTAATAAATTTTGTGAGACTGGGAAGTGTACACAATTGGCAAAGCACAGGACGACTGTTACTGTTAAGGTAGAAGTTCTGGAGGATGTGAAAGAATGTTGTGTGACTTGCTTGCCCACTATGTCGCTCAGAAAGTTTTCTTCAGGCTGTGCCTTCACTATCTACTGCTTTCAGGGCTACTAAAACATTTGTGACAAAGGCTTATTGTATCTGTGTTGTTCAAGAACTGAAAGAAAGTAGACCGTGGAAATTGTTTACAGTTTTGTTCTTTTGTTGATGACAACTGTATTGAAATTTTGGATCGTGTTTATTTCAGTAATGAGGCATGGTTTCCCTCAGATAGCTACATTAAAGCCAAAACCTCCGGATATGTAGCGCTGAAAATCTTCACTCGTTTCATGGGTTACCATAACACACATGTTACACGTATGTAAAATTGGTGTTTGGTGTGCGATCTTGTGGCATCGTGTTATAACCCTTTATTTTTTGACAATCTGTAGATGGTATGGTTTATTGCAACTTAATTGCCATCAGATTTACATGAATGAGAATATTGGTTGTAGCAGGGTAACGCAACGTGTCATACTGCTAATGAAATGACGGATATTTTTTAACGCTTGATAATTTTTTGGCCATAGTTTGATATCAATAGTGTTGTGGCCTCCCAGATCTTACACCAGCAGACTTTAGTTTTTAAAAATAATCCTCATACATTTGACAACTTGAAAGCGAGATTTCAAACATTACTAAGCAAACATTCTGAAAAGTGGTTGCAAATGTTATGAAATGTGTATGAACCTGCATTGCAATCACAGGAAACCATTTTGAACATCTATTGCAAAGTTATTATAGGTAATTTTGAATATTGTTGTATGCCTTTTATTAACATTAATATTTTTGTAATCAATACATGTCAAAGTGGTTGCATCCTTTTTTAAACACCTGTTATTTTAACCAGGAAAAAATTCATGTAACTATCAATATTTTGGTATTCTATTTCTGAAACGTTCAGCCAGAAGATTCTGGAGAAATTGCAAAGGATCTACATGCAATCAATCGGCTTGAGTGGGGAAAAGATGATACCAGCTAATAATAGTTTAAAATACATTAAAATATCAGCTTCTTCAATTTTGAACATTGAGTATGAGAGTTCTTTACAAGGTCAATAAGATAAGAACCCAGTTCAGAGCTATAGTAAATCATAAAACTACAGATAAGATTTTAATTGTAAAATCTACACAACACTGATGTTTTAATGAGTAATTTGATGCAGAAATTTAAAAAAAAGCAAAGTTTGCATCTACCTCCACTAATAATAAAAAAGTTTAATCTGGCAATCTTTTGTAATTTATAAGTTGCAACTTACTTATGACTATTGTGATTTGACATTAACAAAATTTTCTTTGTGTATTGACTGTTGACAAGTGGAGCTGTTGATTTTTTTAAGGCATTTTCATATTTTCTGTTAATTTAGATATTTTCTAATCTGTTAATTTTGATATTAACCAGCCATGGCATGTTTTTTAATAGGAATATTCTTGTTTTTTATATTACAATATCAATTAGGCGTATCAGGAGATAAGATGTTGGTTAAGCTATCCTTGCTATTGTATTTTGGCTTTGAATGTTTTTGTGCTTATATACCACTTCATCACTGCCTTGATATTATTTCATATACTGCTGCACAGCAAGAACCATATTCTGTTAGTGAAGAAGAAATCTTAATTCAACACATTGAATGTAACCTGGGCATGTGTACCAGAAGAATCCTAGTTCTACAACTAGGAAGTGTGTTCCTGCAATTTTTAAAAATTAGTTGTTTTATAATTTTTTACATTATTGATAAATTCTCATTTTAACTTTGTAAATGCAAATTCTTTTGTGCTTAATTTGCAGATGAAATTGTGTTCATCATTAGAGTAAAATATTATGACTAATGCATTTAAAAAAAATTATTGATTTACTGTTGATGGTGCATTATACAAACTTTTCCCTAATCTTTTCAAGGAGTACCAGTTAATTTTGAGGAGTACCAAGTAGAGAGTTAATTTTGTACAGTTCATTCATTTGAATGTGGTTGTGTGTTCAAATCTTTTATTTATATTGAATCTAGAGTAGGGAGGTTTTATGTTTTTGTACTGTTTTTGATTTTTTGGTTTCCCTTGTTGGAAAAGAGAAATTATTAAAGAGGTAGTTGGTTGAAAACATACAGTATTTATACATATAAAAAAAGCAAATCAATTTTAGTATTTAAAGGAAGATAATGGTACAAAGGCTTAGTTTATTTTAGTTCTTTTAGAACATATTATTCATTAGATCAGTAGTTATGATGATATGGATTCATTCATTTATTAGATGTTTCCATAGAGTGAGATAAGAGAAAATGGTTGTCAGATCTGAAGAAACCACCCTTCTACCCAAAAATATCTCAATCTAATTAAAAGTGTTCCATTGTTTGCATATGGATGATAGTAACAAAGTTGATGCCATATTATATTTGTTTGTTAGAAATTACAGTATGAAGAACAAGCAGGTTGTCGGTTCATTGATGTCTATTAGTGCTTTAAATGATGATGAACTGAACATAATGATTGCCAACTGCCACTGAGGGAAAGCTCGGTCGGATTCCAATGAACGAGCTGGCTTTGCTGGAGATAAACTCCTGCACCCACAACCCTTCTCTAGGACTACCTTTGTTTTCTGTAGAAGCTTTGTTTTCCCGACTATTTTTTTTTATTAAAAATTTACCTCTTAATATAACAGGTTTTTCAAAAAGGATACAACCCTTAGATTAAGATAGAAGTCACACTTAGGTAAATTTTATTTCTCCCTACTTGTCAGTTGGCAACTATGTACTCAAGTTAACAGCTTGTAAAACTGTTGTAACATCCTTATTATGCACAAGTGCTTTACCGTATAAATTCATCTATTGTGTTAAAGACTTATCGTGTTTAATATTAAGACTTATTGCACATATAAATCTTATAGACGAGTAAAAGGCGAGTTTCGGATAGGATTTTCCAATTCTCAGTTCTTAATAAGGTATTGCGTTCAATTAATAAATTTTGTGAGACTGGGAAGTGTACACAATTGGCAAAGCACAGGACGACTGTTACTGTTAAGGTAGAAGTTCTGGAGGATGTGAAAGAATGTTGTGTGACTTGCTTGCCCACTATGTCGCTCAGAAAGTTATCTTCAGGCTGTGCTTTCACTATCTACTGCTTTCAGGGCTACTAAAACATTTGTGACAAAGGCTTATTGTATCTGTGTTGTTCAAGAACTGAAAGAAAGTAGACCGTGGAAATTGTTTACAGTTTTGTTCTTTTGTTGATGACAACTGTATTGAAATTTTGGATCGTGTTTATTTCAGTAATGAGGCATGGTTTCCCTCAGATAGCTACATTAAAGCCAAAACCTCCGGATATGTAGCGCTGAAAATCTTCACTCGTTTCATGGGTTACCATAAAACACATGTTACACGTATGTAAAATTGGTGTTTGGTGTGCGATCTTGTGGCATCGTGTTATAACCCTTTATTTTTTGACAATCTGTAGATGGTATGGTTTATTGCAACTTAATTGCCATCAGATTTACATGAATGAGAATATTGGTTGTAGCAGGGTAACGCAACGTGTCATACTGCTAATGAAATGACGTATATGTTTTAACGCTTGATAATTTTTTGGCCATAGTTTGATATCAAAAGTGTTGTGGCCTCCCAGATCTTACACCAGCAGACCTTAGTTTTTAAAAACAATCCTCATACATTTGACAACTTGAAAGCGAGATTTCAAACATTACTAAGCAAACATTCTGAAAAGTGGTTGCAAATGTTATGAAATGTGTATGAACCTGCATTGCAATCACAGGAAACCATTCTGAATATCTATTGCAAAGTTATTATAGGTAATTTTGAATATTGTTGTATGCCTTTTATTAACATTAATATTTTTGTAATCAATACATGTCGATGTGGTTGCATCCTTTTTTAAACACCTGTTATTTTAACCAGGAAAAAATTCATGTAACTATCAATATTTTGGTATTCTATTTCTGAAACGTTCAGCCAGAAGATTCTGGAGAAATTGCAAAGGATCTACATGCAATCAATCGGCTTGAGTGGGGAAAAGATGATACCAGCTAATAGTTTAAAATACATTAAAATATCAGCTTCTTCAATTTTGAACATTGAGTATGAGAGTTCTTTACAAGGTCAATAAGATAAGAACCCAGTTCAGAGCTATAGTAAATCATAAAACTACAGATAAGATTTTAATTGTAAAATCTACACAACACTGATGTTTTAATGAGTAATTTGATGCAGAAATTAAAAAAAAGCAAAGTTTGCATCTACCTCCACTAATAATAAAAAAGTTTAATCTGGCAATCTTTTGTAATTTAGAAGTTGCAACTTACTTATGACTATTGTGATTTGACATTAACAAAATTTTCTTTGTGTATTGACTGTTGACAAGTGGAGCTGTTGATTTTTTTAAGGCATTTTCATATTTTCTGTTAATTTAGATATTTTCTAATCTGTTAATTTTGATATTTACCAGCCATGGCATGTTTTTTAATAGGAATATTCTTGTTTTTTATATTACAATATCAATTAGGCGTATCAGGAGATAAGATGTTGGTTAAGCTATTTTTGCTATTGTATTTTGGCTTTGAATGTTTTTGTGCTTATATACCACTTCATCACTGCCTTGATATTATTTCATATACTGCTGCACAGCAAGAACCATATTCTGTTAGTGAAGAAGAAATCTTAATTCAACACATTGAATGTAACCTGGGCATGTGTACCAGAAGAATCCTAGTTCTCCAACTAGGAAGTGTGTTCCTGCAATTTTTAAAAATTAGTTGTTTTATAATTTTTTACATTATTGATAAATTCTCATTTTAACTTTGTAAATGCAAATTCTTTTGTGCTTAATTTGCAGATGAAATTGTGTTCATCATTAGAGTAAAATATTATGACTAATGCATTTAAAAAAAAAATTATTGATTTACTGTTGATGGTACATTATACAAACTTTTCCCTAATCTTTTCAAGGAGTACCAGTTAATTTTGAGGAGTACCAAGTAGAGAGTTAATTTTGTACAGTTCATTCATTTGAATGTGGTTGTGTGTTCATATCTTTTATTTATATTGAATCTAGAGTAGGGAGGTCTTATGTTTTTGTACTGTTTTTGATTTTTTGGTTTCCCTTGTTGGAAAAGAGAAATTATTAAAGAGGTAGTTGGTTGAAAACATACAGTATTTATACATATAAAAAAAGCAAATCAATTTTAGTATTTAAAGGAAGATAATGGTACAAAGGCTTAGTTTATTTTAGTTCTTTTAGAACATATTATTCATTAGATCAGTAGTTATGATGATATGGATTCATTCATTTATTAGATGTTTCCATAGAGTGAGATAAGAGAAAATGGTTGTCAGATATGAAAAAACCACCCTTCTACCCAAAAACATCTCAATCTAATTAAAAGTGTTCCATTGTTTGCATATGGATGATAGTAACAAAGTTGATGCCATATTATATTTGTTTGTTAGAAATTACAGTATGAAGAACAAGCAGGTTGTCGGTTCATTGATGTCTATTAGTGCTTTAAATGATGATGAACTGAACATAATGATTGCCAACTGCCACTGAGGGGAAGCTCGGTCGGATTCCAATGAACGAGCTGGCTTTGCTGGAGATAAACTCCTGCACCCACAACCCTTCTCTAGGACTACCTTTGTTTTCTGTAGAAGCTTTGTTTTCCCGACTATTTTTTTTTATTAAAAATTTACCTCTTAATATAACAGGTTTTTCAAAAAGGATACAACCCTTAGATTAAGATAGAAGTCACACTTAGGTAAATTTTATTTCTCCCTACTTGTCAGTTGGCAACTATGTACTCAAGTTAACAGCTTGTAAAACTGTTGTAACATCCTTATTATGCACAAGTGCTTTACCGTATAAATTCATCTATTGTGTTAAAGACTTATCGTGTTTAATATTAAGACTTATTGCACATATAAATCTTATAGACGAGTAAAAGGCGAGTTTCGGATAGGATTTTCCAATTCTCAGTTCTTAATAAGGTATTGCGTTCAATTAATAAATTTTGTGAGACTGGGAAGTGTACACAATTGGCAAAGCACAGGACGACTGTTACTGTTAAGGTAGAAGTTCTGGAGGATGTGAAAGAATGTTGTGTGACTTGCTTGCCCACTATGTCGCTCAGAAAGTTATCTTCAGGCTGTGCTTTCACTATCTACTGCTTTCAGGGCTACTAAAAAATTTGTGACAAAGGCTTATTGTATCTGTGTTGTTCAAGAACTGAAAGAAAGTAGACCGTGGAAATTGTTTACAGTTTTGTTCTTTTGTTGATGACAACTGTATTGAAATTTTGGATCGTGTTTATTTCAGTAATGAGGCATGGTTTCCCTCAGATAGCTACATTAAAGCCAAAACCTCCGGATATGTAGCGCTGAAAATCTTCACTCGTTTCATGGGTTACCATAACACACATGTTACACGTATGTAAAATTGGTGTTTGGTGTGCGATCTTGTGGCATCGTGTTATAACCCTTTATTTTTTGACAATCTGTAGATGGTATGGTTTATTGCAACTTAATTGCCATCAGATTTACATGAATGAGAATATTGGTTGTAGCAGGGTAACGCAACGTGTCATACTGCTAATGAAATGACGTATATGTTTTAACGCTTGATAATTTTTTGGCCATAGTTTGATATCAAAAGTGTTGTGGCCTCCCAGATCTTACACCAGCAGACCTTAGTTTTTAAAAACAATCCTCATACATTTGACAACTTGAAAGCGAGATTTCAAACATTACTAAGCAAACATTCTGAAAAGTGGTTGCAAATGTTATGAAATGTGTATGAACCTGCATTGCAATCACAGGAAACCATTTTGAACATCTATTGCAAAGTTATTATAGGTAATTTTGAATATTGTTGTATGCCTTTTATTAACATTAATATTTTTGTAATCAATACATGTCAAAGTGGTTGCATCCTTTTTTAAACACCTGTTATTTTAACCAGGAAAAAATTCATGTAACTATCAATATTTTGGTATTCTATTTCTGAAACGTTCAGCCAGAAGATTCTGGAGAAATTGCAAAGGATCTACATGCAATCAATCGGCTTGAGTGGGGAAAAGATGATACCAGCTAATAGTTTAAAATACATTAAAATATCAGCTTCTTCAATTTTGAACATTGAGTATGAGAGTTCTTTACAAGGTCAATAAGATAAGAACCCAGTTCAGAGCTATAGTAAATCATAAAACTACAGATAAGATTTTAATTGTAAAATCTACACAACACTGATGTTTTAATGAGTAATTTGATGCAGAAATTAAAAAAAAAGCAAAGTTTGCATCTACCTCCACTAATAATAAAAAAGTTTAATCTGGCAATCTTTTGTAATTTAGAAGTTGCAACTTACTTATGACTATTGTGATTTGACATTAACAAAATGTTCTTTGTGTATTGACTGTTGACAAGTGGAGCTGTTGATTTTTTTAAGGCATTTTCATATTTTCTGTTAATTTAGATATTTTCTAATCTGTTAATTTTGATATTTACCAGCCATGGCATGTTTTTTAATAGGAATATTCTTGTTTTTTATATTACAATATCAATTAGGCGTATCAGGAGATAAGATGTTGGTTAAGCTATTTTTGCTATTGTATTTTGGCTTTGAATGTTTTTGTGCTTATATACCACTTCATCACTGCCTTGATATTATTTCATATACTGCTGCACAGCAAGAACCATATTCTGTTAGTGAAGAAGAAATCTTAATTCAACACATTGAATGTAACCTGGGCATGTGTACCAGAAGAATCCTAGTTCTCCAACTAGGAAGTGTGTTCCTGCAATTTTTAAAAATTAGTTGTTTTATAATTTTTTACATTATTGATAAATTCTCATTTTAACTTTGTAAATGCAAATTCTTTTGTGCTTAATTTGCAGATGAAATTGTGTTCATCATTAGAGTAAAATATTATGACTAATGCATTTAAAAAAAAAATTATTGATTTACTGTTGATGGTACATTATACAAACTTTTCCCTAATCTTTTCAAGGAGTACCAGTTAATTTTGAGGAGTACCAAGTAGAGAGTTAATTTTGTACAGTTCATTCATTTGAATGTGGTTGTGTGTTCATATCTTTTATTTATATTGAATCTAGAGTAGGGAGGTCTTATGTTTTTGTACTGTTTTTGATTTTTTGGTTTCCCTTGTTGGAAAAGAGAAATTATTAAAGAGGTAGTTGGTTGAAAACATACAGTATTTATACATATAAAAAAAGCAAATCAATTTTAGTATTTAAAGGAAGATAATGGTACAAAGGCTTAGTTTATTTTAGTTCTTTTAGAACATATTATTCATTAGATCAGTAGTTATGATGATATGGATTCATTCATTTATTAGATGTTTCCATAGAGTGAGATAAGAGAAAATGGTTGTCAGATATGAAAAAACCACCCTTCTACCCAAAAATATCTCAATCTAATTAAAAGTGTTCCATTGTTTGCATATGGATGATAGTAACAAAGTTGATGCCATATTATATTTGTTTGTTAGAAATTACAGTATGAAGAACAAGCAGGTTGTCTGTTCATTGATGTCTATTAGTGCTTTAAATGATGATGAACTGAACATAATGATTGCCAACTGCCACTGAGGGGAAGCACGGTCGGATTCCAATGAACGAGCTGGCTTTGCTGGAGATAAACTCCTGCACCCACAACCCTTCTCTAGGACTACCTTTGTTTTCTGTAGAAGCTTTGTTTTCCCGACTATTTTTTTTTATTAAAAATTTACCTCTTAATATAACAGGTTTTTCAAAAAGGATACAACCCTTAGATTAAGATAGAAGTCACACTTAGGTAAATTTTATTTCTCCCTACTTGTCAGTTGGCAACTATGTACTCAAGTTAACAGCTTGTAAAACTGTTGTAACATCCTTATTATGCACAAGTGCTTTACCGTATAAATTCATCTATTGTGTTAAAGACTTATCGTGTTTAATATTAAGACTTATTGCACATATAAATCTTATAGACGAGTAAAAGGCGAGTTTCGGATAGGATTTTCCAATTCTCAGTTCTTAATAAGGTATTGCGTTCAATTAATAAATTTTGTGAGACTGGGAAGTGTACACAATTGGCAAAGCACAGGACGACTGTTACTGTTAAGGTAGAAGTTCTGGAGGATGTGAAAGAATGTTGTGTGACTTGCTTGCCCACTATGTCGCTCAGAAAGTTATCTTCAGGCTGTGCTTTCACTATCTACTGCTTTCAGGGCTACTAAAAAATTTGTGACAAAGGCTTATTGTATCTGTGTTGTTCAAGAACTGAAAGAAAGTAGACCGTGGAAATTGTTTACAGTTTTGTTCTTTTGTTGATGACAACTGTATTGAAATTTTGGATCGTGTTTATTTCAGTAATGAGGCATGGTTTCCCTCAGATAGCTACATTAAAGCCAAAACCTCCGGATATGTAGCGCTGAAAATCTTCACTCGTTTCATGGGTTACCATAACACACATGTTACACGTATGTAAAATTGGTGTTTGGTGTGCGATCTTGTGGCATCGTGTTATAACCCTTTATTTTTTGACAATCTGTAGATGGTATGGTTTATTGCAACTTAATTGCCATCAGATTTACATGAATGAGAATATTGGTTGTAGCAGGGTAACGCAACGTGTCATACTGCTAATGAAATGACGTATATGTTTTAACGCTTGATAATTTTTTGGCCATAGTTTGATATCAAAAGTGTTGTGGCCTCCCAGATCTTACACCAGCAGACCTTAGTTTTTAAAAACAATCCTCATACATTTGACAACTTGAAAGCGAGATTTCAAACATTACTAAGCAAACATTCTGAAAAGTGGTTGCAAATGTTATGAAATGTGTATGAACCTGCATTGCAATCACAGGAAACCATTTTGAACATCTATTGCAAAGTTATTATAGGTAATTTTGAATATTGTTGTATGCCTTTTATTAACATTAATATTTTTGTAATCAATACATGTCAAAGTGGTTGCATCCTTTTTTAAACACCTGTTATTTTAACCAGGAAAAAATTCATGTAACTATCAATATTTTGGTATTCTATTTCTGAAACGTTCAGCCAGAAGATTCTGGAGAAATTGCAAAGGATCTACATGCAATCAATCGGCTTGAGTGGGGAAAAGATGATACCAGCTAATAGTTTAAAATACATTAAAATATCAGCTTCTTCAATTTTGAACATTGAGTATGAGAGTTCTTTACAAGGTCAATAAGATAAGAACCCAGTTCAGAGCTATAGTAAATCATAAAACTACAGATAAGATTTTAATTGTAAAATCTACACAACACTGATGTTTTAATGAGTAATTTGATGCAGAAATTAAAAAAAAAGCAAAGTTTGCATCTACCTCCACTAATAATAAAAAAGTTTAATCTGGCAATCTTTTGTAATTTAGAAGTTGCAACTTACTTATGACTATTGTGATTTGACATTAACAAAATGTTCTTTGTGTATTGACTGTTGACAAGTGGAGCTGTTGATTTTTTTAAGGCATTTTCATATTTTCTGTTAATTTAGATATTTTCTAATCTGTTAATTTTGATATTTACCAGCCATGGCATGTTTTTTAATAGGAATATTCTTGTTTTTTATATTACAATATCAATTAGGCGTATCAGGAGATAAGATGTTGGTTAAGCTATTTTTGCTATTGTATTTTGGCTTTGAATGTTTTTGTGCTTATATACCACTTCATCACTGCCTTGATATTATTTCATATACTGCTGCACAGCAAGAACCATATTCTGTTAGTGAAGAAGAAATCTTAATTCAACACATTGAATGTAACCTGGGCATGTGTACCAGAAGAATCCTAGTTCTCCAACTAGGAAGTGTGTTCCTGCAATTTTTAAAAATTAGTTGTTTTATAATTTTTTACATTATTGATAAATTCTCATTTTAACTTTGTAAATGCAAATTCTTTTGTGCTTAATTTGCAGATGAAATTGTGTTCATCATTAGAGTAAAATATTATGACTAATGCATTTAAAAAAAATTATTGATTTACTGTTGATGGTGCATTATACAAACTTTTCCCTAATCTTTTCAAGGAGTACCAGTTAATTTTGAGGAGTACCAAGTAGAGAGTTAATTTTGTACAGTTCATTCATTTGAATGTGGTTGTGTGTTCATATCTTTTATTTATATTGAATCTAGAGTAGGGAGGTCTTATGTTTTTGTACTGTTTTTGATTTTTTGGTTTCCCTTGTTGGAAAAGAGAAATTATTAAAGAGGTAGTTGGTTGAAAACATACAGTATTTATACATATAAAAAAAGCAAATCAATTTTAGTATTTAAAGGAAGATAATGGTACAAAGGCTTAGTTTATTTTAGTTCTTTTAGAACATATTATTCATTAGATCAGTAGTTATGATGATATGGATTCATTCATTTATTAGATGTTTCCATAGAGTGAGATAAGAGAAAATGGTTGTCAGATCTGAAGAAACCACCCTTCTACCCAAAAATATCTCAATCTAATTAAAAGTGTTCCATTGTTTGCATATGGATGATAGTAACAAAGTTGATGCCATATTATATTTGTTTGTTAGAAATTACAGTATGAAGAACAAGCAGGTTGTCGGTTCATTGATGTCTATTAGTGCTTTAAATGATGATGAACTGAACATAATGATTGCCAACTGCCACTGAGGGAAAGCTCGGTCGGATTCCAATGAACGAGCTGGCTTTGCTGGAGATAAACTCCTGCACCCACAACCCTTCTCTAGGACTACCTTTGTTTTCTGTAGAAGCTTTGTTTTCCCGACTATTTTTTTTTATTAAAAATTTACCTCTTAATATAACAGGTTTTTCAAAAAGGATACAACCCTTAGATTAAGATAGAAGTCACACTTAGGTAAATTTTATTTCTCCCTACTTGTCAGTTGGCAACTATGTACTCAAGTTAACAGCTTGTAAAACTGTTGTAACATCCTTATTATGCACAAGTGCTTTACCGTATAAATTCATCTATTGTGTTAAAGACTTATCGTGTTTAATATTAAGACTTATTGCACATATAAATCTTATAGACGAGTAAAAGGCGAGTTTCGGATAGGATTTTCCAATTCTCAGTTCTTAATAAGGTATTGCGTTCAATTAATAAATTTTGTGAGACTGGGAAGTGTACACAATTGGCAAAGCACAGGACGACTGTTACTGTTAAGGTAGAAGTTCTGGAGGATGTGAAAGAATGTTGTGTGACTTGCTTGCCCACTATGTCGCTCAGAAAGTTATCTTCAGGCTGTGCTTTCACTATCTACTGCTTTCAGGGCTACTAAAACATTTGTGACAAAGGCTTATTGTATCTGTGTTGTTCAAGAACTGAAAGAAAGTAGACCGTGGAAATTGTTTACAGTTTTGTTCTTTTGTTGATGACAACTGTATTGAAATTTTGGATCGTGTTTATTTCAGTAATGAGGCATGGTTTCCCTCAGATAGCTACATTAAAGCCAAAACCTCCGGATATGTAGCGCTGAAAATCTTCACTCGTTTCATGGGTTACCATAAAACACATGTTACACGTATGTAAAATTGGTGTTTGGTGTGCGATCTTGTGGCATCGTGTTATAACCCTTTATTTTTTGACAATCTGTAGATGGTATGGTTTATTGCAACTTAATTGCCATCAGATTTACATGAATGAGAATATTGGTTGTAGCAGGGTAACGCAACGTGTCATACTGCTAATGAAATGACGTATATGTTTTAACGCTTGATAATTTTTTGGCCATAGTTTGATATCAAAAGTGTTGTGGCCTCCCAGATCTTACACCAGCAGACCTTAGTTTTTAAAAACAATCCTCATACATTTGACAACTTGAAAGCGAGATTTCAAACATTACTAAGCAAACATTCTGAAAAGTGGTTGCAAATGTTATGAAATGTGTATGAACCTGCATTGCAATCACAGGAAACCATTCTGAATATCTATTGCAAAGTTATTATAGGTAATTTTGAATATTGTTGTATGCCTTTTATTAACATTAATATTTTTGTAATCAATACATGTCGATGTGGTTGCATCCTTTTTTAAACACCTGTTATTTTAACCAGGAAAAAATTCATGTAACTATCAATATTTTGGTATTCTATTTCTGAAACGTTCAGCCAGAAGATTCTGGAGAAATTGCAAAGGATCTACATGCAATCAATCGGCTTGAGTGGGGAAAAGATGATACCAGCTAATAGTTTAAAATACATTAAAATATCAGCTTCTTCAATTTTGAACATTGAGTATGAGAGTTCTTTACAAGGTCAATAAGATAAGAACCCAGTTCAGAGCTATAGTAAATCATAAAACTACAGATAAGATTTTAATTGTAAAATCTACACAACACTGATGTTTTAATGAGTAATTTGATGCAGAAATTAAAAAAAAGCAAAGTTTGCATCTACCTCCACTAATAATAAAAAAGTTTAATCTGGCAATCTTTTGTAATTTAGAAGTTGCAACTTACTTATGACTATTGTGATTTGACATTAACAAAATTTTCTTTGTGTATTGACTGTTGACAAGTGGAGCTGTTGATTTTTTTAAGGCATTTTCATATTTTCTGTTAATTTAGATATTTTCTAATCTGTTAATTTTGATATTTACCAGCCATGGCATGTTTTTTAATAGGAATATTCTTGTTTTTTATATTACAATATCAATTAGGCGTATCAGGAGATAAGATGTTGGTTAAGCTATTTTTGCTATTGTATTTTGGCTTTGAATGTTTTTGTGCTTATATACCACTTCATCACTGCCTTGATATTATTTCATATACTGCTGCACAGCAAGAACCATATTCTGTTAGTGAAGAAGAAATCTTAATTCAACACATTGAATGTAACCTGGGCATGTGTACCAGAAGAATCCTAGTTCTCCAACTAGGAAGTGTGTTCCTGCAATTTTTAAAAATTAGTTGTTTTATAATTTTTTACATTATTGATAAATTCTCATTTTAACTTTGTAAATGCAAATTCTTTTGTGCTTAATTTGCAGATGAAATTGTGTTCATCATTAGAGTAAAATATTATGACTAATGCATTTAAAAAAAAAATTATTGATTTACTGTTGATGGTACATTATACAAACTTTTCCCTAATCTTTTCAAGGAGTACCAGTTAATTTTGAGGAGTACCAAGTAGAGAGTTAATTTTGTACAGTTCATTCATTTGAATGTGGTTGTGTGTTCATATCTTTTATTTATATTGAATCTAGAGTAGGGAGGTCTTATGTTTTTGTACTGTTTTTGATTTTTTGGTTTCCCTTGTTGGAAAAGAGAAATTATTAAAGAGGTAGTTGGTTGAAAACATACAGTATTTATACATATAAAAAAAGCAAATCAATTTTAGTATTTAAAGGAAGATAATGGTACAAAGGCTTAGTTTATTTTAGTTCTTTTAGAACATATTATTCATTAGATCAGTAGTTATGATGATATGGATTCATTCATTTATTAGATGTTTCCATAGAGTGAGATAAGAGAAAATGGTTGTCAGATATGAAAAAACCACCCTTCTACCCAAAAACATCTCAATCTAATTAAAAGTGTTCCATTGTTTGCATATGGATGATAGTAACAAAGTTGATGCCATATTATATTTGTTTGTTAGAAATTACAGTATGAAGAACAAGCAGGTTGTCGGTTCATTGATGTCTATTAGTGCTTTAAATGATGATGAACTGAACATAATGATTGCCAACTGCCACTGAGGGGAAGCTCGGTCGGATTCCAATGAACGAGCTGGCTTTGCTGGAGATAAACTCCTGCACCCACAACCCTTCTCTAGGACTACCTTTGTTTTCTGTAGAAGCTTTGTTTTCCCGACTATTTTTTTTTATTAAAAATTTACCTCTTAATATAACAGGTTTTTCAAAAAGGATACAACCCTTAGATTAAGATAGAAGTCACACTTAGGTAAATTTTATTTCTCCCTACTTGTCAGTTGGCAACTATGTACTCAAGTTAACAGCTTGTAAAACTGTTGTAACATCCTTATTATGCACAAGTGCTTTACCGTATAAATTCATCTATTGTGTTAAAGACTTATCGTGTTTAATATTAAGACTTATTGCACATATAAATCTTATAGACGAGTAAAAGGCGAGTTTCGGATAGGATTTTCCAATTCTCAGTTCTTAATAAGGTATTGCGTTCAATTAATAAATTTTGTGAGACTGGGAAGTGTACACAATTGGCAAAGCACAGGACGACTGTTACTGTTAAGGTAGAAGTTCTGGAGGATGTGAAAGAATGTTGTGTGACTTGCTTGCCCACTATGTCGCTCAGAAAGTTATCTTCAGGCTGTGCTTTCACTATCTACTGCTTTCAGGGCTACTAAAAAATTTGTGACAAAGGCTTATTGTATCTGTGTTGTTCAAGAACTGAAAGAAAGTAGACCGTGGAAATTGTTTACAGTTTTGTTCTTTTGTTGATGACAACTGTATTGAAATTTTGGATCGTGTTTATTTCAGTAATGAGGCATGGTTTCCCTCAGATAGCTACATTAAAGCCAAAACCTCCGGATATGTAGCGCTGAAAATCTTCACTCGTTTCATGGGTTACCATAACACACATGTTACACGTATGTAAAATTGGTGTTTGGTGTGCGATCTTGTGGCATCGTGTTATAACCCTTTATTTTTTGACAATCTGTAGATGGTATGGTTTATTGCAACTTAATTGCCATCAGATTTACATGAATGAGAATATTGGTTGTAGCAGGGTAACGCAACGTGTCATACTGCTAATGAAATGACGTATATGTTTTAACGCTTGATAATTTTTTGGCCATAGTTTGATATCAAAAGTGTTGTGGCCTCCCAGATCTTACACCAGCAGACCTTAGTTTTTAAAAACAATCCTCATACATTTGACAACTTGAAAGCGAGATTTCAAACATTACTAAGCAAACATTCTGAAAAGTGGTTGCAAATGTTATGAAATGTGTATGAACCTGCATTGCAATCACAGGAAACCATTTTGAACATCTATTGCAAAGTTATTATAGGTAATTTTGAATATTGTTGTATGCCTTTTATTAACATTAATATTTTTGTAATCAATACATGTCAAAGTGGTTGCATCCTTTTTTAAACACCTGTTATTTTAACCAGGAAAAAATTCATGTAACTATCAATATTTTGGTATTCTATTTCTGAAACGTTCAGCCAGAAGATTCTGGAGAAATTGCAAAGGATCTACATGCAATCAATCGGCTTGAGTGGGGAAAAGATGATACCAGCTAATAGTTTAAAATACATTAAAATATCAGCTTCTTCAATTTTGAACATTGAGTATGAGAGTTCTTTACAAGGTCAATAAGATAAGAACCCAGTTCAGAGCTATAGTAAATCATAAAACTACAGATAAGATTTTAATTGTAAAATCTACACAACACTGATGTTTTAATGAGTAATTTGATGCAGAAATTAAAAAAAAAGCAAAGTTTGCATCTACCTCCACTAATAATAAAAAAGTTTAATCTGGCAATCTTTTGTAATTTAGAAGTTGCAACTTACTTATGACTATTGTGATTTGACATTAACAAAATGTTCTTTGTGTATTGACTGTTGACAAGTGGAGCTGTTGATTTTTTTAAGGCATTTTCATATTTTCTGTTAATTTAGATATTTTCTAATCTGTTAATTTTGATATTTACCAGCCATGGCATGTTTTTTAATAGGAATATTCTTGTTTTTTATATTACAATATCAATTAGGCGTATCAGGAGATAAGATGTTGGTTAAGCTATTTTTGCTATTGTATTTTGGCTTTGAATGTTTTTGTGCTTATATACCACTTCATCACTGCCTTGATATTATTTCATATACTGCTGCACAGCAAGAACCATATTCTGTTAGTGAAGAAGAAATCTTAATTCAACACATTGAATGTAACCTGGGCATGTGTACCAGAAGAATCCTAGTTCTCCAACTAGGAAGTGTGTTCCTGCAATTTTTAAAAATTAGTTGTTTTATAATTTTTTACATTATTGATAAATTCTCATTTTAACTTTGTAAATGCAAATTCTTTTGTGCTTAATTTGCAGATGAAATTGTGTTCATCATTAGAGTAAAATATTATGACTAATGCATTTAAAAAAAAAATTATTGATTTACTGTTGATGGTACATTATACAAACTTTTCCCTAATCTTTTCAAGGAGTACCAGTTAATTTTGAGGAGTACCAAGTAGAGAGTTAATTTTGTACAGTTCATTCATTTGAATGTGGTTGTGTGTTCATATCTTTTATTTATATTGAATCTAGAGTAGGGAGGTCTTATGTTTTTGTACTGTTTTTGATTTTTTGGTTTCCCTTGTTGGAAAAGAGAAATTATTAAAGAGGTAGTTGGTTGAAAACATACAGTATTTATACATATAAAAAAAGCAAATCAATTTTAGTATTTAAAGGAAGATAATGGTACAAAGGCTTAGTTTATTTTAGTTCTTTTAGAACATATTATTCATTAGATCAGTAGTTATGATGATATGGATTCATTCATTTATTAGATGTTTCCATAGAGTGAGATAAGAGAAAATGGTTGTCAGATATGAAAAAACCACCCTTCTACCCAAAAATATCTCAATCTAATTAAAAGTGTTCCATTGTTTGCATATGGATGATAGTAACAAAGTTGATGCCATATTATATTTGTTTGTTAGAAATTACAGTATGAAGAACAAGCAGGTTGTCTGTTCATTGATGTCTATTAGTGCTTTAAATGATGATGAACTGAACATAATGATTGCCAACTGCCACTGAGGGGAAGCTCGGTCGGATTCCAATGAACGAGCTGGCTTTGCTGGAGATAAACTCCTGCACCCACAACCCTTCTCTAGGACTACCTTTGTTTTCTGTAGAAGCTTTGTTTTCCCGACTATTTTTTTTTATTAAAAATTTACCTCTTAATATAACAGGTTTTTCAAAAAGGATACAACCCTTAGATTAAGATAGAAGTCACACTTAGGTAAATTTTATTTCTCCCTACTTGTCAGTTGGCAACTATGTACTCAAGTTAACAGCTTGTAAAACTGTTGTAACATCCTTATTATGCACAAGTGCTTTACCGTATAAATTCATCTATTGTGTTAAAGACTTATCGTGTTTAATATTAAGACTTATTGCACATATAAATCTTATAGACGAGTAAAAGGCGAGTTTCGGATAGGATTTTCCAATTCTCAGTTCTTAATAAGGTATTGCGTTCAATTAATAAATTTTGTGAGACTGGGAAGTGTACACAATTGGCAAAGCACAGGACGACTGTTACTGTTAAGGTAGAAGTTCTGGAGGATGTGAAAGAATGTTGTGTGACTTGCTTGCCCACTATGTCGCTCAGAAAGTTATCTTCAGGCTGTGCTTTCACTATCTACTGCTTTCAGGGCTACTAAAAAATTTGTGACAAAGGCTTATTGTATCTGTGTTGTTCAAGAACTGAAAGAAAGTAGACCGTGGAAATTGTTTACAGTTTTGTTCTTTTGTTGATGACAACTGTATTGAAATTTTGGATCGTGTTTATTTCAGTAATGAGGCATGGTTTCCCTCAGATAGCTACATTAAAGCCAAAACCTCCGGATATGTAGCGCTGAAAATCTTCACTCGTTTCATGGGTTACCATAACACACATGTTACACGTATGTAAAATTGGTGTTTGGTGTGCGATCTTGTGGCATCGTGTTATAACCCTTTATTTTTTGACAATCTGTAGATGGTATGGTTTATTGCAACTTAATTGCCATCAGATTTACATGAATGAGAATATTGGTTGTAGCAGGGTAACGCAACGTGTCATACTGCTAATGAAATGACGTATATGTTTTAACGCTTGATAATTTTTTGGCCATAGTTTGATATCAAAAGTGTTGTGGCCTCCCAGATCTTACACCAGCAGACCTTAGTTTTTAAAAACAATCCTCATACATTTGACAACTTGAAAGCGAGATTTCAAACATTACTAAGCAAACATTCTGAAAAGTGGTTGCAAATGTTATGAAATGTGTATGAACCTGCATTGCAATCACAGGAAACCATTTTGAACATCTATTGCAAAGTTATTATAGGTAATTTTGAATATTGTTGTATGCCTTTTATTAACATTAATATTTTTGTAATCAATACATGTCAAAGTGGTTGCATCCTTTTTTAAACACCTGTTATTTTAACCAGGAAAAAATTCATGTAACTATCAATATTTTGGTATTCTATTTCTGAAACGTTCAGCCAGAAGATTCTGGAGAAATTGCAAAGGATCTACATGCAATCAATCGGCTTGAGTGGGGAAAAGATGATACCAGCTAATAGTTTAAAATACATTAAAATATCAGCTTCTTCAATTTTGAACATTGAGTATGAGAGTTCTTTACAAGGTCAATAAGATAAGAACCCAGTTCAGAGCTATAGTAAATCATAAAACTACAGATAAGATTTTAATTGTAAAATCTACACAACACTGATGTTTTAATGAGTAATTTGATGCAGAAATTAAAAAAAAAGCAAAGTTTGCATCTACCTCCACTAATAATAAAAAAGTTTAATCTGGCAATCTTTTGTAATTTAGAAGTTGCAACTTACTTATGACTATTGTGATTTGACATTAACAAAATTTTCTTTGTGTATTGACTGTTGACAAGTGGAGCTGTTGATTTTTTTAAGGCATTTTCATATTTTCTGTTAATTTAGATATTTTCTAATCTGTTAATTTTGATATTTACCAGCCATGGCATGTTTTTTAATAGGAATATTCTTGTTTTTTATATTACAATATCAATTAGGCGTATCAGGAGATAAGATGTTGGTTAAGCTATTTTTGCTATTGTATTTTGGCTTTGAATGTTTTTGTGCTTATATACCACTTCATCACTGCCTTGATATTATTTCATATACTGCTGCACAGCAAGAACCATATTCTGTTAGTGAAGAAGAAATCTTAATTCAACACATTGAATGTAACCTGGGCATGTGTACCAGAAGAATCCTAGTTCTCCAACTAGGAAGTGTGTTCCTGCAATTTTTAAAAATTAGTTGTTTTATAATTTTTTACATTATTGATAAATTCTCATTTTAACTTTGTAAATGCAAATTCTTTTGTGCTTAATTTGCAGATGAAATTGTGTTCATCATTAGAGTAAAATATTATGACTAATGCATTTAAAAAAAAAATTATTGATTTACTGTTGATGGTACATTATACAAACTTTTCCCTAATCTTTTCAAGGAGTACCAGTTAATTTTGAGGAGTACCAAGTAGAGAGTTAATTTTGTACAGTTCATTCATTTGAATGTGGTTGTGTGTTCATATCTTTTATTTATATTGAATCTAGAGTAGGGAGGTCTTATGTTTTTGTACTGTTTTTGATTTTTTGGTTTCCCTTGTTGGAAAAGAGAAATTATTAAAGAGGTAGTTGGTTGAAAACATACAGTATTTATACATATAAAAAAAGCAAATCAATTTTAGTATTTAAAGGAAGATAATGGTACAAAGGCTTAGTTTATTTTAGTTCTTTTAGAACATATTATTCATTAGATCAGTAGTTATGATGATATGGATTCATTCATTTATTAGATGTTTCCATAGAGTGAGATAAGAGAAAATGGTTGTCAGATATGAAAAAACCACCCTTCTACCCAAAAATATCTCAATCTAATTAAAAGTGTTCCATTGTTTGCATATGGATGATAGTAACAAAGTTGATGCCATATTATATTTGTTTGTTAGAAATTACAGTATGAAGAACAAGCAGGTTGTCGGTTCATTGATGTCTATTAGTGCTTTAAATGATGATGAACTGAACATAATGATTGCCAACTGCCACTGAGGGGAAGCTCGGTCGGATTCCAATGAACGAGCTGGCGTTGCTGGAGATAAACTCCTGCACCCACAACCCTTCTCTAGGACTACCTTTGTTTTCTGTAGAAGCTTTGTTTTCCCGACTATTTTTTTTTATTAAAAATTTACCTCTTAATATAACAGGTTTTTCAAAAAGGATACAACCCTTAGATTAAGATAGAAGTCACACTTAGGTAAATTTTATTTCTCCCTACTTGTCAGTTGGCAACTATGTACTCAAGTTAACAGCTTGTAAAACTGTTGTAACATCCTTATTATGCACAAGTGCTTTACCGTATAAATTCATCTATTGTGTTAAAGACTTATCGTGTTTAATATTAAGACTTATTGCACATATAAATCTTATAGACGAGTAAAAGGCGAGTTTCGGATAGGATTTTCCAATTCTCAGTTCTTAATAAGGTATTGCGTTCAATTAATAAATTTTGTGAGACTGGGAAGTGTACACAATTGGCAAAGCACAGGACGACTGTTACTGTTAAGGTAGAAGTTCTGGAGGATGTGAAAGAATGTTGTGTGACTTGCTTGCCCACTATGTCGCTCAGAAAGTTATCTTCAGGCTGTGCTTTCACTATCTACTGCTTTCAGGGCTACTAAAAAATTTGTGACAAAGGCTTATTGTATCTGTGTTGTTCAAGAACTGAAAGAAAGTAGACCGTGGAAATTGTTTACAGTTTTGTTCTTTTGTTGATGACAACTGTATTGAAATTTTGGATCGTGTTTATTTCAGTAATGAGGCATGGTTTCCCTCAGATAGCTACATTAAAGCCAAAACCTCCGGATATGTAGCGCTGAAAATCTTCACTCGTTTCATGGGTTACCATAACACACATGTTACACGTATGTAAAATTGGTGTTTGGTGTGCGATCTTGTGGCATCGTGTTATAACCCTTTATTTTTTGACAATCTGTAGATGGTATGGTTTATTGCAACTTAATTGCCATCAGATTTACATGAATGAGAATATTGGTTGTAGCAGGGTAACGCAACGTGTCATACTGCTAATGAAATGACGTATATGTTTTAACGCTTGATAATTTTTTGGCCATAGTTTGATATCAAAAGTGTTGTGGCCTCCCAGATCTTACACCAGCAGACCTTAGTTTTTAAAAACAATCCTCATACATTTGACAACTTGAAAGCGAGATTTCAAACATTACTAAGCAAACATTCTGAAAAGTGGTTGCAAATGTTATGAAATGTGTATGAACCTGCATTGCAATCACAGGAAACCATTTTGAACATCTATTGCAAAGTTATTATAGGTAATTTTGAATATTGTTGTATGCCTTTTATTAACATTAATATTTTTGTAATCAATACATGTCAAAGTGGTTGCATCCTTTTTTAAACACCTGTTATTTTAACCAGGAAAAAATTCATGTAACTATCAATATTTTGGTATTCTATTTCTGAAACGTTCAGCCAGAAGATTCTGGAGAAATTGCAAAGGATCTACATGCAATCAATCGGCTTGAGTGGGGAAAAGATGATACCAGCTAATAGTTTAAAATACATTAAAATATCAGCTTCTTCAATTTTGAACATTGAGTATGAGAGTTTTTTACAAGGTCAATAAGATAAGAACCCAGTTCAGAGCTATAGTAAATCATAAAACTACAGATAAGATTTTAATTGTAAAATCTACACAACACTGATGTTTTAATGAGTAATTTGATGCAGAAATTAAAAAAAAAGCAAAGTTTGCATCTACCTCCACTAATAATAAAAAAGTTTAATCTGGCAATCTTTTGTAATTTAGAAGTTGCAACTTACTTATGACTATTGTGATTTGACATTAACAAAATGTTCTTTGTGTATTGACTGTTGACAAGTGGAGCTGTTGATTTTTTTAAGGCATTTTCATATTTTCTGTTAATTTAGATATTTTCTAATCTGTTAATTTTGATATTTACCAGCCATGGCATGTTTTTTAATAGGAATATTCTTGTTTTTTATATTACAATATCAATTAGGCATATCAGGAGATAAGATGTTGGTTAAGCTATCCTTGCTATTGTATTTTGGCTTTGAATGTTTTTGTGCTTATATACCACTTCATCACTGCCTTGATATTATTTCATATACTGCTGCACAGCAAGAACCATATTCTGTTAGTGAAGAAGAAATCTTAATTCAACACATTGAATGTAACCTGGGCATGTGTACCAGAAGAATCCTAGTTCTCCAACTAGGAAGTGTGTTCCTGCAATTTTTAAAAATTAGTTGTTTTATAATTTTTTACATTATTGATAAATTCTCATTTTAACTTTGTAAATGCAAATTCTTTTGTGCTTAATTTGCAGATGAAATTGTGTTCATCATTAGAGTAAAATATTATGACTAATGCATTTAAAAAAAATTATTGATTTACTGTTGATGGTGCATTATACAAACTTTTCCCTAATCTTTTCAAGGAGTACCAGTTAATTTTGAGGAGTACCAAATAGAGAGTTAATTTTGTACAGTTCATTCATTTGAATGTGGTTGTGTGTTCAAATCTTTTATTTATATTGAATCTAGAGTAGGGAGGTCTTATGTTTTTGTACTGTTTTTGATTTTTTGGTTTCCCTTGTTGGAAAAGAGAAATTATTAAAGAGGTAGTTGGTTGAAAACATACAGTATTTATACATATAAAAAAAGCAAATCAATTTTAGTATTTAAAGGAAGATAATGGTACAAAGGCTTAGTTTATTTTAGTTCTTTTAGAACATATTATTCATTAGATCAGTAGTTATGATGATATGGATTCATTCATTTATTAGATGTTTCCATAGAGTGAGATAAGAGAAAATGGTTGTCAGATCTGAAGAAACCACCCTTCTACCCAAAAATATCTCAATCTAATTAAAAGTGTTCCATTGTTTGCATATGGATGATAGTAACAAAGTTGATGCCATATTATATTTGTTTGTTAGAAATTACAGTATGAAGAACAAGCAGGTTGTCGGTTCATTGATGTCTATTAGTGCTTTAAATGATGATGAACTGAACATAATGATTGCCAACTGCCACTGAGGGGAAGCTCGGTCGGATTCCAATGAACGAGCTAAATTGTAAATTGTTTGAAATGTTTCCAAGTGATGCTATAATTAAGAGCAATCCTATGTTGGATAATACAATTTTACGTAAGTGTGTATTATGTTTAATTTCTTGACTCACGAAAAAACAAAACAGATAGTTGTAGTGCAGAATTTATAAATTTTAATTGCCTTTTAGAAATACCTTGAACAAGAAACAACAGTAACTCCTTAAAATATCCATAATCTCATTAACATTGTATACATAGCTTCCAATAAATCTGGAAGGGATATACAAAAAAAAAAAGATTCAAACAAAGATTGTTACAAAATCAGAGAATTCCGTCTTTAATCAAAATAAATTTTCATCAAATATCCAATGAAGATGTCAAAAAACCTAGTTATATCATAGTCTAGAAATAAAGCAGAGGGTAACAGCATACCATCAAAACTAAATCAACCACCTTTTTTTATCATACCAGCAACATAAGAACATCTAAACTAAACATCTAAATGGATTGAAATTATTAATTTATACGTACAAAGTTGGAAGGAAGAATATAATACATAGCCAGCTACAAGGCAGTTTCCCCAACATGCAAATGTAAATTCTATGACAGGTAGAAAATATTGGTTTAGCAATCAACTGATACATCATTACTTCATGAAGATGATTTTGTTAGGAAGCTGGAGTTTTATGAGGAATTAAATTAATTATTCATTGTAAAATAAATCATCATTTCTTAAGCTCAGTGATAAAGTCTGATGAAGCATATTTTAAGATTGAATGATCAAGTAATCACTCTTAATGTGGAATTACAAAAAATAAATGTTAAGATCTTATTTCTTCAACTGAAACAGAATTCACATCTTAAAATTTTACATGAGTAAGATATTGTTATTGTTATCACAAACATACATCATTATCCCAAACCATTTAACTACTCTATGTTTGGCAGCAAAATAGGGCATCTCCTCACTGTGCTCTTCAACTTAGAAACTACCTCAATCAAACCTTTTCTTGACTGGACCGGATACCAAGGAACAATTAATTAATGAATGGCTACACCATTTTTTGCTCTGAGAAATTTTCATAGACATGGTATTTTCTTCAAATCCAAATGGCTGAACCTCTTCATAATCTCAACTGAAAAACTTGATTTATTTTAAAAATAAGGCTGAAGTCTTATTGGAAAAAATGTGTAATTCAGTGGGTTGTGAATTATGGGTAATCAATGGGTGGTGTAAACACCACTTGTAAATAAATATAAACACCACTTTAACCTGTATATAGTACAGGTTAACTCTAGTTTACAGTGAAATAAATAGCACAGATAGGAATTAAATACCTTTTTATTAACAATTATATATATTACTTGACAGCAACAGTCAAACAAAAGTTGTATTAGGCAATGTTATTATGTAGTACTTTTCATTAATCTATTACTAACGCTATTATTACTCAAATGTACAGAGTGTGAATTTAAAGTTATGGTGTTGTGCTGTAGCTACTGAAACAACACAGAAGTATGCAATAAGAAAAATTAATACAATAATATGGCCAAATTATCACCCAGCCAATATGGTTACTTTCACGTTAATCTTAAAACGATAAAAATTAAATTGATTCATTTTAAAATTATTCATTCAACATGAATTTTCCTACAGAATGATGTTGGACTTATATGATAGCAATTACAGGTACTATATATCTAACTCCGAGTGCTGACACCTCGGATCAAAAGTATAACTTCAGTATAACAGATGAATGATACACTAATCCATCGGATGAAATTAATGTGGTAATTACCTTTAATTAAAAATCTGAATAAAAAGTAAACATGTTATACCATGAAGATGTTAGTAAAAATTGGAATTCTTGTTAAAGAAAAATGTATTATAATAAACAGATTTAAGATCCCAGGCAAAGTAGTTAACTTTTTCCTTCAGTATCCCAGCCTAGAGTATCTCAGGGAAGGTTTAATTACTGAGCATTAATTAACCTATTACTACCATTTTTATTTTTAAGTTCTAATTAACAATACTTCCTAGCCTGGTGATAATGGAATGTAATAATCTACAGGTACACTTACTAACTGGATGCAGGTGCAAGTGGACTCTTTTCCAAAAAGTTATCTGGACACTTATGGAATATCATAAAAATCTATCAATATAAATTACTCAAGTTGAAAAATATTAATGTGTGCCTTACATAGTTAACTTTATATTGCTAGAAATTGTTAGTAATAATCTAAGGAGTAAATGCATTTTAAGCAGTCCAGATTTTCTCAATTAATAAATGATATTGAATAAGATATAGAAAAAATTGCTTTATTGGCAATTCTACAATGAAGTCTTCAGCCAGAAAATGTCAAGTAAATATTTCAACAATGAAATAGGAATTGTATCCACAGTCATTTAACTAAGAACTGTTTTGTTAAAAGTGACCATAAAATCCTTCTTACTCGACATTCTTTATTTATGATTACCGTTCTTACTTTATGATACATAAATAAATTTATTGATTAAAAAGATTATTTCAATTAATATATTTTGATGCAATACTTGTAACAATATACCGCAATCCACTACTTGCAAAATATTATTTATTATTCCTATTATTGTTGCATTGTTGTTTTTGTTTTCATCTTTTATGTTTCTTTATTCTACTTACAGATTATACAAGGACAGAAATGATATTCTCTGTAATAAGTTTATTATTAATAATGATGGGATTTTTCTTTTCATTCTATACATTTCGCAATCCAAGGTACATGTTTAAACGACTAGCTGGTGGTATTCATTTTATAACTTGTAAGTATTATTTCAACCGGTTTAAAACTAATAATTCTAAAAAACTCTTTTTACAAAAATTTTACATTTAAATTTTATGAATGAATAATATTTTAAATGTGAAATGAAAATTAGCATAATAATCATTTTAAAATTAAAAATTACTCAGTAATAAGCTTACTTAAGTAAATAAATAGAAATCTTTTATTTTGATCAGTACATAATACTTTATACAGATCATGTTAAGATGGGTAGATATGTGTAGTATTCCATAGATAAAAAAAGTAACTGCCAAAGACTTTACCTGTCGGGATCATAGGAAATAGAGATAAAAACTTGGATCACAGCAGCCCTTCACAAAATACACAATTATAATTTTAAAATAGATATTAATTATTTAAAATCTAAACACATGAAAAAATTTTAACATAAATACATGATGGTACTCAATATAAAAAATAAGTATAAAATATTTCATAATTCAAAAGTCATTTATGAAAATTATTTGGATTCATATTTATTTACAAGTTGAACAGAATGCAGATTTAGGTTTTTATATTTTTTATTTAGTATTTGAAAATTCATCGACCACGTGTTATGTTTCTGTAAAAGAAAATCTTTTAATTATATTTTAAATATAATGGTGGGAAAATTTTGTAAGTAGTTAAGTAAGTTATTAAAAAATGGTAATGGAAACAGAATAAGGCCCTTTTCTCAAAAGCAGAAGTATTATATTGAGTTAACATGAAAAAATTTATTTTCTCTGGTTTGATTGACATTTTAAGATTAAATGACTATTCTTTTTAACAAAGATTGCGCATCTATAAATACAAACATTTTTAATTTTCTAAATATGGTTTACGTAATTCATACTGATGGGCTCCAGATAATGACCTGACAGCCCATATTTGTATCTTAAAAATTTCTTCAAACTTTTTAAGGAAGCCCGAATAGTTTATGTTAAACTTCACATAATAAATATTAAATAATGTTCATTATATTTAATAATGATAAGTTTAACATTTTATTAAAGCACTTCAAAGGAAAACAGGAAGTTTGATGTTGTTCCAAAAGAAATCAATTTGATCATGTGAGAATTCCAATTAAATCTGTTTTCTAATAAAGCAGCCAGGAAATCCATAATAATAATTAACAAATAATAATAATAATAAATAATATACAGTACTAATAATTAATCCATATACAAGGAATTTTTTATTTCTATGTTGTAGCTGCACTGCTTGAACACACCCATAATGCAAGTTGTCTGTCTAATCTGAGATTATTTTTAATTGTTTCTCTTCTGACCATACCGACTCTGTATGACAAATATAAATATAATAGAGCTGTTGTAATGTCTTAAATTATTTCCATGTTTTTATATTGTATATATCATGTTTTTATATATCCATCTTTTTTATATTTAATAATGTCATAATATCTTAAATAATTTCATATTAAATAGTCATAATTAGCTATTTCATGAATGTATCTTGGTAGAATAACAAAATTGTAGAAATGGTTTATTATTCATTATCAAAAACAGTAGAAATAAGGTATCAGGAAGTGTCCTTACTACAAATAAGAACAATCTTCTTTTTTTTTACTGACATTTTAAAACCCCTGATTAAATATTTTACAAACTCCATCATTTATGGGATTACATAACATTATATTATTGCACCAGTCTGTAAAGGTTATTTGAGGTAAAAAAACAACTTATATCCATAACATATTATGTTATTTCTACCTGAATTAAATTATCCCAACAAACACAATATATATATTAATTTCTTGCTGAATATTACTATTCTGTTAATGGCCCATAAACTGTACCTGTCAGATATTTCAATAATTCTATTTCAACTGCTTCAAATATCAATTTTTCTGACCCATTAATTAAGGCCCAACATTTCAAATCATGTAACAAAACAGATTTAAGAGGGTGTAAAGTTTCAAAATATATCGTTTTACACTTTAGAGACTAATTTTTTCCTTTATATATAGGTCACTTAATTCTTAATGACTAAAGTTTTGGGTATTTATAATCTTTTAACATTTTTATACAAAAAGAATCCACAGTTTTTAGATCCATTTAGAATCATCAAATATGATAGCATGAAATATACTATTAGATCTGTTTCTGACAGAAGTGAATTGGCATACGTCATGCTGAATATATACTTAAATATTAATGTTACGAAAATATAAAGTGGGGAATTTTTTTGTTTATTTCTATGTTGTGGCTACATTTCTTGACCACACCCATTCTGAAAGTTGTCTCCGTAATTTGTGGTTATTTTTCTTTGGTTATTTATGAGTAGTAATTTTCATGTTATAAATAGTGTTTTGTGTAAGTTTATTCCACTTTTTATTAAAAAATCATATTTTCATAACTTTTGTCCTGTGTGTCTAAAATAATGGACATAACTCCAAGAAAGTGTAAAAAATTGTTTTTCTTCTGAGCATATCAACTCTTTCTATATGACACAACTACAAATAACTACTGAGTGTAGTGTTGCACTTGGAATAGTGAATAGTATCTTAAAATGATTTAAAGACATTGGTTTCTTTTCACCTCAAAGGAAATGTAAATGTGGCTGTAAAAGAAAAACTATTCCCAACACAGGATTGGTTATTAGCAAGAAAAAGTAAACGTGACCCAAAATTATTTGCTGCAGACCAAATTGAGAATTAGCAGCCAGTGGAACAGATTTACACATGACAACTGTTAGATGACGACTTTTGCAGCTGGATGGAAAGCTTGTCAGCTAGCTAAAAAGCAGTTACATTCATATGTTTAGGAGCAAAGAGTTCCATATATTAGAAAAGCATCAGATGAAAATACATTATTGGCTCATACACAACTTTCACTTAAACCTCCCCAGAAAAAAAATGTCTTGGAATTGTTTCACATTTGATTGTCCTTGTTCATTACTTCCAGTAGATGGTATGTTGAAAAGGTTGTGATACAACTTCAAAAAAGAAACTCTCACAAGGTAACAGAATGTTTCAGTAAGATCATACCATACTGCCAAAAAAGCGGACAAATTTATCAAAGAACAAAATTAAAGTGTTTCCATGGCAGGCAACTGGCCAGATATAAACCAGATTGAAAATCTTTGAGTAATAGTAAAAACAATGTCTTTCAAAACTGAATTGTACAACAAAAACTGTCCTCATTAAGCAACAATATTGATATGATTTTATGATGAAGAAATTTAAAAAAAATGAGTAGTGTGCTTGTTGATTCGATGCCAAATTGTGTACATGAAGTGATTAAGAATATAAGAGGAAATTTTAATTACTAGATATTCACAAATTCTACAGGTATGATTTTTTTCTAAATAAAGTTATCTTTTATTAAATAATATCTGTGTTCGGATTAATTTGCATGCTAATGAATACTCCTGTTATAATACAGTCTTATACTCTTTAATGACATCAAATGAAAGTTGAAGAAGTAGCTTAATGAGAAGAATGTGAAAAATATTTGTAACCAACTTATTAAAATATAAAATTTGGTAAATTAATTGATGATTTTAGAATTTTTCGTTTGTACCTCAAATTAAATGTAAATCAGAAATGTTTCTTAACTAACTATCCCACCAAAACTATCCTCTTTTTACATAATTATTATATCTTAAATTAAATTTTTGTTTATTCTCCAATTCACTTATAAGAAACTTTAAAACTAAATCATTAAAGCTGTTTCTATTTTTTTCAGGAAATAGATAGTACACAAGTGCTAATTAAGCAGGCATTACAGCATTCATTTAAACTATATTTTAGATTAGTTAAACCTTACTTGTACAAAAATCTTGATATATATTTACCAGGTGAGAAACTTAAAATTGAACCACTACAGACTAAACAAAATTGTAGGCATGTAACATTTTATGAATTAAATGAAAAAATGAAAACATAAATTAAATTCTGTATTTGCATCTACAAAAGTTTACATATTTACCATATTTAAAAAAAAATTCAAAGTAAGCAATATATTTTATGTGCTCAAGTGTTCATATTGAGAGTCAGCTAATGCAAAATATTGTCAATACCCTTTCAACAAAAAATCTACAGATCTCTTTATTTAATGTTTACCTTCATTTCATTGAGAGTGTGGGAATTTGATTCCTAAACTCTATCCTTCAAACAGTCCCAAAGGAAAGAATTGCAACTAGACAAATTTGGAGAACATGGATGCCAAAGCACTCGCCTGACAGTTTGTTCTCTTGTAAAAACCGCATGAATGCATGCTAGTAAATCTTTGTTTGTGACTTGTTACTCTATGTTGTAGGAAGAAATCACATTCTTTTTCACAGCACAGTTTTAAAATTGTGCAGCACACTTTTAATATCATACACCAATTTTCTCATTGTGAACTGGACACTCAAACATCTGGTGAAGATTTTCAGTCATAAAATACCTAGTGTTGTAAATTAACATGCCCAGATAAAAGAAATCATGCCTCATCTGAATTAAATACAGCATCAGGTCTATCGGTCCTTCAACAATGTTTTTGGGAAGTCAGTCGCATTAAGACATTTTGGTTTGTTTGTTCTCTTAAGTTACTGCAAAGTTGCTCACGATATTGTTTCAAATTTAAATCATGAAGAATCTTTACAACAAGATGTGTATTTTACACCTCTGTTATGATAACTTATATATGAATTTTTTTCAGATCCACAGAAATTCTTTTTCCGTTATAGAATCTGTTGTAGTCTCTGGAACCTGATGGAAGGTTGCCTATTTTCTGTTGCATTTGAAACCAACTCAAGATGGCATTTTTTAACCAAATCATGTCTGCTAATCTTTACTGGGATACTGGCATTTAGAAATTTTTCCATAATTTTTTACGGGTTTTTAGAAAGAATCCAGAATTCACATAAGCTTTCATTAGCATTGTTTTCCTCTATCAAATAAAGCATTTTAAAAAAGATAACTGCAGAGAAAGAGACTATATTGAATGGAACATGCATGAACAGTTTACAGCTGACAATAATAGATAAGAGTAGTAACATACACAACTAATAATGGCAGTAGCAGGAACATTAGCATCATTAAAGACAGTACTCAAACAACTGCAATTTGAGCCGATTTGGTTTGGTTTTAAATTCTTCACCTGGTATATCAAATTAACTAACTAGTAGTATCAACAAACAATTAACTATTATTTTAATGAAAGTAATGATGAAACATTAAGATTTCCAACATATTTTATTTATCTTTCTGGTAAACATAATCTCCTAATTTCTTTTTTAAGGTAAAAAATAAAATTTATAGCATATGAAAAATGCCAAGCTAACCCAGATTCAAATCTGGAACTTACTGAATAAAAGGTAGACAAATAGACATAACCATTCCTGTATGGAGGTTGTTAATATGTAAATATTATCAAAATTTGTAAATAAATAAATTTTAAAAAAGTGTTATATATAGTTCTTAAGCCTAACCTACCTTTGTTAATGTCATGAAAGATTATTAATAATTCAAAAATTATTTTTAGGTTTATCAGTAATGGTGGTCATAGAAGTTTTAATGAGTTCAATTGTCTATGAGAAAGAGCATCTTCCAGTGGTACACCCAAAGAAAGCTGATTATTATTATGGCTACTCATTTTACCTAGCATGTTTAGTTTTCATTTGCAATTTATTGGCTGGCATCGTATTCTTTTGGTATTCAAAGAAACGTAAAGGTAATAAAGCACCTACAGATGAAATAGCCATGGCTGATGAACCGACCATAATTGGTCGGTAAATTTAATATTAAATATAACTAATACACTCATTAAAAAAAAAAAGAAAGAAAAATTTATTGTCATGATACTATAAACCTATGTTAGTAATATAATTGTCAGATGTCCCTCAATATTCCCAGTGTGTTCATTTCTCTTTTACAGATTTTAATTAAGTTTATGTAGTGTAGAATTTTTATAATAATTTAAGAATTCAGAATTCTATTTTTTTCCTCAACTTTTTAATATATCTATAATTATGTAAATGTAAGAAACTATCTTTACTAATTATAAGACCCCCTATTTTTATCTAGGTCCACAATTTGAAAATAATGAAGGTTTCAGGTATAGAATTAACATGAATTATGCTATTCTACTAAGTATTTAATCAGACTTTGACTGGTAAATGAAAAAAGTAATTGCAAAATAATTGAGAAAAGAAAAGGTGTGCATATAATTTGTATTCTGTAAAAAAATACTATTATAAAAGTAATTATTAGTAATTTAATTTAAAGTTTTCAAAGTAAATTTTTGCCAATGAAATCATTGAAGTTTATTTATTAATTATTTTTTGCAGTTATTAGTTTTATGATGATTTTGATATCTGGATAAATCATTGATTTATTTTTAAACTGAGCAAAGTTCATATTGCTGGACATTACAAGTCTACAACTAATGTAATCCTTTTTTACTATCAAATATTATATCACCAAGAATTCTAATGTAAATAATGGCCTTAAGTGAATATAGATTAATGTTGAATAGTTTTTATATATAGCCTGTATAGAAAATGTGCATTAGAGGATAATTTATATATCCTCTATAATTCGTCAGATGAAAAATGTTTATGTCTGACTGATCATAGCTATTTTATTTACCAACAATTTGGCTGAAATATTTGAAAGGATATCAAATTAATTCATGTCACATCTTAGGTGCACAGCCCATGCAGGGCCCTGGCCTGAGCCCACTGGACTGCTCTAGTATTTAACTCGTCATCACAGATCAGCTGATTTCATAATCAAGAGTTCAAAGGTTCAAATCCTAGTTACTACTACATCATGGATACCGATGTTCTTTGGTGGTTGGGTTTTAATTAACTACATATATCAAGAATGGTCGACCTGATACTGTATAAGGCAGTATAAGACAGTTATTTACATCATCCTCTGAAGTAATACCTTACAGCGGTTCTGGAGGCTAAACAGGAAAAAAGAGGACCCTGGCTTCACCTTTCTTTGAATGTCTCTGCCTGATGTTCATCAATAAAGGTTGTTTTTAATCATTTTCATTACATTTTGACTTTAATTAAGATTCAATGCATTCTAAACCTGTTGTTTATTCTGCACAAAGCAGCAGTGTATTTTGCAGTCTAGACCCATCAAAATTACACCTTGAGGATCACTTGATTTTATGTACAGGTTTTCCCCCCCCCCAACCTTCAGAGAAGCAACTCTTATGTACAAGCCAGCCATACCACTTTGGATCAGCCCTGACTATATTATTTCCCCAACCCCATCATAACTGGAAAGTATTTGCCATGTGGAGGGGAGACACCTGATTGAGGACTAGAAACATCTCACAGTACTGTTCTACACTGTTTGCCTTATATTTCTTTCATCTCTCTTTTTTCTGTTTAGCCTCCGAAACCACCGTACGGTATTGCTTCAGAGGATGAATGATGAATGAATGATATGTATGAATGTAAACATGTAAACGAAGTGTAATCTTGTACAGCCTCTGGTTAATTGAAACCAACCACCCCAAAGAACACCAGTATCACGGTCTAGTATTCAAATCTATATAAAAGTGACTGCCTTACTAGGATTTGAATCTTAGAATGCTTGACTTCAAAATCAATTGATATGCAATAACGAGTTCACCACTAGACCAACCTGCTGGGTTATATTTCTTATGTCTGTGTTATATAATACTATCTGCAATAACAATATTTAAAATTGCACATGTCAGTGTTACTTTCTTTAAGAGTAATTATATTCATTATAAAATTAGTTCCAGTAGTGGACAGAAAGATGCTATAATTTGTAAGATTCATTATTATCTGCATTTTAGTAAGCTTAACATCCTGACTTCCAATAGTATGTTCTGTCGATGAGTCTTATATATACATACACACATAGACTAAAACATATATTGTTATTAATTATACTTTCCCAAATAAAACAGCAGTTCAACAATATGCTGAATGGTTACAATCTAAGATATTGACTACATCACAATAAAATATATGATTTTAGTTACCACAGTTCTATTTTCAAAGGTTACTATTTTGTAAAAAAAAAAAGACTGATATTATTTGATTATTTGTTTTTTTCTTAGTGTTTTATTTTGTTGTCGATACAAAACTTCAACCAAAACAGTAGGTAAATAAGATAGCTATAGCTAACCAAAGACATTAATCTCTTCTTCATTGAACACACCGAATTAGATAACGCTTAATTTTTTTATTTGAATATTTCAGAGAAATGAGGGGTCTTATATATGAATAAATATGGTAGTTAGTTAATTTCTTAATTAAATTTTTTTTAACATTAATTAGAACAAAATATTACATCTAATAATTTATTTTATTATTAATCTATAAATATTTTTGCATAAAAGTTTTCTTTATGATTTTATAACCATTTTTCATCTATATTTACATATACTTCATGTATGCATAAGTAACAAAATATTATAGATTTAGAAAATATATTTATTCATAAATATATATATAAAATTATATATGGTTTTTTATTTTAAATATTTATTTTGCTTTTCAGTTAAGATTAAAGTATAGTTTTATAAATCTCAAAAGACATTAATTACTTTTATACATATGATAATTTTAATGTAGAGCGTGTACATATTTATTCATAAGAAATGAACACTTCAGAAATTATTTTTCTTGAAAATGTAATACAGTGATACTTTTTGTTTTTAATTTTTTTAAATTATACAACAAAGATCTATAAGCAAAAGTAGATTAATAATGTTACATAGTATGATTATTTTTTATTTATTTTTTTAAGGGGTAAAATAAATTATATAAACATCATTACTCAGTTCAAAGATTATAACTATTTCTTTATTATCTATTTTATTACTGTGGAGTAATACGGTTTTACTCCCACTGCTAATTTGAAAAGTGTATAAAACATACTATTTCAAAACAGAAAGATAATGCATTAATTCGTTGCGTTAAACTATTTGTCTCAGTCTTTCTTGAGGCTGTATTGTATGTAAAGCATCAAAAGGAATCAATAGTAATAGTCATAAGTTCTTTCTCTGACAGTAATGAAATCCACTAAACAGCAATTCTCTGTGGTGAATATATATCATTTGCACTTTGGTGAGCTTGATGGGACTAATGTAAAATCATTTATTTGGCTTGGTCAAGAAGGCAATGGTATCTTGCTACATGGCATAGCAGTAATTCTGGTATGGTAAGGCTATTATTTTTGAGAATAGTACATCATTTTAAAGAATGGCCAGAACTAATTTTTGATTCTGGTCAGGTTGATGATCAGCCGTTATCATTATATTTTTAGTGCTAAACATGCATATTATATACATGGGTTTTAATCATTTATATAATAAAATTATATGTTTACATGCAATGAAGGTAGTGAACATGCAATGAACATTTTACTTATCTTTTTTGTGTACTGCATTAACTACGTATGATACTATAATTACATAAAGCAATGAAATTCATTATATCTAATCGTCATAATTTAACTGCATGTATGAATTTATATATATACATAAATCCTGTTTTTGTGTAAAACAATAAAACTAGATAAAATAAAATAAGTTAGCAGAACTAAAGTACATACATAATAATTTAATTATACTGAACAAAATAACAGTAAAAAACTGTCAATAGTTAAAATTAAATTTTACATTGAACTTGAAGACTCAGTTCAATTTTTCACACTGACAAAATAAATTCGTCAAGTTAAGTTTTTAAAATATGAAATCCCCTGATGATCTTTGTTTGTAAAATCACAAATAGTTGCCAGTTTCATCCTCTCAGTTTACAGACAGACTGCATGCAAACTAGCCAGCCAGATGTTCGTATGATGAACATGCTGGCTCTAATTCATTTAACCTCAGATTCAAACCCTGGCAACAGTATAATGTTTTTCACCCATCATTTCAAATCATATCAATAATGGAAAAACCCTCACTGTAATAAAAACTGAATAAAGTTTGTAAGTAAAGGCACTTAATACTTTACTAATGCCATTAGTTTTCAGTAAAATAAACTGTGAAATTTTAAGAAGCCAAAATACAGTTACTGCATATTTATTTTTTGTTACATAACTACTGACCAGTGATACCTAATGAATGTATTTGCAAACACGAATTTGTACACAGAGCTTTTTCAGGCTCTCTTAATTAAATAATGGCTGTCCACATCCTGTCAATTTATTAAATGTTGAAAGCATGTTTAATCCAAAATCAAAAATGCGCTGTTAATGCTTAACTCTTCAAGAATAGATATCATACTTTCTATGATTTTATTGTTTTATATATTTTAACAATATTAATATTCATTGCATCAGCAATGGGAAGAAGCATTTTGACAGTTTCTTTGAGGAACGGTTTTTTCATTTTTTTTCGGAGTAGGTTGCAGGCCTGTTATTACTGGATCTGAGCTAAGCAACAATCTACATATAACATCTAGATTGCAGAATTCTCTGCTGAACTTACAAGCAAAATCTTGATGGTACAAGCGAAAGTGTTTTTTTTTAGCCTCAGCACAGCAGCCTCTTCTGACATCATTGCTATGGGTAATAAAGCTTTTCAATGATGATAGATCCATGGATTAATATTTTATGAAGAGTAGGTATTAAAAAAGTAAGACTTCATGAATATAATTTCACATACAACTTCACCATACCTAAACAAAAGGCTTTGAATTTATCAGTGTCTATTTTATGGTCATTAGATATAGCCTCTAAAATGGTTTTTGACAATGTATAATGTATAATCTATGCCAGTTATTGCCGCTGATAGCTCACAATCCATAAAAGATCTTCTACTCATGTTTCCATCATTGTTATTTCAAAGTCCTGCTTTAGGAACAGTACTATTAAAGCCAATTGTGTTTTAAATTCCTCTTGTATCTCCATTTTTCTTTGTTGAATGATTTGCTTATCACTTTGAGTTCTTATTTGCCATTTTATTACTAGCAATGTATATGTAAGATAAAGCAATCCTTCAAACAATCTTATTTTGGCATGGAGTATCAATAAGCCAAATTTAAAAAAATCTTCATTTATCTGCTTTGTCATTGTTGAATTATTAAAATCCTCGAATGATGTTCCGCAGATGTAGCATTTCATCTCGGCATTGCATACTTTATTGACAACCATTGTCAGCATCATGACATGTTTTACCAAAAATGTTTTGTTTGTTAGTGTGATTCCAACTTGTTAGTGTAAGTTGATTGCAATGAACTTATTTTATTTTCTACATAACTAATTCTTCTTTCATAATATTTGTTTCTTTTACAAATCTTATTCAAATTGGTCTGCAAAATCGTGGAGATGAAGGCAATGGATTTCACTGCATCACTAGGGATATTTGAAATATCACTTCCAGCAGTAAAAGTTTCTTAGCCACTTAAAAAAGGGAAGGATTTTAAAAAATGTACTTCAGAAAGATTCAATGGTTAGGTTTTTAAAAAATAAAGGTTAACGTACAAGCCCCAGTAACTAATAAGCAAGACTTGAGCCATCAGACTTTTGAGACAGAAACACATAATTAATTAATTAACATAAAATAGATTTACAAAGTCAGCTATAATTATATGGTAATCATTTCAAACCATTTTATTATTTCTTTCATTGTCTTAGTTCAAGCTCCACTCCATTTTGCCAGAAACATGATCATATATGTGTATATAAATATTTACTTATTTGTTGTGTCACTTATTATTGATGTATCAATTTTAATAACACCTTAATAATTATGCAATTTTTGTGATATTTATTTTAAAACTTTAGTAGATGTTTCTGAGGAAATAAAAAGGACTTTCTCTTTTAGTTTTTCAGACAAAAAATTATTTTACACATTGAAATTAATTTTAATATTTATTTCTTTTCAAAAGATATAATATTAAAAAAGCTTATTAATATTTTAGGTTTATCTTTTAATTATATTAAGATAATTAAAAAAATAATAATTTCTTATTACATAGTTTTATTTTATAATTTTATAAATTGCTGTATTGTATAATATTTTATTGCTCCAAATAAATTGATCGTGTTTTTACCCTAAAACTATTTTTCATATTTCTTATTCTTCACTTTTTATGTTGGGTAAATGTTTTGCTGAAGCATGATTATTTGATTTATATACTTGTACATGGTGTTTTGGATGTCAGTGTTAAAGGTTTGTTATTCATTAAATACAAAAATTAATAGACAGTTCTTTTCTTCATTTTTATATTTTCATAAAATGGCAAGATATTTTCCAATGTACTACAAGTTTTGACCAGTTCGTTTCTCTTCTCAGAAACATATGCTGCTAACTAATGTTCAGTTCTTTACCCTTCACCACTTTCTGTTTTTTTTCTTCACCACCAATATTTAATAAAAATGTATGCTAAAAAAAAAATTTTACATGCCATAATTATATAAGACACATTTAAAAAAACTAAACATAATGAATAATAGTTTTAGATCATAATGAATTTTAGATTATATTTAATGATTTTCATAACTTTAATAATTCAATCAATGATTGAGAATGAATGAACAAAAGGAGAAAAGATGGAGTCAATTGTAATTTGGTGAAAATTGTACATGTCAAAGTTATTTTAGTGCAGTTCTCACAAATTTTGGCTTGATGAGGGGGTTTTTTATGCATGCCTGATTGAATTCAGTAAGTGTAGATAAAGCATGCATACAAAGCTAGTTACTCTATGATTGGACATATTATCATTTTCACACAAAAATAAATTTTATAAACTACTATTTTGTTAATAATCTACCCAGCAATCATTTGTTATTTATCATTTGTTAATTATTGATACTACTCATCTCAACTTCGCATTCAATAGAGCTGCAGGCTGGTGTATAAAAAATACAGACTGGTACATAGAATTCATCTCATTAAGTAAAAATAAAATATTTTGGTAGGAATAAAAAAAGAAAAAGTAAAAAAAAAATTTTTTTACTCAAGGATGAATTTTAACTATCATCATATAAATATTCTCATTTTTCTTGATTTCTATCTAAATGAAACAGAACTAATGTAGTAGAAGCTTCTTGATTATCCAATTGTGAATAAATAAGTAAGTAGTATAATGCAAAATATCAAACCACAATACCATGAAAATTAAAAAAAAAAATAAATGTTTAAAGTTACATGTATTTCACAAAATATTTATTAATTATAAAAAAAAGTTATTGCCTTTTAATCTAATACTTAATATAATTAGTATAAGCAAAATACGTCAAAGTTTTGTAAAATATTTTAATGTTTATGTATACAAAGATAAGTGTATTGTAATATTTAAAGTACAGGGTACATCAATGAAGTAAGAAATTTAAAAATACTGATTTTTAAATAAGATTTTATTTTGAGATGAATGTTTCAATAGTTTTTTGTTAAATAAGACATGGCATTTTATTTTTTTTAAATAATGCTTGAAAGGTGGATGGTAGATGGTCCTCGCCAATTGTGACACAGATTATTGATTCATAGAATTCACACAGATTCTATTGCAGAATAACGTTCTATGTATAGTTACTGCAGAGTCATCATTTTTATAAAGTGGTTTAACACAGAATAACATGATATGAACTTGAAAACTGTTCCCTATTTACTAAATGGCATTAAGTGACTGGCAATTTATCATTAAATTCAGCGTCTTCATCTAAACATCAAATGAAGAAATTTAATTAGCATTTCAAAATTTAATTAGAAAAACTCATAAAATTTCAAATGTAATAATTCTTTCTTTAAATAATACAAATTAAAATAGTATTTTACTCAAATTTGAGCATTAGCATGATGAATTTAAATATAAATTAGTAAATGTGCAAAATAATTATTGAAATAAATTTAAAAAATAGGTTATGCTCAAAAACAGTTTGAAGTTTACTTGCAATCTAAAACTGTATGATCATTCTGATCATTGAACAGCCAGCATCAATAGTAGGCCCAGATCAGATAATAGATAAACCGGGCATTTGCCCAGAGCAGCAGATTTTAGATAACAGCAAAAATAGTAGTAGAGAAAAAACAAGCTAAATAAAAAACTATAAAACATGAACATGTTGTACATTTTCAACATACTGCAGATGCTTAGGAAGTTAGACAGACCATCCTTCAATGTGTTAAATGAAATCACTTGGGAGCAGCATGCATTCTGAGAGCTTGAATAGAATCCCTGAAATTGGTAATAAATGAATTGAAGGGCTTAAACCTGTCTTTGTCGACAAACATTGATGCTTTCAAGTGCAATTTCGCAAATATATTTTTTTGCGTGCATGTAGTTTCAGGAAAAACTATTATTTTTATGACCGATGGGTGGAAATGTAATTTGAAATAAGGACATTCAGAAAATTACAACAAATCCATCATTGTTTATTTTGATGATTTACAAAAATGAGTTTTGTTTTAAAGAACTTATAAGAGATTTTGTAGGAAAAAGTGAGGAGAAAATTGTGTTAGAATTCAAATCAATTAAAAGATTTTTTTATTATTATTTGTAATCATACATTTTTTAAAACCAATTTATTTTCTTTCATGTTTTAATTATGAATATTATCTGTTATACTTTATTGAAATGAAAATTTTAAATATGTGTTGTATTTTTTGATATTATTTTTTATATAAATATATTTTATTTTAAATAATGTTTTTACTTTTTAAAAATATCTACAAAAATTCGCTGTCAAAAATTATGTTTCAAAATAATAATATGTAAAGGATGGTGAAAATAATTTTTGCCCAGGGCAGCAAAAGCTGGATCGGGGGCCTGATAAGTAGACACATAGTAGTCATTAATATCGGTAAAGAAGAATCATCATTCTCATTAAACAGAATTTTTTAAAATAATTTTTAAGCACAACCTATTTTTGTTATTTTGTAATTTATAACAAATTTAAATTTATGTATTTCCCATGTTCTAAAAAATTAAATTTTGATGTAATATTCATATAAAATTAATTTAAAGAGAATTCTGATTATGAATTTTGGGAAATAATTGTATGACAATGTGTTATTATATCAAAATGGGAAAAAGTGTTATTTCTTTTAAATAGTTGCAAAACAAAACAGTAGTTTAATATTGGGTGTTTCCACATTACTAAAGTTTCTAGATACTTTATTTATTTTAGGTATAAAGATATTTTCTGACAAAATTCTTCACTACATGAAGAGTTCACTTTTTTCACTTTTCACTATATGTATTTCATTTGCTGTATTGTTATATTTTTAGGTTTAAAGTTATTGTAAAATATTGGCATGTATGCATGTATGTGTATAAGGGTATGTACATAATATGTAAGATTATAATATAAACATTAAAATAGTAACAAATGTAAACTAAAAAGACAGATTTTATTAGTGTAATATATGTTGATGAATTTATGTTTATGTTAAGTGTATTTGTGTTACTTGTGTACTTTTATAGTGTTAAATTATGTGTATGTGTGTGTAAATTTTATGTAAATGTACTAAATTAATATTTTATTATAAATTAAATTTATTATAAATTACTTATAATTTACAAACTTAAATTTGTCTAGTAAATGTAAGAATTTTCAATTTCATAGGAAGAATTAATTTTGTGTCATTTAATTAATTTACAATTAGACCAAGCTGGTCTAGTGGTTAACTCATCGCAAACCAGTTGTTTAGCAGCTGATTTTTGGTGTCAAAGATTCTGAAGTTCAAATGCTACTTAGTTAGTTGCGTTTATACGGATTTGAATACTAGTTAGTAAATACCAGTGTGCTTTGGTGGTTGGGGTTCAATTAACCACAAATCTCAGGATTGGTCAGCCTGAGTCTGTACAAAATTACACCTTATTTCTTGTCATACATATAGCCTCATCTCATTGGGCCATGGAGAGGGATTTCTTATTGTTCAGTTGAATAGATTGCAACATACACAATTACCTTCAGGCCACAGAATTTGAACAGAAAAAGAATTATTGTAAAATTACTAAATTTACTAAAGACAATGAAAGTTTTGCCTACTACATTAAGATAACACATAAATTGAATTTAAAAGAAGAGCATTTTGTTACTAAGATTCATTCTTATCTGACATATATCCCAAAAGTCAGGGAAAATCACATTTCCAGCTCTAGATAAATGATACCAACCTTTAGACATGAATTACATTAATTAAACTATTAAATTGAACAAAAAAGACATGAATTAGAATTAATCAAATTAACATAATAAATATATTATCACTAGAGATCAAGGCAGTTTACTGGATGCTTTATCTTTTGAATGAAATAAATATACAATCTTTGTTACTATTAATTTAATAAGTACATCAGAGACTTTCATTATCAGCATTTTTATAAGCATTCAATAGACACTGATTAATCATATTTTTAGATTAATTCATTATTACTCTTAAGTATTAATTAATATATTAGTATTTCTAGATCCTTTCATAAAACAAAAGTTGACATAGTTTAAGATTAATTTCAGTAAAATTCTGGATTCTAAACTTTTTTTCATTAAATTCATTATTTCCATCTCTTTTTTTAAAATAAATTATATGCTATAAATGATATTTTCAGAAATTAATTGAATTAACTAAAACAAAAGTAGTTTAAATCACATAAAATATTATGGCTTAGGATCAGTTTTTTATATTAGATTTTGGTAAATAAATATGTTACTCCAACGAGTATGTAACAGTTAAATATTACTTTGATGTTACACACTGATACATATACTACTCCAGAAATAAAAAAAATGGAACTGCCTTGTAACTTACCTGTAAAATGGAAACCAAGTGAAAACCTTGATCAGAACAGCATCACAAAATTTAAAACTAATAATAAAAAATGGCATGACAGTAAAATCACTTAAAATAAAATAAATTGTACATTATTTTATAAGAAATTTACAAACCCAATCGATTATTCAACAAGTCCAGTATTATTTTATGTAAAACACAGTAACCCTACTTATCAAACAAAAATGTAATTTATAAAAGTATATAGATATTACAATAATGATATAATAACATATCTAAAACTGGAAGATAAATAAATTAAAGATTGCATAATCAAATTAAATGTCAAAATAGATAAATTAAATACTTTAAATATTATATTATATTACATTTAGGCTGATTTACATTTTGATTGAGGCTGATTTTACATTTAGGCCTGAGCAGTATAAGTGATAAAGAGCATGATATTTTAATGAACATAATCGCTGATGTTAAATGATGGTGAGATAGACACAGCTGTTAATTCTAAAGTATTATATTCCTTGTGTAGTTGGTTTGAATGATGCTTCAACTTGATTCAACATTAACAGTTTGTGATCACTGCCCAAAAACAGTAACATTATTAAAATACAAAGGATGAGGATGAATATCCTTGAATTTAACCAGTAATAATCTGCCTTCAACTTTTAGGGCTACTTGGATGTAGATTATATGTTTGTTCATCCATCAAAAATGATGTAAAAATTCCTTACTCATCACTAAAAAATAAGGTACTGCGAACAGGAAAACCCAAAGTCATCTGAACCATATATTTTAAAAAATATACATTACGTCTAAATCTTGTAAAAGTACAAATGTGCCAATTTTTGAATATTATTTTGCTATAAAGTAAACAGCAACATCAGATTTCTGTGCCAGCATGTTTTCTGAGTAAAGAAATAATAGTTTATGGCTAAACATCATAATACGATTTGCTTTCAGTTGTTGAAGACTTGCTTAAATACCATTGATCACAAGGTCTTAAACAATCAGGTATTCTTTGAAGCTGTAAGTCTTGATTTCAAATTTAAATAAATGTTTAATTGTTAATGTTCACACTTTTTTTTTTTGAGTTTAATCATATATTTTGAAATTAAGATAAATATTATATTTAAAATATTAATAATTTACTAAATTTTGGTTCATTAAATTACTTTTTACAAAAAAAATATTTTCACATATTTTTATTCTAAGTTGCATGATAATAGAAAAACAAAGCTAAGCAATTATTGTGTTGTTGTATCGGGTAAATAACAGAATTTCATGATACATTTCATCTAAAAATTCATATTCTAACTATAATTTTCTTTGTTACTAACAATCACTATTTTTATTTATTTTATGCATTGCACAAACTTATGTTACTTAAATCATTGCAGCACATTTTATTAACAGATATACACTTAAAAAAAATCCATTAATGTATTCACATGATGAAAATAACAAAAAAAAAAAAAAATAATGGTTAAAATAAATGATAGATAAATGAATGCATTGTCCAGTGAAATCTCACTTCAGCCTTTATTTAGTCTTCAAACAGAATTGGTTGGGAAGTTTTGTAAGTTTTAGTCAATAATTATTAAATGATATGAGTAGAGTTGAACTTATGGCGTGATTTTATGATTAGAGGTATTATACAATAAATCATAATAGAGAATCAACCACTCAAGCCTATCATATGATTAAAAATCGTATTACATAAATAATGAAAACAGAGTGACTGTTGTTGAATTGCTAATATAAACATGCATATTATAATATTTTATGCTAATAAGATATTTAAAAATAACATATTAAAACAGATTTTAATAATTTTTTTTTCTGTTAAATGTAATATTAATTCTTATAGTTATATTTTAATTTATGACATTAATTATAAACACATAATTTTTTAAAATAAAGTTTTTAATTAAAAATCATTTAACCTGTTTTAGATGAAGACTTTAACTTTATAGAATTAGAAACTGAAGAAGATAGGTGGATGAAATTTTTTTTCCAGAGAGGGTAAATAATTTAAAAAAAATTTTTTTTATAAAATATAATTTATTTATGTAAATCATATTATTTTATTAATCTAAAAGAATATTAAATTGCTAAAATAAATTAGATTTAGTTTAAAAAGGTCATATAATCAAACATAAAAGCAATAATGGACATCTTAATACTTTTAATAACAATAATAATATTTTGTACAAAACAAAGATTGGTCTTAATGGGTTCAGTTGAATACTGTTGTTTTTCTATAAGATAGAATTCTCAAGAGTGTACACAATTTTATTTGTATCTAAGCTGATTACATAACATAATAATACAACTTCAAAATAACAATCACTTATGAAGAAGCATAAAGTACACGTTCCAAGCACAATAAAAAAAATGATAATATAATGAAAAAACAAAAGAAATAAAAAAAATTGAAATAGACCAAAGAAAAATAAAAATATCAAGTCGGTTGCAATAGAGGTTAATAAACAAGTATTTACTCTGTTAACCTGCATTAAATTATTTATAAAATTATTTAAATCATTTGCCATTATCTCACAAATTTACATGGATATTCTTATCTATTTTATAGTAGAATACCTTAAATAACATACACTCAAATAAACTACTCATTCGATTGTTTGACTCTCATAAGATATCCTTTTGATTTAATATATTTTCAATTATTTTTGACGATCTAATGATTTATTCATCACATCACTGGTCTTTGATTACCTTATGACAGTCACAAGAAAGTCATTCTTTAAAATGTCCCTCATACCATTGCTGCACTGTTTGTTAATTTAAAGACTTTGTCTCTTCAATATTGATGAATTGAATCCATTTCTCATCAACAGTATTGCTACTGGGGATTTTAATTCTCAAACAGTTACTTTTTGCAATGAAACTGTTCTTTCATTATTGTTTCTTAAGATAATGTTATGATTTTTTTCTGTTATTTAACCTACAATCATTGACTTCATTTGAAAATCATAAATACTAAAAATAGAAATTACAAATTTTATGTTAAATTACCATTTAAAATATCCTTTCAAGACTTGATAGCTTTTTTATTTTCTTAATATAAAAGAATATATATATATAAATGATTTTCTCAGGCCTATAAAATTAGAAACATATACAACTGTTTGTAACAAGCTTAGTTTGTTTTTTTTTAAATAAAGATTACAAAAGAATACTGAGAAAGTATAGCTTTTCATGACAAATAGACACTAATGAAGAAATTCAATACTAGTTAAGAAAATCAAAAGATAAAAACAGAATTACTGAGTACTTTAAAACAAAAAAAAGTAATATTAAGAAAGATACTGCAATTAAAGGATAACATATAAAGGTGGAGTGGTAAAACCTCAAAAGTAAAGAAGAAAAAATGAGCAATGAAAAGCAAATAAACCCTTTTGGAAAGGAAAGAACACATGACAAAAAAAATTAAATTAAATAAAAGAAATAGAAAGGAACTAAAAGGAGATAAATAAATGCAGAAATATAATGAACATAGAAAAATAGCCTGATAGTTTTAAGTAACAAAAAAAAATCTAAATAATGCTATAAAAAAGGCTAATGAATACGCGACTAACCCTGAAAAAATTTTAAATCTTAATCCAACGATTTTGAAACCACTAATTTTTTAATATAAATTCTTAGAGCAACGCATAAAAAATTTATATTGGGTTGGCAAGAAGTAATTCCGGTTTTGTAGTGCAAAATAAAACTCAATTTTTTTTAAACAAAGAATGAATGAACTTTTATCAATTATATATTTTCTATTTTGCCTAATAACCTTTTGTTATCTTTCTTTCAACTTCATGATTCTGTCTCTTAAAATTTCTGGTCCATATAAGCAAAAAACTGAATCGAGTGAAATTAAGGGTCATCATTATTAGTGAAAATTGTACCATTCAAAGAAATTTGCAAACTTCAAAATAAAAATTGTAATCTGATAGTCCAAGATCAGGGCTATACGAGGGATAAGACATTACTTCCTGACCAAGCTCCACTAACTTTCTTTGAGTTATCAAAGCTGTTTGAGGCTTTGCACTGATTTTTCTTTAAAACTTTCAGAACCATTTTTCTTTGATTGCTTCTTTCATTAGTTTCATTAGTTTTTGACAGTAAATATCTCAAATTATTGTTTGGTTCCTTGGAAGCAGTCAAAATACACAACACCTTTGTAATCCCAGGAATTGATATGATGATTTTTTAATGAAATTCAGTTTTTGATTTGGCTTGAACTAGTTCATCATACTTGGACAATGATTGTTTTTGATTTATGTTATTGTAGATGATCCATTTTTATCACTGGTCATAATTAATTAGAAAAAAGGGGTCGACTTCATTGGATTTGTTCATTGATTTTTCACTGTGTTAAATGAATCTCTTTTAATTCGTATGAAACCCGAATATTGATATTCTTATTAAGTCCAAGACATTTGATGTGACTTTCAGTTTGTATGATACATTTAACCTCTCTGCAATCTCTTGCACAGTTACATGACAATCTGATTCAAATATGGCTTAATTTAGCCTTCATCGACTTCTGTAGATCGACCAGATTTGATCATCTTAAAGTGAATCTTTAAATGAAAAATCTCCAGAATGAAGTTTTTTAAACTAATTCTGACACGTGTGTTCTGTTAGGCTTTCAACACAATAAACTTCACATATCTCTTTGTGAGTCTTTATGGATTACTTTAAAAAGTAAAATAAATTTAAAATGTCCATTTTTGCACTCCATACTATAATTGACCATAAACTAAACATTTTGTTTAGTTTAAACAAATGTTTAAACATAATTACACTCAATTTGCTTCTAAATTAAGCTAAAATTGTCAGCTATAAAATGCCAAAAGAGAAAAATCATAACATTGACAGAAGTCATTCAAAACAAACGTAAAGTTAACTATTTGTGAAAACTGATTTTACTTTCTTGCCAACCCTAGTATATATGAGAATGGATATCACATGAACTGAAAGACATCAGGAACTAAGAAAAAGATTCTTTTCTAAACATTATTGTTTTCATATTACAGTACTATTTTTATATTTTAAAAAAACTGTATAACTTATTTATCTAGATATTTAATTTTAACTTATTTTGATGTATACAAATTTTTATTAAAAAATCTCAACTTACAATTTTAAAGTTTGAGATCTAGAACCCATCTACCTTACATAATTACAAATTCTTGTCACAAAAAAAAAGAAAACAATATAAAACATTCAATTTTTTTTTAAATTACTCAGAAACTGAAGTTTTATTCTGTGACTAAAAAAAAAAATTAACACAATATTTTAAATATTCAATCATAATAAAAGAAAAGTAAACATATAATTCTATTTTATTATTTATTTTTGTAACTTTTTATTTATTAATAACATGCTTTTTTACTTTTATACTTGCTAACACTTCTTTTTTCTAGGTAGAATACTGTCTTGTACAGAGAACAAAGAGTTTTATTGAAAATATTATGTTAAGTAGTTTCTTATTTAATAGCAAAGTAAATATGTTACACTTTCTCTAACAAAACTTTAATTACTAAGAAGTACCAGGGTAAAATTTATCTGATATCTCATATTTTTAATTTTATATGGAGTATAATGTTTGGCAAGTACGTGAATTCTGTGTAAAATAAAAAGAAATTAAAATTACAGTAAACAATTTATTTTCTTTCACATTTATATTACACAGAAACATTTTAAAATGCTGGCACATTTATTGAATAAGTTAGGTTTGATTATAAACATGATATAAATATCTGAAAATGAGAATTTTTCTGTTCTAAAAAAAATTTGGTACTTATTAGAAAAGTACATAAAATATTCTTCAAAAATACACTACATACTCACTCATATACAAAACAGGAATATTAGATTTAATTTTAAAAACTATTAATTCATATGAAAATAATTAAATTTCAGATGGCTATAGAAGCATTAAATATAATGTGCTATATAAAATTTAAAAAAAAAATATTTTTACAATAAAGAATACCATTAGGAAAAAAAATTCATATTTAAATATGTCACTAGTAATCAATAATGTAAACTAATAAACATCAGAATCAGAATCACCTTAGCAATGTTGATACTCGTATTTTCCACATAAATACACAGTAGCTGTTGATATATTTCAGCAAATATAAAACAAATCCAAAAAAAAGAATAATAATATACGGTACTGTGTAATCATAAAACAGCATAAAATATGTAACTTCCTAATAAAATTGGTAGTACTTCAAAAACCTCATCTGGCTGAAATCAGAAACATTAAAATGTGATTTATTTATGTACTTTACACCTTTACATGAGTAACAATCATTGATTTACATAACTTAATAATATTAATGGTTTATGCTTAAACCATTTTATACATGAAATTACCTGCTGTTGTTGTCCATGACAACAATTGTATCACAAATGACTGCTAACAAATAAAAGTAAAGCTATGCCAGTTTTTAAGGTTTTTGAAGACTACCACTATCAAACTAAGGACCTTTTGTGTTCTCCATATTTAAATTTTTTTATGATTAGGTAATCATCAATATTACTTGTGTATTATTCAATTAAACAGAGAATATATCTCAATCTGCCATATAAGGCTGAAAATACCTTGTCGTCCATTTAAAAATTATTACAATTTGAAGAAGCATTAATATGAAAATATGCAAAAATATGAAAATATGCCTACATAATGAATAACAAAGAAAATAACATAAGTTATTACAATTTTTCAACTTACTTCAAATTTAAAGAAAGAGAACCTTTTCTCATACTGTATTTCAAAAATAAGAAATAATGCTTCTGAAACAACATTAAAATATCCATTAGATATATTTTTTTATATTGAATTTGGTGCTCTTTAAAATAAAATAAAAAATTATAACAGAATGCAGATGTAAAACCGAAGTGTTTATTGAAATGATATTACTTTGTATCAAAATATCAGATTGCAAATAGTATATTTTCTTCTTATTACATAAATATTTTAATGTGTAAGATAAATAATTTTAGGTGATAAGAATTCTAAGCTGTAAGTACGAAAAAAGACATTATTATAAAATTATCATTTAATTAATGTTATGTAATTACTCAAATTAATGTAAAAGGTATGTTTGTATTATTGCTGTAAAAAAAATAAAGAATTATAATTTATATCATTATATATACTACCTGTTAATTTTGTTTTTATTTATTTATCTACTAGGGTTGTCTAATGCCATAAACAGGCTGTGCCAGTGATTTTAATTCATTTGATATTTATGTATTCAATTTGAATTGAAATGATCAACTTAAGATAAACTTTTGAAAAATATACATAAATTTATAGACATCACAAATATATAAGATTTTCAAATTGGATTCATGTATGTAATTTTTATTATAATTTTCAAATTATATTAGTAACATTTAATAACACAAGCCTGCAAAATTTGGGTTGTGGAATGTTTTTTAACTTTAATAGTCGATTCCTACTTATTTTTTAGCGCTGAATCTGAAAAAACCTTCACTTTTTTCCATCACATCAGGATTTTTTGCGAATTGCGAATTTCAAAAGTTGAAAAATTGCAAATATGTAATACTATAAAATAGATATGAAACATTTTTTTATAATAAATTAATATAATATATTCACTTTTTTACTTACACTATGCATACTTATAGCTAAACAGCTGAGTAGTCTGATGAGATGGGTGGTGGGTGGGTTGGGTTGAAAATGACGGTGGAGAGTTGGATCTCCCTTGCTCAGTGAATGCATGAAGTCAACAGCTTGTGACAAGACTTAACAAGATATATGATGTTTACCAGCAGCTTTCTGCACCACTCATGCACCGTGCTACTACTAGCAGTGCCTTTTCAACCATCATCTCCTAAAAAAAAAAAAAAATAAATAAAAAAAATAAAAATAAAAAGTCTTCTGGTAAATTGAGTTTTTTCTGTCCTCTGTGATCAGATGCGTTTTTGTCAGTGGAAAATATATTTTTAGGCCATAAATCAAAATTTCTGTTTTCAGAATGGCTTCAAAAGGTTCGCAAAAAATCTGCAGATTCTTTTTTTTACATTTGTGGTGGAAAGGCAAAAAAAATATATTATAACAAGTTTCAATGGACAAGTGTACCTCACATATTTCGGAGTGAAAATAGGAGATCAAGACAAAACGTGGGCACCCACTACTTTTGCTACACATTTGTTGAAGGATTTAGATGGTGAACAAGAAGTGTTCAGATTTGGAGTTCCAATGGTGTGGCGAGAGCCATGAAATCCACCCAATGCATGGTGCGATTGTTCAACTGGTGTTCATAGTTACAATTTGAAAAGTAAAAGAAGAATCACTATCCAAATATGCCATCTGCTTTATGCTCAGTTCCTAGTGCATAATCCAGATATACTAGTGCAAATTCCACCAGAATATTTACCTGAAATAGGCGGATTCCAGAAGTGATTTAAATAAAGATAACATCAAGGAGTACGAACCCTGAGGTAGCTGTGGACTAGAGCTTTATTCACAGTCTGAACTAAATGATTTGGTTTGAGACTTACATCTGACCAAAGAAAATTAAACATCGCTTGGTTTAAGGCTTAAAGAGAGGAACCTGCTAGCAGCTGGCACCTCATTTTCATGGTTCAGGTACAGAGAAAAGGATTTTGTTCCATATTTTTTGGAAGAAGGTCTTCTGTACTGATGTACATGGACTTTTGACTGATTTAACATTCCATATGAAAGTACCAATTGAAGACTTCATAAGTTCATCCAAAAGAAACCTCAAAGTTGTCCTTCTTCACAATGGGAATGTGTAACCATGAATACCTGTCAGACATTCTGTCCATTTAAAAGAGGGTTACGACAATTTTGAATTTGTTGTCGATAAAATTAAATGTCAATCATAAGTGGATTAGATGCAGTGATCTCAAAATAATATCATTGCTCCTGTGACAGCAAGGAGGATACACAAATTTTTCTTGTCTTTTGTGTGAATGTGATAGCAGAGACAGAGAAAACCATTGGATAAGGAAAGATTGGCCAAAAAGAGCGTTATTAGAACCTGAAACCAAAAATGTGCTCCAAAAAGCTCTCAAACATCCAAATAATGTTTTCTTTCTTCCTCTGCATATCAAGTTAGACATGATCAAGCGATTTTGTCAAAGCCTTACCAAAAGAAGGTAAATGTTTTAAATACATCTGTGACAAATTTCCAGTCTTATCAATCACCACATTAAAAGAGGATGTCTTTACTGGTCATGATATAAGAAAACTTCTCAAAGATGGTAATTTTGAGGAACAAATGTAAGTTGCAGAAAAAGAAACCTGGAAAGCCTTTAAAGACATAGTAATCAAATTTTTTGAGCAATAAGAAGGATCCAAACTTCAAATCAGTTGTTGATAACATTATGACATTAACTTGAACATATGTTTTTCAAATCATTACTAAACTAATGACCACAAAAAAAACCAAATAATTTTTTTTAAATTTATGTATTTGGAAAGTAATTTAATAAATCGATTATTTCATAAAAGTCAATATAGCTCTGTAATCAATGTAACTAGTAATACCAGAATTGAATTGTGCAATACTTGAATAGTAAACTCCCGTTTCAGAGGAATTTGTGAACAAAGTTTGCACAAATTTGTCCAAGAAAGATACACCTAATTTCAGCAGGCCTCGCTGCTGAATAAATAGTGTATTATAATTATTGATTAATAAAAACCATTTATGAACACCAAAATAATTTACTATAAATTTATCAATCATTATATCATAAGCTTTTTCAATTCATAGATTCATCATAAGTTATAATATTACTTTGAAAAGCTATTTAAAATTAAATCTATTTAAAGCCTTTTGTTATGTATGTGATGAGTTTACCATAAAATCAAATAGAAAAAACATTACACCTTTAATTAAAAAAGCGTATCATTTGTACTTTCAGTGTAAAATTGGTGATCAGGATAAGACATGAGCTCCTCATATAGTATGCAATATATTAGTATTAGTATTATAGTATACCTATTTTGATAGGCATGCAGTTGCATGCCTATAACAAAAATAGCTATAAGCTATTGACAAATTAATAAATTTGTTAACAATTATTAACAAATATTGTTATTTTGATAGGCATAACTTTAAGCTATGCCTATCAAAATAGCTATAAGTACATGTGTTTTCTTTGCGAATGGGACAGCCGTGGTAGAGATAAACATTATGTTACCAAAAAGTGAAAGAAATGAGACAACTTTTTTTTTCCATTTGTAATTACAAATGGGAAAAATATGTGCATGAGCCCTTAGTTGAATCCAAAAAAAATTTTAACCCTCCTCTCCATATCAAGCTAGGACTAATGAAAGATTTTGTAAAAGCAATGAAGAAGGATAGTTCTGGATGTTTTTTAAATCAGGCAGAAATTTCAAAATGTAAGTGAAGGATAAATTGCATACTATAATTGCAATGTAAGTGAAGGAATATTTGTTGGTCCTCAAATAAGAAAGCTGATCAAAGATGATGTATTTAACTCAATTTTAAACAAAGTAGAAAGTGCAGCTTAGGCTTCATTTAAAGATGTTTGCAAACAATTTCTCGGCAACAAAAATCCGAAAATTAGCACAATATTTTTAATAAAATTCTTACTTCATACAGAGCTATGAGATGTAATGGCTTAATACATATCCTCCACTCACATCTGAATTTTTTCCTGGCAACCTCACAGACGTAAGTGATGAACACGCTGAACATTTCCACCAAGACATTTTGGTGATGGAAAGCTGCTATAAAAGGAAATGGAATACTAACATTCTAGCTGATTACTGTTGGACATTAATTCGTGATGTGCCTGAGGCTATTTATAAAAGAAAAGCATCATTGAAATCATTCTAACACAGGTATGGCCTTGCAGAATTATAAATTTTACAGATTTTAACTATATTTTCCCTTAATTTTTTTGAATTTAATTTAGTTAAAACTAAGGGTGATAAAAAAATTGTATTTACAGGAAAACAGTAATAATGATAATAATAATAAATGTCAATAATTCAAAAATTATAGTCATAGTAATTTCAACCACAACAATAATAAGAGCAATAATAATAAATGTCAATAGTTATAATAAACAGTGATTACATACAAAACAGAATTTGTAGTAATCGTAAGGATTTATTTACATGTAATTCAGTGCTATTGACAAAATACATTAGCTTGACCGCTACTCTTAGCACTTTTAACCACTAGTCTTGTATTTGGTAGAATAGTAGTACAATACATAAGAAAACCATATTGTTCTTTTACTGCAAATACCTTTTCTGTTCACAAATAAAACTACTCTAACAATTTATGGATGAAATTTATACATTATCTTTTCCACTAATAGTCTAATATAACTCTCCGAAAAATTTTTTATTTTCATGTACTAGAATTACTTGTTACACAAAATTACTTGTACATCACCCTAATCACGTCAAACTCTCACACTTAGAGAAAGTATTACTCTCAGAGTATCACAGGAGAAACATTAAAAAGTTTTTTTGTCAATCACTGTAATCTTAATAATATTGATGACAGCGTCGAACTCTCATAATAATTCCTAGCTTACAACTCTATCATAGCACTAAATTGCAGACATTCATCGAAATATCATCTTGAAGAGTGATCTCGTAGACACTCCTGGCAGAGCATCAATCTCGCTGACTTACATCATAACGTTTCACTTATGATGTTATGATGTCAACTGATCTTCCCTGGAGTATTTATATTCCTATCTACTTTAACAACAGGACTAGTTTCAACTGCTTGAACAGTTTCAACAATCTAACTGTTTCACTGTTGGATTGTTATCTAAAAAGTACAGTAAAACACTTTTGAAACTACATGTGAAAAACTTTAAATGATGATTATTTTTGTTAGGGTTGTCGTAGTCTGAAGTTTTTACGTTAAATGTTTTTCAATGTCCTTTAAAATGCTGTGTCATAACCCTTTCTTTCCATCTTAACTTTCTAAGTAACTTCTCTGAGAGCTTGGGGTGGTCACATACCGAAAAATACTGGGTTTTGGGGATAGAAGCATTTGCTAAATTTCATTTTTCTGTATTAAAATATAATTATAGCGTTGCCTATTTCGTTAACTCCTGTATATATATATATATATATATATATATATATGTAAGAATATTATTCACACTCGTTTTGGTCTTCCTTGGACCGCGGGAACTCGTTGCTTGATGTTCAGTTTTTTCTTCTTTGTTTCCCACTGTTTTCATATTTTCACTATTTTTCCCCTTTTGTTGGTCAGTCCACTTACTGGCTATTCTTGGTTTGTGATCTTTGTCTTTGAAGTTATTTAATCTGCGATTATTTTCCTGAATTCTTCTCTAACATGTATGATGTTTTCTGTAATCTTTGTCGTAGTCGAGTTGGAGATTTCACAGTGGAGACCTCAGGTTCTCAGGAGAATTATAAGGGGGAAAGTATTTTCATCCATACCTCCTTTCCCTTCAATCCTACATCAAAACCCCCTGGAATTTATCCGTCCCAGACTCCTCTTCACAGGTAATGACCCTTCACGATTAGAATTTACTATTTTTTTGCATTTTCGTATGAAGATTATGGATTATGTCTTCCATTTCTTCCTGTCTGCTTCTTCATTTTCAGTATTATATTCTAAAAATGTTTGGACCTCATCGTATTTATGCCAGGTCAAGATTAAATGATCAAATTTGACTTTTAACAGTTCAATATCTTGATTTTCCATTCTAAACGATTCCATAAATGTTTTAATTCATGTAATGGAACCCTGATGTATACACCTTTGATGGTTTGTTTTATTTGGGCTTGAAGCACATATGTTGCACATCCACCTTTCAATAGCTCCATCATCCGTATCAGATTTTTGTATAATTATAAAAATAAAAGAGTTAATTTCTTAATTAAAAAAAATAAAATCTTAAAATCTAATCTATTACATTTTTATAAAGGACTTGTTTCAAATAAGAAAGCTGAAACACATAACATGAGTGGAGGAAATATTATCTATTTTACAGTAGTAGGCTTAAATTACGAAATGTAATCTGGGCTTAGAGTACAAGTCAATAAGTCGGGTAATTAAGAACAAAATATTGACAGAGATAAACAGGAATTAACAGAAAGGGAGAAAGGGAAATCTTTTGGTAAAAATTGTGGAGTAAATCTCTAGTAAAGAGACCCCGTAGACCCTTTAGTAAAGGAGGTAAATTTCTAGTTTTTTTGGGGTCAATTTTCTCAAAATTTTGCTAACATAACTCCACTTTATATCAAACTCAGTATATGTGTACATGCTTATACCACTTAGAAAAAAAATTTCCTAAAAATTAAAATTATCTCCCCATAAAATCAAAAAAAAAAACTATATTTTTATTTATTGCACATTTTTTAACCAATTGTTTTAATGTCTTCCTTAGCATAGCAGCAGGAAAAGCAAAACAATCAGAATTTAAAAATATCGAATTTTTTAATTTTTAAAAATTTTTTTGAGTTTATACTATTCTTTAGTACTTTTTAAACAGTAAACAGAAAAAGTAATCGCAAGCTGAGAGATCAGGCGATCTGGGAGGCCATCTAATGTCACCATTTCCTGAAATGACACGTTGTCCAAACAATCGGCGTACAGCTGCCATCGATATTCGTGTAGTATGTGACGTTGCTCCATCTTGTTGAAACCAGGCTGTGTTAAGAATTGGTGGAAATTTCTTTTGTTGTTCCACAACAAAGGTTTCAAGCACGGCTACGTAACAAGCCGACGTCACTGTAATCGCAACCGTTGTCATCCTCAAAAATATATGGGCCTATAACACAGTAAGATGACATAGCAAACCACACGGTCACTTTCTGGCTGTGCAACGGACCCTGGTGTAGCTGCGTAGGAATTTCTTGTGCTCAGTATCTGAAATTTTGCTTGTTAACAAATCCACTGAGGTGGAAATGCGCTTCGTCTGATATCCACAGTTCGTGAACAAACTCTTCGTTATCATTTATCTTCTGAAACATTACATTACAGAATTGTGCTCGCACAACTGCATCGTTTGGTTTCAGTTCCTGGACGATCTGCAACTTGTGTGGATGGTATTGCAAGTCCTTCACTAGCATTCTTCGAACACTTGTACTTGCAATTGTAAAGATGCTGAGATACAAGAGATGCTGATGACCGATGTGGACTTCGTGTGACAGCATCTTGTAAAGCTTGAACATTCTGTAGTGTACGGACGGTTCGCTCACGGCCTGGAGGTTTCTTTTTCATTGCCGAACCAGTTTCCTCAAAATTAGATATCCATGTTTTAATTGCATGTGCTGATGGAACACGGTCGTGCCGTCCCAGATTAAAATGATGGTGAAATTCTCTACGCGCTCCCTCCACACTTGTCACTGTCACGACCACTCCAAGGATCCATGACAACTAAATGGCAGGTTAGGTTAGAGAGGACGATTAGTGCCACTTATCAAGTGGTACCAATCGCCCACAGCTACCAACACAACTTTCAAAATTTCTCGTTTCTTTGAATCATCCTGTATTACAATAAAATTTCATCATAATTCCCCTCAACAACACAAAAAAAATAAATTTTGAGTAAATTTTTATTGGCTGAACATTTTTTAGTGGAATTTTTTAAAATTGTTTCCACTTAACAAAGAAGTAAGTAAAATCAAAAAATCTTCTTGGAAGATGATTTTAAAGGCGAAGGAGCAGAATAAAATTACTCATTTTTTTTTTAATTTCTGAAGCCTTGGTTTATTTATACAAAAAATAATAATTTCACAATAAAATTCATCATAAATTATCCCCACTCCAAAAAATGAAATCTTGAGTAACTGTTTTCTTGTATAATTTATTTTTTCGCAGTAAATAACCAATACAGGAAGCTATTGCAACTTTGTTGCCACACCTTTTACTTTAACTCTAATTTTAGAATGTTCATATCTGATAATTAAAAAGTTACTCGTTTAACGTAATTTATAACTACTACTTATTTATTAATAAATAATTTATATTATTATTCCTTTTCTTTATTTAATTTATTTACTTATTATTTTATTTATATTTCTTCTTCCATGTTAATTGTTTAACAATCCAAATGAACACCTAGTTTTACTTTTTTATTTTCCTAATGTGTACGTTGCAATCAACAAAAAAAAATTCAGTTAGTGAACAATAAGCAATCTCCCCTCCCCACGGACCAATGAGGTAAGGATGATATTTGACATGTAAATGAAGTGTATGTAATCTTTTACAGATTCTGGCCGATAATTCCTTAGACGTGGGGTTAATTGAACCCCAACCACCAAAGTACCGTTGTCCCAGTGGAGGATCCCTTTAGAATTCCTCATTTGAGGCGTAGCGTCAAGACCGAAGTCGCAGTGAGAGAATCTCATGAGGTCCCCTCATTAAAGGCATGGCGACTATTTAAAGACCGAGTCCCAGCTGTCTGGGAGAAACGTCAGTTCTCAACTAGGCAGTTTGAGGCGATAGCACCCCCTGGAGACGTGTTCATGCTTGGTTTCGGATCTGGCTGCAGGGGGAGGATAAAACTGATGAACTCAAAAAACCACCAAAGTACAACGGCAAACTTTCTGCATGTTTCTAAAACATAGAAATTATATACTTAACACTAATTACATTAATTTTAGTTTCAATTTTAAAATAAATTTTTTTCCTTAATACTTTGTATTTTCTTCCACATTTGGTACTTAGCCCAATGGGCTAGTCTAGTGGTTAACTTGTCACAAATCAGTTGTTTAACTGTAGCTTTTCAAAGTCAAAGGTTCTGAGATTCAAATAACACTGAAAGTTAGTTGCTTGTATACGGATTTGAATATCAGACAGCGGATTCTGGTGTACCCTGATGAGTCTTTCTTTTTCCTGTTTAACCTCCAGGAATTACCGTTCAGATATTACTTCAGAGGATGATATGTATAAGTGTAAATGAATGTAGTCTTGTACAGTCTCAGTTCAACCATTCCCAAGATAATTGAAACCCAACACCAAAGAACACCAGTATCCATGATTTAGTATTCAAATCCATATAAAACTACCTGCCTTTACTAGGACTTGAACACTGGAAGTCTCGACTTCCAAATCAGCTGATTTGAGAAGACGCATTCACCACTAGACCAACCCAGTGGGTTGTACTCTGATGGTTAGATTCAATTAACCACACACCTCAGGAATGGTCAGATGTTCCCAAGGAATACAAAACTACATCTCATTCTCACCTCACTGGACCATGGGAAGATTGCTTATTGCTCACTAATTGATGCAAAAAACACATTTGGAAAAAAAGGATTAGTACTTCACAAAGATTGTTGCCTTAACAGAATGTTTTGTGAAAATTAAATTTAAAATAATGGAAAAATATGTTTAACATCTCAGATCATTAATACAAAATAAATTAACTTCCTGCAATTAAAACTTTAGAAGTTAATGAAATTATTAATTTCAATACCATAATTTGAATATATACAGAGCATTTGTAAAGTTGCTGTGAGTACACTTTAGAATTAAATGATGCATTCTGTCTTTTGGTGTTAGGAATGGAATTCAAGGACAGCAGGAGAATTCTAATCACCCTACAAATTGCAGAACCTGGAAAAAAGCCCCTTGCTGCTTAATCTTTCTTTTATCGAGCGGATAATTATTTATTTAAAGGTGATTATGTTTATTTTGTTTTATTTATGGATGGTATTGTTTGCTGCGTTCCAATCCTTCAGACCAGGGAGTGGGGCTTAGGTTGGTGCTCTGTGTTTCTCAGCAATAAACCAATACATCAGTTGTTAAGTTGTGATTGAACATGCTTCGTTTTGTTTATCTTAATCAATAGTTATGAAAAATATAATGCTTCTTTTGGAAGACATGATCTTTAACTGATTTAGTGAAGCACAAGTTTTCGGAAAAGTTTCCAAACACTCCCATTTCTTTCTACAATGCAGTTCAACTCTCATCAAAAGATTCCAGGCAATAGGCTATGTTGTAGATGCTGGCCCAAACTGGAAAATCACCTAAATTAAATGAACAGAAGCTGCTTGATATTTCAAATGCTGTGGCTAAAAGTTCCTCAAAGTCAACACGTAAGTTAGCACAGCAGTAAGATATCGGACTTGCTACCGCACATAAATCTTAAAGAAAAGAACTGAAACTATTCCCCCATAAAGAAATGTGTGTTTAAGAACTGAAACTTACAGATTATGCCAAAAGACTAAATTATTGTCAACATTTTAAACATTTTATTGATCAAAATTCCATAGGTATCTTTGACATTATATTTTTAACAGATGAAGCACGGTTTCATCTGGAAGGGTAAATTAATTTAAAAAATACACAACTGTGGTCAACAATTAACTGTCATGAATTACGAGAAAAATCTTTACACAAAACAAAAATTGGAGTCTGGGTTGGTGTGAGAAATTGTGGGTCCAATCTTTTAGAAAATACAGTTTTTACTAGTATTTTCTTTTCTGTTTTTTATTTAGCATAATTTCTTGGGAGTAAGCAATTTAAATTTATTTTTATTGCTATCAAGTATTTGCATGTTTTCTATACTTGAAAGTGTATTACAATTCCTATGCGAGAGCATAATTAGATTTTTGTTCATTATAAATATATTCAACTAGATAAATAGGCTAGATTTTTATAGGGCTAGTATTGATAAACTATTACAGTACACAAAATTTAACAGAACGGTGTTTAAATCATCTGGAAATTCTCTCAAAAAGAACTCAGCACAAAATAAATTAATAATAAAAACAAAGAAAGATAGGAATCAGTAGCACAGACGTCTATCAATCAATAGTACCATGTCATTAACATAATTTGAGATATATTTTTTAAAAGTAGTAATTAATTTTTTTACTTTAGAAAACTATAAGGTCTAAATACTTTATTGCAAAATGTTTATTTCCTTCTGCAGTCTAGATTAACCAAAATCCAGATTACCAATATTTTTAATTATATGATTATCATAAAATCTACTTGAGGAACTTCTAAATTACTTTTAGATAAGCTAAAAGCTAGATATTAAAGATATTAAAGCTAGATATTACTTTTAGATTTGTTCAATGTGCACTCAGTTCACAGATATACTAATACCTCTAAGTTTATTATATATAAAAAGAAACTGCTACAAAACCGCATTGAACCAATCCAGACAGAAAACCTTTAATCTGCCTTCACGTTAACGATTAACTTTTATAGACATAACAAAAGAAATATTTTATGATAGCGATTCAAATCATCAAATCTAATGAAAAACCCTAAAACTTTATTAAATATAAATAAAAAAATGTTTATATCACAAAGGTTTGCATTCAGTCAATCAACTTACATTGGTTAGTAAAATACAGTATAACTAACAAACAAATAAAAACATTTATTTTATTAGCAAAATAAAGAAATAAACTTTATTAAGTTCTTAATTACAAAACAGCCTTGAAATGCAAAGAAAATTACAACAGAACCGTGTTTTTATACAACAATTTAATGTTTTAATTAAAGTAAATTTTATTACTGATTATATGCATAGACTTATACATACATACATGCATATGTTTCTAGATTTATATAATAATTAAAGTTGATTGCAGCCTCCAGAAGCTAAAGTGGGAGGGTAGGTTTCGATGAGAAAGTGTATGTTTAAAAAAGTTTTATGTCTGTATATAGCAAGCAATTCCACCAAGCAATCTATGAATAGACAAAGACAAGGACGGAGGAGAGGAGTTAAAAAAAAGAAGAGGTTAAGAAATAAGATGGACTAATAAGTTTTATGATGTACAACAGATGAGCAGGAGGTGTATAAAAAAAAACAAACCCAACAGGATGAAGTATGATGGAATTTAGAAAAACAAAGTAAAAGAAATAAATAGAAAAAATAAAATATAGAAAATAATTAGCCATAAAATACGTAGTTTTTTTTATTTATTTTTAATAACCAAACCATAATTTATTTTTCTAACTTTAAATTACATACTAATTACTATAATATTAGAAAAATAATGTAATAATAATAATAACAAAACTGTCATTAATTTGTAATCAATCTTTTTCAGTAAAACGTATCATAGAGTATAATGATATGGTAATATTAATGTATTAACTACCATCTAACTCATACAAAATCAACAAGGCAGAAATAAATTTTGAGAATTTAAAATTTTTTAACTGCTCCTCAGATTAAACTCTCATATTTCATGGATAAGTCTCTCATTTGAAGAAGAGCAGCAACATATGGTCTGGCAATTAAATAATGAGACAAGTCTTGGAAAAAATAAAACAATCAATTATCTCCATTTTATTCAAAATACTATCCCCAACAAGCATCAATCACTGGTATTACATATCAATGATCAAACTACCTATGTAACTCATTTATCTGATAAAGCCTTAAGCCTTAATGTGAATTTCCATTGGATATTTCAAAATCACTAAATAAAACATAAGATATTTAATTTCAATAATAACTTTAATTTTGAATAGAATATATTCACAGTAAAATAAATCTATAGAATAGGGTGCCTGATTGAACAAAGATATTTTCAGGACAAAACAACCTAGATAATTACTGACTGATGAGTTAATGTTTATTGGGAAAAAGGAATCTATAATCTCTCGTGCTAGATACCTTTGTAACAGTTGTTAGTACCCTTCAAATCAAGGTTTTACCATGGTTACCCTTGATCTACCCAGGCAAATGCTTTGAGGTAGTTCCTTTTTTCATCTGTGGAGTAGCATATCAACCTAATTCTGATGTTATCTATATAATATATTATGTACCCATCAGAATAAATAAAAAACTTATTTACATATTTCTATTTACTGCCTTTAATTTTGTGGCAATTAAAAAAAAAAATTTAATTAAGCGTAGGTATTTTTAGTTTTTGTTAAAAGTTATCATCAGCTTTTTAAAAAGTTTATTGTGTATGTTTTAGTTTTATTTAAAATATACAAAGTCTACAAACAATGATGCTTCTTTGAAAAAGTTATCCGCTCTTCTTAAAAGACAAAAGGTGAAAAATCAATGTCTTGATTCTTAAAGAAGACAGAAAAACAACAAAAATAGACTCCTACTAGAATAGGCTTTGTAATATAAGATAGGTAAGATAAGATACTTTTTTTATCTAGTATTTCACCAAATTTTATTGAATTTTCTTATGAAAATAATTTGAACATTAGAATGAGCTTAGGGAATACAAGTTATAAGAACGTACCAATAACTAATGATGAGGCCAAATTAACATAATGATCTCAGTGATGGAATGGAAAGTATCCTTGCCTTTCATGTAAGAAGTTTTGGATTCAAATCCTGGTCAAGAATTCATAGAATTGTCATTATTGCTCCTAGCTATTATTTGATATCAGTTTTCTGTTACTGCAATAAATTAATAAATATCAACAAATTGTCTAAGTAAAAAATGTTTTATTTAAAAATATTTCATTTCTGTAATATAGATCTGCACTTAAAAAATAATCGATTGGTAGGTACATATATTGGTAGGTCTATTGGTAGCTTACAATATAGTTTACTGATGCCCCTTTGTAAGGTGATAGGAGAGGAGATCCCTACTTTAAATCAAAATTGGCCTCATTTCTGAGGAAACCCTATTTAAAAAAAAATGAGTTAAAAAGTGATTCAAGTGGCTTATTTGTATATAAACAACCACTTCAGCGGTAGAAGTCAAATAGGGAGCATTTCAGTTTCATAATGAAAAGATCTCGGGTTCAAGTCTTCATGTCAGTTTTTTAACTTTTATTTTTTTTTTTGCATGTATACAAGGTTCGGCTGATAAATTTTGCACATATATGCGTAGGATGGGAATGAAAAGAGGTACTGGAGTGAGATAAAAAATGAATAGAAGTATAATACCTTAGCTACAAAATATAATATTTATTTTTCAATATAATCCCAGTTTACATAGATACATTTTGTCCAATGGTTGACAAATTTTTGCATTCCATCACTGAAAAATTCTTGCAGTCTTTCTCGGATCCAAGAGTGGCCACAGCTTCCTTGAGCTCATCATCGGTGGTGAATTACTTTTGAGAAGAGGAAAGAAGTGGAAGTCGCATGGAGCCAAATCCAGTGAGTATGGTGGGCAGAATAGACTCAAACTTGCAGAGTGCCATCAGAGAGTTTGTGTGGTAACCACTGTGCACAAATTTTAAGGTAACCCAGTTACTTGATAAAATGGCCAACTCATTCTTTAGATATGCCTAACTGAATAGCGATGCATTGCTGAGTGATTCGCCAGTAACTTTGAAACAAATCGTTCACCTCCTTTCAATGTTTCTGGTCAGTCACAGAAACTGGTCGTCCGCTGTGAGGTGTGTTCTCAATTGTTGATTTACCAGCTTCACATTTGTGAAATTTCAACACTCACCTATTCACACCTATCAACAGTTTCACTACTGTAAACAGTTTTTAAACGATGAAACATATTTGTAGGATTTACATTTTCTGCTCTTAAAAATTTTATCACTGCACACTGTTTTAACCGTGTTGACATATTAGCCGTACTTGACTCCATTTTAACAACTACTGAAAACAAACCAGTAAACGGATTTCAATGCATTATCACAGGTTTGTAGAGGGGGATTTTAGCTATCATGCCCAACTCGATAGTACCTTTTGTTTCCATGTAGCACACCTGTGTGCAAAATTTATCAGCCGAGCCTCATACATTTAACACAGACTTTTTATTATATAGTATTTATTATAAAAATATTTATAAACATCTGTAAAAACTGCACTAGTTAATTATTTTATTTGAATATTACAATCAATAACCTAAAAATCTTTATGAAGATGTAATGGAGATATGCACATAAAGAATGAAGGAATAAATAGACAACAAACAGATTTCATTTTATAAAACAAAAAAACAAATTTAAACAACAGTTTATTTCAATTTTCAGTATCACTGTTACAATCAGTAGATTGATCAATATAAAAAACAAATATAAAGAGCAAAACATAAATATTTTTTATTGTAACATGCAAGATGAAAATTATAACAGATTTATATATTTACATTTTTTGAAGTTTTATAAAACAAAATCTGTTTGTTAGGTTAAAAAATAATTGTTATACTCAAAAAAATAACAAGCAAACATTAAATTCATAGAATTTTTTTCCAGATTCTTATAAATACTGTTGTTATTATAAATACTATACAATAAAAAATCATCTGCATTAATAAATAGTAAGAAAAAAATTGAAGTAAAAGCGAAAACTTAAACCTAAGACCTTTCAGTTATGAGACTGTAACACTCACCACGGCTGCTTAGGTGAAATGAAACCAAAAAAGATACTTGAACTACTTAAAATCTTTACATAGAAACTGGGTTAAGTTGGAAACTGCCATTTTGGATTTAAAGTAAGGATATTCTCTCCACCCTGAAAACAAGTAAAAATTCACCATCTCTGAACTTTCTGAATAATTCCCACAAATTTCTCGTATGGTTTTGTATGCGACTGTCAATTAGGTCACTGTCACTAATTACGTTACCGGAAGTTCTGTGCTCAGTGGGTTCTAAAAATGCTTAAAGAAATCCATATAACTAAATGAATGGGCTCTGCCTTAGATCCGTTGTAAACTGATTCCTTGTCCTTAAGTTACATAGTAAACACTTATAATGGAATCACCTGAAGAACCTTCTACACAAAACAAAAAATTAATGATTGAAATTAACCCATTTTATGAAGAACAAGTCCTGAACTTATAAAAAAGAAAAGAAATATGTATAAGTTGAATTGAGAAGGTCCATATTTATGATCAACTAAAAACAATTGTTACATCAATTTAAGCTCTATTTTTTGTTTTCTTTTACTTATATCCTTTATAGTTACAGTATTTTAACTATTTCCTTGGGTATCAGGAATAAGAAAGAAATTTGAAAATTTATATGATTTCTAGATGTTAAGATGAGTTGCACAGTTGTTCTTACTACTGATACATCAATATTCTACTAAAAATCAATTCAATCCTAACTATTTCATTGGTTATTTAATTATTACGTTACTACTATTTATAGAACTATGCAGAAAAAAAAGTCAAGTTCAGCAGAACAGGTAGTTTGAATAGTATATTAAATGAAGAAATTTATTACAAAATTGATAAGTGACCTAGAAATACAAGGGCAGTTCAAAAAGTAACCTGTGTTGTAGCATAGCGCAAGTAGTAGTGTTAGTGGCACCACCATTGACACATCAGCATACTCTCTGAATCCCTCACCTACCTTTCAAACTGCGTCAGTGAGCTGTGTACTCCCATAAGATTTCTTTAAGCACAAAATGTTTTGGCAGCAGACATCCATCATAAGTTGTGTACTGTGTATGGCCCAAACAATATGAGTGACGGTGTAGTATGGTAGTGGGTCTGATTTTTTTAAAAATGGAAGGACAAATATCCATGAAAAACAGAAGAGTGGTAGGCCTTCTTTTGTGAGTGATGATCTTGTCAGTGAAATCAACAAAAAAGAGCATGAAAATCTAAGATTCACCACCTCTGAACATTCCGAACAATTTCTGTAAATTTCTCGTACGGTTTTGTATGAGACTGTCACTGATAAATTGGCTGCCAGAAGTTCTGTGCTCGGTGGGTTCCAAAAATGCTCAAAGGGATCAATAGAACTAAATGAACTTAGTTGGCCTACGTGAATGCAGAAATGAAACAACAGCTGATGGCCTGGGGCCATACCAATTTTCCATGCAAGCCAAAGAAAGTCTGCCAAACTTTGTCAGCAAGGAAGGTTATGGGTACAGTTTTTTGGGATGCCAAGGGAGTTCTTCTAGTCGAATTTATGAACATGGACAACGATTACTTCAGCAGTCTACTGTGAAACTGTAGACTGTCATTCGGCTTGTTTTTTTGAATGATAATGCTCATCGTCAGAGTGCTTGAAGAACTCAAGAACTTTTGAATCAATTTCAATGGTACATTTTTGATCTTCTCTCTTACAACTGACATGGCACCAAGCAATTTTCATCTCTTCACTCGTATGAAGAAATAGCCTGCATCGTAGCACTTTGATTATGATGAGAAACTTCAAAATGCTGTGAAAGGATGGCTAGTTATCCAGTGGCTGAACTTTATGAAGAAGATATTTGTAAATTGGTGAGGCGACTATGTTGAAAAATAGTTAAAAGCTGTATATAATAAAATATTTTTATCTATACATGTTTTTTATTTATAGCCAAATGGAGGTTACTTTCCAAACCGCCCTTGTATTAAGTAACAAATGAAACAGTTTTAGCAAGGGTAAATGAGATTATAAACTAACAAACTGAAAAAGAAAAACTAACTCTTTGAGATAGATGCATATTAAATGAAAATGGTATTAAAAGGAAAACTTAACATTAAAAAAGGTCAATATAAAAAGATCCACAAGATCTAGATAGAAATGAAAAAGCACCCGAAACTAAAAAAACAAAATGAAATGAAGAGAGAGAACTTTAATTTTTATTTTAATTACTAAATTTATTATCTTATACAATAGCAGAATAATTCAAAATTTAATACACCTAATGTTTTAAAACAATTCAATTAATTTTATTACTATTTTACTTTATCCATGAAAAAGTCATTTGTAGTAAGTCATTGTAAGTAAATCCTGACATTTTTACTTACAATGACTAAAAAACAATTTTACCATATCAAAAGAAAACAAGTTTTTTTTTTATATACTATGAAAGAATCCTAAAAAGAATATAAAAAAAAAATAATTCTACTTAAGAAACATACATGGTTTTTCCATAACACGTTCCTTTCAGAATATCAAAAAACTAGACTGTTTGTACAAACTTAATATCAAAGGTGAATTCCTTAAAAGTACTAAGCAATGTGATACAACATGTAAAAAACCAATAAACATCCTCAATATAGTCAGTAAAACAAACAGATACACATGTACAAAAATTCTACATAAGTTTTTCAGTTTTTAACATATAACAGAACTAAATTTAAATTCTATAATATACATTTAAAAAGTTATTCAATCTGTATAATAGTTGTATGCATTCATTCATTCATAGTGTTCTGCCATTACAGCAGGTTCTGTCACAGCTGCTGCTCACCACCTTGTTCTATCCTTTGCTAACCTCTTTGTTTCTGCATATTTTCCCTTTTCCATAATCCCACCCATCATTGAAATTATTTACAAAAACCATTTCAAGAATTAAGGGGAAGATCCGCCACGATTGAAATACAGACTAAACTTTATATCAATATATAACCGGAAACATTTAGTTTACTGGCATTATCAGTAATTTTGTATTTTTAACAAAAAAATTTATTTCTCCAGAACTGTTATATATCAAGCTGGAATTTTGTTCACTGTACATTTTATACAAAAAATATTTTTAATGTGATATTAGCCTGAAGTTAGTACACAAGGTAAATACAAACACAGTTTTAAATAATTATTTTGGTTACTCTATACTTACAATCCCAGACTAATTTTTTTTTTTTTAAATACAATTAAATTTGTTCTCTTTTTAAAATGACTGAGTGTTATGACCACTGTTATTTGCTCAAGAAAACTTGGATTTCAAATCTCACTGGTATACTTTGGATTAATTATGTCCTATAATGAATTTTTTATGTTACTTGACGACAATTCTTCATCCTATAATGAAAACTCAATGAATAAAATAGTACTAATTAAAAAATGTTAAACTCCCTGAATTTCTTGCATCCCATAAATATGTGCTCAATTACTTTTACTGACACCTCCTGAATGGTGAATGTGTTATATCTGGTATCTTCATGTATTTATCTTAAAATTATTTCCTATCTTAATATTTTAAGGGCTTTAATTATGTCTATTTTTAAAATTATAATTGTGTATTTTTGTATACTGCTCTAATCAAGATTTTACCACAGTTTCCTGCGATATGTCCCAGCAAATCCTTGAGCAGCCCCCTTTTTTTACAACTGTAATAACATATCCACCCATTTCTGATGTGATTTACATAATGTATTATTATGTATCGACCAGAATAAAATATTCATTTTATTTAATTAAACCAACACCTGATATAAATAAAAATATCTTATATAAGAATGAAGAGGTCACATAAATACAAATTTAACATTCCCAAACTTATTATAGCAGAAATAAAACTAAATTCAAAGAATCTGGTTTATCCAATTCTTTTTCAAAAGTGTACACATGGAAAAATTCAAAATACTCATTAGCAATTCAATAGTAAATTACAAATTTCAAAATCAGAGAATGTTTTTATAGGTAACAAAACTTTTAGAGCTGAGAGTTTATGACAGGTGTGTCATGTTTCAATAAAGGAAGCGTAAGTAATTACAAGGTACTGTAGAGACAGAGCTAAAACCTGGATAGTCATTTATGGTAATGATTGTGTAGTGACTAAATGCTGAAGAAAAAGAAATTGGATTACAAAAAAACCACAGAGAGGAAATTATGCAGAAGTAAACTAAAAGTATATTATTATTATTATTATTATTATTATTATATTCCTATGTAATAAATATAATCATGTACAATAACTTATATGTATGACTATGATTGTGGAAAATTAATGTTTTCATTAATTGCTTTTATTTTATGAAATTTATTAAAATTCATATTTTTAGGATATTAAGAATATCCTACAGTGTATGTAAAATCTGAAGGTGGGTCCTCCCTATAAGGTGTCTCTACTTGCCTCGCCAACACTACTCTTATAACCTGCATGTAGAACACTTACTACCAGCTGCTACAAAAGTAAGCCCTCCAATGATATTGCTTCATTTATATTTTTTATTAGTGTTTATCCTACCATTCATTTCTTTTTGCTATTATTTATTTAAATTTCTCATTTAATTATTTCATCTGTTATGTATTTATTCTACTGTATTAATTTATTTATTTGAGCTACTATATATTATATTAGTAATATAATACTCGGTAGTATTCATAGTTTTTTTATAATAAATTTAATAATGATTATAATTATATTACTTTTACTAACATTTCTTTAACACTATTTATTTATGTATTTTTTTGTACAATTTAATGTTTTCAGTTTATAGTTTTGTATGCCTACAAATCTCAAAAGAATATTAGTTACTGGTGCGTATATACTATTTAGAAATAATTTTCATAAATAACTATGCCCTGTCAAAGGAAATCATAACTATTATGGCCTATAATAAATAAATAACTCATTTCATACACTTTTGTATTACATTTGTTTCTGTTTCACTTTTGTTTCTGTTTATTTATGACAAAATCTTATTTAAGAAAAAAAAACCATATACTATCAAGAAATAAATAAATAACTTTATAATATACATCTTGAACAAAAGATTAATCATGGATATGTTGCAAGTGATTGCAAATTAATGGATGTGACTTTTGGAATACACTACTTTGGCTGCTGTTATGAGAAGTCGCTAAGTGATGTTAAGCGAAGTGGAGGGGATGCCACCGTGCACTACTGACCTCCCTTCAGATATTACATACACTATAATAATCTCAAAAATGACTACAGATAATTTGATACTATTTTTATGTATTATTGGTAGTAAGTGCAACACGACGATTTTTTGATTAAACTATATCTAAAAATTTTATAAAATATTAAAAATTATTAAATCTTTGAACAAGCTGTATAAAAAAAAAATTATTTATACTAATATTTTCAAATCTTCAGGCCACATGCTTTAAAAAAGTTCTGATAAACACTAACAGAAGTTGAATGGCAAAATCGTGTATACTAAAATTATGTTCCTAACATTAGTATGGAGAAACACTCCCCTTACAGAAATTAATATGTACTGAAACAGACAATAAAAAAAAATTTTAAAGTAAAATAGTTAACATAATATTGTATTTTAAAAAGAAATGGAATAGACTGACAAAACAACCTACAAAAACTTGCAAAAAGATTGCAGATGAAAACAATTAGCATACAAGAAAAGTAGAAGCTTCTATACAGAATATGAAGAGACAACCATGTTGATGAATAAATCTAAAAAAACTGAACCTTATAATATAATAACCAATTATATCATAAAAAGGAAAATGAAGTTGGTGATGGATACAAGATATCCAAGTTTAATTAATTTGGTGAGAGAATGTGTGAGAGGCTCAAAACTACATAAGAAAACAAAAAGTAAATTACTTTTAAACACGTAGTTCCTTCTTTTTATTATATATATATATATATACTACAGTTAAAAAAAAAAAACAAGACTGCCAATCCATCAAAGTATGTGACAATATCTCTTCCTTTCATCCCAACAAAAAGTTCCAAATTCAAATTAATATAAAAGTTACCAACCATATTGTATTCCATGGACAAGTGTTCAAACTTCTTGAGATAAATTAATAATAATAAAAATTAATATTAATAGATATTTAAGGATAAGTTAAACACAATAATAAAGAGAGAAGGTTGCAAATGAAAATCCTTAACATCAATTTTATTATGGTAAATTAAAAAAAAAAATAACACAATAATTAAGAAAACAAAAAAATTAACAGCACATTTAAAAAATATATTTATTAATAAATACGAATCATTAAGAAATATAGTAAATTGTAACAAAATGAAATCATAATAAAAAAAGACAATAAGTGTGCAAGTATTAATAGTATATTTGATAAATAAATAAAAAATCCATTAATAATAAATTTATTGTGCTTGTACTTGCTTCTGAGCAGCAAGCTGAGCTTGAAGTTTTGTATCCATTACATCTATTACAGCCGCAACAAAAAATTAAATACTACAAAATTCATCACAACATAAAGATAATTATCAAATTAGAATAACAACTTGTTTCTAAAGCAGCAAGATTTCAATAATACAACTGCTATTATATCTACTACAGAGTATAATTAATTAATTAACACCTCAAGGTAGGAAATTATTTGAGATGGGTATTCAACCACTTTGGGAATTACCTACCTAGAACAAAGAACTAAGTGCTTTCTTTATGCTTTTATATTAATATCTACGTAAATGGAAATCATCCACAGAATACAGACATGACTAAAACTTAAACGGAAAATGGTTCAAAGAAAAAAGAACATACAGGTCAGTAATAAGAACAGTTAAACTGTATTAGAAATATGCTTCACAAAGAAAACCAAGGAAAAGAAAATCAAATTAGCCGAGACAAAAATCTTAAAAATGAATGCTTGGTGAGAAATTAATAAACAGAATTAAAAAGTAACTAATGGAAACTATTAAACTGGTTAATTGTCAACAAAACAGATTAAAGAGAGAAAGATGAAAAATATGGACATTTCATAAGAAATAAATTATGCTGTCAAGAACTTATGAAGATGTAGTTTGGGTAAGCAAGAGATAGGCCTAAGAGATGAACAATTATAGTCTCACACCTTCAAATTTGTTCTTATTTGCTTATATTAGCCTCATAATTTTAAAATATAAGGAACCATAAAAAACAAGTAATGCAAAACATATGACTGTCATACGACTTGCATTAATATTATCAACATGATCAATGTTTCATGTTGCTGTGCATAATGCATGCCTACTACATTAAATATCTACTCCAACAGTCCTGAATAAGTAATGTATCCAATCTTAACAACAATTTTAGAATCTTTTCTTTAGAATTTTGCATACTGGATATAAAAACTAACTAATTGGATAGAGATAGTGCTTGCTGTTACCTTATTGCATCACATTTCCACTTCAAAATTTTACCATCACATTTCAATGTGTGTATAAGTGCGTGCACTCCTGCATCACAAAATATAAAGTTGGGAAAATCCTTTGAACTGAAGACTGTTAATTATAATTCTTCCAGTAGTCACATATTACAACTATTCCTGCAAGCTTACAACATTTCAGAACAGGAGTCACTTTTACAACCTCATGTTACAGCTAGCACTAGGAAACATTGTTTATGACCAATCCACCAAACACCCAGCTACCTTTAATAATGTGCTTTTCAATTACATTGCTGCTTTTACTATACTCCTCTTTTCAATAGTTTTCTCTCTCCTTCAACACGAAGGAAAGAGAATGCACATGCATTCTCATGCTATTATAATACAATATATATTATCTAAATAACTGCTCCAATCAAATACCATATAATCTGTTATGTCCAATTCACTAAACAGTAATATTCATGTCAAGCCAGGTCCAACAAAACCAATAGAAAAGTAATTTTAAACATGTTTTGTACTTTGAAATGTACTTTAACATTGAACTAGAAATTTCTTTTTACAACTTCTCTTTTCTAACCTATTATATTAAAAAAAAAAAAATAGTTGTCTTGCTAACATCCAAAGTATTCTCCATAATGCTTAAGATAGAACTGATTGTCTAATTATGACTCTAAAGATAATGCTACCACGGACTATAACTATCTTATCACCTGCTGTCTGGCCTTGCTGTCAGTTTTGACATCTAATTTTGATATTTTCTTTTCAGTTTAGTTAGTAGCATTACACATCTAAGCATGAAAAGATTTGAAGCCAGCCAGGCTTATAATTATTAGGAGGTGGAATGATTTTTGGAAACTGCCTTACAAAAATGAGTGAATGGTGAATAGGCAATAGACTACAAAAATTGGAAACTGTGAGCAACAGCAATCACATACAAAAAAAAATTAAAACCCCCATAATATATGTTACTATCACACACACTTAAAGACTTCCAACCTTCTTTAGTGAAAACACAAAAATACACTAGATAAAATAAAGTAATAAGAAAATATTCATGCTGCAATGGAAATAATCCCTCCTCAACAAAATTCTTGTAGAATTTAGAATGAATACCTAAAAATAAACTGAATAATTAAAAACAAATTTAAATTTATACAAACAAAAAGTAATATACTCAATAGAATGATATAAAAAAAACAATATTTAAGATTAAATTACCTTCTCTAATTTTACTTTTCTCCATTCCCACAGCTTGGATTTTTTCCATCTGTTCGGTAACAAAAGTAACTTTCCTTTTGAAATAGTCTTTTGCTCCATCAATATCCTGATGAACAGAAAAAAATCAATACACACATATATAGTAAAAAATTAAATAAACTAATAATAATAAAAATGATACATTGATATGAGAAAAATATAATATAAACTAGAGTAATCTTTCACCACTACTTATACAGTTGGCTTCGAAAGTTTCTGAAATAATTTATTTTATAAATTTACAATATACTGCCCCCTCAGAGTAATTTATTTAAGAGCTAACACTTTAACTAATTTCATAAAAAAATTTAAGACATTCCTGAAGCTATTATTAAATGCCTCTTTCATTTGTTTCATTCTAATATCACCCTTATCTTTTTTTCTTTTGGAATTTATGAATTGTTTCCTTTTATAAACAAGTGAATATAAGATGTCAACTCAGAAGAGAATGTGCTTTAATGCAACACTATGTAATCTTTTATCAGTATTGATCAGAAAATATGATAATGCATTGAAGAAGATAAGATCTAGAACATAAATTGTTTATATATAATTTATTTTATCTTTCTTTCTTGACAATAAAATTACCAGTTTATAAAAATAAGACTTTTTTGTTCTTTGTGGAAAAATTTAATTTTCACAACTACAGAAACAAATCAATAAATACAGTTTTTAAAATTAAATTTAATCATAAATGAAACAGTGTACATAAGAATATTTAAGTTTTAACAAATTTATTGATATATATCAGTCTTTCAATAATTAAACAGTGTTAAAGTTATTTAATAAAATAACTGAAACTACCAGACTTGTTGGTATTCCTAATATAGGAAATATCAGCTGTTCAAAAAAAATATCCATTATCATAGCCTCTTTTGTTTTAATTTCAAAATGTCGGCTCTGCTTAAAATATGTATTGTGCTGTGATAAGATTTTAAAACAGGCCAAAATTCACTCGCAGATGTTACAACAGTAGGTCAAAAAATATATTAATCATTATAAACTGATTGGACAGTTTAAATATAGCAAAACAAGCATCACTGTTTTTTATCACAACAGAAGGCTGGTGGAAGTTTCAACTGATGCTTTGGAAAATGATCTTATTAACAAGGGTAGATACATAAAAAAATTTTAAATTGCTACAATATGTAGTGCAAGTATTGACACTATTCATTCCCTTAACAAAGATAAGTTGAATTAACACAAAACATGTTCAAGGCGAGTTCTAAGATGTTCACTTTAGATAAAAAAAGGTACCTAAATTTACATTAATAAGGAACTAAGTGATGATTTTTTTAACGGAAGGTAATACATTTTAAATCACAAAACAACTTGTGTTGAAACTTGGCAATCATAATTTTCAGCAGGAATCCAAACGTTAGACTATGAATATCTGATAGTCATTAAGACTATGATGGAAACATCTGAGTTTACCTACCAGGAAAATAATTCAAAAACCTACATATCAGCAGGTAAAGTGATGCAAACAGTGTTTTTGGACTATCTAGGCCTTTTTTTTTGCAATAACTTGGAAGAACAAGATGTAATTATCAATTATCAATGAATAATAGTGTGACATGCTAGAAAATAAAGTGAAAGCCACAATAAGGAGGAAATATCCTGGTTTTCTCTCAAAAGGCATAATTCTTCTGAATGATAATGTTCATTTCTGTACAGTTCAAAAGACAAAGGAAAGCTATAGAATTTTTATATTTCACCAAATTCAATGATAATGAACAAGTAAAGAATGCAATAGAAGAATGGTTCAAATACAAAGGTGAAAACTTCTTTACTACTGGAATAAAGAAAGCATACAGAAAAAGAAAACAAGTGCCCAAATGTCACCTAGGATTATGCTGAAAAGTAGTGTTAGTTTCATTATTTTTGAATACATAATAATTTGTATACAGTCATAAATTAGTCTCTTTAATTACTGAACGACCCCATTAGCATATAAGGAAAATAATATGTAACATACACACATATATTTTGTCTTTTTTTTTTGTCTTCAGTCATTTGACTAGTTTGATGCAGCTCTCCAAGCTTCCCTATCTACAGTTTTATATATACATTTTATTTATAATAAATGTATTACATCTGTTTTTAATTTTCCTAGAATTTAAAAAGAAGAAGAAATTTATGAAAAATTAATATGAATATATACACAAAGTTGGGGTAAAACATTCATGAATAATAATTAAGATTACACCTTGTTATATTAACCCTGTTAAAATGAATGTTTTAAATGAAGGAAAACTATTATAAAAGTATCCTTACTTTCTTTTTTCTCAAACACCAGTAAGATTTCTTTTTTGAGTAGTATGTATATAATATACCATAAACAATAGTATTATATTTTAGTGTATTATTTTATTATATTACCTTTTGTAAATAGTAACCAGTTCCAACATCGATAATAACATTTTCACTGTCTGCTATTGTCCCAGGTACATACATCTTAATTTCTTATTCAAGAAAAATAGAGCTTTTAATTCACTTAACATAATTAAACAAGTACAGAAAACAGAACTAGTAATAATAAATTTAAATTATAATATAAATTTTTTTACAAAAAAAATACACTTAGAATAAGAATTTTTTTGTAGTTTTTTTTTTTTGTAGAAACTATGATAAAAAACAAGACATGACTTCTGAGTAGATATTTTTTTAAATTACATTACAATAACTGGAAGCCCAATTTTTTGGTGTAATCTCTCATAAGTACAATTCACTCATATTTTGTTTATTCAAATAATTACATGAAATCAGTTTGCAAATTGTAATTAGAGATCAATGATTTTTATTAATATTACTTTTTTTTTATATGCATATATTCAGTCTCATAACAGATTTTTTTTAATATATTTCAGCAGTTAGTTTTGTACCATCTCAGATCAATAATTTATAAGACACTTGCCATTAATTGAACTCATGTGCATATATAACATTGGCATTCAAATTTAATTAAAATAATTCATCCTTTACCTGTTTTTGGTAACTTTTCACCCATTTTTTTCTGCTCCTTTAAAAAAAAATTAACATATTAAGTTCAGTCACGATGACATAAAAATATATAATAGGGATGATATACTGCATAAGTTATGTACAAAAGCGTAATATTTCTAGTCTCTGTTAGGGAAAAGAATTTTAGGGCTCAAAGCATGTAACACTAAGCATAGAGTAAAGTAACCTTTTAACAGAAGTATAAAACAAATATAATACCACATAGCTACAATGATGGTAGCACAAAATTTACGTGAATATATTTTTGTCCTGTGCAATTAACTAGGCATAGACAATTCAATTTAACTGCTATCAACATATTATTCTCATTTTTAAATATTTTTTTTTTTAATATAATTAAATTTAAAATGTTTTTCTTTGCTGCAACTTTTCTCTTTTGGCATTGGAACAAACAATGCTACTTTGTAAATGGTTAATTTTTTAATCATTAATGGCTTTCCACATCATGTTCTCAGAAAAACAAACTACCCACAATTGAAGCATATATGAATAGGACATATGCTGATTACAGTATCAGTATTCTTATCTCCCCTTCAGCAAAACACTTTCTCTTATATAAGTAACACAACCAGCTGAACCAGTATTTCCCACTATTCCGGTAAAATCAACACACTAGTGGCATAGTCTGTTAAGAGTTTGGTAACACCAGTACTGTTATACTATGTCAGTTTCTCATACTGACACCTAAAACAAGAAACTGCAATGAAAATGAAATTTGATTTAAGTAAACAGAGAATTTTAAATACGGTATATCACCAAACAAAATCATAATAATAAAATACATGCTACTTCATACATTTATAAAAAAACACTGTTTTAACCATAAACGGTCATAACAAAAACATAAATATAAAATTATTAATTTTCTATTAACAAGTAACAGTAATCAATAACCCTATTTCATTTTCACAATTTTTTATTTTTGTGATATTCAGTTCTGCTTTATAATATTCTCATTTTAATGTGGAATTAATCCGATTTAGTTAATGTTGAGCAGCCTACTATAGTTATGGGTACCAAAGTTGGTTTTTATATTTTCTTACATTTTGCATATTTTCATTGTTACTAACAAACATAATGGATGATTATTTTTTTTTAAATTATCAAAAGATAAAATGCTTGAGGAGAATTTGGTGAATATACAGTGAAGACAAAAAATAATTTTGATTGGAATTAACAACTAACAATGAAGACCACCCCAAATTAAAGGTAAGATCGATCCAAACTTGGCAATTTAAATAAAGAGTGCATAAAGAAATAATGGATTCCTCATCAGTTATCAAAATATTATTTCTGGTAATGCATCATCATACATTAAAAATGGAAAAATATTTTAAAACTGATGAATCGATGGATTCAAAAGTTTTGGGGTTGTTTCACATTTGAAGGCCCTGTGCTTTGAAGGTAAGTAAGGAACAAGATCTAAAGGTCTTTGTTCATTACTTCCAGTTGATGTTATGGTGCTGGATACTTTAAAATTCTGAAGTTAAGGGGTTATGGACACAACTTCAAAATAAATTCCCAAAAGGCTACAGAGTCTTCTAATAAGATCTGGTGCCAGGCCATACAGCCAAAAAAATTGGAAAAAGTTTTCAAAGAACAAAATATTAAAGGTTGAATCCATGTAAAAGTGAGCCTGACTACAAAAAAATAAAAATGTTCTAAGATAAAAGAGTACTCTTTATTATTGTTGTTTATGAGCTATATTTAATTGTCCTGACAAGAATTATATTTTAAATTTAAATTTTAATATTATTTTGTGGTATTCAAATTAATGAATCATTCCAAGAGTAGTGTTACATATTTTATAATAAAGTTGGAAACAAGTTCTTTTTTTTATCAGCTTACTTCAGACAGCTGATTTTTTGCTTAGATGAAAGTTTAGTAACATTGAAAATATTTAGTAATAATTATTAGTAAGTTTAGTAATACTGGAAACTACAGTAACATCCAGTTGGGGGTAAATATTTAATAAAATACATAATGTATAGAATTGCAGGTATCAGTGTCACACCCATCACAGCAAAAGACAATAAAGTAAATTATATCTACTTTGAGTAAGATAAATATTAAATATGCTTTTATGAAAGTGAGGTTATGTGGATAGGCATTATATCATGTATTAGTTACTTGTTACAAAATCAATATTTACAAGAAAATTAATATATTATTTATGTCATAACCATGACACTTCTATGTTATCATTCCATAAAAATCTCTATCACCCCAATTAAAATAAAATAATTAATACCAGCAATTTTATACATTTACAGAATATTTGTACACTAACCTAAGTCTGATTTTATTAAAGATTTTTCTTTATTTAATGAGGATTTTAACAGAAAAATAAATCTGAATCCAGTTACATAATAATTTTTGGTGATACAGTATACCTTACCATATAAGAATTGGATCATAAAGTAAATCATTTCAGCCTCTTCTGAAAGGTTATTAACTTATTATACACTTTTTAGGCAAAATGAGTTCTACAATCCAGATGAGGAAATTAAGGCAAAAGCTAAAAGGAAGATGAAGAAAGTGCATTTATTAAAGGAACGGGAGAAGGGCAAGAGAAGATAAAGGAAATTAATTCTAGTACTATCAGCAAGTTAAAATTAAAGTGTTTAAGAGATGCAGAAAGAAAGAGAAGATGTAGGCAAAGAAAATAAGAAGAAAAGGCTAGAAATAAGCACTAAAACTAGGTTCATATCGATGTCCACAGTCACTAGGCAAGACTGTAAAAAATGTGATAGGATCATTACTACACAGTTCTGAGAAAAATTTAGCAGTAATAAGAAAGCTGGTATGTGATACACCTGAAGTCAAAAAAGATCTTTTCAAGGAGAAAAGTTATCAATAAAGACGGATTTCCCTGAATGAAACCACTCAACAAACAGTAATACAGTTTTATTGTCGTGATGATTTGAGTCACCAGGCTCCTGGCATCAAAGATGTTCAATAAAGGATCCTAAAACAGGTAAACGTTCTTCCTTCCAGAAGAGACATATGACAAAAACAGTCAAAGAAGCATTCAGCTTGTTTCAAATGGAGTTTCCAGAAATTAAAATAAAACGATTAAAGCTCAATGAACTTTGTTCAAAATTATGTTTTTTAAGTTCACAGAACCCTCACAATGTATGCATTTGCATCATTCTAATCTGTTTCATTAATGAATCCCTAAAAAACGGTTGCAACCTTTCCTCCAAGCAGTGGAGAATTACTAAGAACTGTTTGTTGTGATATTTTGAATGAAAACTGCATGACTGGTATGTGTGATTCGTGTATCTGTGATATTAATGTCTTGCTTCCTTCTGAATGTAATCTCTATTCAAACTTGGAAACAGTAGGGTGAATGTGACAATTGTCCAAAACTCTTGGAATTTGAAGGTTCACTAGAGGATGCCATTTATGAATTAAAAGTCCAATTGTTAAAATTCAAAGTTCATTCATGTGTGAGAAAGATGCAAGCTAAATCATTTCAAGAGTATAAAACAAATACTGATGAGGACCACATAACTATGCAAATCGACTTGGCTGAAAATTATGTTGCGACCTATCAGGACAAGATACAGAGAGCCCATTGGTCTCAGCACAAGTAAAATTATTTACACGCTGTACCTGGATTAAAAATGAGACTCGCTTTTTTTGTAATTGTAAGTGACAATGTGACACATGACAAATGTGTCTGTCTGGGTGTTCCTGAGGGAAATTATTTCCAGCACTTCAGAAAATTAACTGAGTTTTCAGATGGCTGCGCAGATCAATTTAAAAATAAATTCAAACTCACTAATCTGTGCTTAATGCATTCCAATGTTGGTGTGGAAAGAAACTGTTGGGTAAAATTAACAAAATAATAAAATGAGATAGCTCGTTTTTGCCAAAAGAAATTGGACTTTAATTTAAAAAAAAACAATTTAACCTTTTCAATTAAATCATAACCTTAAAAAAATTAAATGAAATTATGAAATAAACTTAACTTAATTCTGTACAAGGAATATCAGCTGAATCAACAAATCAATTATAATATTAAAAGATAAATACATAAATATACATTTTTCAAATAATTATTTTGAAAATCTTTTGCATTAAATACGAGTCTAAAAACAGTTTAAATAACTAAATGCATTATTATTCAAACTAAAAGATGGAATACAAAAGCAATAAATATTACTAGAACAAATCACAATATTAATTACACAGAAGTCCAAAATCATAACTTCACTTCAGGAGTTATTTTCTTTAGATTAATTTAAGAAAAGTAATATGAATTCAGTTCATGAATAAATAAGAATTAATCTCTGCGATTAACAAATTACATTAAATTAAATGATAGAGTTAATTACAATATAAACAAATTGTAATAAGTAATCATATAAATAGTTCATTAAGTAAGCAAGCTTTCTTGAAAATATTTAAGTTTCTTAGCCATTCTCATGTTAATGACTTCTTTTTTTCTAATTTGTAAAAATAATATAATACTTGAAAGAGCAAAACAATATTTAACACTGATTACAAATATTAACAACAGCAATAATCTAACACATTATAAATTATGTAGAATAGAAGAAGCTCAAATAACAAGTTTTAGTACTTAAATAAAACAAAGAAACAAAATTATAAATAATTATTGTCAAATGACTATAACTGTCTCATTAAAATTGTTATTTTCCAAATGAAATCAAGAGGTTCTGCAGTTACAAGAGTCAATGAAGTACAATAGAAAACATTCCTGGAAGTTGCTAAAATGTTATCAACCAACACATTCATGTTCAATAATGTTTGTGTCATACATATTCTTTTATAATCCTGAGGTACTATTTAATTACAAGTCAATTTTATAATAACAATAGTTGGCATTAATAGCACATAAAATATGTTATACATGAAAAATAATAACACAACCGTTATCTAAGCCACCTTTGTGACTACACTTGAATGAAGAAATGGTTTTATAAGCCAATCTTGAAATTCAAATTCCTAATGTATAATTAGTTGTGTATTTCACTAATTTTACTAAAAACATAACTGTTTAATATAATAAATGATGAATAATTTGAATTTGCCTTAATCACATATAAATATTTGTAAAAAATGAACTCGTGAAATTAAAGTACACATACATACATACATACAGACTATCCTTGGCGTAGTCTACAATGGCGTATCCAAAATAACAGAGGTAACATTTTGTTACTAGAAATTGAATAATACGGAGCATCTCAAAATTGTAATAACCAGCTTGGAGATTCTGCATCTATAAAATTGGCTGGTTTGTAGTTACTAAACCACTTTCAATACTAGAGGTTATCTACTGAATTTGAAAATTAACGTATCAAAGAAACAAGGCAAAGCGAACATAGAAATTTGTAAATTCACAAAACACTGACGAGTAGAAACAACAAGAAAATATGGCGACCGAGAATGCTGCACCGTTTATGAATGCACAAAGGCGACGAGAGTAATTAACACACTAAACGAGAGAAAAAGAGACGAGAGCGAAATCGCAGGCAATAACACATCATAAATGTCTGATCTATTCTGTGATAGAGAGAGAAGCAAAAGCTAATCGCAGGCTGGTCCTCCAGGCTGGAGGACCAGCCTGTGCATTCAAACATCGCAAAAGTCTGAACTGGAATGAACAAAAGGTGGCGTGGTGAGAAGTAGGGGAAGCAAACTAGGCAATGGATAGGAGTGTGTGTGTGTATGTGAAAGTGTTAGTATGAGAACGATTAGAGAAAAACATGTGAGAAAGAAATAGCAATAAATAATGCGTGATATGAATACACTGACACTAAAGATGACACAACAGTCAGTCAGACTGGCGCCACGAGTCAAAAACGAAAACAATAGACCAAAACAATCTATTCTATGACAACCCCTATGGAAGTGCACAATAGATTTACCAAGCCTGTAACAACTACAAGATCCAACCCTAACTTTGAATTTATTGGATTAAAAGCTACTTTACGCAATGGCGTAAACAAAGACAATGGATACTCTTTTCTACATCGCATGGACCATAATTTGGTGATAATGAAATGTAGACTGGGGTTTAAAAACCTGAAGAAAAGGTGTCAGATGAATCGTTGGAATTTAGAGAAGCTTGAGGAAGAGGAGGTAAAGAAGATTTTTGAGGAGGACATCGCAAGAGGTCTGAGTAAAAAAGATAAGGTAGAAAATGTAGAAGAAGAATGGGAGAATGTTAAAAAGGAAATTCTTAAATCAGCAGAAGCAAACTTAGGCGGAATAAAGAGAACTGGTAGAAAACCTTGGGTTTCAGACGATATATTGAAGCTGATGGATGAACGTAGAAAATATAAGAATGCTAGTGATGAAGAAAGTAAAAGGAACTATCGGCAATTAAGAAATGCTATAAACAGGAAGTGCAAACTAGCGAAAGAAGAGTGAATTAAAGAAAAGTGTTCAGAAGTGGAAAGAGAAATGAACATTGGTAAAATAGACGGAGCATACAGGAAAGTTAAGGAAAATTTTGGGGTACATAAATTAAAATCTATTAATGTGTTAAACAAAGATGGTACACCAATATATAATACGAAAGGTAAAGTCGATAGATGGGTGGAATATATTGAAGAGTTATACGGAGGAAATGAATTAGAAAATGGTGTTATAGAGGAAGAAGAGGAAGTTGAGGAGGATGAAATGGGAGAAACAATACTGAGATCTGAATTTAAGAGAGCATTAAAAGATTTAAATGGCAGAAAGGCTCCTGGAATAGATGGAATACCTGTAGAATTACTGTGCAGTGCAGGTGAGGAAGCGATTGATAGATTATACAAACTGGTGTATAATATTTATGAAAAAGGAGAATTTCCGTCAGACTTCAAAAAAAGTGTTATAGTAATGATACCAAAGAAAGCAGGGGCAGATAAATGTGAGATATACAGAACAATTAGTTTAACTAGTCATGCATCAAAAATCTTAACTAGAATTCTATACAGAAGAATTTAGAGGAGAGTGGAGGAAGTGTTAGGAGAAGACCAATTTTGGTTTCAAGAAAAGTATAGGGACAAGGGAAGCAATTTTAGGCCTCAGATTAATAGTAGAAGGAAGATTAAAGAAAAACAAACCAACATACTTGGCGTTTATAGACCTAAAAAAGGCATTCGATAACGTAGACTGGAATAAAATGTTCAGCATTTTAAAAAAATTAGGGTTCAAATACGGAGATAGAAGAACAGTTGCTAACATGTACAGGAACCAAACAGCAACAGTAATAATTGAAGAACATAAGAAAGAAGCCGTTATAAGAAAGGGAGTCTGACAAGGATGTTCCCTATCTCCGTTACTTTTTAATCTTTACATGGAACTTGCAGTTAATGATGTTAAAGAACAATTTAGATTCGGAGTAACAGTAAAAGGTGAAAAGATAAAGATGCTACGATTTGCTGATGATATAGTAATTCTAGCCGAGAGTAAAAAGGATTTAGAAGAAACAATGAACGGCATAGATGAAGTCCTACGCAAGAACTATCGCATGAAAATAAACAAGAACAAAACAAAAGTAATGAAATGTAGTAGAAATAACAAAGATGGACCACTGAATGTGAAAATAGGAGGAGAAAAGATTATGGAGGTAGAAGAATTTTGTTATTTGGGAAGTAAAATTACTAAAGATGGACGAAGCAGGAGCGATATAAAATGCTGAATTGCACAAGCAAAACGAGCCTTCAGTAAGAAATATAATTTGTTTACATCAAAAATGAATTTAAATGTCAGGAAAAGATTTTTGAAAGTATATGTTTGGAATGTTGCTTTATATAGAAGTGAAACTTGGACAATCGGAGTATCTGAGAAGAAAAGATTAGAAGCTTTTGAAATGTGGTGCTATAGGAGAATGTTAAAAATCAGATGGGTGGATAAAGTGACAAATGAAGAGGTATTGCGACAAATAGATGAAGAAAGAAGCATATGGTAAAATATAGTTAAAAGAAGAGACAGACTTATAGGCCACATACTAAGGCATCCCGGAATAGTTGCTTTAATATTGGAAGGACAGGTAGAAGGGAAAAATTGTGTAGGCAGGCCACGTTTGGAATATGTAAAACAAATTGTTAGGGATGTAGAATGTAGAGGGTATACTGAAATGAAACGACTAGCACTAGACAGGGAATCTTGGAGAGCTGCATCAAACCAGTCAAATGACTGAAGACAAAAAAAAAAAAACATCGCATGGAAAGAGGGCAGTAGATGGAATTGGCGGGTGCATAGATTGGTGTGGAATGACATAAGGACAAGGGAATTTACTGTGAATTCTGCTGAAGATTTCTTTGAACGTGCTAAATTTGTTGAAAGAGTTCAAGTTGTTTTTGTATTATCATAAAAAATAACCAAAAGTAGGGAAATGCTGGAAAAGAGGTGGGAAAATGTAAGGCCAATCCCAACTCTGCAGTAAAAGCATGTTTAAAGCATATGTTTAAAGACTCTGACAGTTTAGTTGCTCGGCAAAATAGTAGCTGAAATTTGAAAGACGCCAAATTTTCAACAGCAAGATGGACATCTACACAGATTCAAATACTGAATCTAGAACAAAACTGAATTCTAATAATTCAGATCAAGGAGAATCTAATACATTTTACACATGCAAATTAGAAATCAATGACTTTGTTCTGCTTAAATTTGCAGGTATGAGATCAAAGAAATACTTTGTTGGCCAAATTGTGGGAAAAGAAACTATGATTATCAAATAGATTTCTTACGGAAGAAAAGAGATTCTTGGATTTTCTTCTTTCCACAACAAAAGGACAACAGTCTTGTGTCTGCAAGTGATATTGTTATGAAGCTACCTGAACCATCATTCAGGGCTTCAGGGGAGGTACATTAAGGGCTGCTTCCACCATAACAGTCTGTATGGATCTGTCACAGTATAATGTAGATTGATGTTTCTGTAGTTTTTAAACTAGATCTATGTTATATTTCACAAAATTAAATATAACTACACCTATTTAGCAGTTTTTATTCATTTAATCAAACATATTAATAAATAACTCTCAGCAACTCCTGAAAATAACAAACATTGTTGTTAAAATCGAACAGTGTCACACCCGTGACAAAAATATGTCATACCCATGACAGAAAAGAACCTCTTTTATTTAAAAACCTCTCGTATTTATTTTGGACAGTTAGTTAGTATTCTTTCCATGGAACATGATCACTGTAGAATGATTTTTCACATTATTACTAGTTAACAGATTAAAATCCATTAAATTCACAGATTTTTACAACAGTAAAAATGCAAATGGAGTGAGCTGTCCAGTTTTTGTCACACCCATGACAAAACAGTGTACTTAGGATATCAGGACAATTTAAAAGGAATAACTTTAAAAAAATTAAGTGAATATATTTATACTATTGACTTCTCATGTTCTTCAAATTTCTGAAAGTTGTTAATTATTGTTATTTAATTCTAGAAAGAGCAAATCCTTGTGAAAATATCACACCCATGACAATGGATTCACCCTAAAGTGCTCCTGTGGCCAGGTAACTCCCTAGACTTAAACTAAATGGAAAATCTTTGGGCAAGTCAAAAATCAATTCTCAAAAATGAATTATACAACAAAAATTGACCTCATTAAAGCAATATCAGTATAGTTTCATGATGAAAAGATTGAAAAGAAAAAGTGTACTACACTTGTTGAATCAATGCCATATCGTGAATGTGAAGTCTCGAACAAATATATTCATAAAATTAATAGAAAAAACTAATAAATGAATTTAACTCAATAACTCACCAAAAGAAATCATTACAAATAAAGGAGATATTAAAAACTAGATATTCACAAATTGTACAGTTATGATCTTTTTTCTAAATAAAATTACTTTTTATTAAATAACATTCTGTTCAAACAATTTACACACTACTGTACCTGGTTTCAACTGTGAATAAGTATAAAGAATCACTGACCTATCTTGCTGCAAAGACTATACCTTAATTAACTCAAATAAAACTATGAACAATAAAGGATACAGATCCTGTTAATGGTACCATAACATCAGATCCTTTTGATTCTGGAGTGACTTTTTCCAAAACTTCTTTAGTCCTGAAGTTTATTTTGGGCCATTTTTAAAGATTGAAGTGAATCTTGAAAGAAATAAGCTCCTAAAAAAAAAAAAAAAATTATTATAACATAAGTTCCAGTAAAGATCATCAAACAAGATAAAATTAAATTTACCACAATTAATCTTCTATAGATTAACAAACAGGTTGGTATTCACTATTTAGTCTCCTAAATAAGTAAATAAGTAGTTTTATGAAACAAAGACTATTTTTATATAACAATTACAAAACAAGCTGTTAGTCAGGAATTATTGAAACCAAAGCCCATGGAATATATTCAAATAGAAAAATACAGAATTACAAAAATAGGCAATATCTTAGGAACAAATATATTTAAAATAAGAAGTCGAACTAAATTTGGTTATATTTTTGTTTTTAATATTGGTATATCATCATACAATTTAGTCTACATCATCTAAACTAAAACTTTTTTATGATCAATCAAAACATTCTTCTAATATTTAAAAAAATAAGTATTTAACATAACTTCTAGGCTGAATAAACTACTTCATCTTAAAAACACATTTAGTAAAAAAAAAAGCCTAGAAGTTATGTTAAAACTTCTAGGCTTAGAAGTTTTAACATAATTCAGATACAATATTCCCAATTTATATTTAAAAATACCAAATTGACTAAAAGGGTTGCCAAAAATACAATACTTACAATGCTTGTTGAACATTTGAGGGAATTATTTAATATTTGGTTTCTTATTTGCAACAGCAGGTGTATAAGGATGTGAGGTGATAACTAACATGATCTATAATCTAATCAGTAAAGTTAATGTAATATATTGAATTTGTATTTTGCACCAAAATGCCACACCTGCTAGATACCAATAAGTATGTGCATATGTATAGCATTTATTATTATGATTGTCAATTGGATTATGTCAATGTTTTGATATATACACACATACTTAAGCACTTTGTACAACATATTATTATTAAAAGCAATTATTTAAGATATTAACACATATCACACACATATTAAATTAGTATTTATTGAATTCTACAGTCAATAAATTACATATTGAGGATGAGGCAGCAAAATTGATATTTTCGAAGTACATTGCAGTTGAAACTACTGTGTAGTAAACAGTGTTCGTGAGGTTAGTTTTTCAAAGGAAATAAGCAAGTTTATCCAAGAAAGGTAAGAAATTTTTTGTTAAAGATTATAAAAATATAATGAAACCTAAATGGCAAGCAGCTAAAATTGTTTTGATGAGAGAACTTTCTTGTGCAAACCAGACTTTGAATGTTTTATGTAAATGTCACATGGATAAAATCTGAAAATCTGATTCTAAATTTGAAGTTTCATCTTTGGAAAATATCTCTAAAAATGATGTGCCAACTTCACTGCTAATTCATACTGTTATTGAAAACACACTAAACTAAAAAAAATCATTCTGAAATCTACGTCATATTCTATTTCAGAGGTGAACAATTCAAAAATTGAATTATCACAAATGTCAGCTCCAAATGTTTCTACTACAGAACAACAATCAGAAATGAAGAAATCTTGTGTTGAAAATGAAATATTTTAAACATTTACTTTACTCTTTTCAAAAAGCCCTTTTTGATGTGAACTAAGAATGCTACAGTTCATGGAAAACGTGATGAAAATGGCTGTTTTTACTTGTTGGCAAGTTAGAAAATAGTCTATTACTCAAGAAAAATTTTTTTAAATATAAAGAAATATTATTTTGCCACTGCAAGATGGGTAGTTATCATACACCAAACATCATCAAAATTAAAAATAGGGATGCAATAAAACTTTTGAAAATCCTTTTCCTGTTTAGCCTCTGGTAATTAACATTCAGATAATACTTCAGAGAATGAATGAGGATGATATGTATGACTGTAAAAGAAGTGTAGTCTTGTACAGTCTCAGTTCAACCATTCCTGAGATGTGTGGTTAATTGAAACCCAGTCACCAAAGAACACCGGTATCCATGATCTAGTATTCAAATCCGTGAAAAAATAACTGACTTTATTAGGACTTGAACACTGGAACTCTCAACTTTCAAATCAGCTGATTTGGGAAGACACGTTCACCACTAGACCAACCCAGATGGCATCATTTATCACTTCACACCCTATGCCATCACAGGTATTTCTCTCATGATACAATGCAAAAATTGCCATTCTACATCAAGTCCAAAATCTGTTTTGTGATAGCTGACATTTAAAAAATTCTTTTTATATATTAGCCCGATCAGAGAAATAGATTGTTTTATAGCAGGATGGTGTTCTTTAATGTAATTTGTTAACTGAAGTTGAAGTGCACGGGCTCATGTGGTATTATGTTCTAGATCAGAGGTTGGCAATCATTTGGTCAGTAAGGGCACAAAATAAATTCAAAAGTTATTGGGGGCCCCACACTATTATTACACAAAATTCAGATACATTTGGGTTTAAAATCAATAAAACAAAATTGTTTTTCACAGTCAACATTAAAACAATAAATTCTCTTTCTTTTTACAATTATTCATGATGGGTTATTTATAATTCCGTTTAATCAGTATATGTATTTGATAGTGAAAAACGCGATTATCTTGGGTGATATGGTTACTAATACAACATAAATAATACAATATAATCAAGAACAATAACCCTCAAAATACATAGCACTCTGAATATGGTAAAAAACTACCAAATTTATCAGAAACCAGAAGAGTTAGGCTCTTTTGCATTCAACAACTGACAAGACTTCTTTTTAATTTTGTTTTTAAATTTTTAAATTTTCCTTGTGATTTTGCAATTAAATGATGAATATTTAGAATTTCAAGTTACAATTCCTTAACCCTACTTATCCCAGACGTCGAAATCAAGTATTTTTTGCTTGAATTCACAATTTTTTAAAACTAGAAATACCACATAGAGTGGAATACACCAAAATAAAATCTAAAAAAGCAAAAAACATATTAAAGGAATAGAACAAATAGCGTATGGCCGGCCTATTCTTCAATTGCACAATAAGTTTTTTGTAACCAACTTAACTAATACAAACTACTACTGTCCTACCTAAAAAGAGCTACTGTAGGAACGAAACAAGACCCCCAAAAAAAGTAATTTGGGCAACCTATAGCACCAAGTGCAAACTGTATATAGTTTTTCTAACTGTTTTTTTTTTTTTTCAGAATAATTAGCTCACAGTTAACAGAAAATCATAACATCAAACCAATAATCAAATATCACAACTTCTATTCCTTTAATAAGAATAATCAAATGTGTTCAAGTTGGCTATTTTCTGGTTAATATTTATTACATGTCAGTTGCTAACACAGTTCTGACTAAAGAAACTGTTCTTTTAATTTTGATTTTTTTTTTTTGCCTATAAAGTGAAAGAGAAAAATAGCTCTCGCAAAGTAGGAGGGAGGGAAAATCAATAATAAACCGTTTAGTTTTACGAAAACACGAACAAAACACACAATTTAGAAAACTGAGGATAGAAGATTTAAAGATATGTCAAAAAATGAATAATTATTCATCTTGTAATAAAATATTTATAACACAAATAAATAATAAAACTTTTTATCATATATTATCTACCTGATCAAGCTGTTGTTTCAATTGATTTAACTGCTGAATATTTAATTTTGATAAGTCTATTTGTTGCATTTCTGGTTTCCCCTCGCTGGAAGCCATTCTCGTAGTAACAAAACTAAATAAATCGAACAGCAGGCGGCTGGTTGATACAGCTACATAAAGTAAGGTTAGAAAAACTAGATCACAGAAAAAACATGAGTCTTCGCCAAAGAGATGTTTTTTATCTAACACTTTTTTTTTGACGTGATGAAAAATATTGGGGAACAAAGCCAGAGAAAAGTAATTTTATCATTACATTAATTCGATTTTCCCCTTGAAATGATGACACTTTGATTTTGGAAACTAATTAAGCCCTTTATATTAAAAATACAACATATATAGAGATTCACAATTAAGTTAAATCATTGATTGTCATAATTATTTTAGTTATACTTACCAATTGGATTATAAAATAAAAATGTGCATAAGAACAAAATGAATTCTGTGTCATTTTGTAAGTAGACTATAGCAGCTCTCTTCTCAGTTGTTTTACTTGCCAGTTATTTTATTGTCTGAATGGAAATATAACACTGGCAGTTTATTAAAATGCCTACAAGATTAATTTAAAAGTAAACATACTAGAACTTAATATGAGGAAGCTGACTTTTTTGTTCTTAAGAATCTTCAAAAAAATTTAATTTAGAATACTGTATTTATTTTTTAAAACTTCATATCAATACTAAATTTTAAAACATTTAACAACTTAAGATAAATATCCTTAAACATAAATATCCTGTAAACACTTTACCTTGGTAGGTTCGGATCCACAGCATTATCACTTTGGATCTTCATATAGTCTGGTGATTACATTTAATACTAGTGCAATAATATCTTCTGTTCATTACTTATTTATGAATGTAGTGGTTTTGTATCAAGAAGAGAACTTTCATGAAACTAATATCCATATGAATATTTTATAAGAAAGCTTCACATTCATCAGTTTCCCATGATTTTTTCTTTGTCATTTCAGAGAAATGATGGTAAGTTGTTTAGTTATTTATGGAGGCTATTTATCCATTATGTTATATTATATGCAATGTAAATATAAGATTAAGTATTGATTTGTATAAAATATTTATTGTTTCTCACTGATGTAACTTTACAATGTAATATATTAGTGATTACTTTTGTTTTGCAGATATTAATTTTTTTTACATTCTTGGTACTATAAGTGATTTATAAGTAGAAAAATGGGAGATAAACCTTCATCTGGTGTGAAAACGGACTGTGAAAGGTTGTTGAAACACTTTGCAAGTACTGGTAGTTTGTTATATAAAGATTTTGTTAAAGAATGGCAAAATATTTTAGTTAATTTGATGATGGTGAGAAGTGTATAAAGTAAAAACTGCAGATGAAGGTAAATAATTATATAAAACAGAAATCTGAGGATGTAGGATATAGTAAATAAATCAAGATTAAAAGATTCGTACAGAACGGAAAGGAATTGAGAATTGCAGTAAACCAAGAAATGGGCAAATACTTATACTTACATCATACTGCAATAATACTTTACGTAAGTGTAGATATTCAAACAGAATTATAAGTATTTATTCTTAAAATAACGAAATAGATTTAACTTGTAAGAGTATGTATTTCAGGGCAATGATTAACTATGTTTCCATGAAAAAGGTTATTAGATTGATATCTTGTTGAAATAATTGCGTTTCAATATTGTTCATTCTCATTCGTGTCTCTTAATTATTATTTGATGTAGATTTCTATACCTGCATGATAAATCGAGGTAATCACAGCTAATATGGACTTCCTTCACTCAGGTGTGAGAGAATGAATTATTGTCATTGCCTCAAAAATTTGCTACATCTATTTACTTTGCTAATCATCTTTTTTTTTACCTACTGTGATATTTTTGTCAGTTGTTTATATTTCCTTGTGAAAGTGTTTACTGAATATCAAGGTAAAGTCATGTTTTACATAATTTCAGCAAAATCTTGTCTAAGTTTGTTCCAAGACATTCCATTTTTCATCCTATAGATTAAAAAAGACATTCCATTTTTCATCCTATAGATTAAAATTTTCCAATCTCTTTTTCATATCAAAAACATCCTCTGGATAGATGGCATCTCAAGTAATAAGCCTGTTACAACATAAATTGATTTGCTATTTTTCTTATCTTAACTGAATATTGTTTACCTTAAAAGCCATCCATCTATGTTTTATTCTAATTTGCAGACAAGTTCAGACTGAAAACATAATTTTTTTTTTTTAGAATGAAAACAATTCATAAAATATTTTCATTCTTCTGAAATGTAACATAGATGATTTCATCAAAATTCTTATCACTCAAGCTAGTAGTTAAACCTTAATATTCTTTTGACCTTCAGAAAATGTCATTTGATGGCTAGCAGACATGAAAGTTTTTAAAGCTTAATGAAAAAAAAATTTCATAAAGATGTAAAACTAAAAATAAAAATAATTAAGACAAAAATTAAAAGTTGTTGCATATTTATGCATTGTTTTGTCAGTTTACAACTAAATAATTTTGTAAAAATAACTATGAAAATTATTATAGCAGGATTTTATTTGTTTTTATGGCTTTACTCCATGAAAAATGACCCAGCTAAATGCCAAAAAGTACAGTTGAAATAGAATCAGTAGATTCAGTCATTCTTATACCTTGAGAATTGAAATTTATATATTAGATTTATCCACTGTTATTGTTTGTATTTGTGATAAGGTGTTCCTTTTATCTCATCTGTCAGGTTTATAGACTTCAGTCTAACACATTAATAAGAGTAAACATTGTTTCTCAATTTTTAGTCATGAATAAGATGGAAAACCACTGAATATAACCTGATGGTCAAACGACATTTAAAATGTCTCGAAGAATACCATCCTGGAAAATGAAGGGTTTGAAGTAAGGCCAAATTTAAATAGCATTAGCCGTATAAAATAAACTGGTTCCTATAGATCATCAGAGTTAACAAAATTTTTGAACTGTTGAGATTTATCGGTGGATAATGATACAATAATATAAAATGTTGCTTTACATTTAAATGTTTAAGTAGTATGAAACTATATCATAGTCATTCATTTGAATTGTACAAAAACATGTGTAAAATCTACTTCTGTAATGCAACACAGTAATGATTTTCATAACATTTCATTCTGATGTGAGAAACCAATAAGTTTTTTTTTGGTTGGGTAAAGGAGAACAACTATTTGAATCATTAAAAGCAATTTTCTTCTGACATTTTTGGGCTAGAATGTCCAATATGGGCTTATTTTAAGGCTGATGAAATACTTTCCATACGACATGCATTTTCCTTTTTTTTCAATATTTACCATAATAATTTCCAATGATTGGTTTTCACATTATCCACAGCTTCAATTGGTATTAAATTCTATATCTATTACATTAAAACATGTATTTTAATAATTTGTCATTTTTATTTGAAGTTATGTTTTCTATTCTGAATGATATTATGAGTGTGTGTAAGTTTTCCTGTTCAGTACTGGAATTATATACATATATATATTTAAATTACATATATACATATATATATATATATATATATATATATATATATATATATTTATTGTATAATTTTTTTATTTTTCATAATGTTGGCTGGCAGTCAAAACCTGCTAAATTGTTTCACTAGGAAGCTAAAAGTTATCCTCATTATTAATTCATAATTTTTCAAATATTATTAAGTTGTAGTGGTCTCAAATATTATAAAACCATGATAGTAGCCATATTTTCTTTGTAAATAAAACTTAGCAGATTTTGCAATGGCACCTAAAGCAGACATAACAGTTTTTTCAAATGCTGAAGGAAATTTAGCCAATAAAAGATCATAATAACAGTAAAATTTTTTATTGTTAAAAATTACAAGTTTTATAAAGAAGAAAATTGCATACTCGTATAATAACTTTTTAAACATTTCTTCTTAACTTCACTGTTCGTACCAAAGTTAATATACCAAACGCACATCAAAAACTTTGATTAAACAAAATAAAAAAAATTATAAAAATTAAAGAAAAGAATAATAGAAAAAATACTAAAAACAGAGGTAGCAGAACTTGCAAAAATATGAGAATTTGAACTCCTTGAATATAATTATTACTCATGATTTAAGCTGTCATAAAATGAATTGTAATCGGTTGGAATGAACAATTTAAACTGTTGAAAGATGGTTGTACTTTTGTTCATAATTTTTCTAGTCTTGTGAGTATAATGCTTTCAGAAACTTTGTATTTTCTTCTCCAAATTTGCTGAAATGCCTAGGAAGAGGTTTCCACTCACATATTTTAATTTATAATAAATTCCATCAGAACTGTATCTCATAGATCTGATATCAGTTATGTTTGGATCTCCTGCACTACATCCTGGCCAAATAGACAATACATAATTTAATCCTGACCTTTCCCACAAAATTTTTGAATAATTACAATATTCAGCTTTTGACTCTGATGAATAAAAAAACATTAGATAATGTCAAATTCCTATACTGATAGGGGCAACCATCAGTAAATAAGATGACGGTTTCACCTGATTTTACACAAGTCTTTTAAAAAATAAAATTGCAAACAACAAAAGAAAATTCTTGGGAGATGATACCACCTTCTGATTCATGTCATAAGTAGCAGTCCTTTTTTTGTAACTATAAAATGTAAAATTATCCACACAGAGTTTGTTTGTAATAAATAGCTGAAATTTTAAGGTTTGGTTCCATAAGCACTTTTCCTAAATCCATTGTGAACACATTAACCCCTTCATTACTCAATTATCTTGTTCCTTCTCTTTCCTAGCATCCCTTTTATTTTTTATGTAATTATTATAATCCTCTTTAGTTGTATTTATAACTGGTGTACAGATGACACTGGTCTTTTTTCACAGATACATGACAAATCTAAACTTTTTCAACATTTGTCCAACCGTCTTGAATCTAAAAGTTGTTCTTTCTTGTGAATACATTTCTTTATATTTGAACAATTCCACTTTTGAGTTTCAAACTGTTTCAAAGTATATTTTCTCAGTATCATGACAGCGATTAGATTTTAATTTATGTACCCCAAAAGTTTCCTTAACTTTCCTGTATGCTCCATCTATTTTACCAATGTTCATTTCTCTTTCTACTTCTGAACACTTTTCTTTAATCCACTCTTCTTTCGCCAGTTTGCACTTCCTGTTTATAGCATTTCTTAATTGCCGATAGTTCCTTTTACTTTCTTCATCACTAGCATTCTTATATTTCCTACGTTCATCCATCAGCTGCAATATATCGTCTGAAACCCAAGGTTTTCTACCAGTTCTCTTTATTCCGCCTAAGTTTGCTTCTGCTGATTTAAGAATTTCCTTTTCAACATTCTCCCATTCTTCTTCTACATTTTCTACCTTATCTTTTTTACTCAGACCTCTTGCGATGTCCTCCTCAAAAATCTTCTTTACCTCCTCTTCCTCAAGCTTCTCTAAATTCCACCGATTCATCTGACACCTTTTCTTCAGGTTTTTAAACCCCAATCTACATTTCATTAACACCATACTATGGTCGCTATCATTGTCTGCTCCTGGGTAAGTTTTGCAGTCAACGAGTTGATTTCTAAATCTTTGCTTAACCATGATATAATCTATCTGATACCTTGCAGTATCGCCTGGCTTTTTCCAAGGGTATATTCTTCTATTATGATTTTTAAATTGGGTGTTGGCAATTACTAAATTATACTTCGTGCAAAACTCTATAAGTCGGTCCCCTCTTTCATTCCTTTTGCCCAGCCCGTATTCAGCCACTATATTTCCTTCCTTGCCTTTTCCAATGCTTGCATTCCAATCTCCAACTATTATTAAATTTTCATCTCCTTTTATGTGTTTTAATTGCTTCATCAATCTCTTCGTATACATACTCTACCTCATCATCATCATGGGTGCTTGTAGGCATATAGACGTTAACAATCGTTGTCGGTTTAGGTTTTGATTTTATCCTTATTACAATGAGTCTATCGCTATGCGTTTTGAAATACTCTACTCTCTTCCCTATCTTCTTGTTCATTATGAATCCTACTCCTGCCTGCCCATTATTTGAAGCCGAGTTAATTATTCTATAATCATCTGACCAAAAGTCGCCTTCCTCTTCCCACCGAACCTCACTAATTCCTACTACATCCACATTTATCCTATCCATTTCCCTTTTTAAATTTTCTAGCCTACCAACCTTTTTTAAACTTCTAACATTCCATGCTCCGACTCGTAGAATGCTATTTTTTAATTTTCTGATGACCCTCTTCCTTAGTAGTCCCCACCCGGAGATCCGAACGGGGAACTAGTTTACCTACGGAATATTTTACCAAGGAAGGCGCCTCCATCATTACTATTTGAAAATGCAGAGAGCTACATTTTCGTGGAAAAAAAAGCAGCTGTAGTTTTCCATTGCTTTCAGCTGCGCAGTACTCAGAGGACTGAGTGATGTTGATATGGCCGTTTAAGTCATTCTGACTCACGCCCCTAACAACTACTGAAAGAACTGCTGCCCTCTTTCAGGAATCATTCCTTAGTCTGGCTCTCAACAGATACCTCTCCGATATGGTTGCACCTTCGGTCCAGCTACTCTGTATCCCTGAGCACTCAAGCCCCCTCACCAACAGCAAGGTCTCATGATTCATAGAGGAGGCTAGCTCAACTATGTTACAATTTTATAGTCAGGTTTATATTTTAGAAGTAAGTTATATAAGAGTTTGTGATGAACATGATTAAAGTAAAGAAAGAACGTATTAATTTAAAGAAGTATTTTTATTAAAAAAAATTGTACAATTTACAAATTAGGAAGAAATTTTCAAAAAATTTTTATACTACAGATTACACTTTACAATGAATAAAGTGTAAGTTAAGCTCATCGAGCTGGTGTAATGGTTAACTCGTCATTGCAAATCAGCTGATTTCTAAGTCAAGAGTTCTACGGTTCTTGGATACTGGTGTTCTTTGGTGGTTGGGTTTCAATTAAGCACACATCTCAGGAACTGTTGACCTGAGACTGTAGAAAACTACACTTCAGAGATATACTTGTAATATAATGGTTTAAGGATTGTGATGGTGTTTGATAAATTCAACAAAGAATTTCTATCATCATAGTATGGGCTACTATATTATCGTGTAAGGAAAACAGGTGCTGAAATTTTTGGTGATTGATATGATAGTGCCCCTTTTGAAGAAGTTCCAGGTCAGTAAATTACTTTTTTGTGTAAGTTTGTGAGATTTAGTGCTCTTACAACTAATATAGAGTATAATATCACTGTATTATCGCTTTTTAAGAGTCAAGGTTAAAGTATGGGTTGGAGTTTACTACAGTGTTTTAAGATCTGTTTATATTGCTCAGAAGCAAGCAGTACGTATAATATTGGGGTAAAAGTAGATGCATGAATCCTTCCCATTATTCAGAAACTTAAGATCTTGCCACTGCATCATATGTATTTCTATAGAATACCAATGACGTATTATGAAGGTTGTAAACAGGATAGGATCCTTGGTACTTTGGTTAGAAGACTTCACGGCAAGCGGATAGTGAAGTTGCTCCTAGGACAAGGATTGAGTTATTTAAATGTTATTCTTTTTTTAAGTCCAAAAATATTTAATCACTTACCAAAGGAATTTAAATCCATAGAAGTGAAAACCTTTTGACTGTTGTCGATTGAAGATTTAGAGCTTTATTGATTTTCAATTTGTTAATTATATTATATAAATATTTTATTATACTAATATGTATAATATATGAAATCTATACATACACATTGAAGGTGTATTTGATTGTATATTTTTCAAATTATTTGATTTATTATACAATAAATCTTTTTTTGTCAGTTAATATAGCTTCATACTAATTTTAATTGCTACGGTTAAAGTTCCAGGCCGGGATCTTTCTGTTTTTTTACCTACAATTGAACCAAGTCATTATTCAATTCTGTGTTTATATAATTTTATTATATATTAAAACTAATGTAATTAATTTACAAAAGGTTAATCAATGCCCACATCCCACCGCTGGCAATGGTAGATGGTGTGCTCAACGATATCCTCAAGATCGCAGTACCTGCATAGAGGAGACGCTCTCCTGCCAAATCGATGCAGGTAGGCTTCAAATTCGCCATGTCCAGAAAGGAGCTACCTCACCCAGTCCTCTCTGCATCAATTCTCGGAATTAATTTACTAGTCCATACACCAGTAGGTGAGATGTTCCAGGCCTCCTGCCACTCGGCTAGAAGTAAGTCCGATAAAGCTTATCCAGATAAAGCTTATCTTGTGCATTCTACTAATACGTGCATTCCCGAGTATACTTATACTATAAGTGCAACACAAGTAAATGTAATGAACATTATGAGATGGACGTAGGTACCTGTTGAACGTAAGTGAATAATATACACTGTATCTTGGCATACAGATTATAATTCTCTACCTTGAACAGAACTGTTATTAATTAATAGAATGATTCGTAGCGAATAAAAGGAGTTAATTCTACGTTAACCGAACCTTTTAACTTTAACCTTTTAAGTAAAAAATATATGATAATATTAAATTGATCAATCAGTTAAATGATCAATTATTATGCTAGAACACTTACTAAAACCTAACATGGCTTATTATTATTATTATTATTATTATTATTATTATTATTATTATTATTATTATTATTATTATTATTATTATTATTATTATTATTATTATTATTATTATTATTATTATTATTATTATTATTATTATTATTATTATTATTATTATTATTATTATTATTATTATTATTATTATTATTATTATTATTATTATTATTATTATTATTATTATTATTATTATTATTATTATTATTATTATTATTATTATTATTATTATTATTATTATTATTATTATTATTATTATTATTATTATTATTATTATTATTATTATTATTATTATTATTATTATTATTATTATTATTATTATTATTATTATTATTATTATTATTATTATTATTATTATTATTATTATTATTATTATTATTATTATTATTATTATTATTATTATTATTATTATTATTATTATTATTATTATTATTATTATTATTATTATTATTATTATTATTATTATTATTATTATTATTATTATTATTATTATTATTATTATTATTATTATTATTATTATTATTATTATTATTATTATTATTATTATTATTATTATTATTATTATTATTATTATTATTATTATTATTATTATTATTATTATTATTATTATTATTATTATTATTATTATTATTATTATTATTATTATTATTATTATTATTATTATTATTATTATTATTATTATTATTATTATTATTATTATTATTATTATTATTATTATTATTATTATTATTATTATTATTATTATTATTATTATTATTATTATTATTATTATTATTATTATTATTATTATTATTATTATTATTATTATTATTATTATTATTATTATTATTATTATTATTATTATTATTATTATTATTATTATTATTATTATTATTATTATTATTATTATTATTATTATTATTATTATTATTATTATTATTATTATTATTATTAAATATGTATATATATATAAAAAATATTATAACTATATAATATTATAACTAAATATTTTACAAAAAAGAAAAAATCTACAACTGAAGATGCAGGTTGCCGTGAAAGTGCTTTTGTAGAGATTATATGAAAAAATAAGGTGTCATTTTATTTTATTCAATTATGTATTTGGGTGGATCAAGTTGAATTTATTTTATACTATATTGAAATTATATTGATATTATAAAGTTGAAAAGATCAACTTTAGAAATATATATTTTGTAATTGAATGATCTTGAGGGAAAAACTGTTGTTTAAAAGTTTTCAACCGATCATAATAATTGTGTTGTAAATTATTCCATATGAACTGGAAAATTTCATGCAGGTTTTTATTTCCTCATTTATAATTTAAACCATTTTATGATTTTTTTTAACAAATTAATACACTGAAAAGTTGTATAACCTATAATAAAAATTATCAAATTGCACTCTAAAAAGATTAAAACATTCACCCATATTTTATAGAACTTTCAAAATTTTACTTCATATTTAATATTAAATATTAAATAATTGAAAAATATATGTTGCTAAAAACATAATACCACTAGAAGCAATACCCTCTGAAAAAAAAGAAAATATGAAAATACATTTAGGCAGCCTTCTATTTTTAAAAACTTCTAAATATGTGCTTTTCATTCAATTTTAACTGAACATATTAATAATTATTGATAAGTTGCAGGATGCATGATAACATTTATTTATCAATAACCTTGAGCATGAAGCAGAAGTAACTTTTCTTACATGATGTAGGAATGACATCATGTTTTATTTAAATTAATATTATTTATAATAGTTCTATCTACCTACAATGTTTTGTTTGACATTTTAGGGGATATTCTCTGGTTGTCTGACTAAACACAAAAAAAGATCAGTGCATTGTAATCAAATTTAATTTTTAAGTTATTTATTATTATTCATAATGAATAATTTAAGAGAAAGTTGTAAAAAGTTTACCTCAGTTTTAGGTAGTTTTTGATCAAATCAGTCTTTTTTAGAACTTTACGTAGTTTTACAACTTTCACCATAAATTAAGGTATACCAAATTCAATTTAGAAAACACATACATTTTTAAATTTTAACATTTAAGCAGACTGAATTTTAGAAACTGTTATTTGATTAATTACATGTTATTTATTTATCATATAAGTCAGTAGAACTATTGTAATTTATTATTTATCTAATCGATGTTTTCCATTTTATTTCAACCACCACATTTCATTTTATTCCAACCACTGTCAATTTGTTTTTTAATTATTGATAAAGTTGCATATATTATGTTACTGTTAGTTTCTTACTGCATGAAGTTTTTAATAACTTAAAACTTAAGATAAATTGATTCATGGAAAGTGTTGAACCATAAAAGTAGAAATTACTGGATACCTAAAAAAACTCTTCTGCCTTTTCTTTTAAATCAATATTACTTTTGATGAAGTTAATAAATTTCTGTATTTTATTAAATAGGCAGCAAGTAAAATAAAAATGTTTTGTCACTGTTTCTAACAGTAATGGTATAATATATTAATAGTTATTTATTTACACATTTTGTAGCAATATGCAGTTTTTTAATGAATGAACTGTTTTGTCATGTTAATATTTGAAATCTGTACTTGTAATTTATTAATAATGTTAACTAACTACCAAAACACAATATATTTTGTTAAAGTTGCAAGTCATCAAATGCAGTAGATTTTTTATGAGGAAGTTGATAGATATACTTATAACACTATAAAATTATTCTTAAAAGTTAAAAAATGCAAGAATCTATTATTTATAATTGACGTATACTGTGCCACACCTCTAGTATAGCACCATATTTTGACAAAAATATCTGTCAAATGTAATAATTTATAAATAACTGAAACTTTCAGTAGTAACATTAAACTGGAATAGTTGGTTAATGTTCACGAACAAATACAAAAATTGAGAATTAATTGCAAAGTAGACTTTTAAAATAGAATTTCAGTTGGCCGATCCTCCTTCAGTAGTTACCAACAGTGCTACTGATGGCAACTCTCTGAAAAAGGTTAGGAACCCCCAAAACCTTTAGTATCATATTATATTAAATATATTTGATCTATGTTGTTTGTTCATTTACAAGTAATATTATTTTTGTTAAATTCGCATTTGCCATTAACAGTGATATTGATAACCCAGTTGTTTAACATACTGCTAATTCGCTCCAAAAGATTCTTACAAAGTAAAAGTTTCAGTACTTTCAGACTGGAAGGAATAATTAATTATCAGAAAGTATTTATTATGAAAAAGTAACTATGTCATTAATTAACTGAAAGTTGATCATTAATTATGTAATAATTTTAAATTATCATCATTTTGAATAATGTTGTTCATCAAACTTACTTAAAATACCAATGCTATGATAGAAAATAGTTTTTATATAATACCAGTATGCATAGATTGCATGAAATAATTTTATGCATACAGTCCATCTTTTAACATATTTCTGTTTATATAAAGATACCTCTAAAGACAAGAACCTGCTTGAAAGTGCTCCTGTTCTGAAAAATGCTAAGACAGTATGTTGTTCATAAATATGTTTTAGTAGTTGTATAAATTATTAAAAAACATAAAATATGGGTAACAATACTCATGGCATATGGTAAAAGTTGATTAAAGAGTAGCAACAATCAAATAAGTTATAGAAGAACACCTTACATTCTGAGACAAGTGTACATTATTGACATAGGAAAAGATGAATTCAGTTGTTGAATTGAGATGTCAATTTTATCAGTATGTGAAAAAATGATGTATATCAGTATGTCACCTGGCTAGACAGTAATCTTATTCTATCATTTCTGTCCTTCATTCATTATTTTGATTAATTTATTCTCTTTAAGCTAATCAGTGCTGTTCTTCAGTAAATGGTGATGCGATATTTTGTTAATTAACTGATCCGATTAATTATAGCAGTAATCATGTTCGATTCATTGTCAATTTTCTGTTTCATAAATTATATTCAATCATACATTCACTTAACAGTTTGATGAAACATAAGTCCATTGTGTAATATAACAAGCTTGGTTGTTAGTTTGAAAGGTTTGACGAAAATTATACTTTATTTTTAAAATTTAATTTGAATTTTATTTTTGAGTTATAAAGCTTAAATTTAGAAGAGGGACGATAAGACCCTATAGATCTTTATTTTGGTTACAAATTTTTTTTTATAGACATAATATTTCCTGGTAAATGAAAATGTGAACTTATCATTGATGTTTTCTTTACACGTATAATCTTGTTGGCTAAAGTTGGCTTTAGCCAACTTTAGCCAACATAACAACATAACATGATAATAAGTTGCAACAAAAATAATAAAAAAATAAGTTTTAACTTTTTACTAGAGGAAGTTTGGAAGAAAGAGCTAAGAATCTGTAATCTATTAATAATAAAACACATAGATGTTTATTTCTAAATAAGAAAGCAAAGAAATTTTTATATTACCATTCCCATTATATTGATCGGCACCTTCGACTTAATGTTCAAAATTGGGTGCAACTGGGGCAACATATGGCAGTGTTTTAGAGCTTACTACATATTCTAGGATAATGTAATCTTATTAAAAATAATCCATTTGTTTTATTTTTATTTTAGAATATAAAATAAACTCAGGACAGTACATTAGCCCCTTTAGAAAAAAATCATTTACATCAAGTGACATAAAGCAAGCACCGCTTTGCACTTTGCTTAAACTCAAAATCTTTATTACAAATTAATCTAAATATAATGAGAACATAGTAATTACTTTTACCAGGTAAGCAGAAAATTAGCTGAATCAAGAACTGAAGGAATGATATTCTATATTAGTGTTGGAATAGTCAGAAACGTGTATCTATGTATTAATTAGTTGAATTAGCTTTACTTTACAAGCCCTTCAGTCCCATACTAGAGTTTTTATTGAGTTACCAGATAAGAAATGTAATTCAGAGACAGGTAAATAAGAAGGACATCCCCACCAAACCTCTCAAATGCCAAGATAAACATAATAGAGATACACCTTATCCTTTTAATTTATCTCCTAGCCGTGAAACTAAGATCCAAAAAACACCCTGAAACAGAAGAATTCAAAGTTGAAGGAAAGGGTTGAATAGTGAGAAAAAGAAAACCTACTCGCTAAAGGACTGAAAGAACAGTAAACAAACCCAAAGGGATAAAAAGATAAACACAGGTTTGCTCCAAATCCCCTCGCTTATCTCACTTACAATTCCTTGAGAGATTGTTTGATTTACGTATGACTGAGAAAGCATATTAATGATTTTGCATTAACTAGCTTAAATATATCACAGATAACCTCATTCCTTTTCTTCCAGATACTTAGGAATCATCCAAGAAAATATTAGGCATTCTTAAGGGAAGGCCACACCCATCCCTAGAATTAGGTGGCACATGGAGGTATCAAAATGTACAACTCAACAGACTATATAAGACCAGATTATATGCTCTTGCTATTAGGATTTATGTAATCTGATATCACTAAATAATATAACTTTTTCTCATATTTATAGATTGTACAATATATTATAGATTATCATTACCAAAATGTTACTCCAATCTGCTGCATTTTACATAAATATACATAATTAATAAACTATAATTACTTACTACTGTCATGGTAACTTAATATCTCATCATCTACAAGGTTATTTTCTTTGATTTCCTCCACTTTTCAGTTACATGATTGTCTGCTTAAAATTTTTATCTTTTGCAACTGTTGAATTTATATAGAATTAATCAGTTTACTAATCGTAATTATATAATATAATATTTCTATTATCCCGCTGTTGATCAATCATAACAAAAACATTCATGAGTGACTAATTCTTTTTTTTTCTGGACGTGGTGATATTGCCACATAAGCTTGACGCTTGGGCGTGGGATATGGAAATGGAATATTGTAGCATATGAAAAATGTTATGTCTAACTGGGATTCAAACCTGGGACCTCCGGATGAAAACCCAAGATGCTACCACTCCATCACAGAGATTGGCATTTAATTAGATCAGCAATCATTAAATTAGGTAGTGGTTATGGTAGTTCTGCCTCACTCAGGGCAAATCTCTCAACACCCCTCACCTAAACCTGTGTAACAAACACATCAATACTCACATACAAACAGTGGCAAGTAATAAATTGTTGCATATTAGATTACACTGATCAACAATGATTTTGTTAGATGAGAGTGAATAACTGATTCTTATATATATAATCAGAATTTTTCTATCAGGCTTAATTTTTTTGTAATTACCAATCTTATTTTCAGGTAGTATATTATGCCTGAACTCCAAAGCATAGCATTTTATTATAATATTTGTCAACTAAATAGCTTTTGTTTATTTATTGCAGTACCTTAATTGTTGTCACATTGATTTGTTGGACATTAGTTATGTTTATTATTTACACACTAAATTAAATGAACAAGAATGTGACTCATTTTCCTATTTTCATCTTACAATAAACATATCTGCTCATTAGTTATTTTATATTTACTTGTAAATTGTCATACAGACTAGAAAAATATTTTTAATTCTCATTCAAATGAGAGTTCTCGTGTGTAACATGCAGCTACGTACTGGCTTTTGAATTTGCAGGTATATTTTGTTCACCAGAGTGTATGTTTATTAAATTAGTGCGTTTATAAAGTGTTAATTTTTAAACAATATTATTTATTATAATTTATTATTATATAATATAATAATGCCTTGTAGTTGCATTAATCATCCAAACAATTTCTGCTACTCTGTGGTGAGGTAATGTTGAAGTCTCGGAAAGAAATATAACTTCACTGATAAAAAAGTTGTATGAACTGTACTTTGGATGTAAATTAGTTGATCAGATAAATCTTGGGCTCCTCATATTTGCTGTGCTTCCTTTGGTAACATTGTGGACCGGTTGGCTAAATGGATCTCGTCACATGCCATTTGCATTCCAATGGTTTGGAGAGAACCGAAGGATCACACCACAGACTGTTATTTTTGTGTAATAAAGATATCTGGAATAGCAGCTAAAACTAGATGTACTGTTAAATACCCTGTAATTCCCTCTGCCATGCGGCCAGTGCCATATAGCCAAGAGCTTCCAATTCCAGTACCACCAGAATCATGAAACTTAGATCTTGTGCTGACTTATTAGGCAATGAAGAAAGAGTTCCAAACTTTTTAGAAAATAGATTTACTGAGTCCCATTTAATTAATCGGTTAGAATTAAATGATCTGGTTCGTAATCTTAATTTATCAAAGAATCAAGCAGAAATATTGGCATCAAGACTGAATTAATGGCATCTTTTACAACCAAACACTAAAATAACTGCTTTCCATGACAAACGGTCAGAATTTGAACATTTCTTCTCTCAGTATGCAAACTTAATACACTGAATATAATGATGTGGACTCTTTACTGGAAGCTTTGGGAGATATGCACCATCCTGACGAATGACAGCTTTTTATTGACTCATCACAGCTTAAAACTAAGCTGTTCTACTTCACATTGGAAATAAATACCTATCAATACCATTAGCATATGCTGCTCACATAAAGGAGTCTTGTGAAAATACGAAACTTCTATTGAGCAGGATTCAGTATGAGAAATATTTATGGCATATTTGTGAAGATCTGAAAGCAATAGCAGTTTTACTTAGATACACTAAGTTCTGTAGCTTTTTGTGCAAGTGGGATAGCAGGGATAGGAAAACCCATTACATAAAAGAGTATTATAAGCCAAAGAGAGAGGTACTGACTGTAGGAAGAATATTGTTAGTCAGGCATTAGTAAAACCAGAAAAATTTCATCTTCCGTCACTACATATTAAGCTAGGTTTATTCAAAAATTTTGTTAAAGCAATGGATCATAATGATGCAGGGTTTCAGTTTCTACAAAACAAATTCCCTAATATAAGCGATGATAAAATAAACAAAGGTACATTTGTTGGACCACAAATAAGAAAACTAATGAGTGATCTGGTGTTTGAAGAATGTTTGAATGACTTGGTGGAGGTTACTGCATGGAAATAATTTCAAAATGTGGTAAACAACTTCCTTGGAAATCATAAGATCAGTAACTACAGAGAACTTGTGAGTGAACTCCTTCAAAGCTACGAAGAACTTGGCTGTAGCATGTCACTCAAAATCCATTTCTTACATTCCCATTTAGATTTTTTCCATTGATAAACTGGATTTTTTTTTATCAGTATGAACAATGAGAACACTTTCACCAGTTGATATCTACAATTGAAACACGATACCAGGGAAAATGGAAACAAAAAATGTTAGCGGACAATTGTTTGAATCTAAAGAGGGATCTACCTACAGCAAATTACAGTAAAAATCCAAAAGAAATAGATTTTAGATAAGCACAATATGCATGTAATTTATTGTCATACTATGTTCACCATACACCTTTTGTTTCAAAAGAAATTTTGATTACGAAAAAACTGAGCCCGATAGAAAAAATGTATTAACATATCTGAAATCAACATAAAATGTACTATAAGAATCAGTCATGAACTGATTCACTCTCTCATTTAAAAACAAAAAATTAGATTTTGTTGACCAGTTAGTGTTATTTAATACATATGACTACTTTTTATTAATCATACATTGAGATTTTCTCAAAGCTCAATTAGCTGTTAGTGAAACAGAATGCAGCTTCAAAAAAGAAATACAATGAGCACTTAAAAGTTTTCCACAGCAACTGGAGTTAATAACTTCCAACAATTTCATAGGAGGGGCTATCCTCCTATCCAGTGTGATCAATGAGACTGGTGTTCTGTACAAAACCTGTGAGAGCACCACCTGAGACAAGACCCTCTGTTTCGATGTCCTGCGATCCCGATATTGGTCATTATCTGACCAATGACAGCTACAGTTTTTCAGTCTTAACCGACACTTCTGTTACATATCTCTGAAACTTGGCATTCTTATCTATCCACACCCGTTCACTGCAGGGGTAGGGTGGACTACTGTGGTACTGACTAAATGAAATTGGGGTCAGCGTATGCCAACGAGAATATGACATTCAGATCTTCTTGGGCAAAAACTGAAGCCCAACTTCCGGCAGGCATGAGACAATAATATTTACCACCTTCTTCCTAGTTTACATCACTGCCCCCATTGACTGTTACATCAACAAGTTCCAAATCATCAGTGAATATCAGTCATTATTGATCAATCAATAATTTCTTTGATAGTATTGATCCCATCACTAAGCCCTGTGGAACACCGCAGCTCATTCTGATCTGTACCTCTCCTTTGACGATATTACCCACTGCTGACCTTTTGGAGAGATAACACTGGATTATTCTCCTCAGGTACGGACTGACTAACATAATCTAGAACTTTACAAGTGAAAGATGGAAACACTACTCCCATAGAAGTAAGTATATTATAAAAGACCAATAAATGTTTTACTGGTCTTTTAATTTTAAACATTTTTGTAAAATTATTTTTTTAACATTAATGACTAGCTGTATTATTTGACATTTATTTCATCATCAATTTTTGACTATGATCAAAAAGAAGAACTCCAAACAAAATTTCAAAAGATTTTTTTATATAACATTTATTTCAGACTACATTTGCTTAAATTTTTTCCTGTTTAAAATATATCTGCGAGTAAGTTCAAAAATCCTCCTTTGTAAGTTTAAAAGAATTGGATGTTGAAAATGTTGTTACAAATTTAAGTTTTAAATTATGCTTATTTTAATTTAAGCTTTAATTTTTTATCCAAAAAGTTATTAATAATAATAATAATAATAAAAATATAACAAAAATAAAATAATAATGAATTTATTTCCAATATCTTCAGATATTTTTACAATCATTTATTATATTATCTAATATTATATATAGCCTATTTAATCGTTTACTCAAAAAGTTATCTGTAAATATTTTAATTAAAATACTGATTCTAAATTTCAGTTAGACAGAACTACTGACTTTTTACAGTTTTACTATGTATTTTACGTTACAGAACACTAATAGTATAGATTTGACTAAAAAAACCAGCCATCCCATACAGAATTTAGCACAGTTTAACTAAAATATATAATTTTCTATAATATATTACTGCAGTTCCTCTGTAATAAATATAAACCAAGCTATAGCAACAGTTTAAAGTTCTACATTAGGCAAACAGGATGTAGTATCAAACAATGAACAATAAAGACCAAAATCTCTTTTACAGTGATATACAGGTAATATTAGCTAGCCACATCATAGAAAAAGTCACAAGTACTATTATAAACAATCTCAGTTCTGTGTATACTCAAAAAAGGATAAACTTAGTTTAGTGAAACATTGTGAATACAATATAAAAAAACACATAAAATTAAACATTAAATTAACAGACCATGTTGATTTAATAGACTATTAAATCATATCCCATGTAACTTCCTAACAAAAAATTATCAATACCTGTGGCTATTGATACATGTGAAATGATACCATTTATAATGTCATATAATAGAGGATGGAAAGTGGCAAAACATGGTTGAGAGAGAGAGAAGGAGGGAGAAATTATGTAAAAATAATTCAGGCAAAATATCTTCTTTCTCTGTATTTAAAGAAATTGTTCGACGTATAACTCTCACTTTTAATTATCATGGATAACATCACATGTAATCCAATGAAAATTATATAATACAAAACTTCATCCGAAAGGTTTTATAAGTTGGTTTGATTGTTTTTGCACGATCTATAAATGCAAGTAAAGTAATGAGTGAATGCGCTTCATTTGTGCATATAACACATGTTACCGTGACTAGAGTAATCTGAATAATATACTTACTTCATTGTCATCCAAACTTTGACAGTCCTTATTTCCTTATTTCTGTGCTGTGTATGTCATAAGGAGACAAGACTTCGCACGAGCACGGAACTGAAACAACAGTACAGCTGTTTTTTGCACTGCAGTCTAACGTGTGACGAGACATGAATTCATCATTATGAACGGGAATCAAGAAGACAGCATAAAGTAAAAGCGTAAGAATTCACGGGGCAAAAATTTCCGAAACCGAACATCGGAATAAGAAATCATGATGACAATCTTTTGGTATGCAAACACCTCGTTTTTTGTCGATCATCTAAAAAAATCAACGAATAATAACTACCGCATACTTCTGTGACGTGCTTATTATTAATAAAGTTAAGCCAACAGAGTTGAAAAAACGCCCTGGATCTCAGCGCAAAGGCCATAATTCTACTTCAATATTAACTCAAGATTATTAGCAGACACTATCTCCCAAAGCGGATTAATGCCTTATCAGTTTACACTATTAATTCAAATAAATATATCCGATAACAATTTCAGCAAAAGTATATGACAGTATGAATATTTAAAATTATAAACTTCTAGAAAGAAATATATGTTAAAAAATTTAATATATTGAATTATGTACAGTTTTTAAAAAAATTGAGTAAATAATATGAATTATATAAATGCTAGAAAACATTGTCAGAAATTTGTTGATCGTTGTACAGAGGAGGTTCAATAGATCGACTAAATACAATAGCATATTCTTTTATGACGACAGTAAGCAGCTAATTACATCGTTTACTCGGGAAGGTGTATTGATGTAAAACAATTACATTCTCAATACAAATTGGAATAATCAAAACAAATAATTAATACATTTTTTAACGTAAACCGTGGCAGTTCTTCGTAGCTACAAAATTTTTCTTTTATTACACTGATGAATTTTAAAAAGATGTGTACTTTAAAAAGATGTGTATGAATATCTATGTATCCTACCATCTAATGTATAATATCTATAAAAGTAATTGATTTTTATACGATTTTCGCCCCTGCCAGCATATAAATGAGATCGTGCAGGAAAATATAATGTTCTCAAAATATTGCTATTGTATAATGAAATATTTTACCTTTTGGTAATTATATAACTACGTGACATCGTATCGTCCCGTAACTCAGAATGAATTAGGAATTACGAATATAAGTTGGCTGTCATTATTTTACTAAATGACTTATGTAAATGAATCGCATACTCTAATGTTAAAGGGCGTCTGTTTGTATGAGAAATTCGTTTTCTCTCTGGATGCGCATTCACTTTATATTTTTACTCTCCAAACAGAAATATTTAAAAACATTAAATATTCGATTACCATACCTTTTTACTTTAAATGAATTTAATGTTTTAACTTTTTTCAAAGTTATTTTATTTTATAAGTAATGAAGTTGATGCACTAGTTTTTCCAATTTGCGTCCGTGAACGGAATATTTCAAAATGTGTCACTGAAGCGAAATATGACACGGGTTATTTCTTTTTGATTAAAATTACAACAATAACCCTAACACAGAACGTCAATTTCAAAATTTCACGAATTTGCACGAGTATAAATTGTACACTCTCCTTATAAGCGTATGGATTTTAAAATAAGTTAATTCCTTTTCTTGTGCTTCTTTTATTTCTTCTCTACTTTCGGGAAAATAAATCCAGTCTGCATCATACGAAATATATTACAATACATTAAATACTGAATTTTAATTTCTTTTAGTAAAAATTAATCTACTTTAGCCAAAAAAAAATTAATATTATGTTCATTAATTTTATATCCAAATACTGTATATATACACAAGTGAATGTATTTAAAATATATATTTTAGATTATAACGGATAAATTAAAAAAAAAAAAAAATTATTTCGGTGTCGAAGGCAGAAAATCATCACTCTACTATTATGATTTGATATTCTACATGATTTACTTTATCTAGAAAAAAAGTTGTACGCTAACAACAAAAATGTATCCTAATTATCACATTTCAAACTATTTTAACTCTTTTTTTTTTTAATTAAAAAGTAACCGTTTTAAAATGGTTATTATAAAACTTCTTTGGTCATTGATATACTCCAAACTTATCAGCATTTATTTTTTTTTTACTAAAAAATTAAACTACTATCCGGGATAAAATTTAAAGGTAAATAATATAAAAAAAGAACAACTCATATATATATATATATATAAACCAAAAATAAAAATAATAAATTTAACAAACAAAGAGGATTGTAAAAGGCTCCTTCTCGGATAACAAAAAAATAAAATTTTTTAACGAAATTCGTAACAGTATTAAAAGGTATCTAATATACCAAACTTCTAAGTAATAAAAATACCCGGTCCACAACTTCTTTATCGTTACCCGGGATTCGACGAATGTTCCTGGGCGATTTAAATTTACGACGCAAGGTCGCATAACGGATATAATCCACAAGGATCTGGCGCACAGTCATGAAGCAGTTGCATCGTATGCATATCGGTGCGTTTACTGCTGATATCAGATAACCGTGAGAAACTCTCGTATGTCCTATCCGCAATCGGCAGAGGACCACTTCCTCAGGACGATTTTTCTGCAGAGTCCTATGGCAACACAGAATCCTTAATGTGCCGGAGTTAGTTACCAACGGTAGCCGTCCAGTCTCCTTGCCGCTTTGCTCGAAGAGACTGTTTTATACAATTAATAAAGTCAGAAGCAGCAGCACGAGTGGTAAAGGGAGGTTAATTGCATGCGTCTTTAGTAGCGGAATCTGCACGTTCATTCCCACGTACCAAGGAATCCCAACAGAAACTTCTTTGTTTGTTGCGATGGTTCGACTCACTGATTGCGTTATAGATTTCAACGACCAAGGGATGTTTAGAGTAAACATTTTCTAAAGTTTGGAGTGCACTCACTTCACGACTCGCTACAAATAAGGATAATTCGGTACTTAGGGTTAATGATATTCACAGTATAGCTATTGCGTCAGGGTTTATCTTGGAGAGCATATAATGAAACGTTTGCTGGAAGACGTTAGGTGGTGTTGATTGTTTATTGTAAATCGTAAGGTCAAACGTAAAATTTGTAAGGTTGATTCCCAAAGAATCGTGTCAAAAGCCGGGTGATTTGGCTGTTCTTGAGGCAGGAAAAATAAGAAACCAAAAGCTGGTCCCGTTTATCCCAAAGTGATAGCTCACCACAGTCAGCAAGTAAGCTTGCGACAGGGCTGGATCTAAATGCATTTTTGGCAAGCCGAAGGAAAGCATGAGGTACAGCATCCGGCATTTTAAACACGGTATGACGCGCTGAAGAGTAGGCGACACAACCGTAATATAAAGGATACCGAAATAAGGAATAATAAAAACGTATCGTACATGACCGATCGGCTCCCCAATTAGTGTTGCTAAGAACTCGCGGCATATCTAAAAGTTTGGAACATTTTGTTTTTAATTCTTTCATGTGTTTGACCAAAGTAAGGCGGCTATCAAAAAATAAACCAAAAACTTGATAAATAGTTAGTCGGACTTTTTATTTTTACGTCGGTGAAATCAACTAGAACGATTATACAAGGCATTTTGAACAGCGTATTCTATTTTTGTTTCGCGTCGATTTCAGCGGCAGTTCGCGGAAAATGGATCCGATCGGGAGCTTTTTCCGTTAACCTTTGCAGAACATAGTCGACTGTTTTACAGACGACAGTTCTATGTAAGCCACAATCTTTGCTGATGCCGCTTTGAAACCCCGGATCAAGAAATATTTTCATCTTCTGATAACAATTTAATCCTTCACCCTTTCCTTTATTTACCTCAGACAGAAACCGATTACATAGATATTCAACCGATTTTGTTTGAAGCAAAGATATTCTTTATATCTGCTAGCGCCGAAAGGATCTACGCTCTATGTAAATTTGCGATTACGCATGACTCATCCATTTTACAACGCTCAGCACTTGATTCTACTTTTTAGATCGATCTGATCGATCTGTTAAAATTTTTGTAGTAATTAAAAGAAGAAAAAAGCTATTATTCGCTTCCTTTTTAAGTATTTACAGATACTAAAAAGTATTTATGTGTATTTTACAGAAAATACTCTTCAGGACGGTAAATACTCAAAAATTTATAAAAACCAAAAAATGTTAATTTTTTTTAAATTAGAAGATATGTACTTCATCGGTAGACATGTACTGCCCGTATTTAATGTAAAAGATGTTACATTGCGTGGAATATTATATTTAGCATTCCTGATGCTGCGTATATATATAAAATTTTTAAAACTTTACTGAATGACCGAAAATTACATTTTTGAAAAAATCTTTGTATTCATCACAACTGAATTTTCAAAACATACGTAGTCAGTTTTTCTTAATTTAATAAATATTACTAATACTGATTGTAAATGCCATGTTGTTTCATAAAATATCCATCATTGACGTTTCCAATAATATTTCATGTAACATTGTACAGCAAATATGATTACGCATTCGTATGTATGATTAAATTCCATAAAAGCATAATTTTTTTAGATGACCTGACATGAATCACGAGTTACTTCTAAAACTGGTAGAGTCATCCTCAAGAATAACAAACATTCCGTGCCGCATTTACTAAGAAATGTGAGGACTGAAATGTTTCCTGTCGCCTTATTCATCGCGTCAAACATATCAGCATGCCGAGTCCGCACAAAATATCAACTAATATTTAGCTGACAATGGACTTTCAACTGTGCTCCGTAGGAGTCGCGGCTGTAGAGCTAGGTCACTTTCAGTATCTGGAGTTTTCGCCTAATTAAGGTCATATGATTGTTAAAAATAATTGTTAACGATTAAAAAATAATATTTAAAAAAAAAAATTTTTTTTTCAAAAATCCACACCAACCTCCAAAAAATTCTGTTTTAGTCTTCTGCTATGTTTTGACGACACAGGTGAGCGGTAGAATTAAATAAATGAATAATACTTAAAGTGTAAAAAAGTAACTTGGTGTGCCCCGGTTTCGAACTCGATCAACCGGTCGACTCGGTATCTGCGTTAAGCCTCGAATGTCACTTAATCCCAGCCTTCCGCTATCGTTATCGTTCTGCCGTTTCTGGTTTTATGTTTCTTTTACTTATTTTAGTTTTCGTTTACATTATAGTCGGATCAGCTGTTTTAAGTTTTCTTTTGTACTTTGTCTCCTTTGGTTTTTAGTTTCTTCTAAACTTTAAAAAAAATGTTTAAACCGGTGGCTTTCTTTCATTTATGTGATACTTTAAGGTTGTTTCTTAGCTCTTTTTTTGTGAAGCCTCTTTTAGTTTTATAAATGTTCAACTCTGCGGTTCTCAAAAATACATTTTTTAAAGTCTATATTGTTAAACTTTCTTTTTAAAATTTTGATTTTTTTCATTATATCTAACGAAAATTATTCGCAAACTTTGTTAAGTTTGATAGTAAATTAATAATTTCAAGATAAATTTAATACAATTTAGAAATCAAATCTAATAACCCGATAATTTCATTGCAAAATCAATTTTATTTCACCCAAATCGGTTAAAAAAGTTTGGAAATATTTTAATATCTCCATCATAATATTAAAAAGTCCGTCTGACGTGTTTTCTTTTTCTGAACGGGTAGGTACAGAATGCTCTTAATTATTAATTCAAGTGTTAAATACATTTAGAAAAAATAAAGGAGTCAGAACAATCGACTTATAAAATTTTACGATGAGAAAAGATGCTAATCGAAGGATCGAAAACTGAGTTTTGGATTTTTTAAATCTGTTAATCCATATAGCTAATTTTTTTCTGCAATCTTTATGAACGACTAATTTTTGTTAAAAAAAGTGGTCACTTATACTTTTAAAAATAACAATATCTACCTTTACAAAACCGGACGACGGAACTGTTTTCGTTTATAACTCGATACTATATTTACGATAAAAGGATCTTCTTATGGTATCGTTTTAATAAATTTCCAAATCATTTGAAAAATCTTCCAAGCGATGTATTTAAAATAGAATAAGAGACTTTTTTTTACGGGAACGTTAATGAATTTTTAGATAATATTAATTAAAAAAACAACAAAAAAACACGATTTATCTGTTTCCCGTTCAATGTGTACTAAAAGATGCGCTCAAAGTAATCTTTAATACCGAAATTTTAAATCATTTTGTAGTAATCTTTTATATTTAATGTACATTATATTTTAACATTATTTCACGCGTTTGTATTTAAATAATTAATTTGGATTTCAAACACATCCATTTTTTACAGAATTTTCGAAGAAAATTACGGTTCTAGTTTCGGTTACACGGTGAGTGTGGGATTGAAATTGAATTTTCTTTACTTTTTGAGATATCAGGAAATTTAATCGAAAAAGTAGCAGAAGAAAATAAACGTTAGAGAAATTAAAAAGACAGGAATGTACAGATATTCACGAAAAATATAACAAACTTTCAGGACTTGTTCTAACACTGTAGGCACAAAACAACTCGGCTTACCGGTCTCAAATTAAGAAAAATACACTTCCAGAATATTGTATTTAAAGGAAAACATTCAACGTGGTTCTAGCATTCCACATATCGGTTATCTGTTTAATACAGAGTGATTCACCAAGTATATAACAAATATTTAGGACGTGAAATACCGGTGAAAATAAAATTTATACTAATATATGTTCGGAAACGCTTCGTTAACGAATGTCGGTTGGCGAAAGATTTCGCCCTGCTTTCTGTGCCTTCCATAAAATTAAGGGCAGAACGAAGAGGTCTTCGGAAGTAGAAGAAGGAAGACCAACCACTCGCCTCAACATCACGGACTGGAGTCCGGAACAGAGCCCAGCAGAGATGCGTCCTGAAGGGCAGCCATACCAGAAGCGGATGAAGAGCTTCTACACAACCTCTCCTATTTCAAAACTTACAATAAGACAAAATAACCCAGCAATTGCGACTCCTCCGGAAAAGGGGACGCATTGCTCCCTCCTTATAGCTAGTGCCCCGTTGTGGCGTATTCCTGCTAGCCTATTAAAGAGTTAGCACCGAAAGGACTTCAGTGGACGGTCTGAAGGGGAATTACGTCGGAAGGACAGGCTTTATAAGCCTAGCCTTCCGCGGTCGGCCCATGAAATGGGTTCGATAACGCTGGTTTAACAACGGATTGGAATGCAATTTAATCCGTCTTAAATTCACTAAAATAATAATAGACAAAACTTGAAAAATTAGATCCGAGATTAAAAAAAATAACCTTTTAAAAAAAAAACAAGCCCGATTAGAATGATCCAGCAGCAAGGGACTCTGTCCAGGTTCTGCGATAAAGTAGGGAGTAATAGACTCCTGCCAACTTTGCATTCCATTCCATTCCTAAAATTAAGCTAGACTGTAATACTGGCATCCAAATTAAGGGAGAAGTTGTAGTTTTATATGAAATCTGACCTGAAAAATTGAAAAACGTAGGTCTTAGAATTGTATTTTTTGAGAAACTGTGTTTTTGAGAAATTTGGTGTAATAAAACAAAAGATTGTAGTTGAAAAAAAAAACACTATTTTACGTTTGGTTTAAAATAACATTGTTAAACGGGGATAAACACATTAAGGTTTTAAACAAAATCTGTAGAGAATTTGATTTCGAGTAAAACAGTACGAATAAACTGCACAGAAACATAACGCAAACAAAAGAATTTGGAAGTTTATTAAAAAAAATATTTGAAAATGCGATAGATTTTAATCGGTATTAAACGAAACAATATGTTCAAAATTACAAAACAAAAGAATTAAATATTTTAGAAAAATAAACGAAATAGAAAAAAAAATCAATAAAGCAATAAATTAGTTATTTTTAAAGCTAATTAATAATTAATTTTATTTAAATTTATTTAGATTCCAACGATTAAGGTTTGCATTTGAATAGTAGTAAATATTTATTGCTGTTAACATTTTGTTTCGTTTAAATGCGTAGTTAAAATCTGCCACATTTTGAAATATTTTGGTTTAAATAAACTTCAAAATTCTTACATTTATTAAAAAATAAAAAATAACTATTAATTTGTACACATCTTTACGTGAGACTACATCATCGTCGCTTCTCCTTTAAAACCACGAAATTCCCTCTCTTTTCTATTTCACCTCTCCCCCACCATTCCAATTCCATTTCGGTTGTTAATAATACGCTAGTCAATTCAACAAACTGAATATAACTGTCTTTGATTTAGCTTATCCCTTTTATAAAACTTACTAGTAAAACCACTGTCACACGTCGTATTTATTTATAAATAAAAATTCTTGTTCAAGATATGAATATAAATATTTTAGACGACAATAAACCGACAAATGAATATTTAACCGCCTTACATATAAATGGTTTTAAATCCTAGATAAATAAACACAATACGGTTCAAATTGAAAATATTTCATGTATCGACCGTATTTTCCTTAAAAGTAACAACATAAATACCGTTTTGAAAACGGAAAAAACAGATCGCTTTTCCACTTCAGTGCATACTAATGTCGACAAACCAAACAAGCTTAAAAGTAATTCGACCATCACTAACGTAACTAAACTTAATTATGAAAATTTAGAACAAGAAATATAGATCAGCATTTATTCTAATAACTCGGATAATATAGCCGACTCGGTGAAAGCTTTCACTACCACACTGACAGAATACATAAGAGATTACGCTTATACATTTATGATATCCCGTAAAAAGCAACCGCTTAAAAATGGACAACCCCACGCACAGTCGATTTCATTAGGAAGAAAGACAGTAGGTTTACCAAAAAAATTAAACAACCGTTTAATATCAGAATGAAAAAGAACTATAAAAAATACATTTATTTCGAATAATGTAATTTCAAAATAAAAAATTGAGTATTTTAATAATAAATCTCTGAACGTATAAGGTAACGCAAAGAAACCTTGCAAATATATTACCCAAATGATAAACCCGATAAACGATGAACGTCAACCGAAAATCGACTCTGAAATCTTAAACGATCACATTGTGAGAAATACGCCAAAAAATTATCGAACGATAATATAAATATTAAATTTTTTATATAAATATTACATCGATGACATCATGTCCTGCAGCTAGATTCGCTACCGAACCGCTGATACTAATGAAATCTATAATACATTATTCGTAATTTAAAAAGTAATTTATTTATCGCCAAGAATAGAGAATTGAACTGGAATCTGTCTGAATAAAATTCAACTTTTATTGTAAATCTATGGGAATCCACACAAATGCTAGACAGTTTTTTTTTATCCGCAGAGGAGCACATCTGCCATTTCAGTTTAATAAATTTATCAGAATAAAAAATGTATTTAGGAAATTCTTTTTTAATCATAGGTCCTAAGTCATTTTTTTTTAACCGTGTTCCTCAGTCAGATAACGTACATAGGGAAGTGGTGTTTATAATTTCGTTGGCATGTTAAAATATCAATTTTCTTTTGTTATTTATTAATTTGTTTTTATCCAGATTAATTTTTAACCATTATTATTATTATTATTATTATTTATTTTTCCATGAAAATAAATCATTACTTTAAATTATCTCAGATAAAAATATTAATTTTATAATTTATCAGAGAACAGAATAAATTTTTCCAAACATTTTTTACAAAAATACTCAGAAAAACATTTTTTCATGAATTTTATACGATCGCTTACTTAGTGATATCGTTAAAAATTAGTCTTATCGCTTGAAACATAGGTATACAGTTTTACAGGTTTGAGAGTAAATAAATTAGTTTATAGTATCTTCTCTACGTTCTACTGAATGTAGCAAATTAGACGTGCATTAATAACAAAATATAAAGAACACAAAATAGAATAAACCTTTTTAAACCTCCTCGTGGAAACTGAATTATTACGTAAAGTTACGAACCGCACCAAACAAATCCTAACTTAAAATACGGATAAAATTTGCGCGATCCACCGCTCAGGAAGACAAAAATTGCTAATTACGTGAATATTATTCTCATTAATAGTAACATTTCCGTTGTGTACATTACGTAAAAGATTTGGACTTACAATATTAAGTCCAAATGATTGAATTACTTTTAAGATCGTTTTGGTTAATCGATATTAATATGTGAAAAAGCGGTCTGTTGTTCATAGGCCGCTTTTCAGTACAATCAATAACCATTATCTTGTAATTTGAGTTAATAGCCTAATAAAAGTAAATAACAATAAATACTGTAAAAATAATTCATTTTTTATCTGATGTTTTCGTTTCGCACCGACTGAATCGAGGTTATTTATTAATTAATTACACGGCAGCTATATTTTAGGTTATATCGATGCTGACAAACCGCGATAGACAATAACGTATTAAAAAAATACCGGTAAGGAGTAACAAATCGACTCGCCCGGTATATTACTGCACTAATGCAATCGCACACGTTGCAGTAAAACTCACTGCTACAAACAGCAGCTAGGATAGCCCTTATCCCGAACATAATACAACAACGAATTTTTAACCGTTGACCTAACTTGCATTTCGAAACGGAAGCGGTTTATTGCATTGTTTCTCAAGCTGTGGAGCGCGCTTCGTAGGGGGGCCTGATAACATTAAATAAGAGCGCGAGCATATCGAAAAGAAAATATTATTAAAAAAATGTATTAATTTGCCGAAAGGAAAGCAAAATAAAATACATTCTTACATAATAAATAATAAAATATACATTTACACTGATATAATACATTTATAACTAGTTTAATAATTATTAGCGACTCCCTTGGGCCCGTCTGGCAGAGTTAAGTTTTTTAAAGGAAGGTTTAATATTCGAAACAAACACTCTTCTTTTTTCTATATTCTTTTTCTATATTTAGCCGAGATTTATATTTTGCCTTCAAAGCAACCACCGCAGAAAATCCGGTTTCGCTAAGGTAGGATGTTGAAAACGGTAACCGTACACGAAACGCTCTTGTTTTTTGTACAAAATCCATCTACCCCTAACAAAATTCAAACAGCGATTTTTAATAGATTGTCTTTTGCTTACGCCACTTTCTACGAAGACTATGAAGATTTCTTCGGCATTTGAAAGCCCTTAGGTAGTATTTTGGAACGGAAACCTAAGCTACTCGTAACTTGCTATCGAGTTTTCATCGGCAAGAAAAACTTTTTAAAATTCTTTGTCGGCACCGCTAAATGATTTTCAACGGTTAAAAAAACAACTTTTAAATTTTTTTCTTCGGCCCTGTAAGTTTTAACACGTTCATTCGCATTTACAAATATTTCTAGATCTTTTTACTTTAAATTTCTGCTCCGCTATTCCAATTTTCTACAAAAACATTAAATTTATCACTCGTACCAAACATATGTGTATTTCCTCCGTGGAACTGAAGATTCAAGGTATTTAATTTCTCAAATATATCGACCGAGTAGGTCAGTTCCATCGTAAATAAACCATCTCGAAACTTCTCGGCTTCCGGTCGGTTTTCCTCTTCTACAAAAATAGTGATTTTATCTCTTAATTCATAAACACGTTGAAAAAATTTCCCGTGTGATAAACATATCGACCCGCAATGAGATAGTAACGCTGTGAATGTACTGCGACCGTGTCTTTACGAAGTGCAGAAAAGATTCTTGATTTTAGGGGTTAGCACAATACACAATATTCAGACCGCGAATCATTTCTTTGGAAACCAGAGCTTCTCTGCGGATCATTCAATATATCCAGACACGCTGTGGAGATTTTGTTTCGTAAGTGCTTTGGAATCTTAGAGACACTGAAGGAGCACCATCGGTGCATATTCCGACGCAATTTTTCTACTCTACGTTTGCCTCGTTTATAATATCATTTAAAATAGCAAATAATGCGAGCGCTGTTGCTTCGAGTTCTATCGGTTTGCATTAAAGGTGTTCTTCTACCGTTGACATACCATCACAAAATCGCAACATAGTCGACGAAATACTTTCTGCTATTTATCGCTATCTGTTGTCTCATCAAGCTGAATTGAAAAACGTTTAGTCACGCGACTTCCCGAAAAGCTGATGCTGTACATCTTCAGCTACATCGCCGATTCGACGGGCAACAGAGTAATTTGATAGAGGTATGGACTGTGATTGTAAGTTTTCACCGATGGTGTGAGGCTTTACATGAAACTTTGTAAGAGGCAAGTACGGCTTTTTTTCACAAGGTATTTTTTACAACGATATTGTCTTTCATGATTTTAATTTTAATCCGAATAATTCTCGGGGTTTGTTACCGTACTCGCTATGAAGCGTTTCCAAATGTCGTTTAAGTTTATTAGGTGTCATGCTAACTGCTGAAAACCATTTGAGCAAATGACACGCACGGCTTTTCTTTTTTATTTACTTCAGTACTAGTAAATCCAAAATTTAAGATTTCTTGAGAATATTTTTTGATTTTATTTTCAGAACCACCCTCCTCTGTGCACCTGTTGATGCTTCAATATCGTCTAATGCTCGCTTACACCCGCTTAAAAATTTATCCGTGATTCTGTATAAATTTACCGCCGTGAATATTTTATATCGTTAATCGCAATTAATTCGCAAATTACAACATACGCATTCACGATAGATTCGAATAGCGATATAAGGATCGACTCGACCGAGGTGCAGCATTTATACACGTTTGCGCAGACGTTCCAGAATTTTCGAGACGAATCGGAACTTATCGCGAAGTCGCGAAAATATCCAACATGGCGGACGTATGACTGAGAGCAATAGAGAGGCATCGATTCTGGTTTTGTCAATGCAGCGGGCGGATCGGAGTCGGCAAATATCAGTAAACTTACTTATTCTTGGCAATTTGTAAGGTTTGTAATTAAGGTCGTGTGTAGCTTTCATGTCAAAATACTCAAAATACATATTTATTGTATGAGAGGGGCGATGAAAATTATGATTGAAATTTGGGTCGCAAATACTGAAAGGTTGAAAAACGCTGTTTAAAGTAGTAAACCAATAACACAAAGAAAATAAATATTTCTTACATCAGTAACCATTTTAGAGCCGTAACAAAATAATAAATACAGTATTGCGAATCACGTACAAACTGCTGACGCATCGTTATTTGTAATGTACGACATTATTTGTGATTACGCTTGACATGCCGACACCATCAAACAAGTAAAGTAATAACATGTATCAAATTATTTTTAATTTATTTTTTGTTATCAAGATTATAATTTATAATGATAAATTATAAAATATTTAATAAAGATTACGAAATTCAAATAATGTGCAAACTACTTTAACATCATAAAAATGATTTACTATAATACTTTTGAAAATAATAACTATTAAAAATAAAATAATAATAATAATAATAATATGTGTGTGTGTGTGTGTGTGTGTGTGTTATACTGTAAAAATGATTACTATTTTTTCACTGAAATTTCGATTTTCTTTTATCTTCACTTTCGTGAAGAAATTATATATATATAATATATTATATATAAAATATGTATATAAATATGTAAATAATATATATATATATATATATATATATATATACACCGGAAAGTTTTTGTTGAAATTAAATTAAAAAAATATTCAAAATTAACATCAAAGAATAATAGCTGCATATAATTTTGTATTACGTTTATCAAGTTACTAGGCGATAAACATACCTCGCTAAAATTTTTATAATTTAACTAGTAATGCTTTCTACTATGTATTTCAATTTACTCAATGTATTTCCAAAAAAATATTCGCATCCTGCGAATGTAAACAACGTCGAGGAATACATAAACCGGTAAGTAGAAAATTAAATTTTTTATAAATAATTATGTTTACTGCTAGAACAATTTAGATTCGGAGTAACAGTATAAGGTGAAAAGATAAAGATGCTACGATTTGCTGATGATATAGTAATTCTAGCCGAGAGTAAAAAGGATTTAGAAGAAACAATATACGGCATAGATGAAGTCCTACGCAAGAACTATCGCATGAAAATAAACAAGGACAATACAAAAGTAATGAAATGTAGTAGAAATAACAAAGTGGACCGCTGAATGTGAAAATAGGAGGAGAAAAGATTATGGAGGTAGAAGAATTTTGTTATTTGGAAAGTAGAATTACTAAAGATGGACGAAGCAGGAGCGATATAAAATGCCGAATAGCACAAGCGAAACGAGCCTTCAGTAAGAAATATAATTTGTTTACATCAAAAATGAATTTAAATGTCAGGAAAAAATTTCTGAAAGTATACGTTTGGAGTGTCGCTTTATATGGAAGTGAAGCTTGGACGATCGGAGTATCTGAGAAGAAAAGATTAGAAGCTTTTGAAATGCGGTGCTATAGGAGAATGATAAAAATCAGACGGGCGGATAAAATGACAAATGAAGAGGTATTGCGGCAAATAGATGAAGAAAGAAGCGTTTGGAAAAATATAGTTAAAAGAAGAGACAGCCTTATAGGCCACATACTAAGGCATCCTGGAATAGTCGCTTTAATATTGGAAGAGCAGGTTGAAGGAAAAAATTATGTAGGCAGGCCACGTTTGGAATATGTAAAACAAATTGTTAGGGATGTAGGATGTAGAGGGTATACTGAAATGAAACGACTAGCACTAGATAGGGAATCTTGGAGAGCTGCATCAAACCAGTCAAATGACTGAAGACAAAAAAAAAACTGCTAGGATGTAATTTATTAAAAATATTTCACTCACACCCACTGACAGACAGAAACAGGGAGAGATTGAAAGGTTGCTTGGGACTTACGTACTACTAAAAACGCAAAACATCATTTGCACTTTGGCGCAAGGTCAAAGTAGTAGTAAACAACACGTTCACCACATGAACTGGAATACGAGTGAAAAATATGTTTAAATTATTTTTATTATACTACTAAAAACTTCCTAGAAGCTATATATTTAACGATGAAGATTAAATATATGATATAATTATCATTTATCATTAAGATAAAATGATAAATGAAAAAATGTCAGAACTTGCCGGGAATCGGACAATTATCGAGTAACTATGCTCGTTATAATGATGGAACTATCTTAATTTTTATTTCCGAAATATGTCAGACAAAATTAGATCGTTCTTTGTGTCCTTCATTTATACAGTTGATACAGTTTATACAGTCTTCTTTAATCGTAGTCGAAAAGAATCGATTAGCCACCGATGATAATTTTAATTTAATTTTATTTAATTTGAAAAAAAGCCTACACAATTTGTAAGAAATATCAGTGTTTTGTAATTTCTTCCCAGCAACAGTTTGGTCAGCACAGGACCCGAAACTTTAAACGAGCTGAAGAATGCGGGTTTCAAAATAGTCGGCATATTAATTAGTAATTATATTACTAATATTATATATTAGTATTAAGCATATTATATTAGTTTATAAAAGGTTTCTATAAATTATAATTTCCGCTTAACAACAATTATTAGTCGAGATTATATTCTAGCACTTTCGGTAAATATTGTTTCCATCTTCAGGAACATATGTTAATTAAATATATATTTAACAATCATTTGTTAATTAGATGAACAAGAGATTGTTATCTGTTATGAATAGCGGTGTAATGAATGAAAATACAAAACATAATAACAATATAATTCGTAATAATGCAATTAATTGGGAACATAAGTTTTGAGCGGACTTACTCAACACTGCTAATATTGAATTTAATTTAAACACCCGTACAAATTAATCTATCAATTTCAATAATCAATCTTTATAAAACAAATATTTTAGAAAAAATTTCGTATATATTGTAAGCCGTTGCACCCCTTAAAAAATCCCGAAACTGTTTTTTCGATATATATCTGAAAGAGTATTTTGTAAGCCCCAATCTAGCGAATACGTATCTCGTTTAATATAGTCGGAAAGGGGGAAAATTTGCAAGGATTGCTCAAATATGCTTTTTTTACTTTTCTTATTACTTTTATGGCTGATTTTAAAAAAATGAAGAAACTTGTTTTTAAATATTTAAATGAGAATTACATACGCCAAAGACCAAGTTGATATCTTCATTTGTTACTAAAAATAAAAATAATAAAAAAAAATACTAAGTTTCATTGTTACTCCGTTTTAACTCTATATACTGGGAATTTAAAGAAATTCATTTTACTGAAATGGAACACCGTAAGAAGAACAAAATTCAAAATTTCATCCGTTTTTCAGTACTTTTACTGGACGTTAATGAATCAGTCGATCATTCAGGACATGTTCTTTTCTATATACCGGCTGATATTTCAGTACGGGAATAGCTTTATACTGCGTATCTGAGAGGTATTTGGAAACGGAAAGAAATGGAGTTCTACATAATTTTAAAAAATCTGCCTTAAATTTTGTTTAAGTCTGTTTTAATCTGTTTTTTTTTTTTTGATCTGATTTTGTTTTAATCTGTTTTTAAATTTTGTCCGCCATATTGAATCAATTTTTTTTAAATAGGAAGTTGGACGTATGACGCATGATTTCAATGGTGAAAACCGTTTTTCTGTTAACCTTCATGGTCGAGGTATAAGCAATCATATTTTCCATGACGGAAAAATCGTGTTAACAATAAAACGAGGTAAACGGGCTGCATGAACACTTTTATTGTACTTTACGTTCATAATGCATACAATAATGATTTTTAACAGATGCTACGATACTGATAACAAAAAAAAAATACTGATCGTAAAAAAATTGCAATAAATAATTATTCATTATTCAACAAAAAAAAAAACAAAATGGAAAAATATCGGTAGTTTTGCTGAAATAATATTTTATGTACTTTTCACTTAAAAAAATGTGTATAATATAATTTAATAAGCGTGCAAGGAAGTCAAATGATGTCCATACCATTAAGATGATTAGCTATTGAAAACTTTAGTTTAATTTAAATCTCGAATCGAACCCAAGACCTTTGATGTAAGATGTAGTAAGCAAGCACGCTTTCTGTGACACCGACGCAGCGATATTACATTTTTATTGTTAATTACACTTCGATTTTTTAAATTTCTGCTTTAAATTAAAATAATATTTATCAGAGTAAGTAATATTAGTAATATTTATCAAAAAATATCTAATGTGGACACCACATGACTTCCTTGTACGTTTATTAAATTACATATACACATTTTTAAAAGTACATAAAATATTATTTCACTAATAACTTTTTTATCGTATTTTTTTATTGTTATTATTGAATTATTATTTATTGTATTTTATTTTTTATAATCAGAGGTTAATAATTATTAATAAATTAATATATTTAAACTAAAAAAGTTAAAAAAAGGGAAGAAAATGATGCAAACAAAGAAAGAATAAAACGATTAAGAGCGGATGATGAATAAAAATGGAAAAAATTTGAAAACTAGAGAACGTATACGCAAATTAAGATCAGAAGAATTATATCAAACCAAAGAGCGATTAAATGATCGGCAACAAAAAACAAATAAACGAAATGATCGACTCCGACTAAGAGAGAATATTGTCTGACAGTATCAGAGGAGTAATGAACTAAAATATAAGAAAATATTTTGCAATTTATTAAAGATCGGGCATGTATGCTTCAGTTTCTATGTTGTTCTTGTGAGAGTCTATTTTTCAGTCGCTGTAGTTAACTTTAATGTAGATAAAATTAAACGGAAATTCAGAATAATTAAATAAAATTAAACAGAAATTGAAATAGAAAATCCAAAAATAATACGATTCTAAATTATAATTTTCAATTAGTATTAAGAAATCAGATGTTTCACCAAATCTGTTACATATACACATGTGTAATGGTGCCTATTAAATTACACATACACATTTTTAAAAGTACTTAAAATTTTATTTCAGTAATAACTTGTGATTTTTTTTTTATTATTGAATAATTATTTATTGTATTTTTTTTTTACAATCACAGGTTAATAATTATTAAAAAAATAATTATAATTAAAAAAAAAAAAATTTAAACAAAAGGAGATGAAGTCTTATTCAAACCTATGTGCCTTCCTTTATAAGCTCCAAATATTTCATTAATTAAAATTTTATTTGGCTATAACTATGGAACCACTGAAAATAAGTATTCCTTATGATTATTACAGTTGAAAATCTCTTACGATATATCGTTGAGGGCTTATTACTGCAGTTAAGAAAAAGTCCAAAATCAAAATGTTTTTGGATTTTGGACTTTGTTGAATACTTTTGGTTCAGTCGATTGCAGTCAAAAAGGAAGGTGCACAACTAGATTTTACAACAGTCCTGTATCAACATGCTACGTTTTGAGTCGTACATAATCGTTTTTGAGACGTAATACGTAGGTACGTATTTGTACAGACGTCACGCCGAAACTATCAAAATGGATTCAGGGATGTTCAAAATTGATATTTCCGTTGAAATCTGAAAACCGAAATTTTTTGCGATCTCAATACTTTACTTCGTGGAAGGAAGTAAAAAGGATTATAAAAACACGCAGGCGAATGTGCTTTTATGTATACGTGCAATCATCACGATATCATGTGCTGTTGAAATTATATATATATAAATTGAATATTAGATAAAATTAAATAACTGAAAGCCTTACCATTACCCGTTCATGTACCGTTGGCGATGTTCTTCAGCTAATACATACAGGTTAATTTTAAAAGTCGCTTTCATTTATTATATTGTACATCGTAAGTTATCACGATTAATAAAAAGAAATCACAACAAAAATATCGGCTAAAATTTTTTGTCGAATAAAAAAATTAATAATAAATCTGACCATCTAAAATAAAATCCGACCGTTTTGATCTGCAGAATACATTAATATAAGTTAAAAAAAGTGCCAAAAATTTGTAAACTATTTCGTACTGAACGATACCTTTCTAAAATAGATACCTAATTTATTAATCACGAAATGCAGACAGGCAAAAGATTTCGTTATTAACAGAAACGTAACTTTTAAAAAAGTTAGATTAGAACTTCAATAAATATTGATACACGAAATAATTAATAAGCAGCAATTATTAGAGCACATATAAATAGAAATAAAAAGTTTAGTCTACCAAAGAATCCGCAACCGTCTTCTAGTTATCGGTACTTTTTTGAAAGCAAATCGTTTTTATAAAATAATCTATAATAAATTTTATTTAATTTAAATTAAAATAACAGGAATAAAAATATGTTTGGCTAAGTTAAAAAAAATTATTTTTTAAAGCCTTACAAATCGAGCAAAAATAAAACGTTTAGTTCATTAAACTACCATAATTCCTGCTAATACTTGTACTTAATCGCAATATTTAATAGCGTAATATTTTTCTTAATACAAAATACTGTTATTCAAAGAACTTACCTAGTTACATGTAGAATTCGTCGTTTAGATTCACATAAAATTTGATAGTAAACAAAATTTGATACGGTTTTAAACACGGTACTACATATCGTAAAGAAATACATATTATTACTGTATTTGACAACGTTAATCGTAAATAACACTTACATTAGATTAATAAGTTATCAGAAAGAAAATATCACATAATATGCTATATAAGTTTTGTTTATTTTCACTATAATCGCCGTATATAATGAAAGGAGCTAATAATATTATAATCAAATATAATTTTTTATCAACGTAGCAAATAGTTTGACACACCAGTTGTTTTGACGAACCAAGTCGAAGGAGGAGAGGTCGAATGCACTCATAGCAACTAACGCTATCTTGTGCCATTTCTTCGTACACTCCCTCTCACAATCAAAATTATGAGCAAAGTTATCAGTTAGTAATTTTTTTTCACTCTATCTTTGTTAAGAAGCCATCTTTTTATTTAAATTGTTAGGCTTTTTTACTTCCTTGTACGAAATAAAGAAAGTATTGTGATCACGAAAAATTCCTGTTTTCAAATTTCAACAGAAATATCCATTTTGACTAGTTCGGCGTGACGTCTGTACGTACATATGTATGTATCTCGCATAAATCAAATACGATTAGCCATAGGATGTTGAAATTTTGGATTTAGGACTGTTGTAACATCTAGTTGTGCACCTCTCCTTTTGATTGCAATCGACTGAACCAATAAAGTCCAAACAAATTTGAATTTAAAAATTTTTCTTAACTGCAGTAATAAGCCCTCAATGAGAGATTTTCAACAATATGTCATAAGTGTTATTTATTTTCATCGGTTCCAGAATTATAGCCAAAATAAATTTTAATTAATGAAATATTTGGATCTTACAAGGGGAAGGCACATCGGTTCGAATTCGACTTTATTGAATTTTTTTAACTTTTTTTATTTTCATTTACACGGTCTTAATGTGATGAATAAAACTGATAGCCGGATAAGCATAATACGCTACGAACTTTCGCCAAGCTGAGAAATACTCTTAGATTTTCAGCCTAAGGGTAACGTTTTTTTTAATTGATAATACCCAGAAAAACATTAAACATGTCAGCTATCGTTCAAGCCAAGAATCGGACCCAAAACCCTCAGTATATCATTCGGTTTTTCTGTTACGGAGATGACAAAATAGATTACAAAATCCGAAATCCGACTAAATCTAATTCCATATTATTTAATGAACTTTCAGTTTATTTTTTGGATTGTTTCATTCATCGAGAGCCAAGTATTATTTAAGAACGACGAAATATATTTTAAAAGATCTAAATAAAATTAAATTAGGATTTACACGTGTAATAAAGTGTATTAATAAATAGATCTGTGGGTGTACAATATCCATTTGATTTTGATATTGCAGACGGGCTTAACAGTAAAGTACCGAAATCGGCTAGATATGATAACTTTGAAATTTAGATATAATACTAATCATTACCTCTTTACGTACCATTTGTAGTTTTTATAATCTGTCATAACAGATGTGGCTTTGTTATTTTTCTTTTTGAGCTGATAACTATTAAAGTAATTAGAGAATGCGCTATTATAAATTTTCCAGATCCTAACCGAGTAACGAATCCGGAACATTTAGTCTAGCAGGTAAGCAACTACCTCTCTAATATTGTAGAGGTCACGTTACATCTAAAAAAAATAATACTATTTTTTTTTAATCCCTGATTTCATATTTAGACAAACACAGTAATAGTTAATAATACAAAATGTACGCGTGGGTGAGGGTCCGTATTTACATGTATTTGATTACTTATATAAACTGATAATTAGGTGTAATTAAATAATAAGTGAAAATCTCATTATAACCCCTTTGTGTCTGGTTGGCTGTTAGAGTAATACGTACATTTATAGTGTAAGTGAAAATTTATTCTCATTAATATAAGTTCCGCAAGATTGATAATAAATTTTAAAAATAACAACAGTAATTTAGTATTAGACAACGCATAATGGATGGTCTAATGTTAAAAAAATTGAGAGTGAAAGAAGCAGTTTGCGAACTAAATTTTAGATGGAATAATTTTGTTGTTTAAAAGTGTGGTTGTTGTGTCTTACGGGCGATGGTCGTTAGAGTAGGGGGGGGGGGTGGGAAGGAAGACAAACGTCATGATGGTAAACTAAAGAAATACAGGCAGTTGTTTAGTCTAGCATTATTGGCGGGAAACTGTCGGACATAATTACTCAATTCACCGTACCTTTAAAGCCTCTAGCCAACAGTGTTCTTTAACTTAACCTAATCAACGCATCCATTGTACATCTCTATTGGTATATTCCTTATTACTGATTAAGGTAAGTTTTATTTGCTTTTCTAATATTAGAATTTTTTAAACAATTATTTGCAGTTATTTTATTCTTTGTTTATATTATTCAAATAAAATACGAGTAAATTAAGCAATATTTTTAACAAAAATTCTTTCGTATAAAGATTAGAATTACTGAACAAGAAAGCACTTCAGTATAATGTAAATACACCTTAAATAAAATTTCACATAAACACATACACAAAATATTTTATTAAACCTCCCCTTTGAGATTATTGAGTGCGATGTAACACCCGATAAACCGTCTTTATTCTGTTCGTTATTTACACACAATTACTGTCATTGTATTTACTAAATTAGTATCTACTCAATATTCCATTTTAAAAATATTTATTAATTAAAAATGTTAGAATCCAGTTTACACTTGTTTATTTTTACGAAATAAATTAATAATTATTTATCTTAATAATGTATCTAAATAGCAGTGAAACTGTGTCGAAAAAATAAATAAAACGAATCACGCTATATATTAGGTTATTCGACCATTAATTAAGAAGGAAAGTAAAATATATTGTGTATCAAATTAACTGTCTCATATAAGCAAAATGTATTTCACGAGGAAAAAGAGAGTTTTTAAGTATCGAATTTAAATTTCATTTTAGATATATTAACAAGTTTTAAGTCGGGTAACGAGAATGAAACGTGCTACGCAAGAAAAAATTTGCATCAGTATCGTTATCAAAAATATACTCTGATTTACTGGAGCTCCTTAGTTCGATTCCCAAGTAGCTTACCGTTTGTTCACCGATCTCATTCGTGTCGTTAAATATTCATAAATGAATAGATTTAAGAGGATAGGTAGTTTGACGAACTTATCATTGTTCTGTCACTCAAGAAAATATTTTTAAATAGCGAAGGAAATAGTGAATATTTGTAAATAGTGATATTTTTTGAATAGTGTATTTTTTAAATAGTGCTCTCTCTCAAAAATTTGAAAATTTTATCTGATTTAATTTTTGTAATTACAAAGGTTTTGCTATAACAAATTTTGAGTGAGAAAAAAAAATTATATTTATATAGAACAGTATATTTCAGTATTTATATATAATTAAAATTGTGCGCGCGCGCTTCGGTTACTATACACAGAATACTATTCTTAATAGGGAGGGAGCTTGTATATGAAACAATTCTAACATTTTGTGATTGACAAATGCTATGTTGCCATTTATACTGATTTTTTTCTTCCCCGTTGACTCTTCACCCGCCAAAATCGGCATCTCTTATTTTACTCCGTTGCGTTTGACTTATTCAATACCTTTACATAATAAATCTTGCAACCAGTAAGGAAGATGAAAAAAAAAAAAAAGTCAGTCTTAAATTCTCATTCAACAATATGGTTGTACTATTAATGATTTTGTCGTTTATGTAGTAGTGTTAAAAAGTTTAAAAAAATCATACTTAATAACTTTTTTGTTTATGTTAATTTTTTAATTTGTATAATACAGTTAGTAAAATGATCACTGATCTTATATATCCGATCTCCTGATTAACCGGACCTACATATTTTATTTATCCGTAAAATTTACATAAATCATTGCTTGATTTAAGTACTCGAATTATCAGAGAGATTTTCTTGTAACAAAATTCAGAAATAATTTGTGATTCAAATTAAATATAATCTGAGATTAATGTTTATTAAAACGTCGATTATTTGGACCTCCATATCTCAAACATTTTGCGACTTAAAAGCGATGACAAATCTAAGAGAACTTTGATAAATCTTAAATAACGTTTTTGTTTATGGTAATTTTTTAATTTGTATAATACAGTTAGTAAAATGATCACTGATCTTATACATCCGATCTCCTGATTAACCGGACCTACATATTTTATTTATCCGTAAAATTTACATAAATCATTGCTTGATTTAAGTACTCGAATTATCAGAGAGATTTTCTTGTAACAAAATTCAGAAATAATTTGTGATTCAAATTAAATATAATCTGAGATTAATGTTTATTAAAACGTCGATTATTTGGACCTCCATATCTCAAACATTTTGCGACTTAAAAGCGATGACAAATCTAAGAGAACTTTGATAAATCTTAAATAACGTTTTTGTTTATGGTAATTTTTTAATTTGTATAATACAGTTAGTAAAATGATCACTGATCTTATACATCCGATCTCCTGATTAACCGGACCTACATATTTTATTTATCCGTAAAATTTACATAAATCATTGCTTGATTTAAGTACTCGAATTATCAGAGAGATTTTCTTGTAACAAAATTCAGAAATAATTTGTGATTCAAATTAAATATAATCTGAGATTAATGTTTATTAAAACGTCGATTATTTGGACCTCCATATCTCAAACATTTTGCGACTTAAAAGCGATGACAAATCTAAGAGAACTTTGATAAATCTTAAATAACGTTTTTGTTTATGGTAATTTTTTAATTTGTATAATACAGTTAGTAAAATGATCACTGATCTTATACATCCGATCTCCTGATTAACCGGACCTACATATTTTATTTATCCGTAAAATTTACATAAATCATTGCTTGATTTAAGTACTCCAATTATCAGAGAGATTTTCTTGTAACAAAATTCAGAAATAATTTGTGATTCAAATTAAATATAATCTGAGATTAATGTTTATTAAAACGTCGACATATCTCAAACATTTTGCGACTTAAAAGCGATGACAAATCTAAGAGAACTTTGATAAATCTTAAATAACGTTTTTGTTTATGGTAATTTTTTAATTTGTATAATACAGTTAGTAAAATGATCACTGATCTTATACATCCGATCTCCTGATTAACCGGACCTACATATTTTATTTATCCGTAAAATTTACATAAATCATTGCTTGATTTAAGTACTCGAATTATCAGAGAGATCTTCTTGCAACAAAATTCAGAAATTAATTATAATTCAAATTAAACATAATCTGAGATTAATGTTTATTAAATTGTCTAATATTCGGATCTCCATACCTCAAACATTATGTGACTTAAACGCGGTGAGAAATCTGAGAGAAAAATAATTATTAAAATGCTGAAAAAAAAATCGCTTGTTTAACCAAGACTCAGATTTAAACAAGTTTTGTATTTATAACGAAGTTATTAGTTATGTAATTTCACAGCCGATGGTAAATAATGGCGTAATGTGCTAACATTTAACTTATCACTCCTTCATTCTCCTTCATTCGAGATTTGTAGGATATGAGAAATACCAAATCTTGCTGGGAATAAACCCAGAACTTTCCATTGACGCTACTACTCTCTCCGTCGTACGTGTTTCCTCAGCATCATTCAGGAAATGCTATTATTCTGTTTTATATTTGGGCTAGTTATAGGCTGAAATTTTTTCATTGTATTTTATTCATTTATTAATTATTAACTCGTAACAAAAATAAAGCTAATTGGCCAACCCGTTAATTTAAATAATTATCGATTCCTCGACTGTTCCGCTCACAAAATCGTTTTTCTGCATTTACACTCTCAGGCTGTTCCTTCATAAAAATAAAGATTACAGGAAAGTAATTTGGAAGTCATAAAATCTTTGTAGGCATTTTATTAAAAGTGAATTAAACTTTAAAAATTAATGATTGTCTCCTCCAATAATATTTTATGGGGCCTGGTGTATATGATTTTTTTGGCATCTTATAAAATTGTCTTTTATAAATTTTTTATTATTATCATTTTTTTAATTTCAGAAATTAAAAAATAATAAATTGTATTATTTTTTATTGTTATATTTATCAGAGACATGATTAGTCATAAATAAAGTACGATTCATTTGTCCGCTTGTTTAAATGTAAACATCTGTCATTTTTTTCTTAATTGTTAATGAACGAACTTAATTATTGTTAAAATTATTAATGTATGAATCTTTAATTTCCTTTAAAATGTTGAAGAAATAACATTAGTAAGTTCTACGTCTGTTCTAGCTAGGCAGCATATTTAATATACAATTAAAAATGTGAACGTAATTAAAAGTATGAAACTATTGCAACAATATAATGAATGATTAATTCAATGTAAATTTCAAGTAAGATACTTGGTTACCCGGCAGTTATTTAATGTATACACAACCAACGAATTACTCCGCGGCTGGAATTGTTGTACAGGTATATACACCCTTCCCTGCGGTGAAAGAAGTAAAGTTGTCATTTGTACGACTGAACTTCATTTCCGTTTTCAAAAGGGTAGTTACGTGAAACTGCTTCTTCCTAATTCTCCTTAGCGAATTCGCCAGCCGTAACTCTATAACAAATTGTTTTCGGACATAAGTTTGTAGAACTTCTTAATTTCAAGCTCTGGAATCGGTTCCCAAGTTTTTTCACTTTCTTCCTATATCATTTTGTGTAGGTATATGTATATATAATTACATAAATTAAAATATAAAATCTATAGTTTATATTTTTTATTGTTTTTAAAAACATCATTTACGGGAAGATATTTTCTTAACTAAAAGTTTGAATAAAGTTTATAAATTCAATGCGTCGATGAACTTGAACGTTTAGAAATATCTAGATGGGATTGCTCTCCTGTCGCAGTGAGAAATATAATTTTTTTTATTTTATGAAATAATTTCAAACAATCGGTACACGGTTCATAAAAAATATGTCAGATTAAAATTAAGTTTGATTTGGCTATATTTATTCCTTATAATATTTAACAGAACTACGATCGGTATAAATATGCTGAAGGTCCGATAACGAAATTATTGCTGCAGTGCATTTTTAGTAAGGAATTAAATGATCTTTCGACCCCTCAAAATTTGCGGGCACCCACACGCACCAAAGAGAGAGTGAGAGCATGAGCGAGAGAATTCTCGCGCTGTCTGAGGTAGACTACTGTTTAAGACAAGGGGTGATGATACTGACTGTGATGTTACATTTACTTTCCAAGAGCGACTCTTACTTTTATAATTGTGTTCTCTAAATAAGTATACGTTTTCTTACTAAATTTTTACAGTATTTTGTATTTCATTTTATTCGCTAGTGAAATATTAAATCTCACATTTTAAAATATTTAAATGTTAGCAGAGTGATAAATTATAATGTTATTACTTGTATTTACGAGCGTAAACACTAAAAAAAAAAAAAAAAAAAAATTTTTTACTGTAGTTAAAATGTAGTACTAGGTACTACCGGGTTCGAATTCCGGTCAGAATTGGCTTTTTTATAAGTTTTATTAAAATTTAAAAATAAAAGTAAATGAACTGGATGTCGGTATATTGTCGATTCAAATAAAAAAAATAAAAAAACGTATTAGATATTAATATATATAAGAAGAATTAACAAACATAATATGCGACGATTATTAACCGTTGGTAGCCGCTTTATTATGGAGACAACACCGCCCTTCTGTCGCCGGTTTCTCGCCGACAGACTAATCGTAGAGCGTTAGAACAGCCTTCAATAAACACATGCTTTACACGCTACAATATAAACTCATATTTTGATAAATAATTCAACGATTCTATAATATACATTATATTAAATTAAATTAAAAATTCCAACCGCGCCTGAGATTCGAACCCTGACCTTCCGGACGAAAGATCCCACCTAACGAGGTCAGTCGGCACACTATTTAGTTGTCTCGATGCTTGTTGAAGTATTAAATAACATTATATTTTTTGTAGTTATAAACATAAAAGGATTACATAAATGTAGGAATGTAGGTTTTTTATAGCGTCTAACGCAATGTTGTATTTATCTGGCCGTCTTACTTCTATGTATTAGAACCTTAAATTTAATCGAGTTAATTACAAGTTTTACCGATTACTTTTTTTATCCTTTAATGCTTTATTTCATTTTATAAATTAGTTTATAACATTCTATCGTATTAAAAACTGGCCGACCAGTCGATATAGTTTAATGTAGTAAGATATAGTTTAAGAATTTGGCTTAATTTTTAAATATCTCATTAATTTCATCAACCTCATATTCCTTAAAATATACGTGTAGGATATTACGAGGTCGTATTGTAAATAAAACCGGAAAAATTTATCTGTTATTATTTAATATTAAAATTTTACTTTACAAAACGGATAAACTATCGTAATATTTTTAATATGTTTATTAAAATTAAAGGAGATTAATTATAATTTTTATAAAATGTTATTAGTATAAAATAATAGACTAATCTTAATTTAATTTAATTATACCGAATGTCTACATAAGAAATAGGACTACTAACAATGTTTCCCGCATAGCAATATTGACCGTTACACGGTTGTATTTAAATTGTATCGCGTGATGTAGTACTGGCCTACGGTAGCCAATCACAGCGAAGGAAGCCACCTGCGTTTGTAACCCCTCTCTCACCCTCACAACATCGTCGCATTAGTCACCGACTGACATTTTTCATCTGACGTGTCCAGCTACTAAAAAAAAAATAAACGAAAAAATTATTACCTCTAAAATTCCTCTTTACAAAATAGTCCTCTTTCAGCGTATATCGATACAATTTTACCAATTGTATTTATCATCGGCTATTGAACAACTTTTTTATTTATTAAAACATTTGCTACTATAAAAAAAATATTTTATTAATTTATCATTAAACATATCGTTTTAAACTTAATCTGAATTTTTTTAAAAATATAGCGTAAATAATATATTTACAATAAATAAAATAAAATTGTACATTTTAGTATTTTTTTTTTACTTTTTCAAATAATCACAAAACATAGTATTTTATTTTAGATAGGGTATTCATTCATAAACGTAATAAATGATAACGATGATGCAAGGTTAGCATTTCATTAAAACGCTTGAAAGAAACACAGTGTGATTTGACTCGCTGTAATGAAATCGGTTTAGTCGTCTCATGAAAATTTGCTACTTAATTAGACGGTCCAAACATTTTACATAATGTACTACAGAAATGTTACTATTAATGGGAATAATATTTATGCAATTAGCAATGTTATTTCTTATTGAGAAGTGGATCGTACAAACTTTTTCATATTTAAAGTTTAAAGTTAGGATTTGCACGGCGGGTCGGTAACTTTATGTAAGAATTCAGTTTCCACGAGAATGGTTACAAAGGTTTATTCTGTTTTGTGTTTTTGTTTGTTGATTTATGCACGTCCAAGTCGGTGATACAGTGAAATGTAGAACAGAGACTACAATTTAATTTATACTCAAATTAGTGACAGCGTATATCTAAGTAGATTTTCAAACAATGAGTTATTTTCAATTGCAATATTTGTAATACCACTACGTTAGCAAACGTATCAAAGTTCTGAAAAAAGTTGTTTTTTTCTTCGTATATTTCTGTAAACTATGTTTGGAAAAATTCTGTTTGTTTTTCGATAAACGGTAAAATTTTATTTTTTCACGTTAGGCAAGGTAGGCGACTGCCTACGGCGGCAAAATTTATTTTTTAGTAAAAAAATAAACACAACTCATAAAAATATATTTCGATTACTTTTCGATACGATCTAGACAATAATGTTATTTACTATTTATTAGTAGTTTTGTTTATTTTTTAAAAAGTATATTTAAATTATCTCTGAAAATAGTAGGTACTAGTTTTAGTTGTTAACTCGTTAAAAAAGTAATTTTTTTTCTCGATAAAACAATTTTCCGTAAATCGTATTAGTATTATTGTCTTAATTCAGTTATATGCCATTTTTCTGGCTAACATGGTTTTTTTTTATAAGTCTGTTTTTTTAATTTTTAATTTTTTTTAAGCTTGGGGGCGGAATTTTTGGGGTTTGCCTACGGCGGCAAAAACGCTAGGGCTGACCCTGCGTGTTTATCTGTTTTAATTTGACGCGTTAACTTTATTCTCATATAAAATGGAAGAGTAATAATTCAAAATTAATCGAGATAAAAGCTAATTAATAAATAACAAAGGAAAATTTATATTTCAAAAAAGTCGATATTTTAACGCGCCAGCAGGAAGCGTTTACACCGCTTTTAAGGCCGTTATCACAAGATCTGACTGACAAACACTGTGTTAAAAAAACTTAGCGCTTAATTAAAACCCGGAACCTGTAGGTGAAAGGCAGAGATGCTACCACACCGTCAGGAAAATCTATGATATTGTTTTTTCAAAGAAATCTAACAAATCATATACATCTCCATTTTTACTTTCCCGTTTAGATAGCGCTATAGGTATAGAAGAGAAAGTATTGTAATCGGTCCGATTTGGGAATACGCGGTTTTCACTGGATCTTGACGTTTTGATACCTAAGGAACCGAATAAACCAAAAAGCTGGATGTAAATTTTTCGGATGTGTTTGGGGTCGGCCCCTAAATTACTTTATATCTCCAAAACTACTGGACCGATTTTGACCAAATTCGGTCAGATTACTTTTATATATGAAGCATTCATTTGACTACTTTAGAGTTATTTTTGTGGGGGTTGTTTTGTAGCAAGTCTATAGCAAAAACCACTAACATTTGATGATTTCAAAGCAAATATTCGTTTTATTATTTATGGAATTCAATCTGATTTAGTGAACGAATTATGCAAAATTTTGATATAGACTTTGGTTATGTCATGCAAAGCCGTGGAGGCCATACGATTGATATTGATTTTTGGACATAATGTAACATTGTAAGCTTCGAAATAGAACACGATTGGTTGATATTAGACGTATTTTTTATTTTATAGAAATTTTACTTTTTGCGTTGAAAATGAAAAAACCCTATATACAGACAGGATATACAAATAATATAAATAAAAGGTTAAACTAAAAATTTTAATTTACTAATTATCGGCTTAAATCAATCACAATTTTTTAATAACAATACATTAGTTCGTCCAGCGACCAAGTGGTGGCCTGTCCCAATCCCCCGTCCACCGTCCGGAGTCTGAAAGTAATGATGTTTATTAATTAAACAAACCATTTGGCGAACGTTATTAATTAAACTATTAGAATCGGTATATCAATATATAAAACGTGTTTTGTGAATACAGGGAACCGTTTCATTTCTCATTCTATATTCCCTAGTATGCTTGAAAAAAGGTTTTTTTTTATTGAAATTGTTTTGTTATATTTGTTCGTACAAAAGTTATGTATATATATTAAAGAGAGTTCATGAGCAATTACAAAACTATGATATATAGTCTAAAATTCATTTTATAATTACACTGCTACTTGTGCTAGAAAAAATAAAGTTTTATTAAAACGGATAATAGTCAAAACAAACGCTATTATATGTAAAGATTTCAAGAAGTGATAATGTATAGAAAAACTATATAACAAAAAGTCTTGTACGTGACCACTTTGTAAACCAGCGTTGAATGCACTAATTTCAAAGCTAAGTAATTGATATGTTATAGAAAATAATTTAAAAAAAGTTAATTAAATTTATTTTAAGTAAAGGTTATATTTAAAAATAAAAATTCTAATTCAAATTAAATTAACTTGCATTCCTATTTTAATAAAAGAAAAAATATTTAATTAAAATTAAAGAGATACTTCTTTCCATGCAGTGTAAACATTTTATTTGCTTTACTATGCGCGCGCGTGTGTGTGTGTGTGTATGTATGTATTCAAACGTAATGGACGCACACTTAGATCGCATAGACAAAAAAACAAAAGAGGAATAAAAGAAGTGAACAGATTTGTTAGTTATTTATAATAAATCGTTAAATCACAGTCTGCTTACTCACTAACATCTGTCTCTCTCTCTCTGCACAAATATATATATATATTAAAACGTATGAACACTTGTTACATGAAATACAAAACATCAACCTTGACTTGTTATTAGTAATATACTGGACAGCTGTCGTTATTTTGTCTATAGAGATGACACAATGTTAAATGATTTATGTCTTTATTGGTTCTCTTATTTTTTTCTTCTCACTTCTTTTTTTAACGGTATTGTTTGTTAGTTGCTTTATATCTTTCTTTGCTAATGTATTTAAACCGGTCGTATTCTTTCTAATAAATGCAATAACATTTCTTCAAGGCTTCTTTTTCCTTGAAAGACATCTTTACCACCATTTGAATTATTAAAAAAAAAAAAAAAAAAACAATCATTTCTTTAATCTTTTCTCTGTTTTTTTCTGTAAAATATTTTTTCTTAACTAAGAACAGGGGATGATTTTTAAAAATAAAATATTACTTGTACGTATTTCCGTTTCTTACCCTGAAAAAATATATACTGTCTCTAAAGTCGCTTGACCGAGAATTACAGTATTTTAAAAGCTGAATCAATACTTGTGCTTTTAAATCGACAATTTTTTATAGATAATAAAATCTTTTATACATTTTTTAAAAACCATACAAGAATTGCTCAAAATACTCCCCATGTACTCGTACTTCAACACATTTTTACAGCGTTTTTTTACATTTGTATCAATCTTTTGTACAAATGTTTGTTTCTGTTTAACACTTCTTCATTTTCTGGATATGGCTGGAGTTTGAGGAAATTTTTCTCCTAATTGCTGAACGACTTCATCGCTATGGTCTTCCACCATTTTAGGAGAAAAACGTAAGTTAGTTTATATTTCGTGGTTAATTTACAGATCAACACTGGTAAACATGAACAGTGAACTACTTAATCGCATGGGAAAATGAAAACAATATAAGTAGTGTGTCACCAACCTAACAAATATGTAATTTTTTAAACGACATTCGTCATATGACATAAAATATAAATATTTCACCGTCAAGCGACTTTTGGGACACTATATTAGTAATTAAAATTGATTATTATTATGAAGAAAATGAACTGGTATTTGGAGCTGAAAACATTTAAACATATATATACAGGTGTATCACGAAGTTCTTCTTCCGTAACTTTCATAACATATTCAAGTCGTGAAAATAATGGATAAAGTTCATACAAACATGACTTAAAATGCTTCGTTTTCGAGTTACGACTAGTAAAAGCTTGCTCGGATTTCAGCTACCCGGTGAAATGAGGTCGTACTGAAATTTTTAGGACGTTAATTAAGGAGTAGAATTACAGATTTGTTATGATTTTTAACCTAAAAAATGGAATAAAATATGTCCTAGAACCGTATTTGCAGTTTTTTTTAGATATCTGTGGTGAAAACAAATAAATTAGGGTAAAAACCCTGTTTTTATGTTTGATGTACAATAAGTTTATTAAACGGGTAATAAACCATGTGTATATATGTATGTGTGTGTGTGCGCGCGCGCGCGTGTGCAGGTGATCCATTTAACTCGACAACCACTGACGTGATCTGAACAATTCTTTTACCGATATTTTAATTAAACCGAAAGAATGATTTTAATTAGAAATTTATCCAGGTATCTCCATTATCGTGGAAGCTTGAACTTTAAACGTAATTGCGGTAGTATTTTATAGCGTCAATGTTTTTACGGTATAGTTTTAGTCGTTGAATAAATAATTTCCTAACGAAAAGCTGCGTTATTTTACATGCTGAAATTTAAAGGTGAAGATTATATTTATTTTAATAGTTTATTTATTAAAGTCGGGTAAATTGTTCTTGTGATGTAAACCGTTAAAGAAAAAACCGATGCGGGCACTACATGACTTCCTTGTTCGACTATTAAATTACATAAAATTTTATTTCATTAATAACTTATTGAATTCGAATTTATCGTAAAACACTTTACAATTAAAGATTAATAATTATTAATAAATTAAACGTGAACTTTATTTTTATAATTAACATTATTACAATCGGTATAGTTCAACTAAAATAATTAACTTTCCACATAATTTTGCGTATATGTTAATGATAAGTTAAACAGACGATGAAGCGCATCGAACGAGTACTGCAACAGAACTTTACTCGATGAGAGTCTATTCAGAACTGAATAATTATTCTGTACACTTTGGATGCAGCTGCATCGGTAGATTTCTAAATATTAAGTGATAAGAAGCACACGTGGCTTATGGAATGCAGTGCGTCAGGAGTTTACGGTAACATACTCCCCCATCCACAAATAAAACACCGTGGGTTTGATTATCAGGCACAGGTGTTTTTTCCTATAAATATTTCAATATACAATACAATAATAACAATTACAATTAATATACAGTATAATATTATTACCCAAATCGATATATCAGCTGTGACCGTGTTATTTTTCATATTACTTTTTAAAGGAAGAGTTTAAAGAAAAATAACAGTTTAAGTCTCCAAGATTTAATTCATAATTTTAGTGAAAAAAACGCATGTCGAAGATAGCTTTGCTGAATATGGAAACAGATTTAATACGTAGAATGGAAATTCATTCTTTAGGAAAACTGTTGATCACTTAAACAAAATTATTCGAAAACGACGGAGTATGTTTACGCAAAATAACTGAAACTAAAGGAATAAGATAGCGTCTAATGATGCTTACAAACTATTCGGGAAAAAATATAAAGTTAAGTGCAATATTTCATCACGGGCAGTCAATGAAGAAGGACGATCATACTAGCACGATCAAAATTGGATTAAAGCTAATGATTCATTTATAGCAAAAAAAAGTTGGCCACGAAATTCCAAAAACGTTTACGTTTTAGTTTTACAACAAATTTGCTTTTTTATTAGATAACTGAATACAATCGACGAAAGGTTATTAGCAAACGCACGACAGATACCGGAATTATTATAAACATAAAAATAAAAACAGTTTCAATTTAACGAATGCACAAAAAACAAAATACAGATGATATCAAAACTCCCAAAACAATAAAATTGTTAAGGTTTCGATGAGAGTTTGTTGTCGATTGAAAACATCGAAAATCCAAATTCAACAATTTATTTAATTATAGCACTTCAAAAAGATATTGTCTTAATTAAAAACGTACAGTTATGTATAAAAGGCGACATAATAATTGTTATGCCGTAAATTGAAAACATTAAAAATCGAAAATGCAAAAACTCTTGCCGGCCCGATTTCGTACTTTTAAGAACGAATTTGAACGAAACTTCAATATTTTACGCTTACCATTATCATTTATTGTTCTACGTAAATGCACTGCGATCTCAACAGTAAGTTCAACTTTGTCCGTTACGGGGAAAAAATTCTATAAAGAACAATAATCAATTTCTGATTTCAATAAAAACATCAATATCAGGGGCAGTACGGGTCGATGTGACAATTTAAAGTGAATATTACACACCTTATTATGCGAACTAATTATCATTTGTAGGTTTCTATTTATACGTTTATCATATATTCCTAACGGTTAAAATGTCACATAATATTAATCGTATGTATTTTTACCTTTAATAAAACGGTTCCTTGATATTTTGAAAATTCAAAATGATGAAATCATTTCTAATGTCACCTTCACTCTAAAGTATCATAACTTCCAGTACCGCCTCTAATTGTGTATTAATTAGCTTGGAAAATGTTAACTTACTGAATAAATATTAATTATTAATTATATTTCAATTTTGTGTACGAAATTTACGTTTTGTTGTGCTATTTTCAAATTATACAACATTTTTTTCTGGAATTGAATTAATTTTTGAAACAAAGAAAATTACGAACCGTTAATATATTTTTTTTATCCGATTAATTATTTTCAACGATTGAATCATTTGATACTGTCATGAATTAAAAATAATAATCAAAATTTTTTTCATTAACTTTAAACATCGTTAAAAATTAAGAGATAAAAATGTTAAGTATATTTTCAAGAAAAATTCGAAAAAAATATATAAAATAAGATGCACATTATTTTGCATGATACTTCCGAATTGCATCAAATTATTTTATACCGTACAACTTCTTATAAATGACTAATTAGGATTTAGAACTAGAGAATGATCGCTCGTATGATTTGCATTGTGAATTATCATCTTTGAAAAACAAGTCAGGAAGTAGAACGCTCGCTTACGGATCATTAATTATTACGATTTATGAAGTCGTTTAAAGTATGAAATCGGGCCGGCAAAAGTTTTTGCATTTTCGATTTAAGGCGTAAAAATTATTATCTCGTCTTTTATACATATCTGCACTTTTTTAATTAGAACGATATCTTTTTGAAGAACTATAAATAAATAAATTGTTGAATTTTGATTTTCGATTTTTTGATGTTTTCAACCGACGGCAAACTCTCGTCGAAACCTTAACAATTTTTTTATTTTGGGAGATTTGATTATACATTCACATATGTAATAATGCCTATTAAATTACACATACGCGTTTTTAAAAGTGCATAAAATTCTATTTCACTAATAACTTAAGATTTTTTTTATTGTTATTATTGAATAATTTATTTATTGTAATTTTTTAAAATCAGGAGTTAATAAATAAATCAATATATTTAATTTTAAAAAAAGTTAAAAAAAATAAAAGGAGATGAAGTCTGACTCGAACCGATGTGCCTTCCCCTTATAGATCCAAATATTTCTTTAATTAAGATTTCATTTGGCCATAACTCTGAAACCGTTGTAAACAAATAGCACTTATGATATATCGTTGAAAAGCTCTCGATAAAACCTTATTACTACGGTTAAGAAAAAGTCTAAAATCCAAAATTTCCTTGGATTTTAGGTTTTTTTGGATACTTTTGGTTAAGTCGATTGCAGTGAAAAGGGGAGGTGCACAGCTAGATTTTACAACAATCCTACATCCAAAATTTCAACATACTACCGCTAATCGTTTTCGAGTTATGCGATATACGTTTATACATATATACATACGTACGTACAGACGTCACGTCGAAACTAGGCAACCTGGATTTAAGGATAGTCAAAATGGACATTTCCGTTGAAATCTGCAAACTGAAATTTTTCGCGATCACAATACTTTCTTTAGTTCCTACAAGGAAGTAAAAATAAGAATATACAACGAAACTCTTAATATAATTCGACGCAATATTTCGGCGTACGAGAAAAGGCTTTTATCTATATATATAAAAATGAATGTTTGTCTGTCTGTGTGTTTCTTATGCCTTCCTAAACCGTTCATCCGATAGCGTGAAACTGTGGTTGAGATATTTAGAAAAATTGTATTTTTGGACCGATCTGGCTCATATTCAAAATATACATTAGTTACGTGAAAAGAAAACTTTATTCAAAAACTATACCCGCTAGGTGGCGCCGGTGTCGTGATATTTACGAAACAAATATACAAACAGACTTTCTTTTTCTATATATATATATATATATATATATGTAAGGCAATGTTCATATGTCCGCTATAGACTAAAAAACTACTGGACCGATTTACGCGCGGGAAAAAAGGGAAGAAGGGGAAAGGAAAAGGTTAAATTTTGTGAAGTTCCTTAATGTTTTATCAAACTTTTAATTATGTTCATTTAAGCTATAAATATTCTCAAATCTAGCAATAGCGAAGCAGCGTCGTGTCTTCTAGTATTTAATAAATTTACCTTAGGATTATTACGTATTAATACATTTAAATAATTAATATGAATTTTAAACATTTTTTTTTTTGTCTTCAGTCATTTGACTGGTTTGATGCAGCTCTCCAAGATTCCCTATCTAGTGCTAGTCGTTTTTTTAATTTTCTGGTGACCCCTTCCTTAGTAGTCCCCACCCGGAGATCCGAACGGGGGACTATTTTACCTCCGGAATATTTTACCAAGGAAGGCGCCTCCATTATTGTTATGTGAAAATGCAGAGAGCCACATTTTCTTGGAAAAAAAGCAGCTGTAGTTTTCCATTGCTTTCAGCTGCGCAGTACTCAGAGGACTGAGTGATGTTGATACGGCCGTTTAAGTCGTCCTGACTCACGCCCCTAACAACTACTGAAAGAGCTGCTGCCTTCTTTCAGGAATCATTCCTTAGTCTGGCTCTCAACAGATACCTCTCCGATATGGTTGCACCTTCGGTCCAGCTACTCTGTATCCCTGAGCACTCAAGCCCCCTCACCAACGGCAAGGTCTCATGATTCATAGAGGAGGATTTTAAACATATCTGTTTTCATTTTATAATGACCTTACTTATATAACGCATTATTACACCGATAAAAATAAATTTATTTACCGCCTACATCACATTCGACATAAAAAATAAACTTATTGAATTTCTACTGTCGGGCAGAATCGGAATGTTTAATTAAATTTATAAATTTTATATAAATTACTCAAAATCTGAAAACCAAAAAAACCGCTCAAAAGAATTTTCGGTACTCTTCCTTTAACCGTCAAGAATAGAGAATAGTTATTAATTAATTAATCTAGCAGTAATATTGAAGTTATTAATGTATCAAGTCGTTTTGTATTTAAACGATATCAATATAGTCGGCCTCGTTGTACTAGTACAACACGTCCACACTGTTCGCGTTCATATAATTCCGTATCTAGCCGGTTATTAATCACCGATTAAACGACATTGTCCAGTATTATTTTTGCTTTCCGTCGTCTATCGTGAATTTGAGCCCGTATACGATTTAATACCTGTAGGGATGGGAACGCGATCCACAACTCCGTCCGTAAACAAAACCGATATGTAACCGACTTTAATAAACAAATAGCCGCCCTATATCAAGAAAGGCTCGGCAACAAGAGACTATTGACCGTGTTTTGCGATTAATAGAGGGATATACATCTTGCGTTCCTTTGCGTTCAGGAAGACTCGGTGCTAAAAGTCCTAGCGGAAATATAGAATATTTTGCAAACATTAATAGAATTTTATCGCCGAGCGAGTCGAAGGTTTAAGTGAGTTTACATATTTTAAAACCGCATTTACTTTTTGTTTATGATGAACCGATCGGGGGCCTTTTCTGTTTTCCCCTCAACGGGTTTATTGCGTTACGTATTACGTATTAGTAATCGGTCATGTCTGATTATTTGGTACAGCATTACTAGACATTGGTGTCGCTGCCTGTAATTAGTCTGTGTCGATTTTATTCAAACGTTGATCTTCCAAATGTACCCGAGAGAGGTACATTATAAGCATTATCGCTTATAATTATAATCTTTTCTTTCTTTTTCCTGATTAGCCTCCGATAATTACCTTTCAGATAATACTTCAGAGGATGATATGTATGAGTGTAATGAGTGTAAATGAAGTGTAGTCTTTTACAGTCTCAGTTCGATCGTTCCTGAGATGTGTGGTTAATTGAAACCCAACCGCCAAAGAACACCGGTGTCCACGATCTAGTACTCAACTGTGTAAAAATAACTGACTTTACAAGAAATTGAGTGCTGGAACTCTCGACTTCCAAATCAGCTGATTTGGGAAGACGCGTTCACCACTAGACCAACTCGGTGGGCTTATAATTATAATCTAACCAAACTTAACGTACGCTCGCTAACCTTGACTAGCGAGCGTCGGTTAAGTTTGGTTAGATTATATTTATAATTTCTCTTGTTTGAGCGATTACTAAAACGTAATACGTAAGTTAAAAAAAACATTGCGGGAGGAAAACAGAAAAGGTCCGATTAATTCACCACAGAAGCTTTTGCAACTTGTAAGAGAGAATATGGAAATGAAAATTCTTAGCGCATGAAAAAATGTCACGCCTACCGGGATCGAACACGAGACCAACGGAAAAACGCTGAGATACTACGGAAATATTTTTATTAGAATATCCTAGGACGACAAAAGTTATTTATCTGATTTCTTTTATTCTAAAATCAGTCTAGAAACACATTTTTTTTTTAAAGTAAATTTTGTTTTTAAGATTATTTTTGGAGCGTTTGTTGTTACTTCCTTTTATAAAGCGAGAAATTTCGCTTTTCAGATTTCAACGGAAATATCCATTTTGACTAGTTTCAGCGTGACGTCTGCACGAACATATCTCGTATAACTCAAAAACGATTAGCCGTAGTATGTTGAAATTTTGTATATACGACTGTTCAAACATAAATTGTGCACCTTTCCTTTTGGTTGCAATCGACTAAACCAAAAGTGTCCAAAAAAGCCCAAAATCCAGGCAAATTTGTATTTTGACTTTTTCTTAACCGCAGTTATAAGCCCTCATTGAGAGCATTTCAACGATATGTAATAAGCGGTACTTATTTCATCGGTTCCGTAGTTATAGTCAAGTAAAATTTTAATTAATGAAATATTTGGATTTTAGGCGTAGGCACATTGATTCGAATCAGACTTCATCTCCTTTTTTTAACCTTTCTTTTTTTATTTAAATATATTGATTTATTAATAATTAACCTCTCACTGTAAAAAAAAATTACGATGAATAATAATAATAATAATAAAAAAGAAACAACAAAGTGAAAAAATATCAGCAGTTTTTAATGAAATAAAATTTTATGTACTTTTCTTGTGTAAATGTAATTTAATAGGCGTACAAGGAAGTCATGTTGTTATTATTAGGAGAGCGGTTATTTGTTTAAAGGACTAAAAGAGCAAAAAACTGTATCTACAATTTTTAATTTTACTTTCTGTTATTGATCTGTCGTACGAGTATTAAAAAGCTGTTTTGATAATGCATACATCTCCGCAAATGTTCTTGACTAGGAATGAACTAATATACTTCAATTAATTTTAATATAAAACATGTTTTCACAGCGATTGTAGTAGTATAGAAACCTCAGCCTTTGGATCTGGCCGACCAGTTCTGAGCACAAGTCACTGATCTAGAACCTGAGGTTTTTTTTCACGGAGAGCACCGCCACTTTCCAGTTAAATTTTCACCACGAAAGCGTCTATCTACTACAAAAAGCACACCAAAACACGACTCTGTTTTCTTCAATAAATCAACACGTTAAAAGATTGATCCAGAACCCGAGTAAGTTATTCAATACATTAAAGAAGATCGATCCCGTATACGAGTAAATTATTCATTACATTAAAAATAACAAATAAAATAATTTCTACTTATGAAGGTTGTTTTATTACTTTGCCGGTTAACGGCGAGTAAGCCGCTACATTTTCATATATTAATAAACAATACGCGATTGTATTTGGTTTAAAATTCTCTTCAACTTCAATATTAATTTCCCTCTAAATCTTCGTACGGATAACAGTTTGAATTTATAAATACTTTAATATTTTTAACGTTTCACATCAAATAAGATTGTAAGCAAAATTTCAATTGCCTACAATGTATAATCTTGGATTATGCAAGTTAGCAGCCAATTTCATTCTGTTGCAGCCATTGTAACATATGATATGAAACATTCAGTTTCACATCAAATAAGATTGTGAGCAAAATTTCAATTGCCTACAATGAATAATCTTGGATTATGCAAGTTAGCAGCCAATTTCATTCTCTTGCAACCATTGTAACAACTCTACTGTAAATAAAGACATGAAACATTCAGTTTCACATCAAATAAGATTGTAAGCAAAATTTCAATTGCCTACAATGAATAATCCTGGATTATGTAAGTTAGCAGCCAATTTCATTCTGTTCCTCACGTTTTATCAATCCTACTGTAAATAAAGATATGAAACATTCAGTTTCACATCAAATAAGATTTAGAAAAAATACAATTCCCTGCAATGAATAATCTTTTTTTATGTAAGGTAGCAGCCAGTTTCATTCTGCTGCAATCATAACAACTATACTGTAAATTAAGATATGAAACATTCAGTTTCACATTAATTAAAATGGAAAGCAAAATTTCACAGTCTACAATGAATAATCTTTCATTATGTAAGGTATCAGGCATTTAATTGCAACAGCTTTTTTATAATTTAATAAAAATATAGAAAAAAATAATCTTATTGAATTAAAGAATATAAATATTCCTAAGAAATTGAAAATGTTGATGCATAAAAATGTTTAATTACATTACTATAATACAAAAAAAAGGAATGAGTATGTCACCATGAAAGCATGGAACATTGTGGAAAAACTATTTTTATCAAACATATTAAATCAATTTCAAATATAACAAAAAATATATCATCTCATAACTCTATCAATACATATTTGTATAAAAAATAAATAAAACATTAAATGAATATTTAATGCATCAGTGCATTTTATAATTTTGGGCAAATGTATATGCCACGTTTTCTATTAAAACGCAGTAACCATTTACGTTAAACTTTTAGTTAAATAATTCAATTTAAAATACTTAAAACTATAAAATAACATTATTCATCGCATAAATATGTTGTGTTCAATAAGCTTACCTAACTTTACCTTAAAATCCTGTTCAGTTTTACATTTTATTTTAAAGTAACGACGGATACAACGTTAACGGTTCGGTAGTTGACGACGAAGAGACGTATGGTAACCGATAACGTCGAATACATGATCGTTGTTCACCCGTTTAACTTTCTTCTTTTTCTTAATTGCATTTATAATCTCTAATTTTAATCAGTGAATAATTTTAATTTCTTTTATTTATTTATGAATATAATTTAATATCTATTTTATAGTAAATTAAAAAATAATTCAATCTCTATTTTTATAGAAATATTCATCAATAAAAAGAACGTGATCAATGCAGCTGTATGTAGATTTTATTAGATCATATGTTTTGGGCAAAGATAGGTTAGATGAAATTAAAATCTATTGTAACGAGCAAAAAGATTGAAAGAACGTTTAAAGAATAAATGGTTGTAGCAGTATTTTAAGAAAATCTTGTAACGGTTTTAAGGTTATTAATAATTAAATATACCTAATTACAATTTAACCAAATTATTATTAAATTTTAAAACTGAAAGGTTAGTCTACGTTCACGAACGTTTTTTAACAGTTTTATTTTTAGTTTTACTGTGTGTTGTTTTAATAAAGATAGATAATATAAAAACAATAATCAAATGTAAGCAGTAGATTGTACTAAAGGTTAAAAAAAAAAATATTAGAATTTGTACCCGGCTTTACACGGGCTTTGTTCATCAACTGTGGTGTCCTTTCTTTTACGGGAACAATATTATTCTGTTAATGAAGTTTAAATAATACTAATTAAAAAGATGATTTTTCTGCATTCCGTTCAACGCGTACATAAATATGTGCTTAAAACAATTTCCAGTGTGTATTTTTTATCTTATAATTTCTTTTTATATTTATAACTTATACTGACGTGATGTATATAATGTATTTTTATATTTCGATGAGAATAAAGATTTATTTATTTGTTTACATATGTAAGTCTTTATTAATTGATAAATTTTACTAAATATTCATAAACAAATTTTAATAAGAATTTTTACTCGGCTTCGCACGGTGAGTTCATAAATAAAATTATGCTGTCTCGTTTTAATGACAACTTTTTTTTAAAATAGTTAGCATTATATTATTGATTATTTATTTACAATTTTTTTTAAAGTTAGCCGGGAATCAAACCAGAGACGTTTCGGTTTAATAACCGAGCACGATTCCATCGGGTCTGTCTTTTAATCTTTGTGTTTTTATAACAGCATATATTATATGAAATCGATTATATATAAAATTAAAAATCTTTACTCATTTAAGAAATTAAAAAATCGCTACAGTACTACTTTCGTATCAAAGTAACGTTTTTATAAAAATTACCGTTAATTTTATGGGGACTATTATACAGAATCCTAACAAAATATGGCAATCCTTAAATAACTTTTCAACAGTTAAACATAGAAAAGTTAAATTTAGCGAATTCTAGTAATTTAAAATGATCTAGTTTTTTTTGTTATGAGCCACTTCACCTTAAGTCAGCAGAGGACTCCCATGGAAGAGCTACTCAAATGTTCAAATAGAAAGGTTATGACACATAATTTTAAAGGGCATTCAAAAACAGAAATGTTAATGTAAAACCATCAGGCTACGTCAACTCTAATTAAAATTGCGGTCATCGAATGTTTTTTAGATTTTATTACAAAAATGATCTGCAGTACCTGTTACATAGCTGTTCAACAATCAAACACCAAAAAATAAATGTATAAAATAAAATTTAGCAAACGTTCCAACCTGAAAACGATGTATATTTCGGTATTAGATTAACATACACGCACGCTCTAAAAAACAAAAATCTTGGGGTAAAACATTTCGGGCTCCGACAACCCTATAAAATTGGTGGCCATTTAATATTTTCACAATTAGTTTATAATAAATCTCAAATATTGTTCTCAAAACGAATAAAAAAAAATAATAAATAAATTTAAAATACGGTTTTATTAAAAGGTGCACTAAAAAAAGGAAAATAATTTCACTTTCATGTTAATTCAAGAATAAATATTTATATAACATCTTCGATTAAATTCAAATAATATTTTATATTGAAAATGGTCTATAAATCTGTTTTCTATTCGCAATAGTGAATGTACTTTTACGTGAACATTTATTTATAATTCTTTTTACATTTTATATCACCAATAATAAAAGCCTAGGGGCGTCCTTAATTATATTTAATATACATTTCAGTCATAATTTGCTATGTAATACAATGAAAGCGCTCTCCATGCTTTTAATATTCGTGATAAAAATGTAATTTCTAAGAAAAATGAAGCTTATATCAGATTTAAATTAAAAAAACAATCCTGATTGGTGGGTTATATAGTTGTGATTTTAAATTTTAGTTAACTTTGTTGCAAAAAAAATTGGTTGAGATGAAAATTACGAAGAAAAGTATCGCTATCGTGCTAAAACTGACCCATTTAGATACACTTATTTTTCTGACTCAAAAGAACGCCGATTCTGGAAAATCGCTTACATAAAGTGTGCCTGTGTTGGGATTTATGACGATTACTTGGTGAAGTGAATAAAAAAGTATTTATTTTTTCTGGTCCGTTTTTCAGTAAATAATTCGGCTACGTGTTAAAAAAAAAATTTAATATTTTTTGGTTTTTATAAATTTTTGAGTATTTACCGTCCTGAAGAGTATTTTCTGTAAAATACACATAAATACTTTTTAGTATCTGTAAATACTTAAAAAGGAAGCGAATAATAGCTTTTTTCTTCTTTTAATTACTACAAAAATTTTAACAGATCGATCAGATCGATCTAAAAAGTAGAATCAAGTGCTGAGCGTTGTAAAATGGATGAGTCATGCGTAATCGCAAATTTACATAGAGCGTAGATCCTTTCGGCGCTAGCAGATATAAAGAATATCTTTGCTTCAAACAAAATCGGTTGAATATCTATGTAATCGGTTTCTGTCTGAGGTAAATAAAGGAAAGGGTGAAGGATTAAATTGTTATCAGAAGATGAAAATATTTCTTGATCCGGGGTTTCAAAGCGGCATCAGCAAAGATTGTGGCTTACATAGAACTGTCGTCTGTAAAACAGTCGACTATGTTCTGCAAAGGTTAACGGAAAAAGCTCCCGATCGGATCCATTTTCCGCGAACTGCCGCTGAAATCGACGCGAAACAAAAATAGAATACGCTGTTCAAAATGCCTTGTATAATCGTTCTAGTTGATTTCACCGACGTAAAAATAAAAAGTCCGACTAACTATTTATCAAGTTTTTGGTTTATTTTTTGATAGCCGCCTTACTTTGGTCAAACACATGAAAGAATTAGAAACAAAATGTTCCAAAACTTTTAGATATGCCGCGAGTTCTTAGCAACACCAATTGGGGAGCCGATCGGTCATGTACGATACGTTTTTATTATTCCTTATTTCGGTATGTCGCCTACGGTTGTGCCGCCTACTCTTCAGCGCGTCATACCGTGTTTAAAATGCCGGATGCTGTACCTCATGCTTTCCTTCGGCTTGCCAAAAATGCATTTAGATCCAACCCTGTCGCAAGCTTACTTGCTGACTGTGGTGAGCTATCACTTTGGGATAGACGGGACCAGCTTTTGGTTTCTTATTTTTCCTGCCTCAAGAACAGCCAAATCACCCGGCTTTTGACACGATTCTTTGGAATCCTAATTTGCGAAGTTACAAGGATCATCCACGTTGTACTGCGCATGTACGTGTTTGTACTCGACGTCTACCGCAGCATATAAATATCGGCACATCTATCTTTCCAACTTATCCGTGCGCATATCCTCCGTGGGGAATCAACCTTACAAATTTTACGTTTGACTTTACGATTTACAATAAACAATCAACACCACCTAACGTCTTAGCAAACGTTTCCACCAGCAAAGGTTTCATTATATTCTCTCCAAGATAAACCCTGGCGCAATAGTATAGTCTGATAGATCGATAGGAAGGAATAGTAGGTCGATAGGAAGAGTTGGTAAAGAAGAATTTTGAGGAGAACATCGCAAGAGGTCTGAGTAAAACTGATACGGTAGAAAATATAGAAGAAAAACGGGAGAATGTTCTTAAATCAGCAGAAACAAACTTAGGCGGAACAAAGAGAACCGGTAGAAAACCTTGGTTATCAGAGGATATATTGCGGTTGATGGATGAACGTAAAAAGTATAAGAATGCTGGTGACGAAGAACTTCCTAAAATTTGCTTTTGAACACTTCACAATTGAAATTAAAAAAAAAGTTTTATTTTTGAAACAATATACAATTACAATTTTTTTATGTAAATACCAATTTTAAGTAGCGTTATAGGAAACTAAATACAAATAATGAAAAATCTATAACATCATCAGAAATTGTCCGTAACCAGCATAGCGTTGCACGGTATGATTTTAAAAACTTGTTGAAATAAGAATTAGAATATTTGAAATAATGAACTGAATACAGATAACTGCACCGAATTATACATATTACTTTTCGTGTATTGCTAGTAATTAATAAATAACTGTCTTGTATTTGTATAAATCATCGTAATAAGTTTTGCTATTTCAGTGGTAAATTAATTACTACTAAATCTCCAAGAAGGAATGTTACACATATGTTAAATAATAATAATCTTAATTCCACAGAATAAACAGATTACAAGTGAAAATAGAATTATTTACAGTTAAAAAATGTTTAATACATAAGCTTAGTAGACATACAACCAAGCAATATAAAATTAGAAGTAAAATAATAAACGTAAACAATTATCACATAATCTTGTTCAACTAGATACCCCCTATAGTAATAACTCTATTGCAGGTTACTATCAAAATATTTTCAGCGAATAAAATAATAAACTAATCAATTATTACAAGTGTGGATTTCTAAGTGGATTTCAAAATTAATTGCACGATACAAGTCTTGCAGTACTAAAATTTTCAGCTAGTGACAAGATTATATGTACATACGTACTGATTAAATAACTCAGAACCATAAATACATACAAGAATACAGTGATAAAATTTAAAATGAAATTAATCCTAGATAAAATTGAAAGAAATATAAAGATAATAAAAATATGAAACTTTTAGTCACCGATTCCACCCAGAATCACAGGTCAACCGATAAATAAAACTCTCTACATCTTCAATTGACAATAACCGATCATAAATTGATGGTGAAAACCTTTTAGTCTTCTATGGATTTAAATTCCCTTGGTAAGCGATTAAATATTTTTAGACCTAAGAAAGAACATTTAAATTACTCAATTCTTGTCCTAGGAGGAACTACACTATCCGCTTGCCGCAAAGGCTTTGTAACCAAAGTACCAAGAATCCTATCTTGTTTACAGCCTTCATAATACGTCATTGGTATTCTATAGAAATACATACGATGCAGTGGCAAGATCTTAAAGCCTCTGAATAATGGGAAGGATTCAGTTCATCTTCTTTTACCCAATATTATATGTACTGCATGCTTCTGAGCAATATAAACAGATCAAAAAACACTGTAGTAAGCTCCACCCCAACATATCACCCCAAACTTTAACCTTGACTCTACAAAAGCATAATGCAGTGATAAATAAACTGTGTATTACTTGTGAGAGCACTAAATCTTATAAACTTACTCAAAAAAGTAATTTACTGACCTGGAAATTCTTCAAAAGGGGCACTCAATCACCAAAACTTTCAGCACCTGTTTTCCTTACATGATAATGTACTAGCCCCTTACTGTGATGATAGAAATTCTTTGTTGAATTTACTAGAACACCATCACAATCCTTAAACCGTTATATTATAACTATATCTCGGTTATACTAAGTACTGTTTTGTTTTATGCAAGCGGGCTTATACTTCATTCCTCTCTTTCGTTTCTAATTTCAACTTACATTTTACTCTCTTTTTTCTGTTTAGTCTCCAGATCTATTGTAAGGTATTACTTCAGAGGATGAATGAGGATGATATGTATGAATGTAAATGAAGTGTAGTCTTGTACAGTCTCAGGTCGACAGTTCCTGAGATGTGTGCTTAATTGAAACCCAACCACCAAAGAACACCGGTATCCATGGTCTAGTATTCAAATCCATATAAAAGTAAGTGCCTTTACTAGAAAAATTCTTCCTAATTTGTAAATTGTATAATTTTTTTAATAAAAATACTTTAATTTACTTTAAATTAATACATTCTTTCTTTACTTTAATCCCGTTCATTACAAATTTTTATATAACCTACTTCTAAAACACAAACCTGCCTATAAAACTGTAACATGGTTGTACTGGATCATATCAACATGCAGAGCCTGTAGACATACATACATTTGTCAGCTGAAGATTTATGATTATGTAAATTTTTAATAAGTGGTAAACCAGATTTTAGTCATTTTTGGTGCTTCTGTTTATCAATTTAGATGCACATTTTGCATTTGAAACTAAACTGTGATTCTGCAATTCCTTGCACCTCTTTCGTACTGCTGAGAACACAATGTGTTCAAATGTACCATATGCATGTTCAAAAATGCTGCTCTCATAGTGAATATTATACAAGTAGACCAAATTATAAGGACCATGTATACATAAAGTTGGAAAGTGTAATTTGCTCATGTTTATACACTATATACATGCATGTTCATACCCCCCCGTCACATCAACACAGCTAAAATATTTTTAACTAGGTTTCATCGAGTTGTTGTTGGGGGGTTGCAAAATATTCATTATATATTTTTTTTATTTATACTTTTTGGAGGTTGTGGAGATAAAAAAGGTAGAGAATCATTGGATTAAATGATTTAAATTGGTTTAAATAGGCAATAATAACTCATCAGCTCATTAGGGACTTCTAAAACGAAAGTAAAGAGCATTTTCTTACTGACCATGTCAAAGCAAAATTTATTAAAAAATACTTTTATTAAAAGGTAAAATACATGAAAAATTTTCTAAACCAACAAATTGGAACAATGTATTCACTCTATAAATAAAATAACAGAATACTCCAATAAATTTGAATGTGGCATAAACAGGATACAGCTGGACTCATCAGATGGTAGTTGTGCAAATGATAAGCAGACGTTTGTGTTCTAGTATTTATTCCGATAAATATAGATTAATAAACCATTTCTTCTAATTTGTATTTAATAATACATTATACACATCGCATTTGAAGTGCATAAATATACTACTTCATGGATAAAAAAGGAACTGTGCAGGCATTTGGCTGGATAGATCAAGGGAAACCATGGTAAAACTTTGATAAAAAAATTAACAAAAATATAATAATAATAATAATAAACAATAATAAAAGTAACATAAAATAATAATAATAATAGCAACATCACAAAATTTACAGTTAATTATACATATTATATAGTTATATATTTTCAGCACCATATCTTAAATTCATTTTTCTAATATATTACTACACTGATAAAAAAGGAATTCTTCCAGCATTTAGCTGGATAGATCAGGGGAAACCATGGTAAAATTTTGATCAGAGCAGCATCATAGTTTATTATAAAGATTTTATATCAATCTGACAATAAGTTGAGTTCATTCTTCTGTTAAACAACAGAAATATATATAAAACAGTAATACATTAACAACTAACAGTTGAGGATTAAGGCAATCAAATACGCAAAAAATAATTAGTTAAATATTTAATAATATTTTATTGTTTAAAATATAAGGAAATTTATTTAAGCCACGGAAAGTAAAACTAACTGTTCGGGCATTTACCCTACTGGACCAAGGGAAACCGTGGTAAAACCTTGGTCAGAAGAGCTTACAATATTTTATGTCTGTAATATGCTACAGTATTAAAGGCATATACATAGTAAAAGAAATTTATTGGCGATACGTTCACTGTATATTATTTATACATTTAATGAGCTTTTAAACAATAAAATTTGATGAATTTTAATCGTTACTTCTTGAATATCATACATCCTTTATATCCTGTAACAAAAAAATGAAATTTTAAGATGAACATTTAATAAAATACTGTATTATGATATCCTGACATACTAAACACAAACTCAAGGATTTAAATCACAGATAAAAGGATACTAGGTCTTGGCAGGAATCGAACTAGGGATCACAAAAGAAGAAATAACAAAAATTTAATTCAAATCATTTTAAAAAAAAATTTCCTTTTTTTTATACATTAATATCACTTTACTAACATAAATTAATCTCATTCAATTTGGAACTGTCTTGCATTGATTAATATAAGATTGGTTGATTAAGAACAATTATCAAAAGAATAACTCAGTTTTGTAACTCAACTTGTAATTTATTAAGGGACAGTACTAATCAAACAAATTCCACTAAACATTTTATTATAACTGTTTTAGTTACGCTTAAAAAAAACTTCTTTTTGTGGAAATTAAAGAGTTGACAATTTACAACTGGGAGTGTAAAGTAAATGATAATTAATAATTCAGTTGATAATAAATACAGAATTTGCATGTTGACATTAATTAGTTCCTTTTTTGAGCTTAGTGAACTCAAGACAAAAAATAAATCTTGACATCATAGAAGGTGATAAAATGAATTTAAATAAAAGAAAATAAAAGTCTAAAAAGTTAAGTAAAAGTCACCACTGTTATGATGTTACCTATCTTAAAAGTGGTCTGGAACCCCCTTAATATGTAGTCAAATAGTTTATTTAGTCCGCATTATGTCACTTTGTATAATATGTTGTATTTGTTAAAATTAGTGCAATTTTAAATTCCATTCTGTTCCATCATATTTGCAATTACAATAACATTCTATTTGTTAAGTTTCCTGTTACGGTTAATATCTTTGTTCATTAGTTTTGAACCTGTAATACGTGATTTTCAACGTTTGATCCTGATGTTAAATGTAATGTTTTTTAAACAAGTGGTCCTGTTTTAACTTTTTGATATCTTGTCAGCATGTTTGTGATAGATTTATGTTCAACATGTTTATGATGTTTAAGAAATTTTGAATGTTTCTTTACTGTTTAGGCAAAACAAATTTTCATATTTTCTCCTTATCATAAAAAATTATTATTTATTGGTTTTTCAAAATAAAACAGAATAACTTAATAATTTATAAATCATTTAACACAACAGAACAAAAAAAAATTTGGAACTGAGATAAAAGTAGGTGAATTAGAATGTATTTTTATGCTGAATCTTAAAAATGAAATCAGTTTTTCTTCATCACCCTCAGATTTTTAGTTATGACTTTTCAAATATTGAGAAACTTCTTAAATAACACAAGCCTGCAAAATTTGGGTTGTGTAATGTTTTCTTAACATTTTAATGACTGATTTCTATGTATATTTTAGCACTGAATCAGAAAATAACCTTCACTTTTTTCCATCACGTCAGAATTTTTTGCAAATCGCAAATTTCAAAATTTGTAAAATGTTGAAAAATTGTGAAACTGTGATACTATAACATAGACATAAAACGTTTTTTAATAATAAATTCACTTTCTTGGCTTATACTGTGCATTCTTATAACTAAACTGTTGAATGGTCAGAAGAGGTGGGTCAGGAAGTGGTTTGGGTTGATGGCGATGAGATGGTGGGAGGAGCTCGGTTGACAGGTTGTGACAAGACTTAACAACATGTAACATGTTTATTGGCAGCTATCTGCACCACTCATGCACTATTCATCTACTATCAGTGCTGTTTCAACCATCAGTGAGCTCAAATCAAGTTTTTTCCATCCTCCATGATTATAAATGTGTTTTTGTTAACGGAAAACATAGTTTCAGGCCATAAAGCAAATTTCTGTTTTCAAAAAAGCTTCAACAGACTGCAAAAATTCTGCAGATTCTTTTTCTTAATTTGTAGCGAGTTAATGGTGGAAAAAAGATATAAAAAGTTTCTTTCGACAAGTGTACCTCACATAATTCGGAGTGAAAATAAGAGATCAAGACAAAACTTGAGCATCCCATTATGTTTGCTACCCATGTGTTTAAGGACTTAGATGGTGGTCAAAGGGTGAAAAAGAAGTGTTCAGATTTCGAGTTCGAATGGTATGGTAGGAGCCAGAGCCATGAAATCACACCAATGATTTTTACTTCTGTTTGACTGGTGTTCACAGTTTTAATTTGAAGAATAAAAAAAGAATCATCTATCCAAATATGCCATTTGCTTTACACCCGGTTCCTTATGGTCTAGACGTACCAGTGTCAATTCCACCAGAAAATTTACCTGAAATAGATGGTTCCATAACTGATTTAAATTAAGATAACATTGAAGAGTACAAATCTGGAGATAGCTGCACACCATAGCTTTATTCACAGTCTATGTATACATCTGATCAAAGAAAATTCAGAATTGCTTGGTTTGATGCTTAAAGAGAAGAACCTGCTAGCAGTCAGCACCTCGTTTTCCTGATTCACGTACAGAAAAAAGGATTTTCTACCATATGTTTTGGAAGAAGGAAAATTAGTCTTCTGCATTGATATAGTGAACTTTTAATTTATGTAACATTCCTTACAAAAGTAGTGGTTGGAGAGTGTTCATAGATTCATCCAAAAGAAGCTTCAAAGTTATCTTTCCTCACAATGTGAATACGTGTCCGTCAATACCAGTCAAACGTTCTGTCCATTTAAAAGAGGATTACAATGATTTGGAATTCATTTTCAATAAAATTAAATGATTGTGTTTGTGTTAAGGATTACGTGCGACAATCTCAAAATAATATCGATGCTCTTACAACAGCAAGGAGGATACACAAAGTTTCCTTGTTTTATGTGTGAATAGGGTAGCAAAGACAATGAAAATGATTGGATAAGGAAAGATTGGTCAAATAGAACTTCATTAGAACCTGGAACCAAAATTTGCTCTGAAAAGTTTTCATATATCTGAATAGAGTTCTTCTTCAATCTCTGCATATCAAGTTAAGGTTGATGAAGCAATTTGTCAACGCCTTACCAAAAGAAGGTAAATGTTTTAAATATATCTGTGACAAATTTACAGTCCATCAACCGCCAAACTAAGAGAGGGTGTGTTTACTTGTCCTGACATTAGAAAACTTCTTAAAGATGGTAATTTGAGAAACAAATGAAAGTTGCAGATAAAGAAACCTGTGGAGCCTTTAAAGATGTAGTAATCAAGTCTCCGGGCAATAAGAAGAATTTGAACTTCAAATCAATCATTGAAAACTTGCTGTAGAAGTACAAAAATTTAGGATGTTCCATGAGCTTGAAGTTTCACTTCCTAAATTCACTTGTGGACTAGGACTATTTTCCTAAAAAGCTGGGTGTCGTTAGTGAAGCGATGGGTGAGAGATTTCATCAGGACATGAAAGAAATTGAAAGAAGGTATCAAGGAAAGTATTACTACGATGATGGCAGACTATTGCTCGATGTTATACAGGGATGAACCCTACAGGGAACATAGAAGGAAAAGTGCCAAGCAAAGTGTAAGCCATCCAAATAAACTTCGACACATGGAATAGAAATGTAAGTATTTTACATACTTCATTATTAAGGGAGGGTGAATAGAAGGAATAGTGTATACTTCATCATTAACAGTGTGGGTGATGAGGGGGGAATATTTTCCAAAGGCATGAGTTACCTCATAAAAATGAATTAAATAAACAAATAAAAATAAATTAATTTAAAATGAACTATAATAGAAATTAGGCTTATTTTGTGGAAATTTTCATTAGAAACAAAGGGGTCAGTGACTGCCCTACCAACCTCTTCAACCACTCAATTGTTCAACTATAAGAATGCATAGTATAAGCCATAAAAGTGAATATATTACATTAATTTATTATAAAAAAAAAAGTTTTATATCTATTTTCTTGTATCACATTTTCACAATTTGTCAACTTTTTACAAATCTTGAAATTCACGATTTGCAAAAAAGCCCGACGTAATGGGAAAAAAGAACGTTATTTTCGGATTCAGCGGTAGAAAATACATAAGAATCAATTATTAAAAACTAAAAACATAACTCATCGCTGGCTTGTGTAATAGAATACAAAAATAATTATAATTACAATTAAAATAGGAATTAGTGAGGTTCGGTGGGAAGAGGAAGGCGACTTTTGGTCAGGCGATTTTCGAATAATTAACTCAGCTTCAAATAATTGGTAGGCAGGAGTAGGTTTGATAATGAACAAGAAGATAGGGAAGAGAGTAGAGTATTTCAAAACGCATAGCGATAGAATCATTGTAATAAGGATAAAATCAAAACCTAAACCGACAACGATTGTTAACGTCTATATGCCTACAAGCGCCCATGATGATGATGAGGTAGAGTGTGTATACGAAGAAATTAATGAAGCAATTTAACATGTAAAAGGAGATGAAAATTTAATAATAGTTGGAGATTGGAATGCAAGCATTGGAAAAGGCAAGGAAGGAAATATAGTAGGTGAATACGGACTGGGCAAAAGGAATAAAAGAGGGGACCGACTTATAGAGTTTTGCACGAAGTATAATTTAGTAATTGCCAACACCCAATTTAAAAATCATAATAGAAGAATATACACTTGGAAAAATCCAGGCGATACTGCAAGGTATCAGATAGATTATATCATGGTTAAGCAAAGATTTAGGAATCAACTCGTTGACTGCAAAACATACCCGGGAGCAGACAATGATAGCGACCATAGTATGGTGTTAATGAAATGTAGATTGGGGTTTAAAAACCTGAAGAAAAGGTGTCAGATGAATCGGTGGAATTTAGAGAAGCTTGAGGAAGAGGAGGTAAAGAAGATTTTGAGGAGGACATCGCAAGAGGTCTGAGTAAAAAAGATAAGGTAGAAAATGTAGAAGAAGAATGGGAGAATGTTAAAAGGGAAATTCTTAAATCAGCAGAAGCAAACTTAGGCGGAATAAAGAGAACTGGCAGAAAACCTTGGGTTTCAGACGATATATTGCAGCTGATGGATGAACGTAGAAAATATAAGAATGCTAGTGATGAAGAAAGTAAAAGGAACTATCGGCAATTAAGAAATGCTATTCACAGGAAGTGCAAACTGGCGAAAGAAGAGTGGATTAAAGAAAAGTGTTCAGAAGTGGAAAGAGAAATGAACATTGGTAAAATAGACGGAGCATACAGGAAAGTTAAGGAAAATTTTGGGGTACATAAATTAAAATCTAATAATGTGTTAAACAAAGATGGTACACCAATATATAATACAAAAGGTAAAATCGATAGATGGGTGGAATATATTGAAGAGTTATACGGAGGAAATGAATTAGAAAATGGTGTTATAGAGGAAGAAGAGGAAGTTGAGGAGGATGAAATGGGAGAAACAATACTGAGATCTGAATTTAAGAGAGCATTAAAAGATTTAAATGGCAGAAAGGCTCCTGGAATAGACGGAATAGCTGTAGAATTACTGCGCAGTGCAGGTGAGGAAGCGATTGATAGATTATACAAACTGGTGTGTAATATTTATGATTCATGATACCAAAGAAAACAGGGGCAGATAAATGTGAAGAATACAGAACAATTAGTTTAACTAGTCATGCATCAAAAATCTTAACTAGAATTCTATACAGAAGAATTGAGAGGAGAGTGGAAGAAGTGTTAGGAGAAGACCAATTTGGTTTCAGGAAAAGTATAGGGACAAGGGAAGCAATTTTAGGCCTCAGATTAATAGTAGAAGGAAGATTAAAGAAAAACAAACCATTATACTTGGGGTTTATAGACCTAGAAAAGGCATTCGATAACGTAGACTGGAATAAAATGTTCAGCATTTAAAAAAAAATTAGGGTTCAAATACAGAGATAGAAGAACAATTGCTAACATGTACTGGAACCAAACAGCAATAGTAATAATCGAAGAACATAAGAAAGGGAGTGCGACAAGGATGTTCCCTATCTCCGTTACTTTTTAATCTTTACATGGAACTAGCAGTTAATGATGTTAAAGAACAATTTAGATTCGGTGTAACAGCACAAGGTGAAAAGATAAAGATGCTACGATTTGCTGATGATATAGTAATTCTAGCCGACAGTAAAAAGGATTTAGAAGAAACAATGAACGGCACAGATGGAGTCCTCCGCACGAACTATCGCGTGAAAATAAACAAGAACAAAACAAAAGTAATGAAATGTAGTAGAAATAACAAAGATGGACCACTGAATGTGAAAATAGGAGTAGAATAGATTATGGAAGTAGAAGAATTTTGTTATTTGGGAAGTAGAATTACTAAAAATGGACGAAGCAGGAGAGATATAAAATGCCGAATAGCACAAGCGAAACGAGCCTTCAGTAAGAAATATAATTTGTTTACATCAAAAATTAATTTAAATGTCAGGAAAAGTTTTTTGAGAGTATATGTTTGGAGTGTCGCTTATATGGAAGTGAAGCTTGGACGATCGGAGTATCTGAGAAGAAAAGATTAGAAGCTTTTGAAATGCGAATGTTAAAAATCAGATGGGTTGATAAAGTGACAAATGAAGAGGTATTGCGGCAAATAGATGAAGAAAGAAGCGTTTGGAAAAATTTAGCCAAAAGAAGAGACAGACTTATAGGCCACATACTAAGGCATCCTGGAATAGTCGCTTTAATATTGGAAGGACAGGTAGAAGGAAAAAATTGTGTAGGCAGGCCACGTTTGGAATATGTAAAACAAATTGTTAGGGATGTAGGATGTAGAGGGTATACTGAAATGAAGCGACTAGCGCTAGATAGGGAATCTTGGAGAGCTGCATCAAACCAGTCAAATGACTGAAGACAAAAAAAAAATAAATCTATAAAAAAAATACTGAAGACAAAAAAAAATAAATTTATACATATAAAAAAAGCAAATCAATTTTAGTATTTAAAGGAAGATAATGGTACAAAGGCTTAGTTTATTTTAGTTCTTTTAGAACATATTATTCATTAGATCAGTAGTTATGATGATATGGATTCATTCATTCATTTATTAGATGTTTCCATAGAGTGAGATAAGAGAAAATGGTTGTCAGATATGAAAAAACCACCCTTCTACCCAAAAATATCTCAATCTAATTAAAAGTGTTCCATTGTTTGCATATGGATGATAGTAACAAAGTTGATGCCATATTATATTTGTTTGTTAGAAATTACAGTATGAAGAACAAGCAGGTTGTCGGTTCATTGATGTCTATTAGTGCTTTAAATGATGATGAACTGAACATAATGATTGCCAACTGCCACTGAGGGGAAGCTCGGTCGGATTCCAATGAACGAGCTGGTTTTGCTGGAGATCAACTCCTGCACCCACAACCCTTCTCTAGGACTACCTTTGTTTTCTGTAGAAGCTTTGTTTTCCCGACTATTTTTTTTTATTAAAAATTTACCTCTTAATATAACAGGTTTTTCAAAAAGGATACAACCCTTAGATTAAGATAGAAGTCACACTTAAGTAAATTTTATTTCTCCCTACTTGTCAGTTGGCAACTATGTACTCAAGTTAACAGCTTGTAAAACTGTTGTAACATCCTTATTATGCACAAGTGCTTTACCGTATAAATTCATCTATTGTGTTAAAGACTTATCGTGTTTAATATGAAGACTTATTGCACATATAAATCTTATAGACGAGTAAAAGGCGAGTTTCGGATAGGATTTTCCAATTCTCAGTTCTTAATAAGGTATTGCGTTCAATTAATAAATTTTGTGAGACTAGGAAGTGTACACAATTTGGCAAAGCACAGGACGACTGTTACTGTTAAGGTAGAAGTTCTGGAGGATGTGAAAGAATGTTGTGTGACTTGCTTGCATATTGCCCACTATGTCGCTCAGAAAGTTATCTTCAGGCTGTGCTTTCACTATCTACTGCTTTCAGGGCTACTAAAAAATTTGTGACAAAGGATTATTGTATCTGTGTTGTTCAAGAACTGAAAGAAAGTAGACCGTGGAAATTGTTTACAGTTTTGTTCTATTGTTGATGACAACTGTATTGAAATTTTGGATCGTGTTTATTTCAGTAATGAGGCATGGTTTCCCTCAGATAGCTACATTAAAGCCAAAACCTCCGGATATGTAGCGCTGAAAATCTTCACTCGTTTCATGGGTTACCATAACACACATGTTACACGTATGTAAAATTGGTGTTTGGTGTGCGATCTTGTGGCATCGTGTTATAACCCTTTATTTTTTGACAATCTGTAGATGGTATGGTTTATTGCAACTTAATTGCCATCAGATTTACATGAATGAGAATATTGGTTGTAGCAGGGTAACGCAACGTGTCATACTGCTAATGAAATGACGGATATTTTTTAACGCTTGATAATTTTTTGGCCATAGTTTGATATCAAAAGTGTTGTGGCCTCCCAGATCTTACACCAGCAGACCTTAGTTTTTAAAAATAATCCTCATACATTTGACAACTTGAAAGCGAGATTTCAAACATTACTAAGCAAACATTCTGAAAAGTGGTTGCAAATGTTATGAAATGTGTATGAACCTGCATTGCAATCACAGGAAACCATTTTGAACATCTATTGCAAAGTTATTATAGGTAATTTTGAATATTGTTGTATGCCTTTTATTAACATTAATATTTTTGTAATCAATACATGTCAAAGTGGTTGCATCCTTTTTTAAACACCTGTTATTTTAACCAGGAAAAAATTCATGTAACTATCAATATTTTGGTATTCTATTTCTGAAACGTTCAGCCAGAAGATTCTGGAGAAATTGCAAAGGATCTACATGCAATGGGCTTGAGTGGGAAAAAGATGATACCAGCTAATAGTTTAAAATACATTAAAATATCAGCTTCTTCAATTTTGAACATTGAGTATGAGAGTTCTTTACAAGGTCAATAAGATAAGAACCCAGTTCAGAGCTATAGTAAATCATAAAACTACAGATAAGATTTTAATTGTAAAATCTACACAACACTGATGTTTTAATGAGTAACTTGATGCAGAAATTTAAAAAAAAGCAAAGTTTGCATCTACCTCCACTAATAATAAAAAAGTTTAATCTGGCAACCTTTTGTAATTTATAAGTTGCAACTTACTTATGACTATTGTGATTTGACATTAACAAAATTTTCTTTGTGTATTGACTGTTGACAAGTGGAGCTGTTGATTTTTTTAAGGCATTTTCATATTTTCTGTTAATTTAGATATTTTCTAATCTGTTAATTTTGATATTTACCAGCCATGGCATGTTTTTTAATAGGAATATTCTTGTTTTTTATATTACAATATCAATTAGGCGTATCAGGAGATAAGATGTTGGTTAAGCTATTTTTGCTATTGTATTTTGGCTTTGAATGTTTTTGTGCTTATATACCACTTCATCACTGCCTTGATATTATTTCATATACTGCTGCACAGCAAGAACCATATTCTGTTAGTGAAGAAGAAATCTTAATTCAACACATTGAATGTAACCTGGGCATGTGTACCAGAAGAATCCTAGTTCTCCAACTAGGAAGTGTGTTCCTGCAATTTTTAAAAATTAGTTGTTTTATAATTTTTTACATTATTGATAAATTCTCATTTTAACTTTGTAAATGCAAATTCTTTTGTGCTTAATTTGCAGATGAAATTGTGTTCATCATTAGAGTAAAATATTATGACTAATGCATTTAAAAAAAATTATTGATTTACTGTTGATGGTGCATTATACAAACTTTTCCCTAATCTTTTCAAGGAGTACCAGTTAATTTTGAGGAGTACCAAGTAGAGAGTTAATTTTGTACAGTTCATTCATTTGAATGTGGTTGTGTGTTCAAATCTTTTATTTATATTGAATCTAGAGTAGGGAGGTCTTATGTTTTTGTACTGTTTTTGATTTTTTGGTTTACCTTGTTGGAAAAGAGAAATTATTAAAGAGGTAGTTGGTTGAAAACATACAGTATTTATACATATAAAAAAAGCAAATCAATTTTAGTATTTAAAGGAAGATAATGGTACAAAGGCTTAGTTTATTTTAGTTCTTTTAGAACATATTATTCATTAGATCAGTAGTTATGATGATATGGATTCATTCATTCATTTATTAGATGTTTCCATAGAGTGAGATAACAGAAAATGGTTGTCAGATATGAAAAAACCACCCTTCTACCCAAAAATATCTCAATCTAATTAAAAGTGTTCCATTGTTTGCATATGGATGATAGTAACAAAGTTGATGCCATATTATATTTGTTTGTTAGAAATTACAGTATGAAGAACAAGCAGGTTAGCGGTTCATTGATGTCTATTAGTGCTTTAAATGATGATGAACTGAACATAATGATTGCCAACTGCCACTGAGGGGAAGCTCGGTCGGATTCCAATGAACGAGCTGGCTTTGCTGGAGATCAACTCCTGCACCCACAACCCTTCTCTAGGACTACCTTTGTTTTCTGTAGAAGCTTTGTTTTCCCGACTATTTTTTTTTATTAAAAATTTACCTCTTAATATAACAGGTTTTTCAAAATGGATACAACCCTTAGATTAAGATAGAAGTCACACTTAGGTAAATTTTATTTCTCCCTACTTGTCAGTTGGCAACTATGTACTCAAGTTAACAGCTTGTAAAACTGTTGTAACATCCTTATTATGCACAAGTGCTTTACCGTATAAATTCATCTATTGTGTTAAAAACTTATCGTGTTTAATATTAAGACTTATTGCACATATAAATCTTATAGACGAGTAAAAGGCGAGTTTCGGATAGGATTTTCCAATTCTCAGTTCTTCATAAGGTATTGCGTTCAATAAATAAATTTTGTGAGACTGGGAAGTGTACACAATTGGCAAAGCACAGGACGACTGTTACTGTTAAGGTAGAAGTTCTGGAGGATGTGAAGTGACTTGCTTGCCCACTATGTCGCTCAGAAAGTTATCTTCAGGCTGTGCTTTCACTATCTACTGCTTTCAGGGCTACTAAAAAATTTGTGACAAAGGCTTATTGTATCTGTGTTGTTCAAGAACTGAAAGAAAGTAGACCGTGGAAATTGTTTACAGTTTTGTTCTTTTGTTGATGACAACTGTATTGAAATTTTGGATTGTGTTTATTTCAGTAATGAGGCATGGTTTCCCTCAGATAGCTACATTAAAGCCAAAACCTCCGGATATGTAGCGCTGAAAATCTTCACTCGTTTCATGGGTTACCATAACACACATGTTACACGTATGTAAAATTGGTGTTTGGTGTGCGATCTTGTGGCATCGTGTTATAACCCTTTATTTTTTGACAATCTGTAGATGGTATGGTTTATTGCAACTTAATTGCCATCAGATTTACATGAATGAGAATATTGGTTGTAGCAGGGTAACGCAACGTGTCATACTGCTAATGAAATGACGGATATTTTTTAACGCTTGATAATTTTTTGGCCATAGTTTGATATCAAAAGTGTTGTGGCCTCCCAGATCTTACACCAGCAGACCATAGTTTTTAAAAATAATCCTCATACATTTGACAACTTGAAAGCGAGATTTCAAACATTACTAAGCAAACATTCTTTAAAGTGGTTGCAAATATTATGAAATGTGTATGAACCTGCATTGCAATCACAGGAAACCATTTTGAACATCTATTGCAAAGTTATTATAGGTAATTTTGAATATTGTTGTATGCCTTTTATTAACATTAATATTTTTGTAATCAATACATGTCAAAGTGGTTGCATCCTTTTTTAAACACCTGTTATTTTAACCAGGAAAAAATTCATGTAACTATCAATATTTTGGTATTCTATTTCTGAAACGTTCAGCCAGAAGATTCTGGAGAAATTGCAAAGGATCTACATGCAATGGGCTTGAGTGGGAAAAAGATGATACCAGCTAATAGTTTAAAATACATTAAAATATCAGCTTCTTCAATTTTGAACATTGAGTATGAGAGTTCTTTACAAGGTCAATAAGATAAGAACCCAGTTCAGAGCTATAGTAAATCATAAAACTACAGATAAGATTTTAATTGTAAAATCTACACAACACTGATGTTTTAATGAGTAATTTGATGCAGAAATTTAAAAAAAAGCAAAGTTTGCATCTACCTCCACTAATAATAAAAAAGTTTAATCTGGCAATCTTTTGTAATTTATAAGTTGCAACTTACTTATGACTATTGTGATTTGACATTAACAAAATTTTCTTTGTGTATTGACTGTTGACAAGTGGAGCTGTTGAATTTTTTAAGGCATTTTCATATTTTCTGTTAATTTAGATATTTACTAATCTGTTAATTTTTATATTTACCAGCCATGGCATGTTTTTTAATAGGAATATTCTTGTTTTTTATATTACAATATCAATTAGGCGTATCAGGAGATAAGATGTTGGTTAAGCTATTTTTGCTATTGTATTTTGGCTTTGAATGTTTTTGTGCTTATATACCACTTCATCACTGCCTTGATATTATTTCATATACTGCTGCACAGCAAGAACCATATTCTGTTAGTGAAGAAGAAATCTTAATTCAACACATTGAATGTAACCTGGGCATGTGTACCAGAAGAATCCTAGTTCTCCAACTAGGAAGTGTGTTCCTGCAATTTTTAAAAATTAGTTGTTTTATAATTTTTTACATTATTGATAAATTCTCATTTTAACTTTGTAAATGCAAATTCTTTTGTGCTTAATTTGCAGATGAAATTGTGTTCATCATTAGAGTAAAATATTATGACTAATGCATTTAAAAAAAATTATTGATTTACTGTTGATGGTGCATTATACAAACTTTTCCCTAATCTTTTCAAGGAGTACCAGTTAATTTTGAGGAGTACCAAGTAGAGAGTTAATTTTGTACAGTTCATTCATTTGAATGTGGTTGTGTGTTCAAATCTTTTATTTATATTGAATCTAGAGTAGGGAGGTCTTATGTTTTTGTACTGTTTTTGATTTTTTGGTTTACCTTGTTGGAAAAGAGAAATTATTAAAGAGGTAGTTGGTTGAAAACATACAGTATTTATACATATAAAAAAAGCAAATCAATTTTAGTATTTAAAGGAAGATAATGGTACAAAGGCTTAGTTTATTTTAGTTCTTTTAGAACATATTATTCATTAGATCAGTAGTTATGATGATATGGATTCATTCATTCATTTATTAGATGTTTCCATAGAGTGAGATAACAGAAAATGGTTGTCAGATATGAAAAAACCACCCTTCTACCCAAAAATATCTCAATCTAATTAAAAGTGTTCCATTGTTTGCATATGGATGATAGTAACAAAGTTGATGCCATATTATATTTGTTTGTTAGAAATTACAGTATGAAGAACAAGCAGGTTGTCGGTTCATTGATGTCTATTAGTGCTTTAAATGATGATGAACTGAACATAATGATTGCCAACTGCCACTGAGGGGAAGCTCGGTCGGATTCCAATGAACGAGCTGGCTTTGCTGGAGATCAACTCCTGCACCCACAACCCTTCTCTAGGACTACCTTTGTTTTCTGTAGAAGCTTTGTTTTCCCGACTATTTTTTTTTATTAAAAATTTACCTCTTAATATAACAGGATTTTCAAAAAGGATACAACCCTTAGATTAAGATAGAAGTCACACTTAGGTAAATTTTATTTCTCCCTACTTGTCAGTTGGCAACTATGTACTCAAGTTAACAGCTTGTAAAACTGTTGTAACATCCTTATTATGCACAAGTGCTTTACCGTATAAATTCATCTATTGTGTTAAAGACTTATCGTGTTTAATATTAAGACTTATTGCACATATAAATCTTATAGAGGAGTAAAAGGCGAGTTTCGGATAGGATTTTCCAATTCTCAGTTCTTCATAAGGTATTGCGTTCAATTAATAAATTTTGTGAGACTGGGAAGTGTACACAATTGGCAAAGCACAGGACGACTGTTACTGTTAAGGTAGAAGTTCTGGAGGATGTGAAAGAATGTTGTGTGACTTGCTTGCCCACTATGTAGCTCAGAAAGTTATCTTCAGGCTGTGCTTTCACTATCTACTGCTTTCAGGGCTACTAAAAAATTTGTGACAAAGGCTTATTGTATCTGTGTTGTTCAAAAACTGAAAGAAAGTAGACCGTGGAAATTGTTTACAGTTTTGTTTTTTGTTGATGACAACTGTATTGAAATTTTGGATCGTGTTTATTTCAGTAATGAGGCATGGTTTCCCTCAGATAGCTACATTAAAGCCAAAACCTCCGGATATGTAGCGCTGAAAATCTTCACTCGTTTCATGGGTTACCATAACACACATGTTACACGTATGTAAAATTGGTGTTTGGTGTGCGATCTTGTGGCATAGTGTTATAACCCTTTATTTTTTGACAATCTGTAGATGGTATGGTTTATTGCAACTTAATTGCCTGATTATAATTGCCAGTTATACGTATTCTAAACGTTGCCTGCCTGCACAATTTTTTCCTTCTACCAGTCCCTCCAATATTAAAACAACTATTCCAGGATGCCTTAATATGTGGCCTGTAAGTCTGGCTTTTCTTTTAACTATATTTTTCCTAATTCTTCTTTCTTCATCTATTTGCCGCAACACCTCTTCATTTGTCACTTTATCCACCCATTTGATTTTTAACATTCTCCTATAGCACCACATTTCAAAAGCTTCTAATCTTTTCTTCTCAGATACTCCAATCGTCTAAGTTTCACTTCAATATAAAGCAACACTCCAAACGTATGCTTTCAAAAATCTTTTCCCGACATTTAAATTAATTTTTGATGTAAACAACTTATATTTCTGACTGAAGGCTTGTTTCGCCTTTGCTATTCAGCATTTTATATCGCTCCTGCTTCGTCCATCTTTAGTAATTCTACTTCCCAAATAACAAAATTCTTCTACCTCCATAATCTTTTCTCCTCCTATTTTCACATTCAGTGGTCCATCTTTGTTATTTCTACTACATTTCATTACTTTTGTTTTGTTCTTGTTTATTTTCATACGATAGTTCTTGCGTAGGACTTCATCTATGCCCCGTTCATTGTTTCTTCTAAATCCTTTTCACTCTCGGCTAGAATTACTATATCATCAGCAAATCGTAGCATCTTTATCTTTTCACCTTGTACTGTTACTCCGAATCTAAATTGTTCTTTAACATCATTAACTGCTAGTTCCATGTAAAGATTAAAAAGTAACGGAGATAGGGAACATCCTTGTCGGACTCCCTTTCTTATTACGGCTTCTTTCTTATGTTCTTCAATTGTTACTGTTCTGTTTGGTTCCTGTACATGTTAGCAATTGTTCTAATATCTCTGTATTTGAACCCTAATTTTTTTAAAATGCTGAACATTTTATTCCAGTCTACGTTATTGAATGCCTTTTCTAGGTCTATAAACGCCAAGTATGTTTGTTTGTTTTTCTTTAATCTTTCTTCTACTATTAATCTGAGGCCTAAAATTGCATCCCTTGTCCCTATAATTTTCCTGAAACCAAATCGGTGTTCTCCTAACACTTCTTCCACTCTCCTCTCAATTCTTCTGTATAGAATTCTAGTTAAGATTTTTGATGAATGACTAGTTAAACTAATTGTTCTGTATTCTTCCCATTTATCTGCTCCTGCTATCTTTGGTATCACTATCTTTGCTATCATTACTATAACACTTTTTTTGAAGTCTTACGGAATTTTCCCTTTTCCATAAATATTATACACCAGTGTGTATAATCTATCAATCGCTTCCTCACCTGCACTGCACAGTAATTCTACAGGTATTCCGTCTATTCCAGGAGCTTTTCTGCCATTCAAATCTTTTAATGCTCTCTTAAATTCAGATGTCAGTATTGTTTCTTCCCTTTCATCCTCTTCAACTTCCTCTTCCTCTATAACACCATTTTCTAATTCATTTCCTCCGTATAACTCTTCAATATATTCCACCCACCTATCGACTTGCCCTTTCGTATTATAAATCGGTGTACCATCTTTGTTTAACACATTATTAGATTTCAATTTATATACCCCAAAATTTTCCTTAACTTTGCTGTATGCTCCGCCAAACACCAATGTTCATTTCTCTTTCCACTTCTGAACACTTTTCTTTAATCCACTCTTCTTTCGCTAGTTTGCACTTCCTGTTTACAGTATTTCTTAATTGTCTATAGTTCCTTTTACTTTCTTCATGACTACATCAGCTGCAATATATAGTCTGAAATCCAAGGTTTTCTACCAGTTCTCTTTGTTCCGCCTAAGTTTGCTTCTGCTAATTTAAGAATTTTCTTTTTAACATTCTCCCATTCTTCTTCTACATTTTCTACTTTATCTTTTTTACTCAGACCTCTTGCAATGTCCTCCTCAAAAATCTTCTTTACCTCCTCTTCATCAAGCTTCTCTAAATTCCGATTTATCTGACACCTTTTCTTCAGGTTTATGAACCCCAATCTACATTTCATTATCACTAAATTATGGTTGCTATCAATATCTGCTCCAGGGTAAGTTTTGCAGTCGACGAGTTGATTTCTAAATCTTTGCTTAACCATGATATAATTTATCAATATCGCCTGGCTTTTACCATGTGTTTATTCTTCTATTATGATTCTTAAACTGGGTTTTGGCAATTACTAAATTGTACTGCTTGCAAAACTCTCTAATTTGGTCCTCTGTTTTTCATTCCTTTTGCCCAGCCTGTATTCACCCACTATATCTCCTTCCTTACCTTTTCCAATGCTTGCCAATTTTACCAAGGAAGGTGTCTCCATCATTGCTATATGAAAATACAGAGAGCTGCTACATTTTCTTGGAAAAAAAGCAGCTGTAGTTTTCCATTGCTTTCAGCTGTGCAGTACTCAGAGGACTAAGTGATATTGATATGGCTGTTTAAGTCATCCTGACCTACGCCCTTAACAACTACTAAAAGAGCTGCTGCCCTCTTTCAGGAATCATTCCTTAATCTGGCTATCAACAGATACTACTTCGATATGGTTGCACCTTTGGTCCAACTACTCTGTATCACTGAGCACTCAAGTTCCCTCACCAACAACAAGGTCTCATGATTCATAGAGAGAGAGAAATTAGAATAAATAAAAATATATTTTTAAATTTAGGCCCAGCTAAAATTCAAAATTCCAGTTGTACTCACTTGGATTTTGAATTATCTGGTGTTCACTATTTGGCATGATTTTGAAGTTATGAATAATACATCAGTCAATGAAATATTATATATATACAAATGTGAAAGTTTGTCTGTTTGTTTGTTTGCAGCATCACACAATAACTGACCAATCAACTGCTTTCAAATTCTCAGGATACATTTGTGTTATTCCAGGGAAGGTTTCAAGCCATAGATCTAGGCTCCAGCCCTCTTGGGTTAAGATATTAAAGATTTCATTTAAGAAACAAAAATTAATCCTTTTACTTCATTATATTTTGGTACCTTGGTAATAGAAAAATAATGAAGTAAAATGATTAATTTTTTTTCTTTAATGAATATCTGTAAAATATTTAATATTCTGACATCCATGAGGACAACAAACGCATTGGGGGTCTGGGGGTGGAGACCCTTGGTTAGATAAACATATATTAGTTGGTCAGGGCTTGCTTCACTTGCCTGACCAACTAATATATGTTAACTGAATAAATACTCTGTTTAAAATGCATGAAAGAAAGAGAGAGAATATATATATATTTATGTATATAGAATGAAATATTAAGAATTTTATCTAGTCAAATGAAATTTAGGTCATTTTGAATCTAGTGATTTAAGTAAGTACTCAGCTTAGAGTTTTTTTGGTTTTGGATTGATTAAAAATGTCTTCTATAGATTCAGTCTTCTCTTCATTATCATGAGTTACTCATGATTTTTAATTCAATTATTACTTCTAGGATTTCACTTTTCTAGCAATGCATACTAGAAAACTTATAGGGGATTTTCTTCTTTTTTTTAAATATGGTAATTTTATTTTCAGTGATTAATGAATTTTTTTATACATAAGAATGTAAATTATGATTGCATTATTAAAATTAATTTGAGTATAGACCCTTTCAGCTTAAGATAAAGACTATATTTTGAAATTATTATGTTATTTGGTCATAATGTATTTTTTTTAGAAATCACATACATCAAATCTTGTTTTGGTTTTTCTTCTATAATGGCTGATTTTCCAATGAAGACCTGCAGCTTCTCAATTTTGTACTTTCTCTAGGCTTTGTACGTTTATTCTTGTCATGTTAGATCAAGATTGTCTTCTTTGAAAGTTTTTATTCAAATTTTCTTGTTCATTAGCATGGCCTGTACCATTTTTGTAGGTGGTAAATTGATAAATTGTAAGAAAAACTTACTCCTCAAGGCAAATCTACACCTCCACTTCAATGAACTCATAACTTTTTTCACTTTGAATGGAGCCTGTGCATTTTGATCCACCTTTTGGTTTTGCTACTGTTATACATTATCTTCTCCTGCACTTTAAGAATTAGGCTGTATAGCTTGTTTTGGAACTGATCACTTGCATGGTACTCAGTGTCATATCCTTTAGAAATGAAATCAAAACAGATTTGTTATAGCAGTCTCTATGCTAGTGTTCAACTAAGGTGTGGAAAGAGTTGTTGCCTACTCTTTCCAATAATGATACTTGTATTTTCAAATTACATTACCGTTAAATAAATTTGTCTTAAATCACTAGTTACTTTATTCAGGATTTGAAATTAGTTGTTTTATTATCTTAGATTTTGCTCTTTTATTTTTATTTTTTTTGTCTTCTATTTCCAAGATACTTCTTTTGTGCTTCTTCTTACACTAGACTAATGAAACAGACAGATCTGATATTTTTATTCATAAAACAAAGATTTATTATTCCCTTCTTTTTTTAAAACAGTAAAAAATGGTGTGTAAGTGAAATAGTGTATAAGATTTAAAATTAAAATATCAAATGCATCTACACTTATGAAATTATGTTAAGAGCATTTTATTCATCTCACCAACCAGTTTTTAAGTAAAACAAAATTCTAGAAGCCAAAAATGAAAAAAAAATTACTTCTCTATAAACATGATTAATGGCATAATGGGTAAAAAGATCTTCAAATATATGATCTAAAAAAATAAAAATAAGTTCCAGCGTAGTTTTCCATTTTTTTTTTTTAAATCTCGGTTTGAAAATATTTGTTTTTTCATATTCTGTGAAAATTTTAAGATGAGAAATTGAGTTAAAGATATAACTATAACCAACTTTGTTAACTCTTTTACTATGAAATGAACTACTTGTAATAATTAATTAGTAATGTATTATTCCATAATATATCCAGAACATTATTTTATGATATATTATTTAATATATTTTGTAAGGCTATTGATTTTTTACATTTTTTAATTTAATATTTTTGTTTTAGAATTTATGTTTAACCAAACTTTTGAAAGTTTGTGAAACCAGTAGTTAAAGTTCATGTCATACTGTAGTTTTTAACATGACATCATTGAGGTTGACATAGAAATTATGATTTGTTATTCATGTTTTTAGTGAAAATGTTTTTTAAATCTTATTAATAGCTTGTTTTATGATCATATAGACCTAGAAACAGGTAGCAGTAGTTGTACACTGATGCAGCTAAGTTTTGAAATAACGAAATTGAACCAGCATATAAATTTGTTTTGTAGATATTATATATTTATTTTTTAATTTTAATAATATTTTTAGCTAAAAAAACGCAGCAGCGAATGTTCTGGGTGAAACGTGGTTGATATATAAGCACACACACATCTTGTAAAAAGAGTTAATGCCGGCCGGGTGGGCACACATCAGCGCAAGTTCCTTCTTGCTATCCATGCGTAAGTATTTATAAATTTCTATAAAAAATATCTGTATAATTATCTTAATCAAAATGTTCATTTTTTTTAATGACCATATTACAAATGAATTTGAAACATCATGCATACACTTTGTGAAAAATTGTACTATGCAAAAAATTCTCTAAAATAAGAAAAGTTAAGGCATTAGTTTTTTAATCGGCGAGTTAGTATGCTAATAAAATATTTTGATAACTGATAATACTTAAAAAAGGGAAATTTACTTTATAAAAATGAAGGTTACTACAATACAACCGTAGAATAATTTATCCAACTAAAAATACTAATCGACTTATTCAACTTAATACTTATCAAAATACTATGTCTAACCATATGAGATTACTTGAAACACTTTGAAATGACATCACTCTTTCCTTACAGATGATTGAAGCATCCTACCCATTTTAATGGAAGTTTTTTTACTTCACAACTCCTTTTTAATCCCACTATTAAATGAATGAACATGACTGCATTGTAAAAACAAATAGTTCAGTGAAAAAGTATCTTTATTGGTAACAAAAATATTTCCTCTTTCATGGCTGCAAAATAAAAAGAAAATACTTGAACAGCAATTGAAATATGTTTTTATGATTTTTTAAAAAATATTTTTAATAAAAACGTTCTGAAAGTGACATAATCAATATTATATGCCTCCATTCTTTACAGCGAGACCATCTTGAATTGATGATTTAGTAAAACAAACTATACTGGATAATTCTAATGAAAATATCTTTAGAATACTCTGTAACCTGTTTCACAAGAATTTATGTAATAAAAATACGGGATTCTATATAATTTCTTTATGTTTTGATCTTTTGCCTTCATGCAGAGAATTTTTTTGTGGAGTAGGTGGAGTGATTATGCTTCTGTATTGTAAACATAGATAATGTGTTCATTATCAGTTGTAGGTTAATAATTCATCTTTTAACTTATCTGTGTGGTTATTCACGGGTTATAATTTTAAAGTTGATTTCCAATAGAAAAATTATTATTTTTCTAACTGATTAAGTTATTAACTTTGTTGTAAATATTTATTTACATTAGTCAATGTTTTATTTAGATACTTTTTATGGGTTATATTAATAAGGTTCTGAGTATGTATTTAACATACAGACATTTTATTAATAATAAAAAAAAGGTTTGTTCTTATTGTACTATAACTTATTGAGTTCCTTTGTTAATACACATGTTACTTAATTAATTAACAAAAAGAAAGTAAACAGAATATGTTAGTTTATTTTCACAAAATTTATTTAAAAAATCACAACAGCAGTTTTGGTACACAGTACCTTCCTCAGATGATATAAACAGAATACTAAAGTTTAAAAGTACAATATAAAGAAAAAGATTAACACATTCAACAAAAAAAGATAAACTATATAAAGATAAAGAGAAATAATAGAGAGATAAGATCATAAAGATAAGACGATTTTAAAAATTTTTGTGCACATTTTTTAAAATAAATTTTGTGCAAATCAAATAACATATTTTTTTTTTTTGTTATGATGGATTTTAATCAAGTAACAGCTTTCTTCATCGTTGAAGAATGAAGTAGAGTCCAGTTCTAGTAGCTGTAATTAATTGATGAGAATGCTTCACATTCTCATCAATTTTTTTTTTTTCAAAAAACACCTGAGCGTTATCATCGCCCGGAATTTTATTAATAAAAGGGTAAAATAACTCTAAAATAATAAAACTTATAAGGTGTAACATTAATATAAATCATATAATAAAAATTAATTAACACAAAAGTCAAAAAAGTAAATTAAAACTCAAAACTAATATCGCAGATGGAGTCTTTAAAATATAAAAGTTAAAAAATAGAATAAATAAACTATATAAAACTTACCTAATTCCGATAGGTTTTGCAAAAGGCTCACTTCTCGGATAATAAAATTAAACCAAAAAAATAAAAATTGAAAGTAAAGGTTAAAAATGATCAAAAACTCTTCCAGCGTAAAAATACGTATGATAATATTAAATTTTTTGCAGTAACCTGGTACTATGCAAAAACAGAAACATCCGGTTCAAAATTTCATTATTATTGTACAAGATATCACGGATATTTCTGGGTAGATTAAATTTACGACGCAACGCCGCATAACATATGCAGTCTATGAGAATGTGGTACACAGTCATGTGGCAGTTGCATTGTGTGCATAGCGGTGCGATTCCTCCTGAATTAATTAATTAATCGATTCCTCATCAATTAATTACACATAATCAGAACTACACAAATTTCTCTAAAAAAAAATCTTAAAATCTGATATAACGCTTTAAAAGTAAATGTACAGATGTTTAAATGAATTTGAAATTGAAAAACAACTTGTAAATAATAGATTTTTTTCTAATCGGTTAGCTTTTATGATACAGCCATCAGCACACATCATAAAGTGAAGAAGAACAGTTCAATGACATTAGTTTCAAATATTTTATCAAATTGTATCCAGCAACATTATAATTCATACTGTATGTAAGCAACATGACCATGGTCACAGAAGACAAGACAGCTGAGCTATACCATTTGTTTATTTATTTTAATGCATTTTTTATAATTTAACCTGGTTATGGAGTTATTATTATGAAGAGGTATTGTGGCAAATAGATGAAGAAAGAAGCATTTGGAAAAATATAGTTAAAAGAAGAGACAGACTTATAGGCCACATACTAAGGCATCCTGGAAGTCGCTTTAATATTGGAAGGTCAGGTAGGAGGAAAATATTGTGTAGGCAGGCCACGTTTGGAATATGTAAAACAAATTGTTAGGGATGTAGGATGTAGAGGGTATACTGAAATGAAACGACTAGCACTAGATAGGGAATCTTGGAGAGCTGCATCAAACCAGTCAAATGATTGAAGACAAAAAAAAAAAAAAAGAAGGGGTTATAACCTCAAAAATAAAGTCAAATAAACCATGTGAATTTGCAAGGCGTATTAAAAAAGTATATTTTACTTTTTAATTGGTTAAATTACTTTACTTTTCTTTGTGTTTGATTTTCAACTAAACAAAACAATTAACACATTATTTATAAATTTTTGGAAAAGTCGATTATTAAAAATTATATCGGTGAAGAATTTTTTTTTAATTGAATTGCTGTACTAGAATATAATTTACTCTTTATCTATTATTGTGATATTTTAGTCTTCAGTTACTTTTCTTTTACTGATAAAAGACTTAATTTAAATTCATTTTTTTAATATTTTAGCTTACAGAAGGTTAAGATGAACCAAAGAACTTATGGACAATGCTAATACTATTACAGATATGGCAAAAGTAAGTAATTTTCTATTTTTCTCCAGAAACTGCAGACTAAAACCAAATTACAATTACTCTCTTCCTATTTTATTTAGTTACTTTTTATTTATAAAAATAAATGAATTTTGTAGCTTTTGGAGATATTAAGCTATGTGGATTTAAATCCCAAACCTTTTAGAGGAAAGGCAGAGATGTAATCACTCCACCATGAAGATCGACATGTTGTCATAAGAATAATTACCATAAGTGGAATTGGCCACCATATTTCACTTGATAGAATCATTTTCATCAGTTATTATTTGAATGGTTAGCTTTAAAATCCAAACATAATCGATTAACTCAAAAGAATAGCTGGTAACTGATGTAAGTTAAGAAAAATCAAACAACATGAATAGTACAGGTTAAACTCCTTTTGTTTTAATATATTCTTGTAAAAAGAATAATTAGAATTTAATACGAGAAAGAAGTACATTCTAAGTTAAGTTTTACACTAATATCTCCTAAGTGTAAATATAAATGGTTTTCTGCTTAAAAGATGGTGTTTTCTTCATTAGATAAAACCAGCTACCATTATCTACTATCAGCTATTGTAAGAAGCCTCCATAGGATTAGTGAGGCACATTCACAAAGAATAATGAGACTATCCCGTTCCCCTCAAAGGTTTACACATGATGTTGACATTTTTTATGTTAATTGAATTTTATTAGAAGTCTTATAGAGAACAATTAGCAGGGAGCAGGGTGAATACTTTTCTAGTAAAGGCATCTGCCTTTACTGTATAAAAGTATCTACTTTTATACAGATTTGAATACTAGATTATGGATACTGGTGTTCTTTGTTAGTTGGGTTTCAATTAACCACACATCTCAGGAATGGTTGACCTGAGACTGTACAAGATTTCACTTCATTTACATTCATACCATATCATCCTCATTCTTCCTCTGAAGTAATACCTTATGGTAGTTCTGGAGGCTAAGCAGAGAAAGAAAGGGTGAATATTTACAAAAAAAAATATGCATACACAGAAGTGCTTTTGATATAATCAATTATCCATAGCCAAAAACGTATTATTGTACAATTAGTGAATAGATTTTAAACCATTAAACAACAATTATTATATTACTTAATACTATATCAAATTACATATAAATAAATTAATCATAAATATTTATAATGAATTTCAAATAGTGTTATAAACAATATTTTTATTTCAATATACTTATACTATTATATAAAGAGAAAGAGGGTTTTTGTTTGTTCGGGATAAACAAAAACACTACCCCATCTTTTACGACTAAATTTTTATCAATGTTTCTTGACATAACTGAGAGGTTTTTTGGATATATTTCATCTCGAAAAATCTCATCTCTAAAATATATATATATATGTAGTAGTAGTGGAGAATTGCTGGTTGAAGCAGAAACTTTAATGAATTGTGAACTGTAAGTGTCTGTCACTGTGTGAGCTGGGTTTGAACTGATTGATTATGAATATCTAAAATTCCTAGTTTCAAGGGTTAAAATTGATTTTTTATTTTTTTTTGAAACCCTGTTATTTTTTTAATTTCTGGGTAACAAATGAAGAAATAAATTTGATTTTTGGTGAGTGTAATCTTCATGTCAATAAACCAATTTCTAGATTTTTGAAATTCAACCTTGAAAGGGGATGAAGAAAGGTAAAAACATTTTTGAACAATGATTGTAAATTTTCCCAATCATGGCTATAGTAAACAAGATTTTCAGTAGATCTGGGTTTGCAAATACTCTTCAGATATATATTTAAAAATCATTTTCGGGTTTTTAAATTCTGATATTTTTAAGGGGTGCGAAGATATGCGGTGCTGTGGCTCAACCACCAAAGCCACTGCCACCATTACTGTATGTAGAACTGGCTGCACCTGCCTCCTGTGACTAATAAACATAAAATAAAAAGATAGACTGCTATGGGAAATGTAAGTAATAAATAGCGCATGTGAAGCTGCGATGGGGAGCTAGTATATATATCCACAATATTTACTATGTATATTCTGGCTGCCAAAATTAATTAACATGCCTTTTTCTATTAACATGTAATTTTTGTTATTTCATTTTTGTACTCTATTCTAAATGTTTGTTAAAAATTAATTGTTACTATTTTAAGAAATTAACTGAAATTGAAATATTTTTAAAATAGAACTTATTTTCTCACAAAAACAAAAAAAAATAATAAATATGTATAAATAATATGTGCATAGTATCACATAAGAATGTATTCTCAGACTAACACATGGGCACTAAGTAAAAAGAAAATTTCAAGGGAAGCAATCATTTATCATATTGTTTGGTTGTTAGTAGGTCTCTACATATGACTGGCAACTAGCTCCTTTATCTTGTGGAATCTGCTCAGGCTGGAGCAGCCAGAGCCTGAGCAGATTCCATAATTATTTTCATAGAACTTTACAAAATATTAGCCAGCAGAAACTGTTCACATAATAAATAAAACTTGTGCTTAAACTGTTCATATAATAATTCTTTGATCATCACCTTGTCATAAAATAGGACATAATTTTTGCATATAGTTGTCATTATTAGTGTCTATCTTATTACACTAAACATCTTTCTATTATTTAAAAATGTTTTTGTTCATATTTTCTGTTTAAATACATAAATTTAATTGTTTAATTGTTCCTTAAAATTACTTGGCATATATTTGTCTGAAGTAATATTATCATTTACATTTTCATATATAAAAAAGTATCGCTGAAAGAAAAGCTCTAAATATACTGTTCTCAAATATTTATATGTCAAACAATATGTTCTCAATTACATGTTCATGTTTCATACATAATTTAATAATTAAGATGAAAAATAAGTTAAATCAACTAAACACTCTAAGAAAATCACATTATTATAAAGCTGTAAAGCTGGAGGACCATACTACATGAAAGCTCTACTTTCATGTAGTATGGTCCTCCAGAAAGTAAGAATAGTTTGCCTCGTCACATGCACACTGCTTCACTGATAACAATGGGTCAAGACCAGCTGGTCTCAGTTGTTTTGCTAGCGCTGTACGAAATCTCAGAGCTGTGCTGTAACAATGAGTGATTTTGTGTGTATTTATAATGAATTGAAAAAGTTGAAAATCCTGCCAACTGTAAGGTACGATCAGTCGTACAATTTTTGAATGCACAAAGTCCTGTGGAAATTCGTCGTCAAATTACTGCCATATATGGTGACAGTGTAATGAATTAAGGAAACATAAAGAAATAGTGTCATTGATTTCCAGCAGGGGAACATTGTTCATGACAAGCAATGCTCAGGATGGCTTACTCTCATTACTAAACAGCTGAAAGAGCTGACTGAATGATATATTAAGAGAACTGGTGTTTTGTGTTAGACGAACATAGTAATAAATTTTCTGTACGTTCACGATCTCTGTTACATAAAATTATGACTGAAACCTAAAATACAGTAAAATTTGTGCCCGAAGGGTCCCACGAATGTTGATAGACAATCACTAGAAAGAACGCATCGCATGTCTGCTGCTCTGTCATTCCTGGAGCGATGCAATAGAAATGATCATGAAACGTGGGATTCGTATTACACATCTGCTTGTAAACGTCAATCACTTCATCCCAACCCCATAGGGGAAGACACCTGCCTTACGAACACACCAGCCCCCCCCCCCCCATTCCTTGCCCTGATGGGCTTTGTCTTTCGTCCTCTAACTTTGTACATCTTATAGTGCTAAGCTAGGCCTCGTTGGGATGTCACCAATGTAAATGCCTTGGTAGACATTTGCATCGGTGATTTTTAAACTCAGCTTTTGCTTTCGCTTCAGGCCTCATCAGGACATCTAGAATGTTCTACATCATTTCCCTCTGAACTAGCTAACCAAGTTCACGGAAGCATGAACCCTGTGCCTAGTTCTACATTTTACAGAGCCGATTTGTGCGTAAATATCTCAAAATCGAACCAATAGAATAATATCATACCACCAAAAATGTTATTCACAACAATGAAATTTAGTCCTAGTTCCCTTATTGAACTCAACATTCAGTTCATACCGCTGACTTAGTTTCATTTGTGGGTGGACTCCAGTCTGGTTTACCAGGGAGAGGTGGACAGACCTCCTACTCCCACTCAGCTTCATCGCAGAGACCTGCGTGACATTTACTTTCATTACTACCATCATCGAGATGCCGCTACACCTCATGGATGCATGGGATCCATGCCTCGACAGTGCAGTCACCATCCCGCCGACAGTGATGTTTACTCAATCAAAACCTGCCCTCGTCAAAACAACGCTAAACCTCGCGACTGCATGGTAACCCATACCCTCGGCAGTGCAGTTGTTGTTCCGCCAACAGTTAACATTTAGTAACAATCACCACTAATTTCTAACTGACCCTGTCTCAATATCAACATGCCTACCTCCAGCCAATCAACTACTCAGGTGGTCCCTAGCCAGCTGGGATCTACTATACCTCTTCAATCATCCTGTTCAGGGTGAGGAAACTGAGGAATCCAGCCACAATTATCATTATCTGCGAGTCAGCTGGAAGACTCACAGATCAAAGAAGAAATTCACTCTCTTGAGCTTCCTAACAACTCTGGTACGCTTAGCCTTCTTCCGGGGACAAGCATAAAAGACATGGTCCACAGCATCATCAATCACTTCAGTGACATCATTCTCGATCGTATTCAAAGCCAAAAATATTAAACACTGTCACAACGCAAAGGTGGTGGCCACAGTTTTTTGGATCACCAAAAATGATTGTCTCGCGAAGAGACAGTTAATGCTGATTTTAAGGAAATTTTTATGAAACTTCATCACGCAATTCAAGGTGAGGTCTTCCTCCCCATCGAGGTCTATGCATGTTGCAAAAAACTTGTGAACTTCTCAAAAGCTTCAGATGGCATGTTTTTGATCATACGCCGTACAATCCAGATCTTGGTCCAAGCAATTTCTACCAGTTTACAAAACTGAACGAGTTTTTTTGGTGGGAACCACCATCAAAGTGTTGACAACATCAAGACAGCTGTTAATGAGTGGTAATAGACTGGCAGCAGAGTTGTTTGATGTCGTCATAAAAAATAGTGCCACGATTGCACAAGTGATTGAACTTAGGAGGTAATTGTGAAAAAGTAGTGTAAAAAAATGTAGCTTATGATGTATGTATTAAAATTGAAATTAACACAATAAATTTGTAATATAACAAAAATGGTTTTTACTTTCTGGATGACCTTGAATCACTTGAGTATAAAATAACTTCGGTTAACATATAATAAAGAAAAAAAAAAGAGTGCAATATTTTATCATTTCATACAGTGGCAAGCCAGATTACAACCATCCAGAAATGCGATGCTTTCATTACAGGCATCTGGTTGATACAGTGTCCAGTCCAAATATTAATTCTCTTTGATATGTATAGTGTCAGATGTGATAGCACTCACGTCCCATGGGAAATCAGTTTTTTCATTGAGCATTATTTGTTATGTAGAATCCCAAAATAATTTTTCAGATACACTTTTTATTACATATTTTATATAACATATAAATAACAAATATTTATTTTTTTATCCTTAAAGTTGAAGTTTCATTTTCACTTTTTAATTTTATTGTTTGATGTAGAATATTGCTTATCTAACTTCATTGTTTAATGTATATCTTGTTTAATTATTTTTTCAAACAACAGTGTATGAGATTGTGTCAGATATGAGTTCACGGTATGATACACTTGAAGAAAGGTTACAGAGATTGGAAGATAAGTTAACAAGCATTCAGGAACAGGTAAAATAAAATATTATTTAAACATTTTTAAACTGTATTGTGTTGACATTTTTAAACTAATGAGTTATTTTATTGTTTAACTTTATAAGGATAACACTTTCTTCTAAAAAAATAATAGTTAATAACTTTTACTTGTTATTACAAGGTTTTTCCAGTGAAATCGTCTACAGATTTATAAACAGGAAACAAAAATAAAAAAATTAAATAAAAATATAAAATAAATAATTAATTATTTTATATAATAGAATACATAATGTGCTAATGATTAGTTATTTTTATTCAAAAATCTCCCACCCCACAGATTAAAATCCAGTTGTAATAAACAATTACTTTTCCTTCTGGTATCTAAAGTTTATAAAGGCCTAAAAATTTACAAAATATGATCTACATTCTACATTGAATAGTAGTTTGTACTAAGTTACATATATTACAGCTTACAATTTTGCAACTTTTAAGAATTTTTATCATGTTCATTTTTTGTTCAGTCAAAGAGTAAAACTAGATCTTTTATCATTTTAATGCTGTCAAGTGGAAAGAAAACCGAATTTATCACAATAATTTCATACATTGTGTGTGCAGAAATATTTCTGCTATTTATAAGATTTTGTTTTATCCTCAAAACATTTTGGAGATAAAAAAATTTTCTTAATATTTAAAACTTTTTTTAGATAGCTCTTAAAATAAGGTGGAATCTCATTTTATTCATTCATCATACCAAAATAGCAAATCAAATATTTTTTAAATTAGGTAAAAATTATCATTATTTACAGCTGTCTTATTCATTATAACACAATCTTGGTTAAATAAAAGTCAATGACATCATTAATATAAGTACAGGAAATCAGTTTTAAATGTATTCTGAAAATTAAATATAAGTACCAGTGGACTTAGTTCATTATTGTGTTAATTAAATAAATTTTTCCAAGATTTTATCACATTATTACAGCATTACCAATGAAATGTTTTTTATTTAGATTTCAAATATTTTGGCAAATTATTATATTAAATTGTAAATAGAATTAGGTCAATTATTTTACTTATAATTGAATAGCATTCATTCATTAATGCAATCATCATTAATACATCCTATGTATAGCTAGAAAACAGAAGGTTCATTAGTTTGCTGACAGATTATAAGACTGCAATTTCCTGACGTATAGTTCATTTTTATGTCATTTTGGTACTTTTCATCCTTACCAGTGCCACCTACATTTTCCTCTGTTGACATGTAGACAGGCAACTGTGAAATTCCACTGTATATTCTAGGTTTTTACACCTAGAGTGCAATTTTGCATTTGCTTCTACCATTTAACCGATTAAATCTAATCAATCTCTTGTATAGTATCCAATTTAAAATCAGACTTCACACTACAAAGGGATGAGGACTGAAGAGTATAAATATAGTTTTAAATTAGATAAAATGTGTGGAATTTATTAGCTTTAATTTCCAGAGTAAGTCAAGAATTGGAAAATTACAATACTTATAATGCATAACCTTATGAGGTTTTAAAAAAAAATTAGGTCACTAAAAGAGATACCTACAAACATAAGTGTTCATTTACAGATGAATTTTTACTTTGAATCTGACTGCTACTGATAGAAATCTACAACTCCTTAGTGATCGCTACAACTTTGATGAACTTTCATTAAAGTTACTAAAGTAACCACTGCTTATTTTTTTATTGTAATCATTTCAATTTAAGAAAAACTAGCATCATAATACTTTTCAAACAATTTAAAAAAAATTATGAAAATTTACTTTACCTTGTTCATAAAAAAAAGTAAATAAACAAATAAAAATAATAAGACAGTAAAGTAGTTAGAGGAGTCTAATAGCTAATTCAATTGTGACATGATAAAAAGATATACATAAAATGAAAAAGTTAGTGTCAGATTAATGAATATACAAAGACTTGTTGTATAGTGGTGGAAAAGAAGGTAGCAGCTGGAATTGTAACTAGCAATAATTGAATAATATCAAGAACAATTTGTTCCCCAGATTAGCAAAATGAATTGAGATTATATCAATAGTTAAGAAGTTCACCGATCATTCAAATTATAAACAGTATCCATCAGCAGCTAGTTAGCCTGAAAAGCAAAAAACTATTTAATGAAAATGTTTTAGCTGAATTTCTAGATTAAACAAAATAAGAACTTTATTTATTTGTTTTTGTTGCTAGTAGGCTAATGCTTAGTTAGTCACCCTATTGTTTTTTTTTGTTTTTATTTAAAGATTTATTTTGTACTTAAACTGCCAATCCTGACAGGGATTTGAACTTGGAACTTGGAAGAAATAAATACAGAAGTGCTATTGATCTGCTATTTAGATCAACATCTTAGCAAGAAACGCATTTTTGTCGTAAAGTTCTGATATAAGAATATTAAAGATGATAAATTAAGTATCTACTTGCATAAGTCAATGATAATTATAAAGCATTAAAAGTAAGAGAGTTCAAGAAATTCATCATTAGAAATGCACAATGAGTTCATGATTATATAATAATAATAATTTAGAACCATCTGTAAATAACCACCCATTTTAGTTACTAATAACTCAATAAATTGTTTTAAAATGTTTGTGATTTTTTTTTTAATATGGGCTGTAGTTTTTATTATATGATTTTCAACTACATTGTTGATTAAGTAACTTGTGTTAACTGCCCTATGAAAAAGTGCATGTTTCTGGTTATACGACTTTCATTGTTTTCAGTTACCTCAAAAAACATTCTGTTATTTTCAATTAGTATAATTTAATACTAGTATCCTCTTCTATATAAAACAGATTTCACTTTTATTTTGTGAACAAAAAATATTTCCTTACTATTTATTACCGAATGATATTTTAGCTTACTATGCATTGAATAGATCGGTTAAGTCTGCTAAATGCAACATTTTGAATCCTGCTGATTTCAGTTTGCTGATATTTTTCCATTTGCTGAAGAAGAAACAATATAATCATTTTTATTTTCTTATTAATATGATCGGTTGATCTTTGTAAATTATCAATAAATACTACATTATTAACGATTAACATACGTTATTAACGTTAGTAACAATTCACAAACTTCATTGCACAATCTAACTCTATCACCAAAGCGCCTCTTCATTAAAAATGAGACACCCTATTTTGTTCACTAAGTGACATGATAACAATGTTAGCAGGTAGCACACAAAAATTAATTCAGTAAAAAATAACAAATAAGGTAAAAAAACATAAATAACCACCCACAGTGGCTTACAAATATGGTAAAGGTAGACAAAATCAATCGGCCAACCGATTCCAATAAATTCTCATAAACTAACAGTGTAGTAATGAAACACTCTTAAATGGAATATTACATAATAATGCAGTAAACTTCACTTTTGCAACAACAGTAAGAGACCATCAATGATCAGCTGATCGACACAATTAGGTGACAGTATTTTTATTTATTTACTCATTAAATTGGAACAAAAACGATTTTTTGTGTTAAAAAATATTTTTTTTTACTTTTTTTAAATTAAATTTAACTTTTAAATTATTTTAATTAAATTAGTTTCTCATCAGAAGTTAAAGTATTTGATTTGAAAGTAAAGTAGTTGATCGAAGACCTTATTCTGAATTTACATTATTCTATCTGGAGCAGTTTTAAAGTTGTTGAGGGGCTTTCCATACTTTTGACTCGCTCTGCATATTATTAAAAATAGTATATTTTTACATTTAAAGTCATTTTAGTTTTTATTCTGAATCAACTGGTTATTTGATCTGTCATCAATCCTTTGGTTCTTTCTAAGTAAAATTAATTTATAAAAGCAAATTATAGATAATAAATCTAGTTATATAAATTTGCAAATTAATTTTTGCCAGAAATAAAATAAAACATAAACATATTCATGGTTTTTTGGTTGTTATTAAAAAAAAAAAACCAAAGCCCCTCTTAATCTTCCTTTCATAGATATTTTTTAAATTTAAAATGAATTCTAAAAATAATAATCAGCCACTGTTTAATGTTCTAATTAAACATTGTTTTTTAATAATTTATTAATAAAATTAAAAAATTAAAAAGATGTTATTTTAGGTAATATTATGTTATCAAAATGGTGCAATTTGTTTATTAAAATTGAATTAAAAAAAAATTTAATTCAGTCTTGTGGTGTATTAACATGTACAATGTTAATTTCTTTTCTTCTTTAAAAATACACTTGTTGAGATTTGTTTGTAAGCAATTTAAAAAAAGTAAGTAAAAACTAAGCCATCTTTTTTCCTGCCTGAAACTTTTGGTGATGGTGATCAGATTAACAGAAATTACTGCACACCTATCACCATTGATTTCAGAAAGCTTGCGATACAGTTTTATATAAGTTTTTAAAGCTATTTTTAGCAGGTTAACTACTGTGATAGATTCTTTTTTCTTGCTTTGTCAATTCAAATACAGGTACTAAAAAACTGGCGATAAGATTTCATAGGCTTTCATTTGTGTTTTATTATGACATAAACATATTTCTACAACTCAAACTGTTACAAAATATTTCTCAAACTGCTACAGAAGAAAGTGTAATGGTATAAGTGTCTAATCAATAAGAGCAAAAATAATCATATTTTAACTTTATTGGGTTATGTTAAAAAGTCACTAAATTAATTAAAAATATTTAGATATTTATTAAGATTTGATGTATAGGCCACAGTGATATGATTTAGTTATTTGGAATATTTTAACTTTCTGTAAAATTGTTTTTTACCTAACCACTACTGTTATTGTAACAAATTTACTCATTCCAACATTCATTTAATACATAACATTGACCTTATTAAAAACACTTTGTATAGAACACTTGCTATTTACTTCCTCTAAACTACGTTTTTAAAAAAAATTACATGACATTAACATGAAGTCAGTCATCACATATAATTTTTATTGAATTCAGTTTTCTTCAACTGTTTTCATCCAAATGCAATTTTATACCGAACTGTCCACAGATAAAAGAAAAAAAATCATTGAACATTTTTTTTAATTTCTATTTTTCAGCATCTCTTGTACTGTTGATGTTATTTTGATAAAGTGTTACAGTAGTTTATTATTAAAAAAGGTCAACAATTTACATAACGTACTGAAATATCTCTCTTTTATAAATATCTTAACTGTACACTTCGTAATCTTATTTTAATTTCTTTCTCTCTCACGTGCGCGCGAACATGTGTGTGTGGAGTATGTTATATATAGTTTATGTCAATACAATTTGTTTAATATTTTTAATGTTTGTGTCTAAAATTTGTAATTAAATTGTATGACTGTATGATGATTTTGACCACCTTTATAGTTGTTTTAATTAGCCTCTTTTGTTTATTACTTTTATTATATATTTTTTTAAGCTTAACTAATACATTTGATAAATTATCCATAATTTTGGTGATTATAAATTAAATATTTACATTACTAGCTACAATCAATTTATTATTTTTTTAAAATAAATGTTCTAAGAAAACTACTAATTTGTTTTTATAAAGCTATGAAAAATAATTCAAAAGCAGATTTTTACATATTAATACTTCCACATTACTGATGTAAAACTACAAAATAATAAATGTATGGCATTTAAAATTGTTTACATGTTAAACGTTAAACTTTTATTAAATAATTTTCTATTACTTATTAACTATTGTATGAAGTAAATAAATAGTATGTATCTTGAAATCTGAGAGTGAATGTCATGTATTGTAGATTATTATTATAAATAATTTACGTTACATTATGCAAACATTTGTTTTTAAAATTTATTTTTCTCTTGTTTGTAGTTATTCAATGAAACCTAACCAAACAATTCTAGTTGGTCGTTTTATCGGTTACTTGTACATAAGTATAAGTGAATGGTGTATAGTTATATTTTATTAATATTTTGAAGTCATGACATCAAATTTAATTTTTTCTGTATGTATTACACTTATTTTTTATATGCTATTTTCTCAAGAATTAAATTATTTAATTTTTTAATCAGAAACCATTAAGAAATTATATGCAATATTTATTTCTTCATGTAACTTAAACATTTAATTTTAATTTCTATAAAAATTTTCTTTTAATTTTGTATAAAGTTGATTTTTTTTTACGAGTGTTAAATAAGAAATAGAAATACAAATTTAAATAGAAATTACAAATACAAAGTAAAATACAAAGTAAAAATTACAAATACAAATTTTAAATAGAAATTACAAATACAAAGTTAAATAGAAATACAAATTTCTTTATTATTAAAATACTCATATTAATATTAAACCTCTAAAGCCAATATTAAAAACTAAGATCATAATCTTAGTCACAGAATTCCTTAATAGGAGTTGATGGCTTACAATAATTTTTTTAATATATGATGGCTTACAATAATTTTTTTAATATATGTTGTAAGAATCTTTGCGAGGAATTTTTCATACAAGCAGTTGTGTTTTCAGTTGCGCACATATTTCAGTTCACCATTTCCATCAAAGCCAAGTTTTTATCAGAATTTGTAGTGTAGGTCTTTGAGATAATTTTTTTCTCTTCAGGTCTATGCTTCAGAGGATGAGATAAAATACAATTCTGTAGCATGTGAAAGTGCCATGTCTGACCAGGAAATATTTCTAATAATAAAAATTATAATAATAAGTATGAAATTTAATTATGTTTAACTAATAATTAAAATTAATTATTAAGAAAATAAATTAACTTATAAAAATTATTGTTAAATATATTGTAATTTATTAATTAATATTAATAAACTAATAAAATAAATTAAATTAAATTGTGTAATTAATAAATTAAAATATGCGCAATCATTTTAAATGAAAAGCAAGCAGGAGCAAGTGAGTAGTAACTAAATAATGGCAAAAAATAAAAAATGAAAGGAATGTGTTGTATTAAGGACTGTGTTCTGACTGAATTAATTATACTGTGCTAATTAATTTAATCAAAATTATTGTACTGTATTAAGAGAAAATATTGGGATTGGTGTGGATAAAGCAAAAACATTTTACTTGATTTTTCTTCAGGGCAAAACCTAAGAAAGACCAAAATTTCAAGAATATTAAAGCAAAATGAGAACGGTTGATATTCGTACCGATGTAAGTAACACCAATATTATTAATGCTATTGTGTTACTATAGTATATATTTATAATTTTTTTATTTCTTTTATTGCACTAAAAAAATAAATAAAATTTATTTAATAATATAACAGAAAAAATAAACAAAAAAGCATCTATTTCTATTTTCTTCTCTTTCCTGTTTTACTTTTTTGCATATTAGTCATAATGCGCTTTTTACAATGATTCAAGCAAGGAATAAAGAAAGATCTTACCACAACTAAGAAATCCATTTTAACTAGAAATTATTTTAAAATTTTCATCTATAAATAATCTGAATTGGGTTATGCCAGTTCTGAATCGGGTTACTGATGCCTTCTGCATTAGTAACAAAGATGAATGTACCAACATTTTCATTCTTTCTTTGCCAAATAATTTCAAAGGGGTTTTTACAATAATTTGAAATAATACATCAGTGACACAATTTATGTTAGTATTTGTTTTTCTAATACAAAAAATGTTTAATTATGTATTTAGAGGGACTTGTAAAATTTGAAACAAATTGTAAAATAAAATTTAAGTTACAACTTGTTTAAATTATGTTATTGCTAACCATTTATTTTTTGTAAGATAGATGGTTTTGTACAAAAATCACACAGTCTGTTCCTGAATACAATCAAACAAAGGTGCTAAAACAAAAATGTTTATTCATTTTTTTCAACAATTTGTTAATTCAGTGCTAATAAACATCTAAATATTCAGAAAATTTCAATAATTTTGTATAAAAATATAATTATTACTAATTTTGTATAATATTACTAATTATCAAAACAATGTGCTTAAAAATAAGCATTTAAAAATTCAAAAGAATGATGTAAGATTATCATTTATTTACTTTTTTTTAGAAAAAAATGTTGTGTACGCTTTAATTTTGAACCATTATTTGTAGCACAGCAGTCAGATACGCAGTTAAACATTTACACATGGGTAATATTGGAATATAAACATTAGACAATGAAACTATTTCATAAAAAAAAATTATTTTTTGTTGTTTGTATCCCTTTTTCCTTTCCACTGAGGTTTGGATGGACCTGCTTCGAATACAATGCACAACCTCAGCAGGTGCATCGCCTCAAACCCTTCGAGATCCTGCGGGATCCAACAAAGTTATACCCCATGGGGGTCGCTCACCCAGCAGGTTGGGACTCTGTCTTTTCTTTGCCAAGCCTCAAACCAGGTCCCACCTGTGAGGGAGATACCCGGCCGGGACTACGGTCTTTTATTTATCCATGAACATGAGGATCTTTGGTCAGTCATCAAGAGCAGCCCACCTCAGTGAACCATCCTCTCATGAGCAAGGCTGCCCTTGGAAATCCCTACCTGCAGATCACTCACCATCCCATTCCCTAGCTTCCCTTTGCTTTAGTGCCTAGTATTTTCATGACCATTGTTGTAGCCTGATCCCATTCATTTCTACCTTTCTTCATAAATGGGACAGTCTCTTCTGGTGTTACATTAGGAAGTCCCATTCTTTGACAAATCTGGTCCCATCTGCTACAAATATAGATTGTATATTCGGCCATATCATTTTCATCACAATACCTACATGTCAGCGTAGCTCACTTGCCAAATCGGTGCAGATAGGCCTCAAACTCACCATGTTCGGTAAGCAGTTGGGATAGATGAAAGTCCACCTCACCAAAACTTCTCTGTACCCAGAAGTTATTATATTATACAGCTGAATATAATATTAATTTTGGTGTGCTTGGCATGGTAATAGCAATAGTATTTTATGCTCTGTGAAGAAGACAATGGAAAACCACTTCATTTGTCATTTCCCTAATAAGCCTGACTCAGGGTACTCGTTACTTTTTAGAATGGCTTTGTAATTTTTAGGAGACTTGTGTCTCGCAACAAGTAACTGTAACTATAAAGATATGTTGCCTAACACACATACACTGCTATTTATTTAGTTAACTTAAAGAGATTATTCTTTTATACATTTTCAAATGCATTTTTCTTACTGGTTTTTGATTACTCATTTTTATTACTGTACTAATTCATGTGATTTTTTGTACATCACTATTTTGTTCATTACAACAACAAATTGTATATTTTTATGTAAATATAAATTTTAATTTAACTTTTTATGTATTACTCATAAAATACCAATCAATATAGACTTGTCAGTTCTACCAAAGTTCTAATTATAAAAAAAAATAATAATATTAACTATAAATATTTTATCAATCTGTACTATATGTTTAAGAGAATATGATTTATAAAAATGTTATTAATAGTAGGTATTAATTATTATTATATTTAAATATTCATAATTGTAAAAAAAAACCTGTAAGTAAGATGAGTTTGTTTACCTAAATTTACAAAGTCACTATGTTAACGTGAAACACCAATATTTTCACAATATAATACAAATATCTTTAAAGCTTTATAATGCAATACTTAAACATATGAATAAATATAAAATATACAATAATGTTTGTGTATATACTGTAACTATGAGAAATTTGTTTATGAGTTTTGTTGTAATGGAGTATTATTTCAGATTTGTATTCACTTCCTTCACCCCTCGCTTGCCTCTCATGATGCTGAGTAGAGAGTAAGATTGTACCGACTTACCCCTTTTTGGAACACGGAAAACCTAGTCATTTGTGAAACCAAACATTGAAGAATGAACTTCTTTCTGGGCAAAAATTCCTTCAGAATCTCTTTCTTATCGGAATACAGGGTACCAACCAGTGTCATGTTTTGTTTTAATAGTTCAGCAGCCAAGGGACAACCGGTGAAAAAATTATCAGTTGTCATTTTTGGCATTTCACACTAAGTAGGGAAGTCTCACAACCCCACCAATATATCCTGTCAATAATAACTATGAAAACAAAAAAATGGGTCAGTCATGAATGTGAATACAATTTAAATCATTTCAGGACAAAGTATGAAACCACAAGTATGTATCTCTTCACATAAAATTATTATAAGGAAAAAATCAACCTGGGTTATTTAGAATATCTTGCTTGGTAATGTGAGGGTTAATGAAATTTCTTTTGCAGTACTACTTTAACAGTATAAAAAATCAAATATTAAAATGATTTTTCATAATTCTGACAAAAAAATGAAAGTAACATAGTATTTATATTTTAATTAGAAGTCATTATTAGTTGTAAGAAACAAGTAAACTCAATTGCACGTATTGTATTTATTAGTGTACTAATCACTTAGGAAACAAGTAAGAATTGTTTCTGAATCCTTTCAAATTTTAGTTCTTTTATTCCATATTTTATATTACCCCTCTTTTTCATTTTTTGTAACATTTCCAGTTTTATATTCAGGAACTAAGAAACCTAAAAATTCTATAGAATTTTAGGTAGATTTCATAAGAAAGTTATCTATTGTAATGGGTACCATGATTTGTCTTCTAGAAAATTTTGACATATCTTTGCGTTTCACATCCCCCAGACCCCAAAACCACCATCAGTTCAAAAGATTATTTATATATATATATATTTCACTTTCTTGTGGACACGATAACTGCCATAATTTTTTCCCAATCACTTTCAAATTATACATAAAATATAATAACCCAAAATCTCGGTTGAATTCATTAATGGGCAAAATCAGACCATGGGGGATTTTTTCAAAAATCAAAATATCCCTATAACTTTCTTAAGTAAAATATCAAATTTCTTTAAAGTTCCTACTATTCTTTGGATAAGGGCCTAAGATTTATCTAAGTAAAAATTTTTGATATCACCAACTATCAGTCCATGGGGTGGAAAAAATGAAGTTTCGAAGACAAAAAAATCATACCTTCCTCAATAGGCACAGTATCAAATATGTTTAAAGTGGTCGTTAGTCCTCTAAACATGACCTTAAAACCTTTGTCTGAAACAAGTTTTGATATGACCAACCCTTACAGCAAGGGATGACAGAAATATTGCTGAAATTGTAAGAAGATGGGGCTTGTTGTAGGCTAAACATGTGAAACTTTATTTCACATGCAACCATTGTTGTATTGAGTAAATTTAAAGTTTTTCTTAACTTTAAGGTAGAAATCTTTTTTATCCCTTACTTAGCACCGGTGAAATCTACCTCCACCTTTCGGCATGCCAAAAGGTTTTTTTTTCCACTAATGGATCACTTCTGAATAATAATTAGGTATTTTTTATGTTTGTAAATGAAATTTATGATTTTTAAATTCAGGAATTAACATTATTTTTTATTATACCATTCATTATTTTCAATAATATTCTTACAAATTCAATAATTTGATAATAAATGTAATCGATTTAACCTAATAGATAAATTTAAAAATAATACATAATACTTTCAAAAAAGGAAAAAGAAAAAAGACATTAATGTTTAATTAAAAACAAAAAATTATATACAGTTAATAATTCAAACAAATCAGGACATAGATAATTTGAATTCTCAATACATTCAAATTTTTGAACATACAGTATATTATTATAAACTAACATTATAATAGAACACTAAAATAAATTATGGAAAACGATAAATACTCATGTCATTTATATATTTTTATTGTGGAAGTTGAATAAACTGCATAGAAATACCTTACAGCAAGCAACAGCAGAATATTTTTAAATGGCCAGAATCATAACTAATAGACTATCAACAAAATATTTATTTTTATCAAATGAAAAGTTATGTGAAATTTTGCTAATTTTTTTATGTATCATTACTTTACAATTTATTACTCCAAAATTTAACTGTAGTAATCTTTTTGAATCAGAAGATTCAAGTCTTCTGAGATGGCTAGTATAGTACAAACTCTACTAGAAAAATACCATAACAGGATGCAGGTGGATTGGAGAAATAAGAGAGGATGTTAAGGAAACTGTCTTACACCAGAAGACACCACATAAGATAAAATTAAACAAGAAAATCAAAAACAAAGACACCTGCTTCACACTCGCCAGAAAAACATTCAACACGAACATTTTTAACACTAGAAAGGGCACAAAGAACAGAACTTATTAAAAAGGACTGGCAGGAACGCAAGGCTCAAACAGTCCCATCAGAGACTTTGATAATGGCTGACCAAAATGTTCTTTATGTGGTCATAAAAATTATATATATGTCTCTTCTTTTAATTATATTTTTCCAAATGCTTCTTTCTTCCTCAATTTGTAGCAAAACCTTTTCATTTGTCACTTATGCACCCATCTGATTTTTAACATTCTCCTATAGCACAACATTTCAAAATCTTTTCTTTTCAGGTACTCCGATCATCTAAGTTTCACTTCCATATAAAGCTATGCTCCAAACATATACTTTCAAAAATGTTTTCCTGACGTTTAAATTAATTTTTGATGTAAACAACTTATATTTCTGAATGAAGGCTCATTCGCCTGTGCTATTCGGCATTTTATATCGCTCCTGCTTTGCCATCTTTAGTAATTCTACTTCCCAGATAACAAAATTGGCTTCTACGTCCATAATCTTTTCTCTTCCTATTTTTATATTCAATGGTCCATCTACATTATTTCTACTACATTCCATTACTTTTGTTTTGCTCTTGTTTATTTTCATGCGCTAGTTCTTGTGTAAAACTTCTTCCATGCCGTTCATTGTTTCTTCTAAATCTTTTTTACTCTCGGCCATAATTACCATATCATCAACAAATTGTAGCATTTTTATCTTTACACCTTGTACTGTTACTCCGGAAAAAAAAATGTTCTTTAACGTTCTTAATGTTCTTAAACATCATTAACGGCTGCTAGTTCTATATAAAGTTAAAAAGTAACAGGAATAGGGAACATCCTTGTCGAACTCCCTTTTTTATTACAGCTTCTTTCTTATGTTCTTCAATTATTACTGTTGCTGTTTGGTTCCTATAAATGTTAGCAATTGTTCTTCTATCTCTGTAATTGAAATCTAAATTTTTTAAAATGCAGAACATTTTATTCCAGTTTACGTTATCAAATGCCTTTTCCAAGTCTATAAATGCCACGTATGCAGGTTTGTTTTTCTTTAATCTTCCTTCTACTGTTAATCTGAATTCTAAAATTGCTTCCCTTGTCCCTATACTTTTCCTGAAGCCAAACTGGTCTTCTCATAACACTTCTTCCACTCTCCTTTCAATTCTTATGCACAGAATTCTAGTTAAGATTTTTTATGCATGACTAGTTAAGCTAATTTTTCTGTATTCTTCACATTTATCTGCTCCTGCTTTCTTTGGTATCATAACTATAACACTCTTTTTGGAATCTAATGGAACAGATATTACGATGTATATAACGTATATATTATGATTAACTGATCAGAATACAAGATTTAATTAACTCATTTAAATAAACACTCTTGGATGCTAAAGACAGTAACATGTTGAAACTTAAAAGCCAAGAGGAAAAATGGTCTGTCATTAACGGTGAGGCTTTATGGCGTAAACCATACTACTGAATGAATGTACGGGAATCAGTCGATTCATTCAACTACAGCCAACAAGTCTATTTTTTGTGAAGGTAGATCCTGCCGTTAGCTAAATTCTTGGTTGTGACCATAACGATGCATAAACGTCGATCGCAACGGTAATCGTGCAGCTAAAAGAAGAGTTATCGGCAGATTAATCTAGTCATAAAAGGGGAGTCCGTCCCTGACTTCTTTTAACTTTATTTTATTTTGCCAACTATAAGGCCAAATTTGGTGTTTTAAATCGATGCGAGAGTAGTCTACGTACATTTGACTAGGGACTAATAGCCGTATGTACTCATTATCTATTTTATACCTAAATATAAGTTTTAAATATTTAGCTTTAACAGTAAAATGACTGCTAACTAAGATTACAATTAGCAACAGCTCCAAAGACTAGACTGCGGGTCTATATGCCATCATTAGGTAGCCTAAAGAGGTAGCAGAAGAAATATTAGTTAAAAAATAAAAATTGATTCATTAAATTTTAATCTCCCTCATCTAGAGTTGAAAACGATTTGTTTGTTTACGTCACTCGTATGAAAGGCACAATTCTGTTCATACATTTTGTAAATTAAGCATAGTAAACGATATTAAAGCACAACAATTTTTTGATTTATTTATAACTGAGAAATAACCGATGTTTTTTTCTTGCAAAACCCAGAAATACATATATATGACAAATATCAGTACACAGGATCAAAATACCGTTAAGATTTTATCTGGAACCGATCAGAATAGCGTAATTGTAAAATTCTATGTTTGAGTTCATTGTTCCAAGAACTTTTAGAACTTTTATTCTGTTAATCCACATATCGATTACATTCATTGTAATTTTCCTTATTATATAAGCATTTTTTTAATATTTTATCAAAAATGTATTCATAATCGATAGTTAGAATTGAAGTAATATACTCGTGCTTGTAATGAACTACCGTGACACATAATGTGTTTTTTCACTCCATTCTTTCTATATTCTCCTGAAGAAGGGTGTAACAGGTGAAAACCTTTCGATATATTTTATTGATAAGAGATTGTAGATTGTTGTTATTATTATATAATTTTTATTTTTTTTGCAGGGAAAAAGGATGGATATCATCAGATGTGGAAGAAATTTATAAATCATAAAGATTTATTATAATTAAAATTGTAATATTATCGTAATGTATAAGTTGTTTTTACTATGTTATAATCCTGTAATGTGAAATTTATCATAGACATAAATATTGTTAGGCTGTTCTTATCAAGGTTTTGCCACGGTTTCCCTTGATACAATAGGGCAAATGCCGGAACAGTTCATTTAGTTTTCCGTGGAATTTAACCTTTGATATCCTTATTCTCACCTAAAAATAATAAAAATAAATATTTATTTATAATTTTATTTTTTGTAGTTTTTTTTTTTTCATTACCTGCTTAATGCCGAATTAATGTGACCCCATTAACCACTAAAAGTTGAAATTTAGCTCAAATACTTTTTACTTCCTTTACTTCCTACAAGGAAGTAAAAAGGATTAATTTTCTATCGGCTAGATGGCGTTCCGCCGTATTACAGCAACCGTGTCCGTGCTGCATTATACATCGGTTTCAAAACAAGCGGAATGGCAGAGGAGGGCTGATCGCACGGCCACAAAGGAACCTAAACCCCATTAGATTTCTTTTTGGGTGGGCATGCAAAAATCATTATTCGGAGAAAATCCGCGACATCAACCATCTACAGGAGAGGGTTGTTGCAGTGCGACAGTAGCATACATTACAATCGACATTTTGACGAGTACGTGGGAAAAGCCGGATTACCGTCTGGACATTTGCAGGGCACCAACAAAAACTTCAAAATCTACCCGTTAAGGATAGACACTAATGTACAGTAAGTTAAACTACCTTAAATATAATGCCGTTTAAATCATACTTGAAATCAAACAGTTCTGATATAAACCCTCTGTATGTATATTTATTTGCGAGTAAAATCATATTTCTATGGTTTGCATAATTTTTCCATATGCAACAGACATCCACATGTGGATCTAACTTACGAGGGATATCTCTAAAGTAAATTTAAAGTAAAGTTTTAAGAGATTCAACGGAACATTTTGCCGGTAGGTTATATATAGTAAATACAATTCGAAGATGTGTTAATAGATTGTACTAAATCGCCTGTGGTTATGTTTTTTTAGTATTAATACAATTTTTAACTGATTTTAATTTTTTTGTTTTTCATTTAATTAAATATTTTGTGACACCCATTGTCATGAATTTATCACGGTTATGCATTTATCATGATTTCCCTTGATCTATCCAGGAAAATCTTGAGCGGTTCTTTTACTTTCCGTCTAAATAACGCTATAGTAGAGCTGTAGCTCTAGAAGGAAAAGTATCGTAATTTGTCCGATTTGGACATATGCAGTTTTCGCCGGATCTTGACGTTTTCGCATCTACAGAACCCCAAAAACCGGATGGAAATTTTCCGAAGGTTAATGTTCGTATGTACGAGTGTGTGAGTTCGGGGTTGGCCTCTAAATCGTCTTATATCACCAGATCAACTGGACCGACTTTGACCAAACACGGTCAGATTACTTCTATATATAGGGCATTGATGCGTTAAATTTTCAACTTAAAAACTCAAGGGGGCGAGGCTGTAGAGCAAGGGCACCCTCAGTATCTCGAGATTTCGCCTAATTAAAGTCGTATTTTTCTTAAAAATAAAAATATTTGCAAAATCGCACCTCCATCCCAAAAAATGCTCTAAACTACTGCTGTACGAGTATATTGTGACGTCACAGGTGAGCGGTAAAATTAAATAAATGAATAATATTTAAAGTGTAAAAAAATAATTCGGACTGGCCGGATCTCGAACGCGATTGCCTGGATAATTTAGTACCTGGTGCGTTAAGCCTCACAGCTACAACAATCTGCCGACGGTATAAGCGAAATTTGTTCTGTGCAAGTTGTGAAATTACATTAGTTAGTGCCGACTGTTGCCGCTAGTACCGTTACACCTGCGCGAATTAAATACGGTATGCGCGCGCGCTTTCGTTAGAATCATTGAATTAAGTAAACGAATAAATATTATATTTAAATACAATGATAAATATTTTTAATTAAGTTATGTGTGTAAGCCGTGCATCAGAATTAGAAATAATGACTAATTGAAGACTACAGAATAAGAAGTTTACAGTACACTTATTTTATTCTATTCCTATAAAAAATTATATTTTATCTATATATTTTTATAATTTTTTTTTTCGAAAAGCCAAGACGCTACCACTCAGCTACGGAAATCGAGTAATTAATTTTATTTTTCACTTTTAAGTAGATTCAGCTATTAATTACGTTTTGATTGCTTTGTTATTTACATTTACCATAACTAGGCGGCAATTCAACCCACGACTTAGTGTAACAGAGGGAGCAGTTCTTTTCCCGTTGTTGCAGTCTTCATTCGTTTTACTTATTTAATTTTAAATATTTAGTGATATGCGATATCAAATTTCTATGCGCGCGCATGCGATTGTTTTAATGTGCACTTTTTATTAATAACAAAGTCAACCTCCATCAAGTCGATAGTACATTTCAATTTGTTTCGCCGATGACAAATTTTCAAGCAAAAAAATACATCGTTTAAAAATTTAAGATAATTTCTCCCCGCGACACGTTCTAGTAAGAAAGGGCCTAATTTGTTGTCGATCGTGCCGCATCAAACGTTCATCGAAAATTACGGCTGGAAATTTGATCCGACTGGAGCGTGTGGTTTTCTTCACACCCACCACCGATGTGAATTTCACGTGTTGTTTACGCCGTTACGGATACAAGTAACTACAGAGTTAAAGCCTACCGGTTTAACACTGCACTGCACACGTTTCACTTCGGACGTTATAGGCAGGTTGTTGAATTCGGCCGGAGACAGATACCACGGTATGATGTCCACAGGAATGTAGGCGAGCGGCGTGGTCACGTACCCGACGCTCTTGTAGGTAGGCGCTACGGCGGGCTGTTTACCGGACGCCGCACGGGCCTCCGTCCATTGCGTCTTGCCGGACAGATGTTTAAACTGGTAGCCGCACGTCCACATGAAGCGATGATGATTGAACCGCAGACGGCCGGTCTTGAAGTTGGAGACCGGCAGATGGATGAAGTCCGTACCTCCGGTCGCAGAGTTGCGGGCCGCGGCGGCGGCGCCGTCCTTCCTAGCTACCTTTGCAGGAGGTTCGTCAGCCATAGCTGTATCCGCTGTACGACTGCCTGACATTCGTGGATATAATACGCCGGTAACGGATTCCACTCCGTATTTGATTGAAAGACCAGCGGCGCCCACAAGGCTGTGCCGATTCCCAGTCCTAGCGAAATCGCCAGCAAAATCCCCGATCGCAGATCTATCAGCTGCACGTATATGATGATGTTCTGTGGCCGATTCGTATCTACGATCGTGCTCAAGCGCGATCTGATCATCGATGTCCACCGGGGGCCCGTTATCGATCGGGTTGCCAGGGCCGAGGTAATTGTGACCGGGGAAATTCATACAACAGACTGGTCGACGGTCGAGAAGTGCGGTCTTATATACCGCACACAGCTCACCACCCCACTACCGCATGATCGCATACTGGATACTTGTCCGGATCTGGGAACCAGATCCCGCCTCACACCTCGCAGACGAACAGCATGTCTGAATGTATCGGAGGTTCCGGAGCAGCTTTGTGGTAGCTTTGAAACGAATCGCTGGAAAACATTTGTCGGTGGTGATGTTATGAATTTTTGTAATATATGTTTTATATTTGTAAAAAATCTTCAAAGCGATGATACTGAGCGTCACCTGAATTATCGTTAGGCGTCGCAGAAACGTTAACAATAGCGTTTTGCACATTGTTGTCAACGGCATTGATTTCTGTCGAACCTTCGCTTTCAGTTCATCGATATTGCGGGGGATCGATTCGGAAACCCTACTATTCAAATACCCGCTAAGGAAAAAATCGCAGTCTCTGCTGACGGTTCGTTCTTCTGTAAAAACAGCACAAACGACTACGACTGAACAGTTTGATATGTAACAAGTTACTCCGTCTTGTTGAATAAAGGCGTACTATTTTTCACGATCTGTTAACCGAATATACAATTATTTTAAAATTGCACGGTACGCTTCTGTTTTGACGGTCCGGTTAAAAAAAATATCGGCCTCCATATACGATTATCAGAAACGGCACATAATCTACCGATTTTCTAAGCGAAATGGACGTTCAAACATTCGGTGAGGAATTTTAGCCGCCCGTTACCTTGTATTTTGCGAATCGACGTGTCACGATAAACGAATCCGTGTCTCGTCTGACGTGAAATACAACTTCGGGTCTATCTGTTCATCGACTATGTTTTTGTGAAATAGGTCGCAATAATTAAGACGTTTCGGTTTGTCTGTTTTGCTTAGTTTTTATGCGATAAGGTTTCCGATTTAAGTCGTGAAGAATCTTACGACAAGAAGTGAATTTTACACGATCTTGGTGCGATAATTTACCCTTTGTTTGGAGGTGCCGAGATTACAATTTTATAAAATATATCAGAAAATACAGCCTGTTATTTTTAACATTATTTTATTAAGAAAAAATATTTCGTTTATATTTGTTTAAAATTTGCAAACATACACACAGCCTTTTATTTGAATACACGATTTTCAAGTTATATTAAATCGATAAAAATTTTTTTTTAAATAATAAAATTAAGTAAGCGACAGTTAAAATGTGGATTTTTATTTTTACCCTTTTCAAATGTCTGGTAAATTTATCCATTATTTCAATAAATAAGAAATAAAAAAAATGGTGTCACTTTCCAATCGAAATTATTTTCTCACAATAAAAAAAAAAAAACGTTTTAACAAATAATGTTAAAACAATTCACGAGGTAAGACTTACATGAAACAAATAATATTTTTTGACTATGATGAATTAATTCATAGATTCAACACAGAAGCTGTTTGAACATACACGTGGGAATATGGAAATGGAATTTTGCAGGGTATGAATGCCATCTCTAACCAGGATTACGTACCTGGGTCCCCCAGATGAAACTCGCAACGGAGATCGAAAGTATACTAGAATATTCTTTTTTAGGTAGGATAGATTTCATAAGAAATCCTGTTGTAATGGGTATCGTGATTCTACTTCAGGAAAATTTCAACGCGTTTCATATCCCCCAGACACCAAAACCACCTAGTCCAAAAGTTTATATATATATATATTTCACTTTTTGTGGACACGATAATTGCCGTAATTTTGCGCCAATCAATTTCAAATTGATACATAAAATATAACGACTCAAAATATCGGCCGAGTTCGTTAATGAACAAAATCTGATCACGGGAGAGTAAATGGAGGGGCTTTTTCGAAAAAAAAAACCAAAAATATCGCCATGACTTTCTTATTAAGTAAAACATCGAATTCATTTAAAGTTTCTACTGTTCTTTGGATAAGAACCTTTTTCTTTCTTTTTCCTGTTTAGCCTCCGGTAACTACCGTTCACAGATAATTCTTCAGAGGATGATATGTGTGAGTGAAGTATAGTCTTGTACATTCTCAGTTCGACCATACCTGAGATGTGTGGTTAATTGAAACCCAACCGCCAAAGAACGACGGTATCCACGATCTAGTATTCAAATCCGTGTAAAAATAACTGGCTTTACTAGGACTTGAACGCTGGAACTCTCGACTTCCAAATCAGCTGATTTGGGAAGACGCGTTCACCACTAGACCAACCCGGTGGCTTTGGCTAAGGACCTAAAACTTATCTAAGTAAACTTTTTTGATATCTCCAACCATTGGCCCAGGGGTTGGAAAAAAATGGGATTCTGAAGACAAAAAATCATACCTCCCTTAATAAGCACAGTATCGAATCGGTTTAAAGTGGTCGTTAGTCCTTTAAACATTACCTAAAACTTTTGTCTGAACAATTTTTGATATGACCAACCCTTACAGCAAGAAATGACCAAAATATTGCGGAATTGTAAGGTGGAGTTTGTCATACGTAAAACATATGAATATTTTTTTCACGTGCAACCATTGTCGTATCGAGTAAATTTGAAATTTGTCTTAACTTTAAGATGGAAATCTTTTTTATCCGTTACTTAGCACCGGTGAAATATACCTCAGCCTTCCGGCGTGCTGGAAAGCGGATTTTTTTTTTTAATTTCTAAGATTCGATTATGTCCCGGTTAAAAAAAATTACACGATTTAATAGGATAAATAATATATATGGCTATATGATAAAATTATTATAAAAATCGACTAGAAAATATTATAAGTAAACGTAATATTTTTGTTAATGAATACTAAATCGTTTATTTATCATAAAAATTATACCTTTTCTAGAATATAATCGGTATGTGTAGGCAGACCACGTTTGGAATATGTAAAACATATTGTTGGGGATGTAGGATGTAGAGGGTATACTGAAATGAAACGACTAGCACTAGATAGGGAATCTTGGAGAGCTGCATCAAACCAGTCAAATGACTGAAGACAAAAAAAAAATCGGTATAAAATAAGTTTCAGAATAAATAAAACAGATAAATGCACATCTCCGTGGCGGAGTGGTAGGTAGCGTCTCAGCCTTTCATCTGGAGGTCCTGGATTCGAACCCCTCTCAGACATGGCGATACTCATACTCTTCAAATTTCCATTCTCACAGAGAAAAATTACCAAAGGGTTGATGCCCGTCATCTCAAAAAATCGTATCGAAAATTATAAAAAAAACGTTGAAAAAGTAATTAAATTCATAAATCGGAGCCCCTAAGGTTACTTTTTTAAAAAGTACCCGTTCTGCCCGCATTAATGCTAGACACAATTGGACTTTCAATTTCCAAAAATGAAAGTATAAAAAAAATTATATTTTAGCTATTTCAGTTTTACTCAGCGCCCCCATGTTACGGGGATTTAATAAGTTTATTACTGGAATATTATTATTTTTTTCAATCGGTTGGTTCAATCTGATGCAATATTAATAAATAATTCGAAAAAATGGATCGTTTGATTCTCCCTGGTCCAATGGAGACGAAAAATCAACCGACTATTTGTAGCAACTTTCAATTGTTTTTTGGTAAACTGGTTTTCGTTTACGAGGTAGAAGGCAAAAACCGATCGCTTTAAAACTTGAATACGTACTTTCATTCTACTAAATCTCAATTTTCTACAATCGCTATATAAAAATTAAAAATAACGAAAACTAGCCCTCCCTCGACTTTTAATCCTATCAGTACCTCATAAAGAACATTTTTAGTCGTTTTCCAAGTGTTTATGTCGAGTCGGTCTGAAGTAATTAATAAAAATACAGGTATGCTACGAACATACAATTCCAGAAATTTCTATTTTGATTTGTTTTATCTAATGGCGGTTACAAACTTCAGCATCTACAAAAGCCCCAAAACCCAAATCGTTATACTATTTGTTTATAGCTATGCTGTTTCAGCATCGACAGAATTTTAGTCGGGAAGTTAAACACAGATGAGTTCAACGGTATTACTAAAACGGTCATTAATACGTGAACGTAGAAAGGAAATCGACCAAATTTTTTTCTACAAACAATCTTCATTTTAAAAAGATTGTAAGGACAGAATAATAATCAAAAAACAACCGGCTTACACTTTTCGTAAAACAAAAGAATACAGACACTGAAAAAAATAAAAATAAATAAACGTAATTTTAGCGTTAACGAGATCGCGTTAAGCAAATTAATCTCTAAGATTGGAAATATTAAAAATAAAATTAATTTTGTCAAGACGGTGGGAAATTATTCTTTAAAGAAAATAAAACCGGTTACAGATTCCTACGGCAAATGAAAATTTATATTGAAATTAGAATAAAAACCAATTTGGCTCGTTATAAGAAAAGAGAAATACGCCTTTGCTAGGCGACTAAAAATAAAATAAATTTAAGTAAGAAAACAATTATCGGGAACTTATTGTAACAGCAACGCAGAAAACTATCGTTAAATAAAAGTACGGAAACACCGTTTAAAAAACTTTAAAATTAAAATTTTTTTTTTTTAATTTTTCTTTCTCGCAAAAGTTTCTAGAACGCTAAACGTTACTCTTTAACGGTTGACGGCATTGAATCTTCATGTCATCGAGTCTTGAGTTAAAATCTTTTTTATAATACCAAACTTAAAATAAGAAAAGTGAAGTGTAGCGGCCGGTTACAAGGTATCATTTTATAAATTCATTTTTTTTAATTTAAATTTCTATCTATTGCATTTACAACGCTTATTACTGATGTATATAAATATATTTTTATTTAATTACGATTATTTTATTCGGCATAATCTAATTTTTATTTACGATCACAAAGATTAGACGCATAATAAATTGTTGCCGGTATCGCTTTTGAATAATAACTCTAAATTCTATTACGCTGGAATGAATCTTCGTTAACTTTATGAAAAATAATTACATTTTTTCTCTTTGTAAAACTACAAGGAAAAAAGAAATTGTGGAATAAACAAATAAATGGATTTTGAATATTTTTTTACAAACTACTTTCTATTTTTTGTTATATCCGAATACTTATTTAAATAAAATAAATATTAAAAAAGAAAATATAATTTTATAACCAAGAAAAATCCTTTCCGATCGTGGATTTATTGCGTTTTATTACTTTTAGTTGTAAATACAGTAAATTACAGAATGTTTTAAATTTTAAATATATTTATTATCTACTACAGTATATTTTTTTTTGGCATTGAACACATTTAAAACAAACGAGGTACAAGAACCATCATTCAGATAATACTTTTTCTAATAGTAATGATGTTCATTACATCCGCGATCATTCGGAGACGTCATTTGTAGAGCTGATAATCACCTGAATTTTAGTTTAACGCAGGTATATAGCAGAAGCTGTTCGTTCAGCTTTAACGAAGAAGGAAACAGGAAACCGCTTCACTCCTGAGGTTTCCTAGTTAAACTTGGTATATTTTGATTGTTGTTCTTAAGAATGTATTTGAAGTTGCGGCTTTTGGCCGGTGTCAGGCTGTTTTAATATTTTCCTGACATCGGTTAATTATTTCTATATAGTGAAAAAATAATGATTCAAGAAAAAAGTTTAAGAAATTCAAAAAAATCTTTATTTTATTACTTTTTCTGCTCTCCTACCCCCAAAATCACACCCCAAGAAAATGATTAGGTTTATTTTCATTTAGTATGTTAAATGGAAGAAATAAGAAAATTTCACTGAAAAATGTACAACAAAAAGTTATCTAAGGTTTCTTTTTAAGGGGTGGAGGTGAATTATGATGATTTTTTATTGTAATATTATTAATAAAGATTTAAATAAACTAGAAACTTTTTTAAAAATTCCAGAATTTGATATTTTTAAACTTTGATCGATTCTCCCATCACCAATATTGTCTCCAAAGTTACGAAGACAAAAAGAAAAAAAAATACCGTGGACACCGCATGACTTTAATTGTACGCCTATTAAATTACATATACACATTTTTTAGAATGAAAGGTAAATCAAATTTTATTTCATTAATAAATTCGGATATTTTTTCATATTCTTTATTTTATTTAATTATTATTTATTGTAAAAATTGTTTTACAATCGGAGGTTAATAATTGTTAATAAATCAATGTATTTAAATTAAAAAAAAGAGATCAAGTCGAATTGGAACCGATCCGATTAAATAAACAATTATTATTAATTAAATTCTGAATAAGTGCTCTGTTTCTGTCCAACCTATGGGCCCAAACGGACGCAGCATAAAAGACCATACTTTTGACGACACCTCAGTACACCGTGTACAAATGACGGCCCGATAGCCCGTAATCCTTCCCAGCAATCCTCCTATGCTTGTGCATCAGAGACACTTACGTACTTATGAACTCTAACTCGGCTGATCACACAGCCTTTATACTTAATGTGAGGGTCGCCTGGGCCGTGACCCTTTCTGCGAATGTCAGTCTCAGAAATCCGTCAAATACCAGGTTGCACAGCAGGTGAACGAGAACAGAACCCTGCGGGCTTCCCCTGGTGACGGACGTTTCTACAGCCAGGTATGTATCTCTAAACAGAGCCGTACGCTTATACAAATAGTCACGCACTACGGCCTGCAGGGCTACGGGAACATTGCGGCGTTCCAACTCATAGAGGACTGAACTCCAACACATACCGGTGTTCTTTGGCGGTAGGGTTTCAATTAACCACACATCTCGGGTACGGTCGAACCGAGAATGTACAAGACCACACTTCATTTACACTCATACATATCATTCTCATTCATCCTCTGAAGTATTATCTAAAAACGGTAGTTACCGGAGGCTAAACAGGAAAAAGAAAGAGAATTCCAACATAAGGATGGAAATGCTGCCTCTATGTCAGTAAAAATTGCCAAAACATATTTACAGTCGGCGCTTTCCACTTCGGCAAGAGCATTTAAGATGCGATCCTTGGTTCCAACCCCTTTAACGAAGCCGTACTGGCCTCGATTAAGAAGCGAGTTCATATCGATGCTTTCCAGAGCCGTTCCACAACCAGCCTTTCAAGCAACTTGGCTGGTGGGTCGATAAGTGCTGATCTCACTCGGATCCTTTCCTGATTTTAAGAGCACCCTCACCAAAGCCACCTTCCAACAAGTCGAAAAGCAACCCTAGCTTAGGCACCCCGAGAACAGCCTGCCAAGCGGCTCTGATAGAAAATAGCAACATATGATAGAAAATATCCGAGTCAAGTTGATCAGTCCCCGGTGCCTTTATCTGTATTATCCTGATTTTTGAGCAAGTTAGGGTTAAACTAGACAATAACTCGATCAAAATTTTGATGAATGTTTAAGCCACCAAAGGAAAAACTGAATAGCAACCGCATTCGTGTAATTTGAAGCCTGCAATTTTTAATTTTTTTTTTTTAAACAAAAAAACACGGTATTTCCTTTAAATACAAATGACCTGAACAATTTCAAGCTTTTAAATATTTGTTCTGACTTTATAAATCAGAATGAAACTTTATTAAAAATAAAAGATATGTACTTCATCGGTTAAACGCTGTATGAACTCGTAACAACAGAAAGACAACACTCTTAACACTTCTTCCGATGTGAATTGGACATAATAAAACCTTTCTTTATTAACTTTTTTCTAATTAGTAAATAGTGAGACAGAATTTTTGTTCACCTGGTCTAAGATACCCGCCTCAGAATTGTTTCATACTACCAAGATGTATTATTTACACGCTTAATAACACATTTCAGCCAGGTTTCTATGTTGTCTGCATGTACTGCCTGTAATTTCATGTAAAAAATGTTACATCACATCGATTATTATATTCAGCATTCCTGATGCTCAGTATATATACAAAATTTGACTTAAACTTTACTGAATGACCGATAAGTAGATTTTTGAAAAAATCTTTAGATTCAACCAAGTCGATATTCAAAATGTGCGTTTTCAATTAAACTTAATGAATATTACTAACACCGATTCTAAATGCCATGTTATTTCATAAGATATCGATTATTGAAATTTCCAATATTAATATTTTTAAATTATTTTATTTTTCTGACAGTACATATATGTATTATTACACATCCATAATATTTGATTTAATATTTTACAGCAAATACGACTATGCGTTCTTATGTACGATTAAATTCCATAAGGGCATAAAGTTGTAGATGACCTGAAATGAATCCCAGTTACTTCTAAAAATAGTAGAGCCATCCTCAAGAACAATAAAAATCATGTGCCAGATTTACCAAAAAATGCGAGAAATGATATGTTTCCTACGCAGCCTTCTTCATCGAGTCAAACATATCAGCATGCCGAGTCTGCAGAAAAAATTCAACTAATATTTAGCTGACAATGGACTTTTTACTACGCTCGATACACGGACTGGCTTTTTAGTAAACATCACTGCTCTCATAGAAGGCTGCTCTAACTGGTATCTCTTGTGCTTTGTTATCTTTACATGCATTACAGTTGTAAAAAGAGACCGGGACAAACAGTCCAACGCTACATGTTAATTTTTTCCTTTCTATTTTGAAATATTTGATTATAAACACTGCTTTAACTCGGTAGGAAATATTCATGCGCTCACATATTGCATAATATTAGCGTTTTCACTTTCCCATCTACGTAGTGCTATAGCAGAGCTGTAGCTCTACAAGGGAAAGTATTATAATCGGTCCGATTCGGGCATATGTGGTTTTCAGCCGATCTTCAGGTTTTGACATCTAAGGAATCCAAAAAACCAAAATCCAAAACAAATTTGATTTTGGACTTTTTCTTAACTGCAGTAATAAGCGTTCATCGAGAGCTTTTCAATGATATATCACAAGTGATACTTTTTCCATCGGTTCTAGAGTTGAACCTAAATGAAAATTCAATTTATGAAATATCTGGATTTATAACGGGAAGGCATATCGGTTCGATCAGACATCTCCTTTTCCATTTTTTAACATTTTTTTTTATTTTTTATTTAATTAAATATATTGATTTATTAATAATTATTAACCCGTGATTGTAAAAAGAATTTTACAATAAATAATTATTCAATAATAATAAAAAATATAAAAAAAAAATCAAAAGTTATTAGTGAAATAAAATTTTATGTACTTATAAAAATGAGTAGACTATATGTAATTTCATAGGCATTATTACATGTGTGTGTACGTAATAGAGATGGTGAAACATCTGATTATTTAATAATAATTGAAAATTATAATTTAGAATCATATTATTTTTGGAAAGAAAGGAATGAAAAAGAAAGTGTAACTAACTAAACTGGTACAAGGGATTTATTTAATAAATTCAAATATAAAAATATTCAAATTAAAAAAATATTAAAAAAAAAAAAAAGAAATGATTGTTGATTTTTTAATAATTCAAATAAGTGAAGATATTTTTAAAGAAATGTTATTGTATTTATTAGAAAGAATATAACTGATTTAAGTACATTAGAAAAGAAAGATATGAAGCAACTGCAGACTACAGTAGTATAATACATTACCGTTAAAAAACAAAGTGACACCGCAGAGAAAGACATAAATCATTATTAATAGACAAATAACGACAGCTGTCCAGTATATTAAAAAACAGTTTTGTAACTCATGTTAGAAAGAGAGAGATGATAGTGAGTGAGCTAGTAAATGCCCAGCTGTGCAATATGAACGAATTATTATGAACAACTAACAAATCTGTTCGTTTCTTTTATTCTCTTGGTCTTTTGACTATGCGTTCTAATTGTGCGTCATATATCTCAATCGCATAGGCAAGGCAAATAAAATGTTTAGACTGCAGAATTAAATGAAATAACTATTTAAAACTACATTATCTATACGAATATAATTTTGTCTTTGATTAAATGTTTTTAAAATTTTTACATTTCCAAGCATATAACTTAGAAGGGATACGAGGGCTTTTAAAATATTAAAAGTTGATAATTTTTATTAATTTACTATCATTATTTGTTATTAATTTTTATTACATTTAAAGGAGGTAATAGAAACAGAAAAAATAATTATCAGCTTCCATTACGGTCCAAAAGCGTACTGCCCCGGGTTGTCTGCTACAACTTGATTGTTTGTCAACGGAATTTTAAAAGTGAGATGTCATTTTGTTCAAAATAAAATGCTTAATAAATTTTGTAATTAGTAAAAATGTTATCAAACAATTACAAAGATATTGACGAATAAAAATTATGATGGCCGCCATTTTGAAGGTGAAGTTTTCAAAATTTTTATTTTGTAAAATAAAAAATTAGATTTTCTAAATTTAATTAATGTAGGTTTACCCGCTCCTGAGAAATATATATATATTTTTGAATATCACAAACCGGCGTCCGAAGGAAAACAAAGCTGAGCAAGACTTATGTTGATATGATTATTAAAAATTTGAATCTGAGAATTTGGAATTTGAATTTTATCTTAACATTTTACTTTTAACAAGTAATTGTGAATAGCGATAAATCTTGAGATCAACAGTCCACACGTAATTACTAAAAATCTATTCCAAATGTTTGAAGTTCTTTACGCATATAGTACGGGCGAACCCGCGACGAGGGATGCTAGTAATCAAATAAAATTTGAACGCGAATTCTTTTCGTAAAAATACCATCACCAAAGAATAAAAAGTAAATTTAGTAAACAGTAATAAATAACATTGTACGAATTAACACGCAAGATATATTAACAAAAAACAGTTATCAAAATATTAACTACCGATTGAGAATGAGATAATTAAAATGAAACCGCAGCGTTTGCAGAAAATAATTTTTCGGGTGGCATTATTGCGGCGCCAATAACCCGTAGACAGTCAAAACATTAGAGTATTATTCAACAGTAATTAATCTTATTCGATGTTTGTACTTGTGAAAAAAAATAAGTAACATTCATATTTCAAATGAGCCGTCCGATTATTTATATCATTCTATTCTACTAATATCTCAATTCGATTATGCCCGTCGCTAGACGAGAGTAATAAAATAAACAATTAATAGTGGAGTTCGTAATAGCAGCAATGTTAAAAGTGACACTAATAATTACAGTTCGAACCGGGTCGGTTCGGTTTTAAGTCTCTCATCCTGTACATATGAAAGTAATTTCGCTCACTAGTAGTTAATTTTCGGTACGGTTTTGGAATAAAATAAAATTTAAAACAATCACATACAGAATTCGTAAACCAAGAGTAAACTATGCGAGGTATATGACAACTGAATTTCGTTGTAATAAAACAGGTTTGGCTAATTCCTTTGAATTATTTATTAAATTAAAATCTATTGGGAATTCGGTAAAAATAGCGTTTGATAAATTTAGTACGTATCACATTCTACCTTCATTATATAAAAACTAACAAAATAGAAAAATTCCAGTACAGTACATAACATACAGTACATAGTATTTATTTAATACCCAAGTATTTCGAACTATCTTGGATTTAAAATGCATTACGATTTTGATTCGACGAAGTAGATGTCCACATTACGGCGGTGAAAGAAACTAGCACCGCGTGAGAATTCAGATAACCGTACTAAAAGATCAGCGAAATCGTAAAAATATAATATAAACAAACTTTGTTGCACAGTTAAATTCCTCAATTAACAAAATAATCTGCTAATTACGCAAAAATGGTAACATAATTTTTTCCATACAAAAGTAATAAGTGAAATCGGTCAGCCGAATTCAAAAATTAGTCGGATCCAAAGTTCTTTAATAATAAACACCACTGCCCGGTCAAGGTAACCCAAAATATATTTTCATCATATAAATCTATTTTCATCATCGCTTGAGAGGCGAAATAATAGTAAGTACAAAACCATAAAGTTAAATCGAGTAAATCAAATAACTATAAGAAAATCCATATAACATTAAGGACTTGGAATTTAGCGTTTGAAATAAATTCAATGCTTTTTTTATCGCATTTCATTCAACGTACACGTGTAAAAATTACTTACGGCAGAAAAGTTTCACACAAAAAAACTTTAAGGTGCCAACCTGACGTGTCACCTACTAAACGGAGAATAATAGAGGAAAAACCTTCGCTACATCAAAGAGGTTAACGAATATATATATTTATTATTTGTAACCCGATAACAGGAACGTATAGTAAATTTCATTACATACTGATAGTTCATTTAAAATAATAAAAATATTAATAATAATAATCCACGTTTTATTTTTTTAAACAAAATCAGAATTTTGATAATTTTCAAAATTATGTTTTAACAGTAGATTTAAATTACAATTTTACTGCACAAAGATATACGCAGTATTTACATCTACATTAGTAAACCTAAAAGTGAGTTTGAACTTAAAAAAAAAACATAAATAATAATAAAACACACCTCATTGGGTGCAATAAAACTAACTTTTATCTTTCTTTAAACAAAAATATATCGCTTAGAATAAATCCTTTTCTACTTCAGCCTATCACCTTGAATTGATTTTCTTTATTTGTACAAATATAATTTCAAGAAATGCGATTGCAAATATTTTTTTGGAAATTTTGAACCGAACCGAAACTTTTTTCATATAATACTTTGAAAATAAATTTAAAGAACATTTCAAAGGACATAAATTAAGAAAATTAATTTTTTACAAAATTTTTTTAACTTAAAACTAGCGTTTACCTCATTTCCTCTTCTCAAAGAAATCTAAAAAAAATTATCTTATAGAAAAAAAAGGGTCTTACACTTCGAACGGCGTTCTCCTCCTTTAAACAAAATATTTGTTTAACAATTAACTCGTTGGATATACATTATAGAACAGTTAATAAATAAAGACTGAACTATTGTGTTACTTTTAACACGAAAGCGTTTTCATGGGGTTTTTTAACCCTCGAAAATTCAACCTGGTTCGCGAATGAAGTTTTTTTTTACAAATCTTACACTTTTTTGTAATGTCGTATTAAATGTTACATTTTAAAAAATCATTCGGTCGTACTTCGACTGATTTAAACATTAATTTTTGGTGAAATTATTACAAAAGTTGATCGAATGACAAAAATGGTGTCCGATTCTGTATTCGGCTCAACGAGTAGGGAACGGGAAAGTCACGTGCTACTCTTCTAGTACTCGTGGTATGAAATATTAGAGATACTTACGCTTTTTTTTTAATAACTAAAAAAGTTTAAAATCATGTCACCGTCTACCGTTTGGTTACAGAACGTAACAAACAAAACTTTCTTAGATTTTAAGATACCCTGACAAAAATGCTCAAAATATTATTGAAAATTTTCTGGCAGGTCCTTTAAAAAGTAATATTTTATTAATAAAGAAACACTTGAGGGCACAAAAACACCGACCAATTGTTCTCGAGAAAAAATAGAAACAAGCAAGCGATCACGGTAAAATTTAGACGTTAAAATTAGCCTAATTTGATAGTCGACGGTACACAAAGAACTATTTTTAGTAAAGGAACATGCCTGATCTTAAACTACCACCATCAATGTACCCTTTATGAGTTAGTTGGAGAGTTTTCGATTTGGTTTACAAATTTTAACCTCTCGCAGCAGGTAGTATTTGAACCGGCAAATCTCACATTATAAAACTAATTATTATAGATAAACCTTCATTCTGATCGAGACACAATAATACATTATATAAATTACGTCTAAAAAAATTACAAAAACAAATTATAAGATAAACAAGAGATGAATATTAAAAATTAAAAAACACGACTGCCCAAAAGAAACTGCTGACAAACGTTGTTCTTTTTCTTTTGGTTTGGTTCCATCATGATTTTCTATACTAGTAAACATCCCGCTTGAATTCTGAAAATCGGAAGATCGGTTGCGAAGATGTAATATTTCCGAATAACCGTTATTTGTTAAATCGAAAGTATTTGATAAACGCAAAAGTTAGCTTTCAATCTACTAAGTAACAAATTTTGAAAATCGGACGGTTGTTTGCAAAAATATTATAAGAACATCCCATTGCACCTCCCAAAACAGCACCCTACGAGCATTATACGTGTATTACCGATTGATGATCGCACGAGGTTTCTGCATCACTTCACCAGTAGCCTTACACTCAGTCCCCCATGGGAAGCCATATTATTAGATAGATAGATCTATTTATTTTATTTTTTTCTATTTTAATATTAAATAGAAATCTTTATTAAACAGAATTTTTTTTAATCTATTTAATATTAGTCTATTTTATTTAACGTAATTTTCTTTCTTTCCTGTTTAGCCTCCGGTAACTACCGTTTAGATAATTCTTCAGAGGATGAATGAGGATGATATGTATGAGTGTAAATGAAGTGTGTAGTCTTGTACATTCTCAGTTCGACCGTTACTGAGATGTGTGGTTAATTGAAACCCAACCACCAAAGAACACCGGTATCCACGATGTAGTATTCAAATCCGTGTAAAAATAACCGGCTTTACTAGGACTTGAACGCTGGAACTCTCGACTTCCAAATCAGCTGATTTGGGAAGACGCGTTCACCACTAGACCAACCCGGTGGGTCAGGAATGGTCGAACTGAGAATGTACAAGACTACACTTCATTTACACTCATACATATCATCCTCTGAAGAATTATCTAAACGGTAGTTACCGGAGGCTAAACAGGAGAAAGAAAGATTAAGTTCATCATAATTTATTTTATCGATAATATTATCGGTTGTTGTATTATCTTTTACAAAGTTTATAAGTGTCGTATGAAAAAAAGTATAGTAGGCTGTACTTAAGAATTTATATTTATACGAACAACGACCCACGCTATGCTCCTAAAAAAATTAATATAATTACAATTCCGCTCCGATCACCGCGATACAAAAAAACTTAAATGATACAATTACACTCAGTAATTTTATTAATCCGACTATCAATTATCCGGACTTCCGCATTCATTTATCCGTAAAATATGCACATATTTTTTATTGTAAAATTTACTTTTATGAATTATTAATAGTATCAAAAAAAACTTCCTTTGTTGGAAAATAGAAAAGTAAATATATTCAAAATAAACATATTCATTAATTAACATCTATCAAAATCTCGATTATCCGTACCTCCATTCTCAAAAGCTTACCAGTAAGTAATTTGAAAATATATAATTAAAGATACTAAATAATCTGCTGAACCGAATGATAGATAACGAGTTTTGACACTAGCACCGCACCTAATCATTCTTCTCGGACTCCGTTACTGAAGAAGAGACACTAATTACAATTGAATTGTTGCGAGTATCATTAAGGAGGGTAAAATATATTTACGGATTCTAACCAGGTACTTTCGGATTGGACAATAAATGTTCTACTACTGAGCTATCTTCACCAAACTTTCTCTCTCTCTCTCTAGAGGGCTATAGTCCCGAACGAAGTGGTCGGGCGATTATGTTCATTAGTTTATTTGTCAGTACATAGAGATATTATTGTTAATCCTAATGAAGTTTTAGATATTATGGCGAGAAATAAAAATCGACGATTAGCTTTATAATAATTCATAATTTTTATTGGAGTGTAAATGTATAATGTGAATTATGAAAAAAATTATATAATAACATTATGATTCTTATTTGCGTAGTAAATTATGTATTAAATCTAAGCATATGTTTCGCGTTTCTCAAGTGCAAGAAAGTATAAAAACCGTTTCAATATAAAATAATTTTCATTATTATTATTATTATTTTATGATCTCATCAGCACCCTACACAATATGTAATGTTAAATTACATAAACTTTAAAATACGTATAATATAAAAGATTAATACAATGTTGACTCTTGTGTTTATAAAAATAATCAGTTTTAAAATAAAAATGTTGCTGAAAGGTGCCGAATCCCAGACAGCCTTTGTATTTTGAATATGCTAAAATATTAATTTCATAATAAAAAAAATTAAAAAGAATTTAACGTTGATATGCTGTCGATTCAAATTTGTTAATAGATGCATTTTGACGCGTCAGTAGAGTATTTGTTTTAGTAAACGCGGAAGACATAACAATTTTTATTCACCCGCTGTCTATCTGTATGTAACGTATTGTTAGGAAACCGAATTCCCTCCCTTACTTTGTCTACTACAACCTTTCAAGGTTAGACAGCTATGTATCTGCCAACGTCTGTTTGTAAGTCTGGCAACTCTGTACCAGCGGTTGCTAGGAAACCGAATCCTCACTTCCGCGACATACAACCGTTCAAGGTTACACAGTTAGAACGTAAATGCATCACTTACTGTATTTTATAAAATTATAACTAACCAAAAATATAAAATTAAACCCTTTAACACTACAAACGTTTTCATCACCGATGTATTTATTTTTTTATATTGGTTGTGGCCATTATTTCGATTGAAATTATTGAAAAAAATACTTGTAAGTCAAAAATTGAATTCAAGACTTTTTTAATGTATGAAACCTAGCTAAACAACTGCCGATGGTGGTGTCTAACCATGAGACTCGAACCTAACACCTTCATATATCAGTACATTTTAAAAATCTTTTATTATGAATTTATATAAAGATGTCGATGTAAAAAATATTTATTTGTATAAGAAACCAGTAGAGATTGTGATTATAATGTTTATAGTCGTTGACCATGATTATGTACAATGTAACTGAAAATTGATCCCTTTATGTTACAGAAATTTTTTTTTTTTTTTTTTAAGTGACAAATTTCTCTCCAAAACGAGAATCAACTCAAATCTTCAATAAGCGGTTGCCGTAACATCTCGCAAACGCTCGTCCGATTTTCACGATTCAAACGGCGTATGTATCGGCAGGTCGAGTGCTAAGTGTTTAACGCATCGCATACACTCTTGATCGACCGGATGTTGGTTATCCGGAAATTAAATCGTTTAGTCCTATGTTTTGATTGCACTCACCCACCGTAAAACGTACCGATCCGATCTTTCGATAAATACGCTCAAACCTGTGCGCTAGCGCAGCTGTAAATTATAAACTTATGAAGAGTAAAAAACAGAAAATAAAAAATATATAAAAGAAGTTTTTATCCAGTTTTAAATATCCAGGTGTATGCTTAGCTCGCTCTCTCTCTCTTTTTTCCCTGTTCAGCCTCCGGTAACTACCGTTTAGATAATACTTCAGAAGATGAATGAGGATGATATGTATGAGTGTAAATCAAGTGTAGTCTTGTACATTCTCAGTTCAACCATTCCTGAGATGTGTGATTAATTGATACCCAACCGCCAAAGAACACCGGTATCCACGATCTAGTATTCAAATCCGTGTAAAAATAGCTGGCTTTACTAGGACTTGAACGCTGGAACTCTCGACTTCCAAATCAGCTGATTTGGGAAGACGCGTTCACCACTAGACCAACCCGGTGGGTCAGGAATGGTCGAACTGAGAATGTACAAGACTACACTTCATTTACACTCATACATATCATCCTCTGAAGAATTATCTAAACGGTAGTTACCGGAGGCTAAACAGGAGAAAGAAAGATTAAGTTCATCATAATTTATTTTATCGATAATATTATCGGTTGTTGTATTATCTTTTACAAAGTTTATAAGTGTCGTATGAAAAAAAGTATAGTAATGGTCAATGATGGCAGTCTTCACGGTCGCCCCGATCACGTCACTCTTCCAACGGAACCGCTATTAAAGAAAATATGGTCTATGCAGCTGGTCGACAGCATTACGTCATCGAGACTGTTTTGTAATCGTATAGATTTGTTTACACATGATTTAAATTAATATAATTGCACAATACTAAGAAATGAAATTCATTTATTAGTTTATTATTATCAATAATATTCAAATTCGTATCCCCCTATTAAAACTACGTTATCATCCGTCTTTATATTTTGTAGATAAGCATCTAAGCTAGTCAGGCAAGAACGTATGTTCTGGAAAGGCGATCGATAAACGGCAATCAGTTTACGGTTCCCGTTATTAATTCTAAAATTAATACCGACTGAATTCGCATTTTTTAACTCTTTTCTTTCTTTCTTTTTTCCTGTTTGTCCTCCGGGAATTACCGTTCAGGTATTCAGAAGATGATATGTACGAGTGTAAATGAAATGTAGTTTTGTACAGTCTCAGTTCAACCGTTCCTGAGATGTGTGGTTAATTAAAAACCCGACCGCCAAAGAACACCGGTATCCACGATCTCGTATTCAAATCCGTATGAAAATAAGTCACTTTACTAGGACTTGAACCTGGAACTCTCGGCTTCCAAATCAGCTGATTTGGGAAGACGCTTTCACTACTAGACCGACCCGATGTGTTGCATTTTATAACTCTAGTTACACTATTTCGTGTTTAATATTTTTATCTACAAATAAACATATACCAGTCACTCTTTGCGAGTTTATTATTTTGAATAATAAATACGTTATAACCTAAACTGAAATTAAATTCAATGTCATCACCGATCCAAGTTCGGTCGATATAATAATCTGAAACTTAACTTTACTATTACTTAAGTAAAAAAAAATTTCATCAAAATTTTTTCTTATGTTCATATGAATTATATTTAGTTCTTTATCTTATGCTTCTTATGTTCATATGAATTATATTTAGTTCATATTTAAGGTTAAAATCTAATCGAGGATTAAAATTTAAAAAAATAGTTTACTTCTATTGTATCATAGCAGTCATAAAGAATACACAAACTAGCAACGATCTAATTTTACCAGACATATTTTGGAACATAATCGTAATAATAACCCAAACAATTTTATTAATATTCTCAAATATACTGTAAGCCGTCGCACCCCTTAAGAAATCCCGAAAACTGTATTTTCGATATATATATGAAGGAACTATCGCATGAAAATAAACAAGAAGAAAACAAAAGTAATGAAATGTAGTAGAAATAACAAAGATGGACCGCTGAATGTGAAAATAGGAGGAGAAAAGATTACGGAAGTAGAAGAATTTTGTTATTTGGGAAGTAGAATTACTAAAGATGGACGATGCAGGAGCGATATAAAATGCCGAATAGCACAAGCGAAACGAGCCTTCAGTAAGAAATATAATTTGTTTACATCAAAAATTAATTTAAATGTCAGGAAAAGATTTTTGAAAGTATATTTTTTGAGTGTCGCTTTATATGGAAGTGAAACATGGACGATCGGAGTATCTGAGAAGAAAAGATTAGAAGCTTTTGAAATCAGATGAGTGAATAAAGTGACAAATAAAGAGGTATTGCGGCAAATAGATAAAGAAAGAAGCATTTGGAAAAATATAGTTAAAAGAAGAGACAGACTTATAGGCCACATACTAAGGCATCCTGGAATAGTCGCTTTAATACTGGAAGGACAGGTAGAAGGAAAAAATTGTGTAGGCAGTCCACGTTTGGAATATGTAAAACAAATTGTTGGGGATGTAGGATGTAGAGGGTATACTGAAATGAAACGACTAGCACTAGATAGGGAATCTTGGAGAGCTGCATCAAACCAGTCAAATGACTGAAGACAAAAAAAATATGAAGGAGTATTTGCAAGCCCCAATCTAGTGATTAGGTATCTCAATTAATATAGTCGAAAACGGGGAAAATTTGCAAGGATTGATCAAATATTTATTTTTTTACTTTTCTTATAACTTTCAAGGCTGACTTTCAAAAAAAATGTAGAAACTTGTTTTTAAATCTTTAAATGTAATTTACATGCATCAAAAATCAAGTTGATATCTTCATTTGTTACCGACAAATTAAAAAAAAAAAAAAATACTAAGTTTCATTGTTACTTTGTTTTCACTCTTTTATATTCGGAATGTTAAAAAATCCATTTTATTGAAATGGAACAGCGCAAGAACATGTACTCAAATTTTCATCCATTTTTCAGTATTTTTGCTGGACGTTGATGAATCAGTCATTCAGGACATGTTCTTTTATACACACCGGGTGATATTTAAGTACGGGAACAGCTTTTTGCTGTGTATCTGAGAAGTATTTGGAAACGGGAAGAAATGGAGTTCCACATTTTTAAAAAATCAGCATTATTGTTGGTTTTTAAATTTTATCCGCTATGTTGAATCACTTATTTTTTTTTAAATAGGAAGGTGGACGTATGACGGACGATTTCGATTTAAAATTTTACAAGAAAAACAGTGGTGAAACCCGTTTTTCTGTTAATTCCTTCGTTGTCGAGTTATAAGCAATCAAATTTGCGATGAAGGAAAAATCGTGTTAACAATAAAACGAGGTAAAACGCGCTTTTCCATTTAATACAATAAATACAAAATACTATAATCTTATTGTATTTTACATTCATAATGCATACAATAACGAATTTTAAACAGTGCTATAATATATATAACAAAAAAAAACAACAGATATTCAGTAGAAATTTCTGGGCTTGCAAATACTTTTCAGATAAATATCTAAAAACTGTTATCGGCATTTTTTTAAATTCTGATTTTGTAAGGAATGCGACGTTGTACAACATGACGGCTGAACTAACACAGCCCTTGTTAGTATTACTGTATGTTCGATACGAAGAGTAGTACACGCCTTCCGATAAATTGATTAAAAAACATACATAAAATTAGAAAAATTGACTGCGTCGGGAAACGCAAGTAAGCATATAGTGGGGACGAAGCCGTATGGGGATACTATATATATATATATTATATATATATGCTGTACTTTTATGTTGAAACAAGAAGCCGAAATGAGAAATTAATAATTAATAATTCGTAATGTTGTAAAATAACAACTGATTTACCTTATAAATCTGTAACAAATTTTTTAATTTCAAAATTGTTAAATTTTTTCAAAGTTTGCTGTATTAAATAATTTAGAACTGAAAACATTTAACTAAATTTTTAAATTAAATATTGTGATAATTTAAGTAAATAATACCTCACTTTATGTAGCCGTTTAATTTCTAATAGTATTCCAAATTATTATTTTTTATTATAATTATTGAGAAGGCTGTTGTTATTAGGGTTTGGGTCATTAATTCCAACATGAACTGTTTACAGTTTGTTACCGGATGTAATTCTGAAGGTAATATGTAATAAAAACGTTACAACGGGGGATTTTAACTCGTTTTATTTCTATCGCGATTTTTCCGTTTTCCCAACTTTTATTGTTCATAAATAAAAAACGAGGCGTTGAAGAGAAATGGTTTTCGACACTGTATTTTCTGTACAACATTAAATTAAAATCGTGTATCGTTTCCTATTTAAAAAAAAATTGTTTCAATATGGCGGATCCAAGATGGCTGTCAAAAGATTTCAAACGCATCGTAAATAGAAATTTTCTTACTACATAGATCCGTCTTTGTTTCTACCTACTAGTATTCCACGGTTTCATAATATGAATCCGTTTCCGTACTTTAATTTTAATCTGTACGGTAATATCGTCAGGCGAAGCAAAATAAAAATCGTTGAAGATAGAAAAGCAACGTAAACAGAACACTATATATGCTTGCGAAACATATGTTACAAACTTCTTTCATTAATGCGGTTGAAAATAATGTTATTCTACACTTCACTTGTGTAATACTAAACGTATTTTAATGTATTAAAATAATTCTCGTAGATCTATATTGCAGTTTAACTGAATAGCTCTTAAGCTCTTAAATAACGGGTTTATTTTCATACCGGATTAGAATTGCATGACAAACGTAACGGTAGTTACAGTTACGGACTCGTCTCTGATTTTTATAAAATTTGAAATATAAAGACGTAAGTTATGAGTTATAAAACAACTTTTTTTTTGTCAGAAACCCCTTTCACCCGAATTAAATCCCTCCTAATTTATGCAGTACCCGCACCAAAAAATCTTTATATTGCACTATACGCGTGTAATACACATATAAAGGTGAAAGATCGAAATTAGAGAATGTCGATCGACATTTCTTCAGTGAATGAAGACGCACAACAAATACGTCGGTGAAAGATCTAAATGTTTACTATTTCGTATTATACATTCGGAACTTCACCGGTATATGTCGATAAACACAGATAAGCTGTGGCGGGGGTCGAAACGATAACTAGAAATTAAAATTAAAAAAAAAAATTACCCGAAACCAATCTCTAAGGCTAAAAAACCAAGTCCTAAAAAAAAAATAATTACACTCACTTTGCTCGCTAACCTCGTTCGGTTAACGTTAAAAACAATTATTGCAATTAAAAATGGTCGGGTTGTATGTATATAATGCGCTGATTAAATCGCTTATAAATCTCACTTAACTGTGGAAATACCACAAAAAATAATAATTAGAATAATGGAATTCAAAAGCAGTTTCAACCTATCTCTTGATGTTTCCAAAAAACTGAATGTTTTACCCGTAACAATCTATACATATAAAAATTATTAAGAGTATTTTTCAATAGTTGTAAAAGTCATAAAATAATGTGTATAATACAAGAAGTACGGATGCAGAAGATTCACAAATCCCGGCTGTATTTAAAGAACAGTTTCGAAATCATTTATCTATTTAGGACCTAAAATTTATATCACGTTACACGATAGTATAAAGCGTATAACTGTTGAAAATGTCTTCATAAAGAGGTGAAGAAATGGATTACCAGTATTCAGGACGCTACTGTTATGTTTTCTAAATTACATCGAATAAAATTAATATAGAATGAATAAAATTAAAATACGTTCAAATTTTCACGGTTTTGTGCTCCTGTTGATGAATGAACCTCCACCTTACATGTAACGAGTAATAATATGAACTAGACTCGATGCGACAAACCTTAGATTAATTGTACTTAGATTAGGCTACATTTTTGTATTACTGGCTGTAGAGACCTGCCGTAGGCACGCCCTTCGCAGCTAGACCCCCCCGGACGGGTTGCTCTGGCGGGCGGCGTCTCGGAATGGGATTATTAGGTGTCCAAAATCGATTACCTCTTGTGCGAAAATATTTTTTTTGAATGATGAAAACCGATATAACGAAAGTTAAATTAGAAATTTAACTCTAGAAAGATACTAACGAATCGGAATTTTCCTCTAATACAGTAACGACAAAAGTATTTGTTGTCAAATCCATTCTTAGATACAGTCCTAATTTTTTTTTACCGTTAAGCGTGTTTAATTTAAGGAGGTTTTTAAAAAGTGTTTTTAATATATTTTTTATTTTCTACATTTTATCTTCATAAGTTTATACGTTACAGCTGCGCTAGAGCACATGTTTGAGCGTATTTAGCGAAAGATCGTATCGGTACGTTTTACCGACTGCAATTTGAACACAGGGTAAACTATTTAATTTCCGTATAACTAAGATACAGTGGAACAACAGTGTATCCGATACGTTTAGCAGTTAGCGTTCAACCGGCTGACGATACATACGCCGTTTGAATCGTGAAAATCGGACGAGCGGTTGCCGAAATACTACGGTGGAAACTCATCACACCCCCTCACTAATTTCCGAACGGCGCCCCGGGGGCGCTTGAAAATATTATCATCCGATGGGTACCGCTGGGAGCGGATAGATTTACTTCCTGGGGGGTTCGAAAAAATCTTTCAGAGCGCTAGGACCAACCGATTTCGAGATATTTACGATTTTCTTACCGAAATTCAGATGCGGTTAAAAGGTATTAAATATTCCCCAAAGGTCGTTTTAAATATAACGTATATTAATAAGGTATATCGATAAATAATAATATAACAAGTATACATCTAATCACCGCTAGACATGTACTAACGAATCAGGAGTTTCAGTTAGTGAACAGTACATTCCCGTGCTAAGCTAAGGACACACACACACACACACACACACACACACACACACATACAAATGCCGTTTAGTAGGATAGAATTACCTGCGGCAATGGAGCTTTTAAGCGGTCCTCTGTGGCGCGAGTGGTAGCGTCTCGACCTTTCATCCGGAGGACTCGGGTTCGAATCCCGGTCAGACATGGTATTTTCACACGCTATACAAAAATTGTCATTCATCTCATCCTCTGAAGCGATACCTAAAGGTGTTCCCGGAGGATAAAAAAATGTAACTTTAGGTATTTCAGAGAATGGAACTTCGTGTATTTATTTGTAAAAGTATTATCGGAATAAATTTGTATTTTAAATCGAATATACAAATTATACATGTTATTCTCAAACACTGGAGGCGATTAATTTGACTCACCGCATTCAGGGTACGCTGATAGCGACTGGACCTTTCCATTTATAAAATTCTGAAAATTTGATTAGATTGTTTATAAATGCGGTGAATTTGATTAATCGCCTCCAGTGTGGGAGAATAACATATTTAATTTGTAAATTTAACGTTAATTAGACGAGATTAGCAAACGTAGGTTACATATGGCGAAAATTTAAACTTCCTTTTTTACGAGCATTTCTTGTAATCTATTTACCGTAAGCATTTACCGTATCGAGTGACTTTTTTTAAATTTTTAGTTATCGTTTCAACCCTCTACCCCAGAACTTATCTGTGTTGTCACATATTCTGGGGAAGGTCTGAATAAGTAAATATTTTGATATTTCACAGATGTATTTGGTGTGAGCCGATATGTACCGGAGAAAATCCATATTTGTCAGATATCGAGCTTTCACAGTAACGTACAATAATTGTCGACTAAAATTTTGTTTCGTATAAATTTAGTTAAGAATAAGGTTAGATTTGCTTAAAGTCGAGTCGAACAGAAATCTTGAAATGTGAATTAATCGGATAAACTACGGAAAATTTCAACCGACTTACTCGTAAACCTAACATTAACCTTGTTCTAAACTAACTATACTCGATTAAATTTCATTTAAACCAAGCGTTTTACTCCGCAAATAATGTATATTGTACATTTACCAAAACCCACATCGTAAACTAAACCTAAATTAATTTAACCTTAAGTGAATTTAATTTCATCGAAACCGATTTATTCAGTCCCAAAATAAAGTTTATTTACACTTGTAATATTTCGAAATTTCGGTAAGGGTGCTGCGTAACTTGCAAGGGACGTAACTCGATGGAAGGCGTTTCCCACTAATAATTTTAATAGTAACGAATAACTTTCTTTTACATAAGTTATATTCCAAATTTCATCAAAATCAGTGGCGAGACCGTAACTTAAATAATTACCAAATTTATTATTAAATGTGGACATAAAATATACAGTAACCAGAGATAGTTAAATTTAAATTTTGCATCTTTTTCATAAATAGAGCAATTTTCCTATAAATAAATTTATTAGTGCACCTTTTTAATTAGAATAGTTGATTTATTATACGTCACACAATTGCTCTTGCTAACAGTACAAACGCAAAGAAGAGTTACTAAATTACCTTTAACTTTCCCGTCTCGATAGCGCTACAGCTCTAGAAAGTATTGAAATCGGTCCGATTTCGGCATAGCGGTTTTCACCGGATTTTGACGTTTTGACGCCTAAGGAACCAAAAAAACCGAATGGAAATTGTCCTGTTGTTAATGTTCGTATAAACATGTGTTCGGTGTTTGCATATAAATCACCTTATATCTCCAGAACTATTGGACCGATTTAGACCACTTCTTCATATGAGGCACATGCCATTAAATTTTCAACTTAAAAGTTCAAAGAGATGAGGCTGTGAAGCAAGGTCACCCTCAGTCTCGAGATTTCGCCTAATTAAGGTCATATTTTACTTAGGCGCATTTGTTAATAATTAAAAAATAAACAATATTTGCAAAAAAACTTTTTTTAAAATCGCATGCCCACCACAAAAATTGCTCTAATTTACTCCTATGTTGTGACGTCACAGGTGAGCGGTAGAATTAAATAAATGAATAATATTTAAAGTGTAAAAAGTAACTCGGTCTAACGGGGAAATTTGTTTCTATGTAAGTTGTGAAATTACATTAGTTATATTATATATCATTTGGTAATTCTGAGCAATTATTTCCCCAAGCTCAATTTTTCCCAGATTGCAATACGTTATATTGGAGGTCAACACGAAGACGAAAGAAGAGACACGATTTGCCCGAACGTTCGTAGATAACGTGAATGAGCAGTTGAAGATAACAAAAAGGGCAATATCCGTGTTCGGTTATGAGATAAACAAATAAATATATATATATAATAAATAAATTTAAAAGCATAACCAAACTTAACCTTCGCTAGTCAAAATTAGCGAGCGAAGCGAGCGTAGGTTAAGTATGGTTAAATTATATTCATAGTTATATTGGTAATGTTCTGGAAAATTTTTTCATTTTTATTTTATTATTTAATTATGGTAAATCATTTATTTACGTACGTCTACGTTATATAGAAAAACCAAATTTTTTTTTAAGTCGGTTCAGTACCTCCAAAGTGTGATAAGAAAAAAATAATTTTTATTTTTTATAATTCACAACCGGTAGACTGAAAAATATATCATAACTAGTGTGTTAAGATCGGCTTGACTTATGACAAAAAAAGTCAAAATCCATTCGTTTAACAATCAGTTAAAAGAATAAATTAAATACATACACATACATAGAAGTGCGCGCGCGCACGCAAACTCGCACAAAAATGCAAATAAAATCAACAATAATCAAACAAAAATCAACAATAATTTGATGATTATAAAGGATTAATATAAAAGCAATAAAGGATTAGGACGCGCGCCCGCGCGCCCACACACACACACACACACACTACAAGCAGGGTTGAAACAAGTTATTCAATACTATTTTTTAAAATATAATAAAAATGGTAATACACTACATTCTATATTATTTACATTATTAAGTCTATATTAAAAAGCACATACCATGATGTTAAAATAAAGACGTTAATTTTGTTTAAATAAAACAACACACATTGATGAAACGTAAATTTTAATTTCGTTTATCGCCCGTAACGCTAAGCGACTGGATCGAGTGAGTTAGGCTGTATACATGTTCGTCCATCTCCGCGTACAATCGGTGATCTTCAGTGTATACACGTCTTCTTAACTCGTACAATATAGATTAATGTTACGGTTGTTGTTTACAGTTTTTTTATTATCAATTACGTAACACGTACGCGCACCCTCACATATACATTAAAAATCTATTTAAAACAACTAAAATAATAAAATAAATGTTAAAATAAACAGTTAAACATAATTAAAAATTTAATTTTATACATAAATATTTTTATTTATTATCAAAAGTTAATAAACTAAATAAAGGTTTATTTAAAAAAGAAAATAGATTAATATTAAAAAAATTTAATTATAAAACCGTTTAGAAATCGTACTCAGATTTTAAAAATATACTGATTTAATAAATTATATTAACCTTACCACTCTTCCGATCACCGTGGCGGTGTGGTAGCGTCTCGGCGTTTCATCTGGAGGTCCCGGATTCGAATATCAGTGAGGTGTAACATTTTGCTTATGCTAAAAATTTCCATTTTTACATTCCTTTGTAAACTTGTACGGTGAATCATTCATCAGTTGTAGAAAAAAGAATTGATTCAGTTGAATCTCATTGAATTTCAATTAACCTTTTCCCATCACAATGCTCCGCGCTTCTTAGCGCTCCGCAAAAATAGTTGGTATCTGATTGCCTCTCTTCATAGTCTTATGCTACCCTCTTGTGAAAAAATTTTCAAAAAATTACAGTATATTAACGAGATTTAACAGATTCTGACAAAAAAAAAACCTTACGATTGGATATTTTTTATGCCTGTAACAACAAAAAAATTGAAACCGTACAAAAATTACGATAATTTAATTGCAGAATTTTTTTATTTTTATTTATGTTTATGAAACATAGTTTGCTGATTAAAAAAAAAATACTTTCAAGCAAATCGGTTGAAAGTTGGGCAAAATATGATGAAAAACCCGTGTCATAAATTACAGATTAATTAGCATATCAGTTTCGAGAAATTGTTATAGTTATTTATTTTTTCTTAGCGTTACATATAATGTAAAATTTATTTTAAAAATTATAAGACTTCCTTAGAGCATTTATTACGTAAAAAAATTTTTTTTACAACAGAGTATTGCTGTTACCCGTCACGGGGGGGGGGGGGGCAATAGAGTTCATGAAACGCATAATAATTACCCCAGTAATTACAAGCTATTCGGTACAAACAACAGGTATTTTTTATGTTACTATGTATATAAAATCGTAATATATATTATATATATATAATATATAAAATAAGAAATTACGAGCGCGCACTAGTTTTTACACCAACATATAAATCGCAATATGGGAGATTCCCCCAAAAAACAAAAGAATGAAATAGATGACAAATAATAAATAACCTAAACAAATAAAATGAAGTAATAAATTTATAAATAAAAAGCTCTTACCCCTAGTTGGTGATATTTTGGCGTGTGTGATACACGAGAAAGCATCCGTCTATACAGAGTGGTACCTCACAAGCCACACACCTCCAGACTGATCTTACGCGAATGCCGTTTGCCGAGCACACAACGCATTGTCTAAAACTGTTTGTTCCCTCACGTTTAGGAAAATGTCTTGCTTCACAACTTTCAAGACGTAAAAATTCACGATTTCTTACATAAGATCCTCGTGCAGAAAATCTCGTAGGAGATGATGAAACAAGCCCTTTCAAAACCTCATTTCGAAACCATCAGAAGGATTGGTTCTTCTCCATCTTATTGCCGTATTATTTATTATTTATTGTAAGCCGTATAAGCATTGACAAGGAGCATATCAAAAATGTGGAAAAAGAGCATATCAAAAATGTGGAAAAAAAGTTTTTTCGTCCATTTTGTCATGCGCCTATGTAAGTAATAGCTTGAAGACAGAAGATCAGATTGATCAACAGCCCCCATATAATTATTGTAATCTACAATCATTACAGGTCTCACGACATTTTCTGTACCGTGAATTGTTACACTGTATTTACCCTCTTCAGCAGGCCCATGAATAGAAGACAGAAGAGTTACCATTCGCTTGTCATTGAATAGAATACAAGATATTCCATCCAGTGTCGTACGACAGGCTAACCGGTGTCTGGTCAAACCTAATTGTTTACGTCTGTTTCGTGTGAATTCAGCTGGCATTCCAGCACGATTGGATCGAGCTGTTCCACAAGCTAGAATTCCCACATCTTTCAGTCGTCGATATAATTGCAGGGATGAAAAAAAATTTTCCATATACAAATGATATCCACAATTTTCATAACCTGCAATTAGATTGATAACTGTACGTTCAGTAATTGTTTCGTTTACATTTTGTTCCTCTCGTTGTCTCCCGAGATATACATTCATATCGAATGTGTACCTAGAATTATCGAAAAGTCTGTAAACCTTTATCCCAAAGCGCTTTCGTTTACTAGGTATATACTGCCGAAACAAGACTCTACCCTTGTAGGCGCATAAAACCTCATCAACTACAATTTGTTGTCGTGGATTACAGAGTTCACGAGATTTCTGACGAGCAATTTAAAATATTTCGCGTACTCTCCAGAGACGGTCATAGTTACCAGTTTGCATTTCTGATTCTATCGGTGGATCCTGGTTAGTGAAGTGTAAATACTTCAAAATATGAAGAAAGACAGTTCTCGGTAATGCATTCCCAAACCAAGCGAAATGGGAAACCTCGTCAGTCGACCACTATTCTTGTAAAGTGTGTCTTACAGTATGACCCATTTCCAGGATGATTGCAAAGAAACGTTTCATCTGGTCAAGACTAACGTCACCTTGAATTCTGTCCTTAGGTAACGGTCTATCAGGTCTACGGCTTTGAAAAAATTAGTTTGTGATGTTACTTTTTCAAGGATAGCCCCAAAAAACAACATAGATACGGCAAACGGCGTCTGCCCATGAATACGGGGATCAGGAATATATTCAGGCACATTCTGTAAATTCCTACCACGCTTCTTAGGCCGACCTCTCTTATGAGGAGCAGATTTAGCAAAAAGGTCGGGATTCTTTACAAATGCACCTGGTTCCGGACCCGTAAAAGGCAAACTGTTTAGTGTGTCATATTTACACCTATCGGTACAAACTAACCAGGGATTTCCAAGAACCGGCAGACGACCTTCCAACTCGTAACCTTCGTCATCTGTAACTGTTTCGTCATTTTGGGCCCGGTCAGTTGGATTTTCTTGTAACTCCGCCGTGTCAAGTTCCTCATCTTGGAGAGGAAAATCAACAGCTGGTTGCATTTCAACATCCAACTGCACTGGAGAACGATAATGGATTTCATGAAATATATTACCGTTTTCTTCAGCATGTGGATGTAGAACTGAACCGGCTACATTTATTTTCTGTTCCATGTCAGTATCACTAATCGAATGACCTCATCAAAAATCGTTACTCCTAATTTCAGTATTTTTGATGTCGTCCAAGCCCTCAAGGTCGTCACTGTCATTTTCGTCATAATCTGAAAGTCCTTCGTCAAGAGCAAACCTAATCTGTTCGTCATTCATTGTCTCGATAAAAAAAAAAATTACGGCAAATAAAAAAAAATCACAAATTTAAAAAAACGCCCAATATGTGAAAAAAATCGCACTGAATAAAAAAAAACCGATGTAATTTTGAAAAAAATAATGAAATAATATATTACCAACGGAACGCCGGTTTGCGATAGTAAGTTACTTACTGCAGTTCACTCGTACTCACTCACACAATAAAGTAACATATGTTAGTATAAAGAAAGAGATTCAGTAAAAACTACGTTTTATAAAAATCCCCTCCACTTAAAAGGCTATTCAGATTGACAAAAAAATATTTTTACTGTGTACTGTTATTCATTACGAATCGGTATGTGTTTCATTGATGCCGATATCTTTTGTCAGAAAAGATTTATTAGGTCTCAAATAAAAGTGACACATTTATGACCACAAATTCCTTTTTTTTTTGTGTGTGCCGTATAACATAACTTATTATGTGTTTCAATACATCGTTATGTTGCTAATATAATAAGCTAGTTTTGTAAATAATAAATAAATCCGTAACCCTCATAGCAATTATAATACACCAGTCACACACACACACACACACACACAAGCACATTTCTGAGAAAAAAATGGTCATATTCTTTCTTGTCCAAATAAAACATTTTAATTCGTATAACCATAGTTCAAATTGTATAATAAAATTGATTTCTTTGTGAATATAAAAAAATATAACCGACTTAGATCCCATATAAAATGATTTTGTAACAGCGTTTTAAAACTATCACCGCACAGAGCCACTTTACTGGCTTCCTGATCTGAAAAGGTTAAAATTTTATCTTCCCGGTAATGTATTATCTATTACATATACAATTATTTATTATATATACACGGTGTATCACGAATTTCTTCCGGGACTTTCACAACCTACTCGCGAAGATAATGGAGAAAATTCATAATAAAAATTTGTCCTAAAATGCTTCGTTTGCGAGTTACGTCGGATTTCAGCTATCCCGGTGAAATAATGTCACTGAAATTTTTAAAACATTAATTAAGGGTCAAAATTAGTGAATCGTTTTGTTTTTGACCGGAAAAATCGAAAAAAAATATATCCTAGAACCGTATCTGCAGTAGTAGTAGAAATCTAGTGTGAAATTAATAAATCGGGGTAAAACCCCTGTTTTTAATGTTAGACGTACAATAACTTTGTTAAATAACTTTTAAACAAAACTTGTAGAGGATTTAATTCTAAACAAAATGGTATAGAGTAAGTTGAATCAAACAAAGAAAACTTTTTCACGTCTCTTTCATTAGCCGTAAATCGCAAACGAAGTATTTTAGGACGAATGAAATTTTAAATGAAATTTAAACGAGTAGATTATTTTCACGAGTAGAAAAGGTTATGAAAGGGCCCGGGAAAACTTTGTGATACAATCTGTGTAAATATATAGTAATTTGTACGAGGCTGTTATTCTTTCACGCAAAATCTACACGGCCGATCGAGGTGAAATTTTGTACTAACATAGGTTTTATAACCGAAAAGAATTTACGACTATTACCGTAACGAAATATTCCATCGTTTCATGACGGTAATCGTTTAAATTGCTTGCGGTAACAACCGGATTATGTTCCTTTCCTATATTTAAATTTACTACGGTCAAACCGTTGATCGATCGAATTCTGACACCATTTACAGTTTTTGAAATTAAATTTTCTACAAAAAAGGTCTCTCTCTATCTTTTGCGATACTATTTGGATTATCGGTAAATATACCTTTGAATGTTCGGCGTACATTCCTTTAGACTTGCCCTTTAGATTCAAACACCTTCAGTTTTCAAATAAAGTAGCTTGCTTTATGCTCATGTAGAAACAACGTATATATACATATTCCAGAGAGAAGAACTGTAATTCTGTATGCAATTTCAGCGTTTAGATTAAAGAAAATTGGTCATTTTCTTGTGGTGTTTGTCGGATAACGCTATGAATCGTGCAAAGTACGTTTTTACCCGAAGGAAAGAGCGTAGAAATAACGCTCAATTACAGTTATTTTTTTTAATAGTTTTCTTATGTTCGAAATCCTGTTTAGATGAAATTTAGTAACTGAAATCTGATAAACTTCCCGTTATCCAATCAAACTGAAATTTCACGTGTATGCAAAACACGTGTTTTGCATTTCACGTGTGTCATCTAAACACGATTTCGAACATAAGAAAACTATTAAAAAAAATCATACACGTTTGACATGAATGATAATATAATATACCATATTTAATATCGTTCTAAAACAAACACGTCGAACATTTGTAAAAACATATTTATTTGTTTACTTACGGGTAACAAATCATATGTTTCGGTAACTAAGGGTGTGTTGTGGCAGCGAAACGATTTTGTTACGATTAGAAAATGGATTTGTTACTATTAACTATCGTTACTGATTTTTTACTGTAAGTTATCTGATTTTGTTACGACGACAAACCGATTTGTTGTCGTAAGTAAATGAATTCTGTTACTATAACAAAATCATTTTTCTTCGTGTAATGTAGATTCTCATCGGAACAAAAAGATGAAACTAGAGTACAAAACAAAAAAAAACTGCAACACACCGTAAAATACGGTTGGAGAAATAGCATGAAAAGCGAGCGAATGAAAGCGAAAAGGCAAAACGGGCGAGATTTGACGAGTTGATTTTTAGCGGGCGAAAGTTGAGTTTTTATTTTATTTATTACGCGCCCGCTACTAGAGTAAGAAAGAATGAGAAAAAATTATAAACCGATGTGAATGAATCGATACCATTTGAACGAACAAGCGAAGGCGGGAGACCAAAAAGTAAAAATAAATAAATTTAAAAAAATTTCTCTAAAACGTAGGAAATAATTTTTCAGTAACTGTAATATAATAGTAATTTTCAATATTTGTAAAAAGAAATCCATTGTGGCTCATAAAATTTTACTGAAGAATTGGAATAGGTGTTCTGCGAGGATTAATAAAGGTAAAAATTGAACAAAAATTAAATTGATAAGACAAAGTAATATTTTGTGAGCGCAAAATTTTTACTAATGTTGAAAATTTTTACAAATTACAAATATTTTCTAGTTTTTAGAGCAATTTCGTTTTAAAAGAAACCCGTTGTTTAACAATTTAAAAACTTTTTTGTACGTAAATATATCAAAAATAAGATACAAACCCTTTTGGGGCATAACTATCAATATTCCTGCAGAAGTAATTTTTTAAATGTTATCAATATCCTTTTATGTAAAATTTTACATACACGCGCGCGCACACACACACACGCATGTTAGGATTCAGTATGTAGCATATGTAAGCATTATTAGTGGTATGTATTCCTGGTTGAAGTCTTTGTTACGTATGTTATTTTATTCAGTTTTAATTAAAAAATCACTGTTAGCATTTACACTTAACATCGGCTAATATAATATAATTCTGGAAGAATATTTATATTGAAATAATTTTTTTATAGGTATAATAAAATAAAAAGTTTGTTTTTAAAAAAAATATTTATCGTTAGGAAATAACTGTGTGTATGTGTGTGTCTCTATCTCTCTGCGCGCGCGCGCGTGTTACATGATAATTAGATGTACAGTTAAACCCACCTAGGTCTAGTGGTCCATATTTTTACATGGATTTGAATACTAGATCGTGGATACCGGTGTTCTTTGGTGGTTGGGTTTCAATTAACCATACATCTCAGGAATGGTCGAACTGAGAATGTACAAGACTACACTTCATTTACACTTATACATATCATCCTCTGAAGAATTATCTAAACGGTAGTTACCGGAGGCTAAACAGGAAAAAGAAAAAGATGTACAGTTAAACCTGCAAAATATTCGACATAATATTGATATTTTTATTTGATGATATATTTTAAGTTTGTTAGTTAGAAAGTTTAAGTTTGTGCAAATATCTTTTTAATAACATTTTTCATTATCCATCATAATCACTTTCTCCGTTACTTTTACTATAGTTTTATCGGTGCTTTCCTGATGAGTATTTAAAATCATAATCCATACATAGTTATACCTAAAACAATATTACCCTAAAATATGTAATTGGTTTTTATACTGCAAGATAAAAATTATTTTTAAAAAAACAGACTACTCCTGATTGTACACATCTACCTAGAATAACAAACAAAAGTCGAGCGAGTTTTTCTTTATTTTAACGGCATTTTTTTCAGATTCATTAGTATAAAAAAGTTAGGGTTCAAATACAGAGATAGAAGAACAATTGCTAACATGTACAAGAACCAAACAGCAACAGTAATAATTGAAGAACATAAGAAAGAAGCCGTAATAAGAAAGGGAGTCCGACAAGGGTGTTCCCTATCTCCGTTACTTTTTAATCTTTACATGGAACTAGCAGTTAATGATGTTAAAGAACAATTTAGATTCGGAGTAACAGTACAAGGTGAAAAGATAAAGATTCTACGATTTGCCGATGATATAGTTATTCTAGCCGAGAGTAAAAAGGATTTAGAAGAAACAATGAACGGCATAGATGAAGTCCTACGCAAGAACTATCGCGTGAAAATAAACAAGAACAAAACAAAAGTAATGAAATGTAGTAGAAATAACAAAGATGGACCGCTGAATGTGAAAATAGGAGAAAAGATTATGGAGGTAGAACAATTTTGTTATTTGGGAAGTAGAATTACTAAAGATGGACGAAGCAGGAGCGATAGCAAATGCCGAATAGCACAAGTTAAACGAGCCTTCAGTAAGAAATATAATTTGTTTACATCAAAAATTAATTTAAATGTCAGGAAAAGATTTTTGAAAGTGTATTTTTGAAGTGTTGCTTTAAATGGAAGTGAAACTTGAACGATCGGAGTATCCGAGAAGAAAAGATTAGAAGCTTTTGAAATGCGGTGCTATAGGAGAATGTTAAAAATCAGACGGGTGGATAAAGCGACAAATGAAGAGGTATTGCGGCAAATAGATGAAGAAAGAAGCATTTGGAAAAATATAGTTAAAAGAAGAGACAGACTTATAGGCCACATACTAAGGCATCCTGGAATAGTCGCTTTAATATTGGAAGGACAGGTAGAAGGGAAAAATTGTGTAGGCAGGCCACGTTTGGAATATGTAAAACAAATTGTTAGGGATGTAGGATGTAGAGGGTATACTGAAATGAAACGACTAGCACTAGATAGGGAATCTTGGAAAGCTGCATCAAACCAGTCAAATGACTGAAGACAAAAAAAAAATTAGTATAGTCAGCGATATGAAATTTAATATTACTTTTATGCGTTATCTTGTACTCGGGAGTTACCACCTCATATAGCCTACACAGGCACCCGACTACATCAAATATAGAAATAATATTAAATTTCACATCGCTAACTTACTGTATCATGAAAATGTGCTTGTAAGAAAAGAAAGAAAAACAAATATTTTTTGTCGTTTTTCATAATTATTCTAGGTAGATTTTTGTACAATTAGAGTAGTGAGAATTATTTTATTTAGGACTTTTTTGTTGTGTACATAACTTTACCTGGCGTACATATTTTTGTTTTTATCTCGAGAATGAAAAATTTTTTTTATCGTTTTATGTTCAATTAATGAAATATTTTGCTTTTACAAGGGGAAGGTACATCGGTTCGAATCCGACTTCATTTCCTTTTTTAAAAACTACTGATTTTTTTAAAATATTTTTTATTATTATTGAATTATTTATTATAAACCTTTTTTACAATCAAGAGGTTAATAATTATTAATACATCAATATAATTTAAAAAGAAGTTGAAAAAAAAGATTTCACCGGTGCTAAGGAGGGAATAAAAAAAATTCCCACCTTAAAGTTAAGATAACTTCAAATTTACTCAATACGACAATGTGAAAAAAGTTTCACATGTTTAGCTTACGACAAGCCCCGTCTTACAATTCCAGCAATACTCCGGTCATCCCTTGCCGTACGGGTTGGTTATATCAAAAATTGTGTCTAACAAAGTTTTACGTAATGTTTAGACGATTAAAGAACACTTTAAAGCGATGCGATACTGTGCCTATTAAGGGAGGTGTGATTTGTTTTTTGTCTTCAAAACTTCATTTTTTCTACCCACTGAGCCAACGGTTGGTGATATCAAAAAACTTTACTTACAAAAGTTTTAGGCTCTTATCCAAAGAATCGTAGAAACATAAACGAATTCGATATTTTACTTAATAAAAAGGTTATAGTAATATTTTGTTTTTTTTTTCGAAAAAGCCCTCCATTTCCATCCCCATCGTCCTATTTTGGCCGTTAACAAACTCGTACGAGATTTTGGGTAGCATCTTTTTTTCAGGGAACAGTTTGAAAGTGATTTGCGGAAAATTACGGCAGTTATCGTGTCCACGAGAAAATGAAATATATATAAGCTTTTGAGCTGACGGTGGTTTTGGAGTCTGGAGGATGTGAAACGCGAAGATATATCGAAATTTTCCCGAAGTCGAATCACGGTATCCATTACAATAGGTAGCTTTCTAATGAAATGTACCTAATAGCTTACCTACCTCCCGACACATTACGAATATACTAGTTGGACTTCAGAATAAAATTAACCTGTTTATCTTATTTATTCAACTAGTTTAGAGGAACATATATCAAAACTTGAACATGTTTTTGATAGATTTAGATCCGCTAATATTATACCCCGCATTTAAAAATACATATGTAAAATTATATAAATGTGAAATTCGTTTAAAAACAAATCGTGAAAGAATTCCTTTAAATTCAGAAGTGAATTTGACTCCAACACCTAAACCACTGAAAATACTTCATATCGATAGGCGTTTTTTTTTTGTTGAAAAACAAAAGATTTTGTCAATTTAGATAGTTTTTTAGGTATACACAAGTATAATGGATTGAAAGATCACAATTAACAGAAACAGCTGATAAATTATTAAATTAATCTACCCATCATAAAATACCTGAAAAAATTTATTTCTAATAATGATACCGAATTCAATAATTCAAAAATGAATGCGGATATATAAAATTAAAATATATTTTACAAGCACAACATCCATCGTCAACGTGAAAGATTTCAGTCTACGGTAACTGAACATATCAGAATCTTTAATAACCGACAAGAAATTAAAAACGATAGTATTAAAAATGAGATAAAATATGCAGTTATTGCGTACAAGAGTAGTATTTATTCTGTTACCAAATTAAAACGGTTTGAAAATTTTATGGACATAACCCAACTTCATTGTTAGAAGCAGATATACAGCGCAGATAATAAACGATTACGTCAAAAATCATAAAGTAAAGATGATGAAGTAAAGAGAAAAATAAATATGATAAAGGAAAAGTCAGTTCAGTGAAAAACAGCACGACATATACAAAAAGTAAAATACATTTAACGACCTCGAAAGGTTAAACAGATACAACAGAAAAATCCTCCGATACAGAAACTAATCTGTATTTAAAATATCTTGCAGGTCGTAACTATTAATTCGGAAACGGTCCCGATAGAATTAGATTTAGCCAAATTAGAGGCTTTTTACCGGTACATTTATTCATTATGATAAAGTAGTAAATCTATTTATAAAATTTGAATAATATTTAAGAATATTTATTAAATTGTTTTAATTATACCTTTTAATTATAAATTGTATAATGTAAGTAAAAACAGTCATAAGTCTAGAGATGGAAGTAATTATTTAAAATTTATTACTCGTTCGAAAATGAATAAGTTAAAAATAGTCTTGGTAAGTAATAAAGTAAGAAATAAAAGACGAATTGTTAATGGTCTCGGTTCGATTGTTCTTTACTACCAATTTACATGCTTATGATGGAGAAAAATATAAAAAATTGTTAGAAGAAATAAAACAAACAAAATGTTATTGTAAATCAGATTAATGACCGGTAGTCTCTTAGTACAGATATTTTGAGTTTCATAAAACAGTTAGTATAATTGAAGATAATTTTATGGAATTACGTAATATGTAAATCGTTCTGTGGAATTAGAAAAATTAAGAAATGTAACAGAATTAATTAGTAAAATAAAGTTTTTTTTTCAAAAATATTATTCGTTAAAAGAAATAACTTATATAAATAAAAAATATAGATCGTCTTGTAAATTAATAAAATTAAAATTAGATTTTGAAACTTACCTTATTTTACATCCGATATCCAAAATATAAAATTTTGAAAAATGTAAATTAATTATACACCTTTATCCACTGTTACAAAATGTAATTGAGTTTATTTAAATATTTCTCCCGATTATGAATTCATGTCTGCTACTTTCAAAATGCTATAATTACTGTGAATGTTTATTTTCTAATAATAATTTTTAATGAACACTGTGATACAGAATTTATAAATATGTAATTATTTAATATTTAAGAACGTGCCTTTGATAAAGATGCTTTGGTTAAAGATGTAATCCAAATACTGAAAACTTTAACCTAGATCAGTAACCAAAGAAATTTTAATATAACCGTTTTAAAATGAACCCACCGTGTTGGTCTAGAGGTGAACTTGTCTTCGCAGATCAGCTGATTTCGAAATCGAGAGTTCTAAGGTTCAAATCCTACGGATTTGAACAGTAAGATCGTGAATAACTGTGTTCTTTGGCGAGTTGGGTTTCAATTAATCAACACACCTCAGGAACGGTCGAGCTGTGACACTGTCTGTACAAGACTACACTCATTCATCCTCTGAAGTAATAATACATTATGCGGTTCCGGAGGCTAAACAGAAAAAAAATTAAATGATTATTTTTTTATATAAAAAACGTTAAAATTAGGTTGTGTTTCAATCGCTACTGAGATACATATTATTCGATAAAACTGCATACTACTCCTTCCTGTAATAATCCGACTGGATTTGGATTCACCTTTGATAAACATGTACATATTGCCAGTTAAAAAGTAAAAATCTACTTTTTGCAAGGAGAGGTTTGCACACTCGGTCCTGAGTTCCATTCCCGGTTTGACTTCATGAAAATAAATTTTTGACATATAAAATTTAGTTAGTTTAATCTCGTTTACTTTATCTAGTGAAAGGTTACGCTGTTATCTTAAAATTTAAAAATAAAAAAAAATATAAAATAAAATGATCGCAGTAGGATTAGAATCACTGAAAAGAAAATATTACAATATAGAAATATAATAAATTACAAAATACCTAAATTTGAAGCAAAAAAATGAATTATTTTCATAAAATAACTGACGTAATATTTAAATTGACAGGTATATTACCTCCGATAAACGATCTATGAATGTTCGGATAATCGAAATTTCAGATATTAATTTTAAAAAACAGTTACTTCAATTTAGATATTTTAATGTTATTTCAGCTGCAGAAAGAGAAACAAAGAGATTTGTTTAATGTTAACTTAAGAATACTGAAAATAACACGAACGTTCGGATAAATGAACGAGAGAAGTCGGTAAACCGAGAATCTTATAATTAAAATACCTATAATAATTCGATTTTAAATAACAAGATTAATCCACAAAATAAACCGGCTTTCCTCTTTTTATTGTACTGGTACTTAAAATAAGTTATTTTACTTTGTAATCTTAAAAGCAAATTTTTATCTAGCGGACCGGCATTAATTTGTACGAATTAAATAAATTATTCTATTATATTTGACAACTTATATTATGAAAATAATAATATTAATTCGCTATTACTTTTCTTTCTTTCTTCTTATGACCCCCGGAATGTTTACTACAGTTTAAACCTCATTACTATCACTACTATATAAATAAAAAAAAAAACAAAAAACCTGTAAATAAATAGCCTAAAAAAAACTTTTTTTACTAGATTTAATGTAGTTGTATATAACGAGAGATATCGCCTATATCGAATGTTTATGTCTAAATCGATCGGTTTACAAACCAATTAGGTAATTTAAAAAAAAAAAAATTAAAATATTTAGTTCATTTAATTTTCACCATTCCCGTTTATTCTGTCACCACATTATTTAGTACCGTACTATTTTTCTTAGTACAAAATACTAATATTTAAATTACTTACCGGGTTTGTGTAGAAGAATCCTTTTCTATTTTGTTTTTGTATTTATACAAAATATTCGTAAAACGCAAGATAAATTAACTACAAATAATGCATTTTTCATCGACGTAACACGATGTTTTGTTGCATGTAGTAAATCAGATCTGACTGTTCGGTACGAATCGGTACAGAAAGAGACAAATAACCTAAGAGAAAGACAGCGAACGAGACGGGTACAGCAGCTAGCCGGTAAATAACAGACACACAGCAAACGCAATATAGACTACTTCACTTGTGTCTTAATACATCTCTCGTAAGCACACTACATAAAGTTACCCCGCTCTTTTCTTTATCGTTTATTTTGATTTAATGTCGTTTTTTGTTACTGATAGTTCTATATTAACGTAAAATTATTTGGTTTAAATTTTCGAATAAACATTTCATTATGTCCCATAGTTTTAAAATATTTACAATAATAATATATTTAAAATGGTATTTTTTATTTAATAAATAAGTTTTACAACAAATAAATCGGTTCGTTTTAATCGATCAGAATCTCACCATCTGAAATAATTTTTAACTAAATTGATTTCCGAGGTGTTAACGAATATTGAATACGATATTTAACATTTTATTTTTGAATCGGAAAATTTTGAAGTTTCGGAACCGTCTAAATTTTTTTTAGCTCTTACCGGTAGTTTACATAGTTTAATGCCCACAGGAACTCTTTATAATTTGTAAAACAACAAAATTTGATGTATTCAAATATCAACCGATGAACCGAGTAAATTTATTCATTTATTCAGTAATAAAAAGATTACTTATTTTAAAGACATTCTGGCGGTGTTTAAAATCTTTATATATAGTTAGTCATGTATCATAAATATATGTGACTCAAGCGTTATTTATGATAAAATAATCACAACACAAGCACGATTTGTAGTATCAGATAATTAAAAAAAAAACTATTAGATAATAATTTAAATAAAAATTTAAAAACTATAAATATTTATAGTCTGTACTTAATAATTTATTTTCATACAAAAACCATGCTTTACTCCTTAAAAAATGAATATACGATTACGTTACCGCTCGGATCGCCGTACTACAAAAAAAATTAAACGATACAATTACTATAACACTCAGTGATTTTACTAATTCGATTCTCAATTACCCGGACTTCCGTGTTTCATATCCGTAAAATAGGCCTAGTTTTATTGTACAATTCAACTGTTGTATGAATTAATAATAAAAAAATGGAACAAGTAAATCTATTCAAAATAAATATATTCTATGATTGGCATTTATCAAAATCTCGATTATCCGACCTCCATTCTCAAAAACTTACAGCAAGTAATTCAGAATGTATAATTATAGACAGTATATACTCCGCTGAACCCGATGGTAGATAACGAATTTTGAGAACATCTTTCTCAGACTCTATTACTGAAGAAGAGACACTAATTACAATTGAAACGTTGCGACCGCCATTAAGGAAGGAAATATATTTACGGATCCTAACCAGCAACTTTTGGATTAGACAATAAATGTTCTATTGTTCTACCACTGAGCTATCTTCACCAAATCTCACTCGCTCTCTCTCTCACGTAGCTAGCGAGGGGCTAAGGAAGCTATAGCCACCGCCAAAATTGTCGGGAGCTGCAGCTCCCATCGCCCGACAATCATTAAACTTTATCATTCCGGGGTTAAATCTAGTAATTTGAGAAAAAAAAATTTAGCATATTAAATTTAAGTAATGTACAACATCTCAAAAGTATTTTCACAAAATTTGAGATAAATCGGTACATAATCATCTGCCTGGTCATTAATCCCTTCCTATATACCTTAACCCGCCGTTACTCGACGTGTGAGCGTCGGGCTAACTCTGACGCAATACTAATAAAAATAATTGATTACTAGGAATTTCCCGCAAGCCAGAAAGAAATGCAACACTTGCTTATCGCATTCCAAACACATGCGTAGACGGCTAGACGGCGTAACAAGAATCTTCAAAAGGTTTTCAAACTCTTTTCCCAGGTTAAGCTAGTCCTGGAAAAGTGGATGAACTAAAAATTTTAGCTATGTATTATGATATTAAATGTTCTGAATCTGTCCTCCAAGCGGAGTATCTTATTTGGTGCGAAGAGATCATTAAAATTAAAATGCGATTTAGAAGGGAGTGAAATATTGGATCTCTGCAGTAAAGAATATTTGCCGAATATCCATTATATCTTACATGTTTTAGCGAATTTTCCGGTAACAAAATGTAATAATGAACGCTCGTTCTCCACAATAAAGATAGTCAAAACGACTGCGTGTTGTTACACGCAATCCCGAACCTGTGGGGATGAATGAAAGATTAAGTTCGTTAGTTTCTTTGTCGGTGAAGATTAAGTTCGTTAGTTTCTTTGTCGGTGCATAGAATTAATGCTGATGAAGTTTTAGGTATTATGGCGAGAAAGAAAAATCGACGACTAGCTTTATAATAATTATAATTTTTTCATAATCCACATTTATACTTCACATTCACACATTTAAATTCTAATAAAAGTTACGAATTAGAATTAAAGTTACTTTTATTCGAATTTAAATGTGTGAATGTGAAGTATAAATGTGGATTATGAAAAAATTATGATTCTTATTTGCGAAGTAATGATGTATTCAATCTAACCATTTGTTTAGTATTTTTGAAATGCAAGGAAATATAAAAACCGTTTCAATATAAAATGATTTTCATTGTTATTATTTTATCATCATCATAAATTATTCCTTATCCCCTCCCCCCCCCCCCAACCGAAAAAAATCCTAGCTACGTGCCTGTGTATTTTTTTTTTTGTCTTCAGTCATTTGACTGGTTTGATGCAGCTCTCCAAGATTCCCTATCTAGTGCTAGTCGTTTCATTTCAGTATACCCTCTACATCCTACATCCCTAACAATTTGCTTTACATATTCCAAACGTGGCCTGCCTACACAATTTTTCCCTTTTACCTGTCCTTCCAATATCAAAGCGACTATTCCAGGATGCCTTAGTATGTGGCCTATAAGTCTGTCTCTTCTTTTAACTATATTTTTCCAAATGCTTCTTTCTTCATCTATTTGCCGCAATACCTCTTCATTTGTCACTTTCTCACCCATCTGATTTTTAACATTCTCCTGTAGCACCGCATTTCAAAAGCTTCTAATCTTTTCTTCTCAGATACTCCGATCGTCCAAGTTTGACTTCCATATAAAGCGACACTCCAAACATACACTTTCAAAAATCTTTTCCTGACATTTAAATTAATTTTTGATGTAAACAAATTATATTTCTTACTGAAGGCTCGTTTCGCTTGTGCTATTCAGCATTTTATATCGCTCCTGCTTCGTCCATCTTTAGTAATTCTACTTCCCAAGTAACAAAATTCTTCTACCTCCATAATCTTTTCTCCTCCTATTTTCACATTCAGTGGTCCATCTTTGTTATTTCTACTACATTTCATTACTTTTGTTTTGTTCTTGTTTATTTTCATGCGATAGTTCTTGCTTAGGACTTCATCTATGCCGTTCATTGTTTCTTCTAACGCCTGTGTATAAGTATATATATATATTTTAATTTGAATCAAAAAAAATTAATAATAAGTCTGACCATCTAACATAAAACCGACCTGCATAACACATCAATGTAAGTTTCAAGAAAAGTAAGAAAATATTTCTAAGTATTTCAAACTGAAGAACAAAGTGAATTTACTTTCTAAAATAGATAGTTAATTTATTAATCACCAAATGTAAACACAGGCAAAAGGTTTTGTTATTAACAGAAATCTAATTTTTTTTAAACAAAAAATATAACTTCAATAAAATATTGATATCCGAAATAATTAGTAAGAAAAGCAGATTTAAATAGAAATAATAATAATATTATTTTATTAAAACGTAAATAAAACGTTTAGTCTACAAAAGAATAATTTGCTTTCAAGCAAGTACCTATTCTCATCTAGTGTACCGGTACTTACTTGAAAGCTAATTATTTTAGTTCCATATTTTTATAAAGTAAAATGTACTTAAACAAAATGTTTAGTTCATTAAATTCCCATAAGTTAACCATTATTTAATTGAGTACTATTTTTCTTATTACAAAATATTATTTCAAAGAACTTACCTAGTTTACATTTAGAAATATTTTCTAAAAAAACACCACTACAGATCGTAAAGAAATAACCATTTACTGTACGACAATGTCGTTAATAACACTTTTGTTAGATTAATAAATTATCAGAAAGAAAATGTTAAATAATATTACTATATAAGATTTGTTTATTTTCTCTACATCGCTTAATCTGCGTTCAGAAAATAAATGATCTGGTGCATGCAAATCAATGACTGACTGTCAGAGAACTTGCAGAAGAGGTTAGCATCTTGATCAGATCAGGCCATGACATTCTGACTGAAAAAATGAATATGCATCGTCACAGCAAAGTTTATTCCTTGTTTGATGACTGAACAGCAGAAACAACAAGTGGGCGTTTGTCAGCAACGTCTTAAACAAACCAATGATGATGAAACATTCATGTAAAGGATCATAAACAGGAAACTAAAGCTGGGTTTATGGCTCAAGACAAAACTTCAATCATCACATTGGACCGATAAAGTATTTCCACGCCCCAAAAAAGCACATTAACCTTGATCCAATGTCAAAGTGTAGGTTTTTTTTGGGGTTTTTTTTTTTTTTAATGGAATTGTTCATTTTGAATTCTTGCCTCAAGGTACAGTGAACTGTGTGTACCACCGAGGCATTTTACAAAAGTTACATGAAAAAATCTGCAAAAAGAGGGTAACCTTCACCACAAGAATGCGCCTGCACACTCAGCTTACGACCAAAAATCAGATGACTGTCCACCCTTAGCCTCCCTACTCGCCAAACCCGGCTCCTTACGATTTTTTCTTATTTCCAAAATTAAAATCAGTGACATAAGGACATCATTTTGAGACTATTGATGACATTAAAGCAAATTCAGTCACGGACTTTAAAGCCCATTTCAAATGAAGTTATCCAAGGCTGCTTTGCAAAGTGGAAACATACTGGGAAAATTGTGTGAATAAGGGAGGGGGGTACTTTGAAAGGGCACAAGAACCAATAATCTGTAAAATTAATAACAATGATTACAAAAATAAAGTTGTGTTATTTTCTGAACAGACCTCATATTTTTTCAATTCTTTACAATAATTATTGCTTAATATTTAATAATTGCAGAAAAAAAATAAAAAGTATACCCTAATTTCATTCTGATATTGAAAACACTATTCACAAAAAATCAAGAATATTAGTAGAAATACTTAAGATTAATAACATATTTCAAAATTTCAGGTCATGCTTCGTCTCTAACATCATTTCTTAGCAATCCTTTTTTTATTTTCATCAAAACGCTCTAAAAAACACTCATTCCTGCATTTCAGAAAGACATTCTTGTGCTCGGTTAACCACGATGTCTCTTGTGTCATTCTTCTGAAATCCTTCTTTTTAATTTTTATTAGGCATTTAATGTCTTTATATTTCTTTCTTTTCTACTTTAAAAAAATAACACTTTTTTAAATGCCAAACATTTTTAAGTTGTCATTAAATGTATGAGTAGGTAAACTGTTGGTAGTTGTTTGTTATTAATTTGCTGATGCCAATTTCTGAAAGTAAAGGTTTATAGATGAATTTAAAGAATATTTTTTTAACTTTTTAATGGAGATTTTCAGAAGTTGGTTCTACTTTTACAGAAGTTTATTTTATGAAAATTTTTTTTGTCTTTAGCCATTTGACTGGTTTGATGCAGCTCTCCAAAATTCCCTATCTAGTGCTATTCATTTCATTACGGTATACCCCCTACATCCTTAACAATGTATGAAAATGTAATCACTTAGTTTTATAAATAGATAATAAAAACCTTTGTTAACAATGTGTCACAAAATCTGAAAATAAACTCTGTTGAAGTTTTATGCATCTCATGGAGAGAGGGGTTCATGCTTTGCTTACTTATTCTGAGAAGGCTATTGTTGCGTTTTCAACGTGTTTTGTATTCCCGCTCATAAACGATACATGTGTTTGCCTTGCTCTGTTGGGAGCAAGGCATACTATTCAGTCGAGTCGTGCTCCGGTTGCTGACGGCTGCGCATTCAGTATTACAGTCCGCTATTCATTCAGTATACTTTTTCTATGAACATAGTCATTTTTAGTGCATTAAGTAATAGTTTATATTCAATTCATGTAGTTTATAATCAACCCAAGTCAGTATATAAATAATTCAGGTGTTCAGTGTTTTTTTATAATAAATCAGTTTATATATACAGTTCGTTGTGTTAATTCAATTTAATATTTGGGACCTACCCCTACATGTTGGTCCTCCGGGCCGGATTTTAAAAGACATTTTCGATTTAATTCAGTGTTTGGTGCACTCAACTTATGTTCATAAAACAAAAAACATTTTGTTACAATCAAAATACTGTCTTAATGGTGTTAAATTAATGCATTAGTTGGTGCTAATGATTATTTTGCATAGCGCATATAACATTATTTGTGCACACGATAATTAACTGTAAAACATTAAAAACATATAAAGATAGAACCATTGTAAGTGTAACAGTGAATGATACTTATTCAGAGGATCTTGGAGACAGACACCCTGGCACTGTGAGCACGCAATGCTGCGTGAATGCGTGGGATTATTCATGTGAGTGTTCGCCTTATCTTTAATTACTTTTTATAAACCCAATACATTCCTTAGTCATAACAATTTCTTATCGTCATTTCCAATTACTCCTAATTATTCATTACTTTATTCTTAGTAATTTTCATTCCACCCATAATTGCCCTGGTAAACACCTTTCTATCATTAAACAAATGTTTGATTTAATGAGTTCTTGTGGAATTATTATACGCATTATTATCGATTTACAAATCTATTTTTACATTCATCTTTTTAATTGGAATTTTATTTACTCAAACATATTTTACAACTAGAATAATATTTATTGATTTCTCATCTATACATTTTGAATAATATTTTGTTTAGTTTATGTTGTTGATGTGAATTTAAAAGGCTGCATTTAAAACGTTTGTATTTTACCTTTTTGTAGACATTCAGTCTGTTTACATTTTGAATCATGGATTTGAAAACTTTAATCCTTAAACGAGGGCTTATAAAATCAAAATCAACTAGATTTAAGACGTTTCTTAGTTCATGTACATCTGATGAGACACAAACAATAGCCCAACTGCAATTACGGTTAGATAAGTTTAAAGAAACATGGGAAGAATTCAATAAAATACAAGATGAAATAGAAATTTTAGATTCAGCTCCAGAACTGGAAACAAAAAACGTAAATGAACGGTTGGAGTTCGAAAACTCATATTTTGAAACCGTTGCCAGGGCCTTGAAACAGTTGTTTAATTCAATTCAACAGAGTAGTTCTGTTAAACAAGAAACACTTGCGTCAGAATTGCGGCATTCTGTAAACTCCCTCAGATAGACGCACCGAATTTCTCTGGAAAATACGAAGACTGGATTAGTTTTAAGGAATTATTTACAGATGTTATCGATAAAAACCCAGATATTGACGAAGTCCATAAACTTTATTATTTACGGCAATCCTTGAAAGGGGGAAGTGCTGCTAAATTAATCGATTCAATTGATTTGGCTGCGCAGAACTATAAAAGTGCATGGGAGTTACTCACTAAAAGATTTCAAAATGAAAGGCTCATTATTGAGCGTCATATTAAGGCTTTGTTTGATTATCCTAAGTTTGACAAGGATTCAAGTTTTGCTATTAGACAAATTATTGATGAATCTAACATTCACATTAGGGCATTAAAATCTTTAAAACAGCCTACTGATACTTGGGATACTATGTTAGTTTACCTGTTGGCTACTAAATTAGATTATAATTCAGTAAAAGAATGGCAAATTCATGCTCCTCCTAATCGTGTTGCTACCTTTGCAGAGTTTCTGGAATTTCTTGACAAAAGAGCGCAAACGTAAGAGGCTGTTGCAGCTACTTGTCAAGGAAAATTTAGTCTTGCTCAACCAACCAAAGCAGAATTTAAAGGTAGTTGTTTAGTTAATAAAACACAGAATTCCGTTCATTTAGCCACTGAAAGGAATAACACAAAAACAGATAGTTGCCCGATATGTAAAAAACCCATAAAATCTTTTCTTGTGCAGAATTTCATAAAATGTCTCCGCAAGCACGAAACAGCCAAGTCATGAAATTAAAATTGTGTCTGAATTGTTTAAGACAAGAGCATAGGGTTAAAGAATGTAAGGTTAAGTCATTGTAAAGTATGTTCTAAAAATCACACTCTATTACAAAACCCACAGGATATTCAAGAAATATCAAACCAATCATCCATCAAGTACGACAATTCCTACACCAGTTTCATGCACTTCTCAAATTAAAAACCATAATTTGTCTCAAATTATTTTAGCTACTGCTCTAATTGAAATATTAGACTCTTGTGGCACACCTTATACATGCAGAGTGTTACTTGATCCTGGTTCATCTGTTAAAATTATGACAGAAGTGCTTTGCCAAAAGCTGAAACTCCATCGAACGCATATCGAAGCTCATGTTAGCGGAGTCAATAATGTGAGTACAGTTGCTAATTCACGTGTTAGTACTACAATTAAGTCACAATTCTCTAACTTTCAAACTCAGTTAGACTTTATAGTGCTGCCTAAAGTTACTCAAATGCTACCTAGTTCAACAACTGATACTTCAAAATTGTTTATTCCGCCTAATATATATTTAGCAGACCCATTTTTCTACCAGCCGAACAAGGTTGATGCTCTCATTGGAGCAGAAGTTTTTCATCATCTTCTATGCGTCGGACAAATACGATTGGCTGATGGGAATCCTATCCTGCAAAAAACTTCCTTAGGTTGGATAATATCCAGAAAGATACCAGAGTCTTCACATTCGGATGTTCCATCCCTACACTGCTGTCTTGCATCATCATCATCAGATGTTCAACAACAAATTGAAAAATTTTGGTCTGTTGAAGAATTGCATTTCAACATGTCCGATACCTTATTGACAGGAAAAGACGCAGTTTGCGAGAAAATCTATTGTCATACAGTAAAGACAAATGAAGAAGGAAGGTTTATCGTTCAATTACCAATTAAATTAAACATCATCAATTTGGGCTCAACTCGAGAGATTGCATTAAGACGGTTTCTTTTATTGGAAAAACGTTTAAACCAAAACCCAGAATTAAAGCAACAATACGCCAAATTCATGAAAGAATACGAAGACCTCAATCACATGGAGTTGGTCAATGACGACGAGGTACAGAAATCAGGGTACCACATTCCTCATCACGCTGTCGTCAGGGAGAATAGTACTACTACCCAGCTTCGAGTTGTGTTCAACGCGTCTTGTAAGTCGGATGTTAATTATCCATTGAATGAGTGTCTAATGGTTGGACCTGTGGTTCAGGAGGAATTATTCTCCATTGTACTACGATTTCGCTCCCACATCTATGTAATGATCGCCGATATAGAGAAGATGTATCGACAAATTCTAGTAGAACCACAACAGACACAGTATCGCTAATTTTCTGGCGAGAAGATTCATCTCAACCGATCAAAACGTACAGATTATTGACTGTTACATATGGGACAGCTTCAGCGCCATTTTTAGCCACCAGGACCTTAAAGCAACTAGCACTTCACAGTGTTAATAAGCAGCAGAGGTTATTCTCACAGATTTTTATGTGGATGATGTGCTAACTGGGACAAATTCTATATCAGAAGCTTTAAAACTGCAGACACAATTAATAAAGTGTTGTAAACAAGGGGGATTTAATTTAAGAAAATGGCGCGCAAACAACCATCAATGGATTGAAAACCTGCAACCAGAAAATTGCGATTCAGGGCACAACTACAACATAACAAACGACCATACAGTCAAAACACTTGGAATTCACTGGAACTCGCAAAATGATACATTTCAGTTTACAATAAATACAGATATTAAGGATAAGAATCGCGTCACAAAAAGAACCATTCTCTCGGAGGTTTCCACACTTTTTGATCCTCTAGGCTTAGTCAGTCCTATTATTTTAAAGGCAAAGGTAATTATACAAGATTTATGGAAATTAAAGTTATCCTGGGATGACAGCGTACCTATCCATATTCACACCAAGTGGATACAATTCAAACATTCATTAGCAGACCCTTAATCAACTACTAATTCCTAGATGTATCATCTCGGACTCCCAAATCATTTCACTGCAACTACATACATTTTCTGACGCGTCTCAAGCAGGTTATGGAGCCTGTGTGTATATAATAAGTGAATATGCAAACGGTCACATTGAAAGCCGGTTGATCTGTTCCAAAACAAGAGTCGCTCCAATCAAGGCGATAACGCTGCCAAGATTAGAGTTATGCGGCGCTACGTTAGCATCAGAATTGGCTCAAAAACATTATCATCTTTGAAGATTAATGTGACCAAAAAGTATTTCTGGACCGATTCAACGATAGTTCTGTCATGGATATCATCTATCGCCACAAATTGGAATGTTTTCATTGCAAATAGAATTTGAAGAATTCAAAACTTAACAGACATCAGGGACTGGAGACATGTTTCAAGCAGTGAAAACCCAACTGATCTCGCTTCAAGAGGTATTAACACTGACCAACTGATGAATTCATCGTTGTGGTGGAAGGGACCGCATTGGCTATCAAAAAATTGCACTTGGAATAGCCTACAGGATCTTCAGTTACTTCCAGAATATAAATCACAACTACGTGTCTTTGTTTCAATTGATAATAACAATTTTATTTATAAGTATTTATCATTTTATAAATTACAACGTGTCGTTTCTTGCATGCTAAGGTTTGTCAACAATTGTAGACTAAAGGACCATCAATATCGTCTTTCTGGATGTTTAACAGTTAAGGAATTGCATAATTCATTATACAAAATTGTGCACATAATTCAGACTGAAAATTTTGGTGACGAAATCGATCGTCTTCAGAAAACAAAGGAACTTAATTCAAATAGTAAGTTAATACAATTTAGTCCTTTTTTAGATAAAGATCAACTTCTCAGGGTGGGCGGAAGATTACAAAAATCGATGCTTTGTTACGACCAGAAGCATCCTCTGTTACTACCATCAAACAATCCTATCACAAGATTGATCTTGAAACAAGAACATGAAAGATTGTTACATGCCGGACCTCAAGCTGTGTTGGCATCAATACGACAAAAATTTTGGCCTCTTAACGGACAAAGGCTTGCCAGAAAGATAATACACGATTGCATTGCCAGTTTATATATACAGTTCGTTGTGTTATTCAATTTAATATTTGGGACCTACCACTACAGCTATTTAAATGTTTATATAAAACAAGGAAAGCAAAATCGACAAAGTCTGTTATCATCAAATACTTAATGTATATGTAAATAACATAAATTGTTTCGTTATATGTAGAATTTTCCAGAAGTATGCCTGATTTGTTTCACAAACTCAGAATATTCCTGATATGTTTCACTAACATTTAGCTATAATAATATTCTAGATAAGTTTAAGAAACACTCCAAGGATAATGTAAAAGTATTGACATATTAGAATAATATCAAACATAAAGCTTAATTTTATCAGAATTAAACTGCATCAAACTTTTTAAACATTGCAATTTACTATTATAACAATAATGCATACTGTTGTTTAATTTAATTCCAACATACAATTAACAGAAAAATTGTATAATTGTATACGTAAATGAATACTGAAACTTTCAAATTCTGCAAATATACACCACTTATCTAATGTGCAATCTTTGTTAAAAAAAAAAGAGATGGATATCTATCTCTATTAAACCAAACAATAGAACAACTTTTGTATAAATTAATACAATGCTTCAGCTAATAAGAAAGGACATTTTGATTCTGTTGCTATTTTTAATAAATTACCAACCATTTAAAAATCTTCCAATTAATTTATTTAAAATAAATCAAACGATTTTCTTTTACACAAAAAATATTATTCCATCAGTGAATTTTTAAAGATTACTAATTAAAAATTTTAAAATATCTTCAAAATTTTCTTCATCTTTCTTTAAAGTCTACATAAATAAGTGAATATGCGGTCGAGTAATTTTCATTAAAATCTTGAATTGTGAATTATTTACAGTACTTTAATGTATTCACTTAACATTATTTCATGTGTTTACATTTTAAATAATTAATGCGGACTTTAATCATACTTATTCTTTTTATAATTAATTGTGTATTTATTTTGTGATGCTGCTCTGATCAAGGTTTTACCATGGTTTTCCTCGGTCCATCCAGAACAAGGAATGCCTGGCAGTTTCTTTTTTTATCTGTGGAGTAGCATATTTATCTATTCCTGATGTGATCTACAATATTATGAACCAATCAGAATAAAACATTTTCAGCTGATACTTCTACAGATCCAGAAGTTGCTAAATCTATAACAATCTAATAAAAACTATAACTAAACATACAAAGAAATATTATATAAGCAAAAGTAGGTATGTTTCCTTGCTTACACAAGAGAAGGGACTAAAATTGCTAAAATAGTGCTGATGTAGTTACTTGAGTGGCTTCTACTACTAAATTACTGCTCTCAGTTTCATTAACCTACACTATAAAACAAATATGCCTACTAATAATTTGAAAGTAAATTAAATATCTTAATTAAATTTCTATATATCCTATTTACTAAATTTCAGACATATTAAACAGTTTCTTCTTTGGCTACATAGAGACTACTTCCCATATATAATGTTGAACGATGTAGTTAAATAAAAATTTGTTGGAAGAAAACGTTATATACTGAATTGAACTGTTTAATTCACTGCCATTATTAAAGTGTATAATAATATAATTAATATTAATTATCTCATAAAAAAAAATTAACAAACCTCCATCATATCATCAATTTCACAAATAACTTCATCAGCTGTTTTAACTGGTTCTGAATCTTGACTCAAACCAGATAAAATAAGCGAATGCATATCCAGATCACTAGCCACGGCTTCATCTTCTGAGCTTAATTCACCGTCATCTATGATAACCTTATCCTACAAAAAAATTTTAAAAATTTATAAGCAAATATTTTTGCAATTTTTTATTTTGAAAAAAAAATAAAAAACTGGTAATGACTTGATAAATTTTCTCCAGCAATTATCAAGATTAAAAAATGTAACCTTCCCTAAAAAGTTCAAAACTATTTATAATTAAGATTTCATTTAAAGAAAGATCATAAAGCTCTAAGTTGATTTTCTTACTTTAATAACCTACTAGAAAGTTATAAAAATTTAATCCTCTAATAAGGTACAATATAAGTAAATAAATGAAACTTTTTGGGTTATTTGAAAATTTTTTTTTTTTATAATTCTTATCGCTGTAATAATATTGGAAACTAATCTAATCCTGAAATTTGCCAGATTTAAGTGCTTTAAATTTAGAATTTAATTATGAAGTAGTTTATAGTTAATAAAAGTTTTTATTTATTTTTATTCTTTTAGGTATTGGTTTTTTTACTTTTTTCTAATCCTGATAACATCTCATTTATTAACATTTATAATAAAAGTAAAATAATTTCAAATCCAATACAAAAAGAGGATGTATAATAGTTCTCAATATTTCTTACAATCCCTCGAGTATAAACAACCCTTAAAATCAATACCTTCACACTCCCTCATATGAATTTTCTAAAAAATTCTAATAGAAAAAAGTTCCTGTTACATCAACTATAATGTCAAACTTTATGATTTTTGTCAAACTACTTTTGAGGTGCATGGTGTATAAATTAATTCTAACACAGTCATTTAATAAACCGTAATTCTAATTATAAAAATTAATACCTGTATAATGTTAAAATATTTAGCAGCTAGTATATCCTCCATTACTCTTAACTGGTTTACATCAAAGCGCGCACACACACACACACACACACACACACACGTGGCTGAGTACTAACTACATAAGGTTAATTAAAGAATAATAAATTAGAGTATTTACTGTAATCAAACATACTGCATTTAAATTTTGGGCGATTTCATTCATGAAAAATACAAAAGAAAAGTCATCAGTAAATCATTAATTGATAATGACTTTAATATTGCTGTAGAGCTTTTCTTTAACTAGACCTAATTTATGTTACACCTGAATGTCAGACTATGATACTTCTGAGATATACAGTAGAATAGGTTAAATCTGATGTCAAACTTTTTAATATATGTTTTACATAGATCTAGTTTTTTTCTTTCACAGAATAATAAAAATACTATTTCATCATCATGATAATATTTTTTCTCAATATTCGAAACAACAATCGAAACAGTTCGCAACTGCTGGTTTCCAGTTGATATTAATGTACCTTAATTATTTCATTTTCAACCGTAAAATACAGTAGTTTTTATCCAGTTCTGTTACAAAAATATTTATCATCAGTTAAATTTAATTTAAAATTAGGATTTGTAAAGTACGCTGAAGTAACTAAAGAAAACTTTCAAAAAGAAAGTTATTTTTATTATTTAGTTTTTTTTATGGCCGTTATGGCCATTTCCTACATCCTACTCTCCAAGCCTTCCTATCCTGCGTTGCTTCATCCAAACAAACCACACATCTCTATACTCTTCACCACATCATGACCCCACTTCCTCTGTGACCTTCCTCTCTTTCTTCTATTTGATGGCTGCCATTCTCAAACCACAAAACAATCTGTCTGGACCCATCCCGTGCATATGATATATTATCTATGAAAGATCATGTGACCTTCATAATTTCTCTTACTCTATCACTTCTGACTCTATCCATCAGTGTAACTTGGCAATATCAACTCCAGTACATCATCTCTACAGCTGTCAATCTATGTTTCATCATTTCATGTAGTCGAGAGCTCAGATCCATACACCACACTGCTTTCAACTAAAATTTTAAAAATATTGTTTATTTTTCATTGAGGTATAGTTGTTCCAAGCAACCTTCTTACAATTCCCTTCCCCTTTATAATCTTATTCACAATATCCGTAGTATGTCTTACACCAGATGTTAACGTTATCTCTATTATATATTAAATCTATTATAGATAGTGCAACTATAGTGTAGGAAAATGATTAACTCACTTGGAAAAAATAGTGTGCAGAATTATAAAAAAAAAAATGCTATTTTTGAATATACTTCGTATAATAAATAAGATTGATTTATCAATCATAGAAAAAAGTACTAAAATGTTAATAAAAAAGTATAAAAATATAAAGTTATTCCTTGACCTGATATAATTTGCTACATAATATTTTATTTGAACACTCATCAATCCTAAAAATGAATGAGTAGGTACGTATTTTATTCATTTGTTCTAATACAAACAAATTTTAAGTCTGAATGTACCAATGAAAATATTTCAATTTAACTGTTTAACACTTCTTTATTTTAGTAAAAAAAATCATATTATTATGACCTTGTTTTCACTAAACCTTTGTCATTTTGCCCATTTGTTTCTTCATAATTTTAATTCATGCAATTAAATTTGACAAAAACTAATTTAAGTACTTTTCTTGACACTTGTGCACTTAAATAGTACCGCAGTTTGAAAAAAAATATTTCTCTAAAAATGATCTATTCTAGACCTCTTATTATCTGAGCAGATTTAAAATTTCTTCAATGTTAAAAATTAATAACCTATACTCCAGTTTTATGTTTAAATACTTAAAACATTACTATGTTAATTAGTAAAGGTAAGCAAGCAAAGTGAGCGTAGGTTAAGTTTGGTTAAATTATATTTTTAAAATAAAAATAAATGGGTAATATATCGGGTGATGTTAACTTTACCCAAAAGTCTGTTGCTTATACTTATGAATTAACCAAACTTAACCTACGCTCGCTTCGCTAATTAACAATTAGTCGAAATAGTAATAAAAAACTTGATTACTTAAACAATAACCCAAAAGTTTGTTGCTTATAATTATAGACATACTAACCAAACGTAACCCACTGCGGTATCACCTTAAGTGCACAAGTGCCCTTTTCTTATCATGTAAATCGGAATCGCTATCAGCTAAATCATTTAAAAGTTCAGTTACATCAGAATCATTCACACGTCACGAACAGGCCATGTTATACTAAAAATATAACTTAAAATATCTAATTATCATATCAATAACATAGTAAAACACTTGTATTCACATAATAATAATACGAAGATAGTTTCCCGCATAAAAAAATTACTTACCTTAGGTTACAGTAAACAACTTTTTACGTACGGTCACATCCACAGACATACGCAGTAGGAAATAAAAATATGACGGAAAATAATAGTGAAATAATGAAAACGATAAAAGAAAAATAACACAAAGAAACAGTAAAACTAACACGAACGCAATTTACGGAATGAACAAAACTTCGAAAACAAATGCGTAGTATAAACGGTTCAGAACGATAAGAAAAACGACATATACAATAGAGAACAGATATATTTATTACTAGCGCTTCACCGTTAAAACCTTAAGAATAAAACTACACTTAAACAGGTTGCAGTAACTAGTCAAAAACGGAATAAAACGAGTCAAACCATAATAACCAATTATTTTTTCAAAGGCACTTTTCAGCAGAAAAGTGGACGAATTATTTCGTCAAAAATCGGTAAGAGATTAATTAAAATTTGTATTATTTACAATTTTTTCTCCTTGAATTCACAGACTACCACTTTCATTTTGAACATTCCTTGTTAACAAAACTATTCTAATTATCTAAAAAGGTGATTTATAACATGAAATTAAAGTTAAATGAGTAGTATGATAAAACATAAGTTAACATTTAAAAATTATTAATCATTATTATTACAATAACAATTTTAATTACTAAAAATGTTTTTCTAAAAAGATTTTTGAAATTAATTACCACCATTTTTTTCACTGAAGTTTCTAGTAGCATTAACTCGTTAAATATTCAGTAAGCAAATAATATACTTGATCTATTAAATTTTGTGTATTTATTCATCTCATACTCTTTCAGAACATTGAAATCTTATATCTTGTCTAAAATTTGCTTGTGAACTTATAACTAGCATATCTGTCCAAATTAAATTAAATGATAAGCAAACGACTGTTATTTTGTAAAATGTCAGGATGTGCTTCCCTCTGCAAGTGATGTACACAGTCCATCCAGTATAGTAATCAGTCCAATCACTGCATTTAATTTGCGTACTGTTGAGTAGCTGAATCTATCAGTGAATAATTAATTAGTTAGTTACTTTTCTGAATGATTTTGTTTGTGTTTTGAAATCAACACCAGTGAGTGACCTTCTTCCTGAAAATGTTGGCTCTTTAATACAACCAGCAAATATTGACTATATTATTATTCAATTATATATTTGATAACTTTGTGCAAAAATAAAAGACAATTTTTTGGGAAAAATCTTTTTTTTAATTTCACAATGTAATCTCCTTTCAAAACTATAAACCTAATACAAAGATGTTCAAGTTTCTTTTTTCCATCCTTATAGTTTGATTTATTAAAGTCTTTAAAACAGACAACTTTCAATAATAACTTTATTATTTCATACAAATCTCTTTCCAGCAAAACATTTCCTCACATTTAGAAACACATAATTTAAATATGCTAAATCTGGTGAGTAAGGGGATAAGGGGATAAAGAAAAATTGCATAGAATAATTTTTCTGTTGCAAACATAGAATTTAGTTTAGCACTTTTCCTGGTGAAAAAGAACCTTGTTTCTTCAAATTTGGTACCATTTTTCTGGTTTTAGCCTTTTTTGGAGGGAGTTCCCTGATTGGAAACCACAGTTTTGACTGTTCTTTGGTTTTAGGCTGGTAGCGTATACCCAAATTTCAATTAATGATGCAGTAAAAAAATTTCCGTCATCATGTTGAGATAGTCCCAAATGATTGGAAATGTTTACTCATTCATGCTTTGCTAAACAGTTTTTATAATGTAAATATTTTTATTAAATATGAACCAGCCCTTCATTTGAGATTCAAACTGTCTTAATAACCTCACACACTTCAATCTTCTAAACTCCATCATCATATGAATCTTTTAATATTATCTACAGTTGTAACCTCAATGATCATTTATGCTCATATAACCACTTTGAAAATAACTAAACCATTCTAGTAATCTATTTTAATTAATGAAAATGACTCGTCATAATATTTATACAGTTCAGTTTTAGAATCCTGTCCAGTTTTGATTTTTAGAAAGTTATGTTTGGCATTGCATGATATTTTCTTTCATCCATTTTTCAGAAATCATTGTACTTGATCAACTCAAATAATTTCCATCAACAGAATTCTGTGAATGTATCTAACTTGGTGTATGCTTTTAGCAGTAATGCAGTAGTTTAAGAATGACCTTAACAATGTATTATACATATACATATTATCTCTTAATTTTGGATGTACTACCAAGCACCCATTGAAAAATGTGTTGTATTAATTTCAAAATTAAAGTTATTATTACATCAGATCACGATTGCTTATAAGAGAGTGATTTAAAGAAAAATCCATACTTTAGAAAAACGTTAACCGATAGATTTTTTATTTTCTTACTAGAAAATATTAAAAACAAGCAGTAGCTAAATTACAATATTTTCATGGGAATATAAAAAATCAGAATAGTAGTGAAACTTTATCAGAGACTTCTGAGTAAGGAGGATTTTTATACAATTTATTTTTCATTTCTTGAAGACCCTAGATATTGCATGACTGTCCTAGTGCTGGCAGTATAAAATGTTTAAAAGACTACGGAAACCAATAAAAACATGAATAAAAAATAAAGTGAATAGATGAAAAAGATTTTTTATTTTTTTATAATCTAAAGATGATAATTTTAGTAAAACTGTATACAGTATTGTAAAATTTTTCAATTAAACTATATTATCAATCTCACCTTATTTTCGTTGAGATTAAGGGCTGGCATGTGTAATTTTCGTGCATACGATTTAGACCAGTCAATTGGTAGAATATTTCCGAAATTTCCAGTAATTGTCCACCACATTCTGTAACAAAATTTAAAAAATTACTTAATAAAAATATGCACATAATACTCATTCTTTGCCTTCACACAATAAAAAGAAAACAAAATAATTATATCTTAGTTTATAATTTAGATATTTTACTAACAATATTTTTGGCAAAATAAACATTATACTTATACTCACGTAAGATCTATTCCACTTATGTTTGGAACTGATTTAAACAAACAAGATTGGTGGATTATGTTCTTGAGCTCATTGAAAATACTTAGCATAGTATATCCCAATATTATTAAATTGTGCATATTATATTGAACTACCTTAAATATTAGCATAACATTTAGCATTAATTAATTATTTATGCATAAGTTAACTATCTATTTTTTCATCACTTCTGATTTTAATTTGTAAAGGAGACAGATAATACATACAGATCATCAACTATAGAAGAAATTTTCTTATTAATCCAACTTTGCACTAAAACTTTTTTTTTTTAGAGAAACCCCAAAGATAAGTGAAATGGATTATACTGCATTATCCTCTTCAGAAGTACTAATTACTTGTATCTGATAAATATTAAAAAAATAATCCAGAAAAATAAAAAGAATGACAATAAATCAAATCAAAACCTGGGAAAAATGATTTTCTTTTAATATCTTTTAACATATTTTAGATTTAAAACTTGTTACTGAATGATTACACAATGATATCTTTGTGACTGGACTATGATAGGTATACCTGCACCTGCATCTCTCAGGAGCAGATTTACTCCTGTTATCAGCTAATCATTTCTCCCTCCTATCTCCAATTTCCTTATCCTTAAATCCCACATTTCTCAACAGATTTAACAGAAAATAAGATTGCCTCATTAGTTTCAACAGAAAAACTAGTAGATATAAGACATAACCAACATTTAAGCAGGTCTTCTTGAGTGAATTCGATGAGTTGATATCTCTAACTGTAGGAACTTGTTTTAAATTGCATAAAAGAACTAAATAATTCTTGAGGCATCAGGCAAAATTGAACTTTATACTCTCGCTATAATTTAATATAAATAAAAAATTAAAAAAAGACTTTTAAAAACATGTTTTTCTTCAAAAAATATAAAAAATAACAAAAACAAAGCATTTGTAAAAAATAATTAAAGATCTGTAAAACATTTTCTATTTATGTTTGACTGAAAAGAAAAGCATGTGGCATGCTCTCATATACAACCAATTTATAAATGAGCGTGTCTCACACTTTTCTTCTTAATCATACATAAATAAAAAATTTTTTTAAACGTAATCTTCATAAAAAAAGATTACTTTTTAGTATGAATTTTCTGTTTTTGTTATTTACATACATATTTTTTTAAGAAAAGCTTGTTTGTAAAAATACTTTTTTTTATTTTCTGCTTTAGTCATAATTAATGGTTACTATTGGTTCTGTGATTCTAAACCAATGCTTAGTTGTTGAGTTGGACATTGTAACATCACAAAATAGTGGATTGTTTTTAATCATCCAACATAACACATAGAACACCCGTCTGCGAGATATTGAAAACTCCCATGTTATATTTAAGTTTTCATGAAATTCCATAACAACCACAATCACAATCTCTGCATCTACTGTTGACCCAGGTAGCATACATGATACTTTCTTGCTAATTTAAAAGATGTTCTCGGTGAAAAGAATTGCTTATATTTGAATCCATACTGCCAGTATAAACAATTAAATTTGATGACCTTGATGAATGGAATTATGTGTGACAGTAATTGTTCTGATTGTGAGGAAATTTGAATCACATTTGGTATTGGTCCTAGTTGAAAACGGTTCCTATTAGCCTCAGGTGGTGCTGTCGTTTTTCAATGTATATGAATATCTCAGTGATGAAAAAGTAACAATTCATTTTTTTTTTTTTAATTCATTTGACAGATATGATGGTTTTGTTTCTGCAAATCAAAATGTTGAAACCTGGTTAGGTTATTGAACAAATCTTATAGATGCTATCACAAAATGTGCTCTCATATGCTGTAAGATCAGCACTCCATTCATGACGTCACTGAACCTCTGCCTATGATCTAAACTAATTTCATGTTCTTGTGGAGTCTCTAATCTACATTCTAAACAGTGCTGGCGTTGACTTTCCAAGCAAGCTTCATAGTCTTGAGATATCTCTGTTGCAAGATATTGCAATTTGCACTGGTATCGAAGTGCCAATAGAACTTCATACTGTTCTGATGTTTCTTTACCTTCATTAGCTTTTTTATTGGTATTTTTTATGCGTTTTCTCTAACTGTCTCTTTCATCATTGTTGTAGAATTTTGTTTGTTGCAGAGAATCGACATGCTTGCTGAGAATCAATGTCTTTTGACACTTCTTTTAGAATTATCTCCGAGGAAATATATTATTCCATTTTTTATTGCCTCCACACAACTGACTTTGTTAAAATTATATTTGATCAAATTAAATTCCCTTAACTTATACAATCTCTTTGTAAAGTGTTAATTTTACCAACACACACATATATATATATATTTTATATTACTGTATATGTATTTAAACTAACAAAATAAAGTAAAAACATTTATGTGCAGTTTTATTCTATATTATAATCTACTTAATTAGTTTCATTATTATAAATGATACCAGTTATTTATAATTAAATCAGATAATTAGTGTAATTAAATTTCAGTAGGTAAATTTAAACTAGTTATATTAAAATCTGCTTCAACATCACCTGATCTGCCCATACTGAATCGACAGTCAAATACAATCAGATCGATAGCTATATCTTATTAACTCAGCTCCCTTCCTAAAGATATAAATATATATATAGAAATATATGAAATTAATAACGGAATATTATATTGTTACCTGACTTACATTACTATCATGAAATTTCACGATTGTATGATGTTGGGAAATTAAGTAAGATTAAATTAAGATTGCAAGATTTGAGAACATGGTTGAACAAAATAAGATAAAGTAAAGCATGCAAAAATATGAAATTAATTGCACATTTTTACCAGGGTTCATTAAAATATTAATTACCACTGGAACAAGTATCATTAACCTCATTAGTGGCCTCACTAGTGGATATTGAAAAAAGTGTCAAATTAATTTATTTCCCATGTATAATAATTTTAAGACAAATGTTTTTTGTTCAATCTTACCAAAAATTACTAGTGAAAGGCCTACTAAAAATACATGAACAAATACAATGCTGAATCCTGATGGCTAGGGTACTCCTCAAAATCTTAAACTACCAAATCCGTATTTTTTTTTAAACCAGGTCATATAGATATTCTCTTAGGTGCAGAATTATACTTTCATATTTAAAAAAATAATAAATTGACAAAGCCAGGAGAATATCCTGTGCTTTTTGATATAGACTTAGTACAATATTATCACAGAAAATCAAAAAAACAGAAACAACTAAGTTTCCTGCTGAATTATATTTTATTCGGGCAGAAGATGATCTTCAACAAAGACTAACCAAATTATTGGATAGAAGAGATTTCTACAGTTCCAGTAACAAAGGAGGAAAAAGATTGTAAAAAACATTTTCTGAAGACTGCAATTAGAGATGAGACTGGATGGTTTATGACCAGGCTTCCATTCAAAACTGAATATATAAAATTAGTAGATTCAAAATTGTGGTCACAGTTTCAGAGTTTTATAATCCAAAATGTCCCAGAAGAACATCCTTAAGTATTCGGCTCGGCTTAGTTAGTTTAATTAATCTAATGGTTAAAGATTTTATAAATTTATAAGAGTTTGTGCTTATTGTCATAGATTTATTTATAGTAGTCAACATACTGCGTAAAGGGTAAGAGTATTAACTGTTACAGAGATTACTGAAACACTTAATTTGTGTGTGTATATATATATATACACCCACCCTACAGAATGGAAATTAATTTATAAAAATAATAAATAAAATTGGACCCAATATTGATCCCTACGAAACAACTTAGCACATACTACAGATTTCACCAGACACTTTAACTTGAAAAATTCTATCAGTCAAATAAAAATGGATCCATCTTGCATTTATTTTTACCATTTTCTTCTAGCTAATGTAACAGGATTCCATGATGGACAGTATCAAAAGCTTTCCTAAAATTGAAGTAGATGGCATCAACCTGTTTTTGATATCTGGTGCAAGAGATTTCATTTAGGTTTGTAGTCATAGGTCCCTTGATCGCAAAAACCATTCTGCCAGAATCACAGAGGTGGCCATGAACAATTCTTTCAAAAATTTTTTTGAATACGTTTACAAGAGAGATAGGTCTATAATTAAAAATTATATGAACATCACCTTTCTTGGGAATTGGTGTAACTAGTTTCCTTTTAGAACAATCAGGAAATTTACCAGAAACAAGAATTATGTTAAAACTCCATGCTGAAATAGTTGAGGTCAGCTCTTCAGCACCTTTAATGAATGAAAGAAAAGATGTTATCACTACCATCTACAGATCGCACTCATAACCTCACAATTCACTCTAAGACATTTCCCTCAGTAACATGAAGAATACTTTTGTAATAAATGGTGATCAAAATATTTAAATGTATGTCTATTATCTGCAGGTTGATAGACTGACTGGAAATATTTTCCAAATTCACTAAGTTGTTTGATATCTGTAATAATTTTGAATTTTAATTAGATGTACTCAACTAGCTTCATTTGTAAAGTATTTCACATATTTAAATGGGTTTGCAAGCTTTACTTCTAGCTCTTTCTCTATCTCTCTGCTTCTCAGAATTGTATTCCTCCTTAGCAAATCCTTACTCTTTTTTCTTAAGAGTTAATACACACCTAACCTGTTTTCTTAAAGTTTTGATGCCACTTTCTTATGCTTAAGATACTTAATGAGCATCCTGGAAAACCAGCTAAGAAAAGAATTTGACCTTGTTCATCTCACAGAAATATAATCACAAATTTTGGTAAATGAAATATCATAAAAAAGAAAAGGCAGCATCACTAATGTTTGAGAATGAATAGACTACATTCCAGTCTGTCTTTTGTTCCAATTAATTCCTGGGACATTGAAGTCACCCGCCATCTCAGGTCTGAAATTACAGTTACCAACTAGTAGGTTATCATCACTTATTCATACCTCAGCCCAAAAACATTCTGTATTAAGCTCTAATCATTCCTGAAAGAAAAATCTTTTTATCAACCACAACAAGGGAATCTCCTCCATAAGTTTTATCCAGTTCTATGTAATTCCTATTGGCCCTGAAAGCTATCCAACTATCAAGAAATTAATTTACTTTTAAAGTGGGGTCAAGAAAAGATGTCTCTGTAACGGCTGTATCGTGTTGTACTGCAGCCATAGTTTGACATACAACATGGTAAGAGTTAGGACGTGTTTTTGACTGCTCCTTCCATACAAGTTTCTTGTATAGAATTATTATATTTCATTTGTGAGTTTTGTTAATATTTAGGGAGTTATTCTAGCGTAATTATTTTCATTTATTTATAGCTTGGATAGTCTAGGCTATTGAATTTCACCTTATTTGGTGGGTTTTCCTTAGTGACTGCTTTATTAAGTGTTCAATTTTTAGTTAGCGTTGTTTATTTGTTATTTATTGGTAATTAATACAATTACGAATACTTGTTTATCAATTAAGAGCATAATTTGTTTACAATAGCAACGGTTACCATCTTGCTTCATTGTGATTACTGTTTTTGTCACGGTCACATTGCCTTGTCTTGATTGGCTTGTTACTTTGTTTACGTGTGTTCTGATTGGACATTTGTCTGTTGGTTATGGACAACTACTACCTTATTTACTTCATTATTTATTGTTTATATTTTCTTTATTAGGTGAGTTGAGAGTATTATGTCAGGAAAGGAGAAGCTGATTAGGCTTTGGCAGGGTAAACAACCCACTCATGTTGGTGAGGTATTGACTGAGGTATGAATTGATGATTTGTCTGCCTCTTCAAGAAAGGAGGATCCTAGTGCTGGTATGTCTACCCCAGCCAAAAGTATGAACTTACTTGGGAGTTTCATAAGGTTCTTGGATGTGAAGGAAGTTCAGCTTCGCATTTGCGAGAGTTCAACGAATGGTATGATAAGGTTATGTAATTTTTAGAGAGTTCTAAAAGTAGTTCAGAAGGTTCACAAAAGGTAGTTTCCTCTAGACTGAATGATCTTAAATCATTATTTGTAGCACTGATCTCTGGAAACGCTACATTGCAGAAGGCAGGTTGTTTGTTTTCTTTTCTTCTTGTAAGATCAAGAATTATTTAGATATCCAGTCTTGTTTTGAGAGGTACAAGCATGATGAGTCTCCCAAGCAGTCAGAGGGTCCTACTTGTGCAAATAAGGATTCCAATCGCTCTGTGAGTAGTAAGAATTGTGGTTTTTATTGGAAGGCTGTCGATATATATGAATTCTTTCGCATTAAATGGTTAAATTTGGTCAGTTAAAAGCACAGAGTGCTTATGTTGTACAGATTGAGATAAGTGGGGTTGCTCTTCATAGAGGTTTGGATGTTGTTCTTCATCGACATCCACATGTTGCGTCTAGTGATCTGCCAGGTTTTTCTAATTGGAAACGATTCTATTGTGGTTTTGAGAGTATGTCTGCTGTTGTCTGCAGAAGGGAACTAGATTGTTTCTTCTTACGGCAGCTCTCATATATTCATCATGTTGTTGTTCATGTAGATGTTGAGAACTTGCATCTGTATACTGCAAGTTCATATTTTCAGTATAGAAATCCTGCTGATCATAATCTTAAGGTCTGGGACAAAATTCTTAGATTCTTTGGTCAAAGTCCAGTCCTTATTTGTGCGGATGTTAATGCTAAGTCACAGTTGGGCATAGTAGGTTCACCGATGATGGCAATGAATTAATTGAGGGCTTTTTAGCTTACAGGTATTTAATATGCCTGGTGTGTTGCCCATCTGCACAGGTAACATAGATGGCATCAGTTGTTTGGTGGAACAAACATCATAGGTAGGTTTATTCCTGCCGATGTTAATGGCTGGAAGGTGGTTGATGATTGCTTAAGTGATCTTCAATTGATTGTTTATGATATTGGTAGTGGCTTGAGTGAGCGCTACCAACATAACGTTCCAGTGTAGCAGGGTCATTTTCTGCACAGGCATCGAACTGGAGGAAGTTTGTTGATTTTCTGTCAGCCAGGCTTTGTGTTCTTGATTGGAGTTTGGAGACATTGGGTTTAGAGGACCTGGCAGATAGGTTATCAGTGACTTTCATTGATGCTGCTAAACATTAGATTCCTCATGGTTCTGATTTAGAGAGGCTCGTACCACGGTGGAATAGGGAATTAACAGGTCTGAAACAGACTGTCTATCATTTATGGAGAGTGTCTAGGTGTAAGGGTGATCCAGAATGGCAGGTTAGTCCTAGTTGCAAAGTATAGAGATTGAAAATTTCATTATTTCCATAAGGTCCGCACAGCTAAGAGGGATTCTTTGCATTCCTTTGTTAGTGAACAGGGAAACAAGGATCCCTGGGGTGTTTTGTATAGGATTTTAAGACACAAATGTAGAAAGAATGTTCTTCAGTCTGCTTTCTCGATCCGGCATGGCGTAATATCAGATGTATCTGAAATTTTACACCATTACTTAATGATTTACTCCCTACCATTACTTAATGATTTACTCCCTACCATTACTTAATGATTTACTCCCTGATGACAATAAAGCTGGGGAGACCGCATGCCATCTGCAGGTGAGACATGAGGTCACTCTGTTTCGTGGAGATTGCTAAGGCCAAAGTGCATCAGGCTATTTGTAGTTTAGGCAGGGATAAGGCCCTCAGCTTTGATAGAATAACGGCTGAGTTCCTTGTTTGCTTGATAAGGGTAAGTGTGAGAACTACCACACAAGTGTTCAATAAATTGTTGTTTGCTGGAAAAAAGGGATTGTTAAATTGCTGTTTAAAGGAGGCAACAAGGATTCCACTGTTAGTCTTACGGGCCTCTGATGCTGCTGTCGGTTATTGATAAAGTCTTTGAGAAGGTTCTATATCATCATATAAATGAAAGGCTGACCATGCGTAGGTTACTGATGGAAAACCAGTATGGGTTTCATCCTGGAAAAGGTACTGAGGATGCCATATTCCGTGTGATGAGTGTGGTATCGACGAGTGCAGCAGAATATGTCTTTGGAATTTTCCTGGAAATTTCCGGTGCTTTTAATAACCTGTGGTGGCCTTTGCTATTTACCAATTGCAGAAAAGAGCATGTACTGATAGTGAATTGCAAAGATATTTCAGTCATTGCAATGTGTTGCTCCATGAGAACAATGAGGTTGGCAAGACACTGTCTGAGGGTTATCCCCAAGACAGTATGTTTGGTCCTGTTGTGGATTGAGTTTGATTCTCTTCTAAAGCTGAGGTCACCCACTGGCTGTCGCATAGTGGCTTATGCCGACAATGGACTCCTGCTGGTCGAAGGATGCTCGTGGAATGAGGTTGAACTCAGGGCTACTTGTGCGTGCACACATGAGATTAAAACATTATATGCATAATCTTTTCCCTGATATTAGATGCTTGCAGCTTGCTTCCTGGACTTCCCCGAATAAGTATGTTACACAGTTTCTTCCAGGACACAGTGCTTTTAGGGATAAGCTGGTGTAATTCTGCCTGGTGGATGCGGATTTTTGCCTGCAGTGCACAGTTCTGGATAATCGCTTTTCATGTATTGTACGAGTGCACAAAATACAATGAGAAGTGTACAGAGGTGATTTATCATCTTGGCATTCTTGGGTTGGGAGTAGATATACAGAATTGGAGTAACCAGACCGAATGGTCAATAATGAGGAATTTATGATTTATTTTGCAAAAAAAAGGATAGCGGAGGGGGTGTCGATTCCTGACCGGACTTTCCTTATTTCTGTTATTTTCTCATTTCTTTGTTATTTTGTATCTGTCGGTTTTTATGTTATTGTTATATTGTGGTCTTGTCTAATGTTTTACTTTCATGTTTTTCACTTGTTGATTGGTTTGAGTTGTGTGTCGAATTCACTTTTATTTCCTCAGGTAGGTGATTTCAGTTTCTTCATTCAATATTTAGGAATTCAGTCTTGTTTAAGACTACATTTCAGATGTGTTTTGTTACGAGTTCATTTTTTTGGTAGTATACTGATGGGAATGTCACTTGTGGCATTCATATCGGTGACAAACTAGCCAAGACGAGACTGTAATATGTCAACCACCAAATTTTCTGAAGATGATCTACAGTAAAGCTCATCAGTGCTACGTACGGAAGAGTTGTTGTGGTAACTAGAAACATCACGTGGCAAATGTCTTCCCCCATGGGGCCAGGATGTACTGCAGCCATCAATACAAAATATTCAACAGCTTTTGTTCGAAGGCTTCTCTAACGTTTTGATATGAAATATGAAGTTAATTTCAATCTGTTACTGAATCTAGTTTACGCCCTCCTCCAAGATCATCTTCTGATTATTAGGTGCTTTATATATTTGATTGTCCTTCAGTAATCCATAAAATGGTAAGAACAAAATTCTCTTAGGCCAGAGCTCAGGGACAACAGCTTTCTCATAATCCTATGCAGACATCAATCTTATAGTAACATGAAAGAGCTTATCCTTTTCTATTTGTTTGAGTGCAGTGAAAACATTTCTATATCAGAAACTTGAGTAGTCTTCAAACTGTGTCACAAATAGTGCTTTCTTTCTAGATTTAACAAAATGATACACTACTGCTCACAATAGGTTTCCTCTTTTCACTAATTTCCTTAATTATCCCATATTTCTTCAACTGCTTACAGGGTTTCACCACTTTCTAGTCATTAAGTCCTATCCTTGAAATTCTTTTTATCAACAGCTGTAAACCAAAGTTATATTTATTGCCTAGGGGACAATCTGTTCTGTCCATTTTTAGATTTTTATTGTTCATAAAAACCCCACCTAATAAATGAACAAACTACAATGATAGTAAATGAATAAAAACTATAATTTAATAAATCAACTGTAATGAGCAACATTAATGGCATTGAGGAACAAATAGCAATGTTTGAAATTATAAGAATTCTACAAAATATTACTTATGCTTGCTGATTGGTAAACAACTATTGATGAATTTCATCAATTTTTTGTATATATGAGGCAACAGACATTCTTGAAATCATTAAATTAAAATTTATTTCCAACATACATCTTTCCTTCAGCAACCTTTTTGTCAAATGTGAGAACTTACCTACAAAAACTGTGTATTCCTAAACTGAATTTGAAGTCTTCTAAAAATGTCAGAAGGATTAAACCATTCATTTAACAGAAGAGATTTTTTTATAATACTACTTAACACTTTTTTCTTAAGTATGGAAACAGTGGCTGAGAAGTAAAGTTTGAGGAGGTTTTGATTTGTAAGTTTAATCATGTCTGAACATGCACAACAAGCATGCCACTACAGATGTATTATAATAGTAAGCAAGGAAATAAAAGTTTCTTTTAAATACGAATTACCTTCTTCGTATTGACAACTTTGTATGAAATACTTGTCAATCAAAAAGGCAAACATCAGGACTTCAAAAAGTAGATTTTAACTTGAAGTTTCTATATTGCAGTTATTATTGCTATATTACGCAAACTATTCCTCACACCTTTCAATTCAACAACCAGCTTGTTACATATTTTTAACCTAAAAGTCCTGATTTGTCTGAATTATTATTAGTACTCCTAAAAATATTTTCCTGGTATTTTTACTTATTTTTTTACAATCCTATTATATGTATAAATTAACTGCACTTGAACTGGCGTAAATGTATTATTATTTTGTTATATGAATAATAACAAATGAATCTATTCCTTATCTGCAAGAAAAAGGTCACTAGAAATAAAACCATTACACATTCAGTAACAACATTTTATATGAATGAAGTTCTAACTACATATATTTTTCTATGAAAAATACTACTAAAGTAAATTTCAACCATTTGTAAATTCAACTACATTGTCTTGCAGGATGATCTTTACTTACTTTTTAAAGAAATTAAAACTGAAGGCTCATCAGCAGTACTGTTTGGAGGAAATATAGATTCAGAAAAAGAATGTAACAAATTCAGTGGATGTAAATGTAACAAACGCAACAGTTGAACCCCTGGTAAAAAATGTTACTGATGTTGAAAAAACACAGTGAAATGAAAAATTAGATATAAAGTACAGAATTATAGTTTTAATCATTAAATAGTAATATCAACTATTTAATACATGTAAACACTGAAGTCAATTTTTGTAGCACAGTGTTCTCAGAAAGAAGCTGGCAAAAAATATCATTACACATCCCTAGCGTTTACCCTGAACTAAAATTACAATCTTTCTCCTGTGATGAAACTGAAAATTATTGATATAACCCTTATTTACTTTCTTATTATTTTATTAAAAGAAAAACATTTGTAGAATGAACTGTTAACTGATAAGAATGTTCAAAAATTTGTACAAATTCAATCCCACACCAAGATACTCTGTCTAACCGTATTGTAAAATACACCTAAAATACCTTTAACAATACTTTAAGCTGTTTAAACAAAAATGAGATTTATTAAAAATTCTATAATATACTTTAACCTTTATGGAAAATTTGTAAATTACTTCAATTACCCAATTTTCATGTGGTGGGAGTTATCCCTTTCCATCTACACTCATTGTACATATCACAGCATGGTTCTAGCATTTCTGCCTTTCCTGTAGAGGTTCAATTCCAGTCAAGGTTGACATTTGACATCATATGAAAAAAAAGATGCAATCTTGAAGTCACTGGCGTGAAATAAATACCAAACTTCATGAATGATTTTAAACTGTTCTAAAAGCCAAATACTCTTGCATATGTCCATGTGCAAATACACACACATAATTTTACATAACATAAAGTAATGTTTATTTTTTATTTCAATCACATTTTTACTCTGTTATGAGTTTTAAAACTTATTGTCTTACTCTACCTTCAGGCATCCAATAAGTTAGATTAAATACTATATAAAACATATATTAAATAATATATTAAACATTTAAATGTTTTATATATAAAGTTTTATCTTTTACCTTAAACTGCACATAAAAATGAGTTAACTTATACAAATATTGAAATGTGTATGTTACATAAACTGCAATCAAACCAATAAATTAATTTTAAAAACAAGGCATGATTTAGCTGACTGATGAGTTCACTAGGGTACTGTACTATACTCTGAAAACCAAAATACTAATAAAATGTTTTGTAATGATTAATAATGGCTATCAGACCACAAGCACAAAAAGCTGATTCTATGCTCAAATACAAATTGGACTGGCATCTGTCCAAATCTAATAATAAATTTCATTACTTAAGTAATGAATTATTCTCCAATTCAGTTGAATGTATTGTTTTTTTACAATGATTTTAGTTGAGTACAGAATTTTTTAACAAAGAAAGATTTTATTATTTTTTGACCAGAAGTCTAGACAAAAAATCCAGAGGTGTCAGGTTTAACTGATACTCTGTTTTGTGATGTCTGAAAGAAATACGGTTTAGTAAAGATAAAAGTGAATAATAAATTTAATTTAACCAACATTTTCTTGGTTTTACTGATATGTAAACTAACACATTTCCTCATGACTAATAATATTTTTCATGAACTAAGAATAACTTAATTATATGTATACAACTATAAGTTAAATAATGTAGAGAGAAGTTCTTCCATTTCCCACATTATTTTGCAGTAGACAAAGTTTAACCTCTCTAACAATATTAAATAGCAACAACCCGATTGGTCATTGTGAATTAGAGATGAGACTATCCATAAGTTATAACATTTGTTTTATTCCTAGCATTATCTGTCCAACAAAATTTGCAGCCTAACAACTCGACCTGGAATTTAAAAATATGGTATGCAAATAGAAATAAATGAAAATTATTTTTAGAGAATACCTTTCACCAGTATCTACCAGTTAATAGCCCAGACTCTGGTAAAAATTCTACTCACAAACAGAATGTTGAGCTAATTAATAATAACAATAGTAATAAGATATTGAATATATTCTTTTAAAATTTAAACATACTGGATTCTGCTAATGATTTATATAATTTCATTAAGACTGGCTCTTATAAAATTATATGTTGCTGAATGTTGGAAATTATTTACTCTGCAACAATATTTCCATGAGAACAATGAGCACTGAAGTGTTATGATTTGTACAAGAAATTGTTTTTGTTTTATTGCAAATGTTTTAAAATTAATCTGATTTTTATTTCTGTCTTAGATCTTCTCTTTAAAAAACAAATAAGTTTTTTAATGAATATCACCTTAAGCAGCATGTCAGTGACCTATTTTTTATTTTATGTTATAACTTTTATTTACTAAGTGATGATTAATATAAGTATTGATTATAATATGCACCTCCATACTGCAAATGGTAGCGTCTCTGCCTTTCATCCGGAAGTCCTGGGTTTGAATCCTAATCAGTCACGACATTTTTCATACAGTAAGTACATTTCCATATCCCACACACAAGCTTTAAGATTGTGGCGATATCATCAAGCAAAAGACAAAAAAACAATCTAAATCAAGTATGTAAAAATTGGCCTACTTATTTTTTTACAAGTCTAATCATTCAAAACATTTTTCCCAATATAAGACATCAGAATGAAGGAAAACCTTAACATGCACAACTACTATATAAAGACTTTAAGAGAACCTAAAGAAACATTGATAATTACATCCTTCCTTTGCAGATTTCCAAACCTTTATTTGCTTTAGGGAATAATTTTGGGTAATTTCATCAAGTAGTTGCCGATTTTTAAGCTTCACCAACATTGGTCCTAACTTCGTAGCCAATCTCATAACTGGCTTGCTCCCAAAACATGTACAAAATTTTACTGCTCAACAATTTTCTGTAAGCCTAAATACAGTATAGTATAATATAGTAATATATGTAACACTGTTCTGTAATTTTAAAGATGTGCACAATTAAAAACAGCAATCAATTTCATTGAACGTTATGATTTTAGAATAAAAAGATTTAATCAGACCTAATGTAAAAATTATCTGATGACATACCTCATAATTTGCTACCATGTCAAGACTACATTACATGTATTTGTTATTAAAGATAAGTAAAATGAGCTAACATTGTAGCTACATGGTCGCACAACAAACCCCATTATTCATTATTGCTTGAAAGTACATAAAGTATTCTCAGTCAATAGCATGAGTTTAAAAAAAATACATTTTTTTTAATTTCACATGTGATATCAAAACAAAAAAAAAATTGGTGTATATGTTACAAAATGTATCATCATTAAAAGCTAGTTTTCCAGTTTGGTATGCTCCAGCACAAAGTAAACAAAAAATATTTTACTCCTGTCAGTTAGTGTTTTTTAAACACCTGTTATAATGTTATGTTTTTATTCATTATGTTGTGCTGAAGAACTCTTGTGAACCTATAAACCTTAACCAGCAAGAATATATCTCTGGAAAATTTAATTTAAGTTTTAGAATCTAACAGCAACTTTTGGAAGTACAGATATCTAAATTCATCTTACTTGTTACTCGTTCAGATCTATTCATAAGATACAGAGTGTATCACAAAGTTCTCCTGGGACTTTCATAAAATATTCTACTCATGAAAATATTGGAAAAAGTTTGTACTATGTATATGTAAAACATATTTCCTAAAATGTTTTGTTTCTGTTACACTAGTGAAAGATTTCACTTGGATTTCAGCAATCCTGGTGAAATGAGGTTGTACTGAAGTGGTTTGTACAAACTGAGTGGTTTGACCTAGGAAGAGAAGATGATAAGTGTGCAGTCTCCTCCTACATCTTTTTGTATAAAATGTATATTGAAAGTAAAATTAAAAATGATCTAGAAGTATATGACACAATCTATAGAAGGCAAGGAAAATACAATGCATATAAGGTGGCATGGCTTTTGAGAACATAATATTATTTGGTTTTTAGACAGAATATTCAATAGATCATTCCAAAATTTGGGATGTAAATGAACATGAATAAAAAATGTTGGGAAAATAACAATGAAAAATGTAATATACTGCATACATGGAATAAATGAAAGATTAAACAAATTTAATTGATTTACTATAGAAAATTGACAAATCTGTCAAAGAAAAATATTAATCAGCTTCCTGATATGTAAATGTGAGCACTGAAAAATTTATATTATTTGAGTAGGACAATACTGGGTAGCACTACTGTATGTACATACGAGGGCTATTTTTTTTCAAGGTTCGATCGGTCACAAAATTAAAACCACAGTGAAAATAAAAAATTTTTTATTTGTAACAAGTACTTACATATTTACGCTATTTCTCTACATAGTCGCCACTCTGATTTAGACATTTGTCGTAGCGTGGTACCAACTTTCCAATACCCTCGTCATAGAAAGGAGCCACCTGTGTTTTCAGCCATGTTTCTACACCGGTCTGCAGCTCGATGTCTGTGCCAAAATGTTGTCCTCCTAGCCAGCGTTTCATGTGAGCAAAGAGGTGAAAATCGGATAGAGCCACGTCCGGGCTGTATGGTGGGTGATCAAACACTTCCCAACGAAAACTCTGCATGAGCTTCTTTGTTACAGCTGCAGTGTGTGATCGAGCATTGTCATGGAGAAAGACAATGCCTGATGACAACATTCCTCTCCCCTTATTCTGAATTGCCCTTCGTAGACGTTGAAGAGTCACGCAGTATGAGGCTGCAGTGATGGTCGTGCCACATTCCATAAATTCCACCAAGAGAACTACATTCCGGTCCCAGAACACAGTAGCCATACACTTTCTGTTGGAGAAGGTTCGCTTGAATTTCTTTGGTTTACTGGGAGAATGAGAATGCATCCGCTGTTTGGATTGTTCTTTTGTTTCTTCAGTTTCGAAATGGACCCATGTCTCGTCCACTGTGACAATTTTGTTCAAAAAATCTTCTCCTTCATTGTAGTAGCGCTGGAGAAACGTTAGGGAGGCGTCCATTCTCATTGTTTTGTGATAGTCGGCCAGCATCTTGGGAACCCATCTCGCACACAGCTTGCGATACTGAAGTCTCTCACTCACAATGGTGTAGAGAGCTGACCTTGAAATTTTCTGGAAAAATCACTCAATACAGAAATTGTGAACCGACAATTTTCTCGAATCGCCTCAACCACTCGCTCAATGAGATCATCGGTTGACACTCGCTTCCTTCCCTGACCGCCTGCATCATGAACATCTGCACGTCCTGCACCATTGTCACACTTTGCTGTCACTCGTTGAAGTTTCACCGTACACATTACTTATTCGTCAATGAATTTCAGATGCATTACACCCCTCAGTCTGAAGAAATCGAATTACTGCACGCACTTCACACTTGGCGGGAGATGCTATTGTTGTAGACATGTTTACGTGCTAGCTGCATGTTCAGAACTAAACAAAGTAACGCGGTGTGATTGATTGCCACACTAGAGATGCTGTGCAACACATATACGTAAAGGTTCATCCGATTTTTGCTTGGGTTTTTATTTTGATCGGACCTTGAAAAAAAATAACCCTCATAGTACATATATTGTATTTTTCCTACACAATGAAGTAAGATTCAATATAAATAACTGAGGAAGATGTACAAGAGTTCATGTCAATTGCAGGAATTGTGTTAGGGATGTAAACCCCTCACCATATTGAAAAACAAGTATTACTCGAACTAAAATATGCACTTACCCTCTTATCTGGATTTTATTTTTTTTAACATACACAGTATATAAAAATTTATAGCTTAAAAATCGGATTGAATACATGCACATGTAGCTGTAAAAAAATCAATAACTCATGCTAGTTTTTATATTAATTTTTTTCAATAATTTAAACTTCCTTGTTTAGCATTATTTTGTTCATATAGAAAGCAACTTCCATATGAAGTTGCCTTCATATAGGCCCCAACTGTTGTAATTTTGTCATTTGTTTTTCATTTCTATTACTTTTATTTCCTACCTTTTAAATTTTATTCTATGATTTACTCTATATAACTATCTTAAGGTACTCAGTGTTAACAGGTTCACCAGTTCCTCAAACTACTTGGTGCTTCTATTATGTGACAATGATTTTCATCCTTTATTTTCTTTTGCTTACCTTCAATTTGTATAATAGAAGGATAATATTGAATTATAGTTTTATTGATTCAAGCACTTAGTAGCCCACTGCGTACTTGTATTCTTCCATATATTACATTTTCATGAAATATACAAATTCAGGTAAATGACATTCCTATTACTATTTTTTGATAAAGTAAATTAATTTACTGTATGCACGACTATTCACAAGCATTTGGAAACATATATGTGGGGCAATGAAAAAGCACTTCACCTTATTTTTTTTTTTTATTGCTGTAACCAATTGTGTGGAGGGGAATGGTTGTGGAATGTGACCAAAACTCTTTCTTACTGATTGCACATCATTCACTGTTTTGCTACCATTGCAACAACCAGTTTGAAACCATTGCAGCAGTAAAAGTAAAATGCATGAGTAGCAACTGTCGTGTTCTCATTGCCATTCAAACTGATTGAACGGCCTGAGTAGTGAATCTGCATTAAATTTTGTTAGAAACTTGGCGACATGAAATTAGAGACAATAAGAAAAATTCAAACAGCTTTTGGTGATCAAACTATGGGCGTTACACAAATTAAAGAGCAATATTACCACTTCCAAGATGCCCAAATGTCTGTCAAAAATAATGAATGCTCAGACAGCTACTTCTTCCACCAGCAAAAGTTCCAAAAAATATCAATCAAGTTGAGAAATGCTGATAAATGATCGTCTAATAACCATTAGAGATCTTGAAGAATTATATTAGACTTGGTGAAACAGATTTTAACGAAAGATCTGGTATGCAGCATGTAGCAGCAAAATTTGTCCCACAACTTGTCATTCATGATCAAAAGGAAAACCACCTGAAAGTTATGCAAAACATGCATGAATGTGCTACTAGTGATCCCGATTTAATAAAAAACAAATAAAATAAAATAACCGGAGATGTAACATGGGTCTATAACAATGATCCTGTGACAAAGACTGGTCACAGTCTTTTGTCATGATGAAATCCATCATTTCATTGGAAAACTCCAGGTTCTCTGTAGCAAAAGAAAGGCAGGAATCACAAAGCAATTTGAAGGTCATGTTGAAATTTTTTTTACATCAAGGCACAGCTCATCACAAGTGTGCTCCTCTAGAACAAACTGTCAATGAAGAGTACTATTACTATTACATTAATGTTCTTCGTAGGCTAAGAATTGCTGTTCGATGCAAGAAACTACAGCTTTGGGAAAATTCATCACGACAATATTCCAGCCCTTGCATCACAACTTACCCAGAGATTCTTGCCAAAACACAAGATCAAACTACTTCAGCAGACTCCTTAATCACCAGACATGGCTCCCTGTGATTTTTGGCTATGCACCTTCCTATGTTTAAAATTCTGCTTAGAGGAAAGAAGTCTTGAAGACAGAGAAGAGATCAAAAGAAATGCAGCAAAATGACTTATGGGTTCACTTAAAATGACTTTGGAAAAAGCTTCCCACAATAAAAACATTGCTGGGATAAAACTGTTACATCAAAAGGAGGGAAAAATTTGAAGGGAAAAAGTCACTGAACTATGTTACTATTTTTGTTTTTATGAGCCAAGATTGGATATTTTTTGTTTACACCTTGTATTTTACTTCATCTGAATATAAATCTGAAGCAAGTCTAATTTTACGTTTGTTAGTATCTTTGGATATCATTCCTTTAGTCTAGTATCTTACCAGTCAGTGGTTATCAGATGATTATTTTACAACCTAAAGAATTACAAATTTACACAACACTAAATTAATGGCCACTAATTATGGCTAATGAAAAGTTTTTTACAAATAAAATAAGCAAGCAATGAATAATAAAATTGTTTTTATTTGTTGTTGATTAGGGCTTAATGAATACAAGTGCCCATGTGTTACTTATAGCATGTACAAGGGATAAAATAATTTCTCACACATAAGATATCACATGAGAACAGAACCGATTGAACTGATGATGATCTAAACTGATAAATAATTTTTTTATAAAATCAAAATTATTTTCATAATCCTGTTAAGAATTCAAATCATTAATAATTTTAATCGTATAAAAACAATCTTTAGAAGTTTGAAAACATTTGAACTTAGGTATAAAAAGCTGCATAAATAATAAAACTTATTAGAAAAAGGTTTATTTGTTTATTTAAGTTGGTTCATTAAATTTACACAAACAAGGTTGTAAAATAAATAAAATGAATTTCAAATTTAGTCAACTGAAATTAACTTCCATGTATTTAGATTTTAAAAATTATGTTAAGAATATATTTAAAATTAACCGAAGTAAAATATTCCAACTGAGTAACTGGTTGGTGAAACTGGAATTTAATTAATGGCCATACCTGTAAAAGAAAAAAATATATATATATAACTGATTAATAATTATATAAAAAACTTATTTCAGTAAAAATGCTATTGAAAAACTAGCTTTTCTTCTTTTATACAGTCAATTCAGATGCTATACATGTAAAAAGATGATGCAAGGTTATAAAGCATGGTAATAACAACAAAGAATTGAATGATCCAAAAGTGAATGATGATTTTTAACAAAACAACCACAAATTGTAAAACTTTTTAACAGTATTTTGCTGTAGTTGAAGAAAGTGGAAAAAATTGAAAGATATATATGAGGGCCTTGCAGGCATAAGTCTTATTATGTTGCCGCATACTTTGCTTCATGTTGGCAAGTGCAGCAGTAGCCAGTTCAATGTCAATGTCAAAAACACATGGCTACCCCCGCATCCACCAATCTGGCCTTCCCCACCAAGCACTGGCAGCTATGTAAACAGCAATGCAGGAAGGTGAAAGCATTTACTCTTGAATTCCCACCAGGGGGAGAAGAAAAAGATGGTAAATGTTTCCTGACCAGCCCAATGTGGGGCTAGGAGATCTGCTGATGGGATGCCAACATCCCCATCTCAGCAACAGGCCTGGTCGGCCCACCAAGTCACTAGGAGCAGACAGCACATTTCTGCCCCACCCTGCCAGGCTTCAAGCACTCTTGCTGGCAGCCTGACTAACAGGTTTACCAGCAGGAGCCGGCCCATCATGGGATCACCCAGCAGACGAACACATTCCCACCGGCCTAGCACAACAAAGCCTACTACAGCCAGGATACATAGTGGTGACAACAACAGATGCTGACCCAACACTGTGAGCACTGGGAGCCACACAGTATTGGAGAACAAACTGTCACTGAGGAGAAGCTCAGTCTGATTCCAATAAATGAGCTGCAACTCCCCACCAGCTGAACCAACCAACATCACCAGAGACCGGCAACTGAACTCAGCAGCCGTTTTCAGGGTTACCACATCAAATGCACAAATTGCACTTTTCAGGAACACCATTACAAAATCCCAAACACCCCTTTTCTTAGCTACAAGGTTGTTATAAGGTACCATGTGCCATCAGAGGAATCTGGCAACAATTACAAAGAATCAATTCATAAAAGGTATTTATAAAAAAGTGATACTACAACCCTATAATTCTCCATACATTAGAGATGAGCAATGAAGAGAAGAAAAAATAGGCAGACAGCTTGCAAAATTAAATTTATTAATAAGGTATGTTGATGAGCAGGATCAATATTAAAAATGACCATGGATATGATGAGCAGTAATTAGAAAGAATAGGATCGTCAAATGAAATCATGATATATATTTTCTTTTTCAAAGAGTATACAGCGAAAAGGTTTTTACAACCTGAGCATCAAAATCAAAAGAATGCTATATTCAGAATTTATTGAAACAAGTATTTAAATTTTTGGTAAAGAAGAATGTTAAATTATTTAAAAAAGGGAAGACATTATAATGGTAAAAAAAAAAAAAAAAATGGGAATGGATAAGCTCCTTTTATTCAAAAAATTGTTAAAGTAAATGAGGTTATGTTAGAAAATAAAAACACCTTAACAATAAATAAATCTATTTCAGTTAAATCTACTGTCCAGATTGTTATAATAATATGAAAAAATCATGCACTAACTGCATTAACCACAATTCAAACAACAAATAACATGTTAAGGCAACTATCACACACTGACAATTTTCATGGCAATAAAGGATAATCAATTCATCATAGCTTATTATGTACAGTATGTGGTTGCGTACTCATTACACTGCTTTTTTACCAGTATTTGTTACATACATTCTATCTACAGGCAATGACTAACTGTGGAGGCTATTCAGAAAGTAACTTCTGATTCGTTAATAGAAAAACACAAACTGATAAATGAAAAACGATTTCTTATGTACATCTTACAACTACTTTTCTACATAACTGTCATCTGAATTAAGGCACTTTCATATCTGTAAACAAGTTGTAAAATATCCTCATCATAAAACTTTGCTGTCTGTGAATTAAGCAGGTAGTAACACTGTTTTTCAAATCATCATTTTCAAAATACTGTGTTGCTGATTTCTTTATTTTTGGGAAAAGGTGATAAGGGAGCCAAATCGGGGCTGTACAGAGGATGGTTAAACAAATCCCATTTGAAATTGTCAATTTGGCGTTGAGTGTGCACTGCAGTATGCGGACAAGCGTTGTCGTGAAGAAAAACAATGCCTGAACTCAGCATGCTGTACAGTCCTTCTCAATTTCTGTAACAACTCACGATAAGTTTCAGCATTGTCATAACTCTTTACATAAAATCAACCAATATCACACCTTCACGATTCCAAAAAACTGATGCCATCAATTTTTAAGAAAAAAGTGTTTGACGTGTCTTTACGGGTTTTAGAGAACTGATGCCCCCACTGTATTGATTAAGCTTTTGTTTCCATGTTAACAAATTTAACCAATGTCACATCACCTGTTACAATGAGGTCAAGGATTTCATCCTTCTCGTTACAGCAACGGTGAAGGAAGATTAGTGGGTGACCTCATCCTCTTTTTTGTGCGTTAGTCAGAAAGAAGCTTAAGCACCTAGCAAAGCACAAAATTTGTAAAGCCTAACATATCAGTTACAATTTTACAGCACTTTTGCAATATGCAAGGAAAAAATTCAGATAACTCTGTTATTGATGATTTTCTCAAATTTTCACATTGACAATAATAATTGCAGGTGCTTACAACAAGTGCAGAGTTAATCACTTCTTTCATTGTCTTGAATGTTTCTTCAACCTTTTCAAAACATATAGCACCACTGTCTTACTTCACTGTCACTCAGGATATTCTTCCATATACTGCAGAAAATTCACGATGAATTTTAACATCTGACAAGTTTTTTGCATGAAGGAAATGGATGAGGTCCACACACACTTCACAATCAATGAGATTTTCTAAACAGCAGCCATTTTGAGTGATAGTTTTACAAGAACAAACAAGAGAGCGATATTTCCAGTAACACTACTATAAAACCTCATTGAATTGGGTTATTCAACTGTACAAAGATAGAATCACTATCCCCATTCCTTCACTCAATACCAAGGACCAGAAGTTAATTTCTGAATAGCCCTCCCAGTTCAGCGAGATGAGATGAGGAATTATTTTTTTCTCTGTGAAATCTAATTTCTCATTGCACTTGGTGATATCAAGCAAAATCTCTTTCCAAGATTTTAGCATTGTGTTCAGTTTGACTTTGCCAGTCATACAATTACATCCTAAAGTTGGTGTATTAAATGATAAAACTTTTTTTTAAATTTATCTACTGTAGGATTTTAGTAGAAGCTCACTTAGATGTAACACTGCATTATCTAACAAAAGAACTATGCATTTAAGCAAACCTCCAGATCTAAGATTATCACCAACTTGAGGCACAAGGTGCTTCATAAACATTTTATGAAAATAAGATAATTCATCCATGCATCTTTTTGTGTATAATAATACACTAGTAAATTTTTCACTGTGAAACCTTTTATTCTTCCTTTCTTTTAAGAACATCTGAGAAATATAATATGCAAATGAATACAAATTGTTGTAGTCTATAAGAACCTTTAATATAATTTGAACAGTTATAGAGCAAATAAACTAAACAGTTTTGAAAAATGTAATACTAAAAATAACAGAATTGAAGTAGAGCAAAAATGAAGCAAACACACTAAATATTATACACTGCTTTTTAAGTGCTTGGTTTATGCGCAGTAGTTCATTTTGTTTCTCTTTGGGTATGTGAACAGATGCAGTAAGAGTGCATAGGATGGGGAGGGAAATGAAGTTTCAGACGCAAGACAATGTGTCTTCAGTCACTTTACAGAGTCTATTGCCTGACTTCCATTGCCTGCAGAAAGACATACACACTTAGTACAACAGTACACACTTAGGCAAGCACACACGTGTCTTGCTCTACTCATGCTGCAAAAGTACAGGCCCTCAACCATGACTAAAATATTCCTTTCAACCTGTACAAAAAGTACAATTGCAGACTTATTGCATACTGTGTTCTAGAGAAGGTGACTTAAAAATTGCTGTTTGATTACACAAAAAGTTTGGTTTCTGAAAAATCCATTAATAAGACTGCATTTTTACTTACTCCTGTTTCTTCAAGACGTCCAATATACCTCTTCACCATGCTGTGCCACAGCATGGCTTTTAGTAAGTTACAGAACATTGAAGACATTTGTGCATAACAAAAGTATTTTAAGTGGCAAAATGCCTTGTCTGAATCTGTACTATTCTGATCTAATGGAGATTTCAAGAAACCACACTTTGAATATGGTGAATCACAGACACACACTGTGTCTGTGATTCACCATACTTTACATCAGTTTGCACAAAACATTCATAAGATATACAGCAACATAAAGCTCTGCTGCAAGCTGGTCACTGTACTGAAGCCTTAACGACAATTGTTACACAAAAGTTTAGTTACGAAAAATATGTTGCTGTATAAATTTAATAAATTCAAGATAGAATTTGGAACATGATGTGGCATAGATAAGCAACTGTTATTGTTACTAGGGGCAGTGTCACATTTTTAACAATTGAAATGGTTATTTAGCACTGGATTTTAAGTAAAGGTTTTTCCAAACATTTTTTCTAATAACCACTTAGTATAGCTCTTTTTTCATACTTCCTAATTAATAATAGATATTAATAAACTTACTTTTGGAATTCCCATTCTCTATTATCCAATGGGCATACTTGACGAGTCTTAAGCCAGCGAGAAATGCAGTGGAAATGAAAAGCATGCTAAAATTAAAATTAATAATTACATACAAACAATATTATTAAATAAATGATGCAACATTAGTAAAATTCTATTATAACATAAATCACAAAAAATATATATATATTAAAGTAAGTAAATTTTTTTACAATAAAATGTAAAAATTAAGCATCTGAATACTTAAAAAGCTGAAAATTTAATCTAATCTTTACTTTCCATATTTTCTGGTTTCTAAAAGACAGTATATTCTGTGATAAAGATTTATTTTGACTAAACTCTCAATTTTTATGACTGCTGTTAGTAGTTGTTAAACAACTACTAATTATTAATCTTACAGATTAAACAAGAACTTAATAAAACAGGTTACCTCATAGTTAGACACTAAATATAGAGGCAACTGAAAAATAACTCTAATATTTAAGTGAACATTAAAAAGTGGAAAAACTAAATCATGGAACATCTGCTGAACTGCTGTTAGTCACTTAAGTAAGTAATATACACTCCTCATGTAAATTTTTTTTATATTTAATATTAAAACAGCAACAGATGATATGAAATACAATTTCTTGGCTGATTTAATGCTCCGATACGTGATATATCACAGTAATATTTTTCATTGGCTTACCACAAAGAATTGCTCAAGTGCAACATAAATTTTTAATGTTTTAATTTTAAGGAAAAAAAATTTGTGAATTTATTTTTAAATTATAAAACAGATCAAATTCAATTAAAATCCAATGAATAGTTCAAGCGATAAAACTGTGTAGTAAAAAAAGTGATATTTCAGTGGGTTACAGCATTTCTGGAGTAGAGAAAAATCTAAGAGAGTGCTATATGAATGAAACCAGAGTTGTATAGTAGGCAGTTACACAATTAACCAATTACAAATAAACATCACTGAATTTCTAACCTAAATAAATCGTACCTGATCAGACATCTGATAAATCAAATACACTTGCAACAATTAAAATAAAAGGTATACCTGGTCTAATTATCTATGAGGTATAATACCATACATTAGCTTTACAGTATTGGACACAGTTTACTCTTCATATACACTAAATTTACAGCGCCCTTTGAAGACCTGCATCATCACGTCAACCTTGACACTTTTCCTACACTGTATCTTTCACTACCTCCGATAATACCAGCCGATACCTCATCCCTCATGAAAATAGCCACTCCACCACTCTTTCTACCATCTACTACACAGTCGAATCTCTTACAAACGTATCCCCTGACTGCGATTGGGTCATGTCGCAGAAGATGAGTTTCCTGGAAACACATGACAACCAGATCATGCACCTGCACCAGTACTCCAATATCTTCAATGCGGGACCGTACACCCCTAACATTCCACTGAATAATGTTCATAAAAGTAAAATAAAATAAAAAATATAATAATAAATATACTCAGGAAACCATATAGAATTCAGTTGTACGTGATTCTATTTTTCTCTTTCGTGTTCTTCAACTTAGGTAACTCTGACGCCTTTGGGTTGGGAGGTTCCTCAACCATATCCTCCAGTATATGGGGTGATGGCAGAGGAGATTTATGAGAACGGGATGTCGCTACTGACACCCCAGAGGGGGTGGTCATGTGGGTTACTTTCGTGGGGACCTTGTTAGTTGGCTTACTGCCAGCTGTGGTAGCCTCTGCCCGTACCAGCAGCACTTTGGGAGCAGGAACTGTTACATGGACCACACTGTTGGATTCAGTCATCGCGACACAGGACTTTTCACTCATCCTTGTCAGCCCGGAAATAGTGGCCGTAAGCAAAGTAACCTGATCAGAAAGCATCTGAACGAACTTCTTAAGTTCTATGCAGGATCCGCATTGTGGAATATGAACAGGTGAAGCAGTCTGTTTTGACGCAGCAGTGGCGAAGGACACATCAGGTTGAACGAGGTTCCGTGAGTTAACTATCTTCCTATACTCCCTGCGTGCAGCTGGGAAAGACAGTTTCTGCTCAGTACAGATCTTGAGAATCGCTTTCTCTTCCTTAAAGGTTGGGCAATCTTGGGAGCGGGCCGTATGCAAACCATCGCAGTTCGCACATTCTTCTCTTTCCTCGCAGTTAGCGTCACTGTGGCCTTCGGTAGCACATCGAGCACAAATCTCCGACCTCAAGCAAGATGTAGTAGTGTGACCGTACCTTTGGCACCTGAAACACCGCCATGGGTTGGGAATGAACTGTCGTACTCGAACGGAGAGGTAACCTACCTTAATCCTCTTTGGAGGAACAGGAAGACTGAACGTCAGCACAAGGGACGGCGTCGGTTCTTCCGTTTCATCATACGTTTCACCTCTACAACACCCTGAGTACTAAGCTCATCAGCAATTTCCCTCAAATTCATTTCCAGAAGGTCATGACAAAAAATCACCCCTCGGCTGGTATTTAGGGTCTTGTGGCATGTCATACTCACGACTATGCTGCCCATATTGGTCAGTCGTAACAAGGACCGACTCTGCTCATCGTTATATGTCTTCACCTTTTAAAAACATAAATCCAAATAATGACAAAAACCTTGAACAACATAACTTCATGCCAAATGGAATGATAATCATTACAGTTGTTAAAGTTGTCGATTATTAGCGTCAAGTTTTCTAAATTTTAGTTTTTATTTATTTATTTTTTGTTTTTGTTACATGAAATTCTAGACTAATAATATAGGAACCCGCAAAAGTCGACTTTTGGTATTAATTTTTTAAGTTTCTGTTACTGTGTTTGGTGATTTTTTTTGTGTGTTATTTGGCACCGCAGTCAGTACGTTGATGATTAATTTGTTTTTACACAAAGTTATAAATATATATACTAAGAAACATACTGTATGTAATCCAAAATATATGTATTAGGTAATAATAATGAAAAAGTAAAATAATAACAATGGTAATAATACTGAAAAATTGGGCTAACAACCAACCATAGCAGTTTATGACTAAAAGGTAACAGTGGGACGCCAATATTCCAGATGTCCAACTAACTGGACTGCTTAAATTCAGACTAGGCAACTTAAAAATAAATAATACATTATTTAAAACTATTCAAATAAATCTTTGCTTCAATAAAAGATTTTTTTATCGATCTTAATTTTACTGAGGTTTTAAATTTAATTTTTTTCAATTCATTTAGCAAAAACATATGTACGTATTTGGCCATTATAAAACTAATTATAAAAGCAAATTATATTTTTTGAAGCATATTACTCAATCTCTTTTTTCTTACATTGTATATATGTTCCAAATTTCTTTTCATTTTACTGAAACATATTTTTTTTTTCATTTATTTTTTGGTTTACTTTTGTGTTAACCATTAAACATTAGAATATGTCCAGTATGTATGATAAACATTTTTTAATTATCCAGATTTGGCCATGCAAAGGTCCATCTGGATAATTGCTGTTCCACTGTATGCAAAATCTAACACACCTTACCACTTTACTTTCAACTTTTTAATTTTCTAATTTAACCATGTCAGTCCCTTCAATTGCTAAAGGATCTTTTTCAATATCACCATTACTAATATCAAGCAGTTGCTCTTTCAGGTTTAGTAAATCTACTTGCTGTAATAAAAAGCAAAACATGAATGCTATAAAGTAAATATGTTTATGATTTATTATACAATTCATAAAATAAAATTAAATTCTGTATCAATTCACTTACCACACAAAAACAGTCCGGGCACAAAAAAATTATTATTATTATTATTAAGTGATAAATGTTGCAGGTTTTGTATGGGAAAATTTAGAAAATGACATTTGCTATATGTTATCATACAAATTTAAATGTTACAAATGCTGCTACTTACCTTACAAATTGTAAGGTGGTATAGTTTTCTACAAATTGTAATTTTTTACAATCAAATAATTTGTTTAACTGTTGTGCTAATTCTCATGATTTAATTTTTCCTAATCATACTGATATTAGTGTTAACATTGCATATGGTAAATTTTTTTTATTGTGATAAATTATATTTTATCACAAACATCATCAGAGATAAAGTAACCTAAGATTTTGAATTCTAATATTATTTCTCATAAAGGCTTACTAAATTATAAAAATATTAATTTTGTAACATTCAGGATTTACTAAATGAGAGTTTGATTGTAAATAATAATTATTTTTTATATAGCCACCTAAGCATGAAGCTTATGTGTAGAACATGAAAATGGAAGTTTAGAGCGTATGAAAAACATCAAGCCTGACCAGAATTTGATATTGATCACAATACAGAAATTTTTGTGAAGGAATTGCAACTATGTATTAATAATATTGTTGACTGCCACTGTACCAAAAGACTTATCCAAAAAATGTAATTTTCAAAGCGGTAGTGAACATTTTATCGCCATAATTAATAAGAACAAGTTCCATAAGCTTCAAAAACAATTTAAATCTACTTTAAAATTATATAAAACTGAAAGTACTCAGTGTATGATAAGGAATTTAAAATGTTGAAGCGGCAAGAAAAATGATATTTCTTGGGTTTGACCACTAAACTCAAATTAGAATGCATAAAAGTAGTACAGAAAGGAAAGACAATGGTTACAAACATTTTCAGTGATTATATTTTTATGGACACAGTTGATAGGGTGGTACAAATGATGAGCATATACCCACTCGAAAGAAAAAGGAAAAACGGTGATGTAAAAGCAGTTCAACCAACTTTTAAATATCACTATATTCAATGCTCATGTTTTACATAAGAAAAGTGGTGGCAAGTACACTCCAATTCATAGAAACCCCTTATTGAGCAAAATGTTGAAATTCATCAAAGTCATTCCCAAAAAATGTAGGCCATCTGTAGGAGATGGACCTCTCATACTCTGAGAATGACATTAATGACATTTTTTTGTCTGTTACCATCCAAGGTGGTAACAGACAAAACAGTGCAAAAGCATTTATAGATATGTCTGACCAAATGTGCTCATATCCCACCAGCCTTTGACATTCAATTAAGCGGCATCAAAAAATCATTTTTGAAATAATGTTTGAAATTCAAATGTCGGTGTTTGGTTTTCGTACAACCTTGTTATCAAAGAACAAAAACCCAAATATTTAGGGAGGAATTAATTGACTTCACATTTTTTATAGACGTTTGACAATGATGTACAAGCTGAAGTCAGTCAAGATGGATCTACAAAAGAGACTACAATAGTAAATAGGCTGATCAACACTGAAGGTAAGAAGTCATCAAAACAGCAAGAGCTGAAGTGGTTACTAAAAAATAAAAAAGCAGACAGAAGACAGAGAAACCTCAGCAAAAACTATCAAAAGGGTGATGACAAAATGTTATGTGATTGCTTCGGCTGTTGTCTGATTTTGTTATCTCATAAAACCTTTGATAGAAACTTTGTTGATCATCATTTTGTGTAAAAATGTTCTGTATTGAATTACTTATAACAAAATAATGATAATTAAATAATAAACAGAACTGATGTAATGTTATTGTTTTCTGTGAATAGTTTTTTTGTAACAAAGTATGATGTAACTAATAATAACATTAGTTAAGATATATAAATAGGTAGTCTCCTCGAGAGTTATTAATATAACTTTTTTTTTATACAAGAATATTTTGTAAATAATATTAAAATGAATAATGTGATCTCTCTAAGCCTCAAATGGATCACACTTAAAAAAACTTTCGGGACATCAGGAAGCTGTGCGAGTCGCAGGTAACTCAAATTAGTTTTTGAATAAATGTGCATATCTATTACACTTTTAATAAATATTACATTAAAATGACTTGGTAAAAAAGATAAGTCTCATGGCCCTAATGTCAGTTTTATGCGTATGCCTGAGGCTTAAGAGAGCACAGCAATAAATAACTACTGGCAGTCAACATAAATTACACAGAATTTAAAAAATTAAAAATAAAACAGCAAAATTATGTGGAAGAAACTTAATAATATAATGAATGTTAGAGATTTAATCATATAATTAAGATAAAAACATTACAATAAAATATATCCAGATTGGTCAATTTCAACTAATAACAATTATGTTAAAAAAATGAGCCTGATTTTAGAATAAATATTTTTTAAACATGCCAAATTTTTTTGGTAACCAGTGAAGGTTACCAAAAATGGGGGAGCCTGTGATTTCTACATGCACGGGGGGGGTACCGCAGGGTTCGGTCCTGGGGCCCCTCCTGTGGAACATAGTCTTCGATGAAGTGCTAAGGTTGGCCTATCCAGGTGACACGGAAGTGGTGGCCTATGCAGACGACCTCACACTGCTGACTTTGGGAAATAGCGAGGGAGAGGTTGAAAATACGGCCAACGCAGCAATAGCGCAAGTGAGCGGATGGCTAAATATGAAAGGCCTGAGACTAGCGCCAGAAAAGACCCAAGTCCTAGTGATGGCTGGCGCGAAGGCTCAGAGAGATCACCCTTATGGTGGATGGAGTCAGGATAAGGCAGGCCGGAGTAGCCATGCCTACATATATTCTTACATAAAGTTTAATATCAAATCTTGGCGCTCCCTCAAAGTTAGATTGAATTTTTAAAATAGAAAATTGGGCTGCCCGATCATTATCTGGTATTTATAAGTGAATCGTGTAGACCATTCGTTCTCAGAGTGGACGATAAACATCCCCTTGTGGGCACTGGAGGCCTTCAGGAGGGGTGGTGAAAGGCCCACAGAAAGTTGGGGGCGTTCAGGCAGTCTAGAAAGGTGGCAGTTGATTAAAAATAAAGGCAAAAGTTATGTTTTCCTGATATTTAAAACTAAAATTAAATACCTACTATACTAGTACAAAAAATTAAAGGGACGCCTATATTTTATGATAAAAAATGATTGTAATCACACTACTTCAACTTTGCAACCGAGAAGCTTAGAGAGAGGAATAAAACAAAGATTAAAGCTTGAATAATACATTTTCTTTTTTTTTATATCTGTATGTTTTTTGAACCAAAATAATCCGCTTTAAAGCGAAAAGGACACTTTTGTCTTTAATGCTGCATATCTCCCGATCTAAGCAACATATTGATACAAATAAATGTGGAAATTAATGGGTTTTTAAATACTGTTTTTAAGAGCGCAACTTAAAAACAGCAATTGCAATTATTATTTTTAACAGATGGTAAGTTTAAACATTTTGGGGGTGCTAGAAAATTTTTGATTCTCAATTTGGGCGGCAGTGAAAAAGATTTAGAATTAATGGTGTAGACCTGTATTTAGAAAATTAAATATCCTGTTCTATCCTTATGCTTATATTTATGAATGTGCAATCTTTACTAAAAACAGTTGTCATTTATTCTTAAAAAGTAACGGCGTCCATCTGAACTGAACCAGACAACAGTACTGTTTTCACATAACTTGACACAATACTTCAGCTTAAGAGAAAGGGCCTTATTGTGCTTCTCTTTAACGGAAACAACATTCCAACATTCATAAATATTACTAATTACAATATTATGAATCTTCACAAACATGACAATAATATAATAAATAAAAGTTCCATAAACTTGTGCTTATTGACATCATATTTAAAAACAAGCTTGCATTGTTTATTTTTTTGAATTCTGTTTAATCTGAGTAATTCTCAATTAGTATTTTCCCCAATTTTTGGTAACCTTCACTGGTTACCAAAAAAATTTGGCATATTTAAAAAATATTTATTCTAAAATCAGGCTCATTTTTTTAACATATATATACCCCGCTTTTGCGCCTTTATCTCGTTTGAGAGCCTTCTTCTTGCTGCCTTCAATTCTGCAGCCAGCGCCGCATCATCCATTCCCAGCCTGCGCCGAGTGCGTTGCAGTCTTCTTCGCACATTCATAACTGCCCCTCGTAACTCGGCAATCTCCTCCGTCCACCAGTAGGCCCGTTTCCTCACCGGCCTTTGAGTTTGAGCTGCGCAGGCACACTCCTCTGTGAGGACCGCCATGAGTACCTCCGGGCCTTCTGGTGGCGCCAGCTCCAATCTGGCGGCACAGTTTTCCGCTACCCGCTGTGCCTGTATCTCATTAAGTCTCCAGATGGCATTGGATCCCATTTGATCCTTATTTCCCCACCATATCGTGATGCTGATTCCGCAGTGGTCGCTGGCAAAGTCCGTGGGCAGCACCCGCCATTCTTCTATACGCCTCACTAGGCCTTCGGATGCAAAGGATACGTCCACTACCGATCCCCTACCTCGCCCAATAAATGTCAGGTCCTCCCCTCTGTTGATACATGTTAGTGACAGAGATGCGACCATTGCCATAAGCTTCTGGCCCCGCACACTGGTTCAATCTCCACCAAATTCACGGCAGGTAGCGTTAAGTCCCGCATTAAGACAACTTCACCTGTCACTCTCCTGGGACTTCTTTCTAGTGTAGCCAAGTAGTTATCAAACTCTTCCTCCGTGCAATTTGGTGAGACATACCCCGCGACCAGTGTGCACTTGCTGGTTTTTATTGACAGCCATCCTTTCCTCCTGTCTACCCTAAGTCGTGCGTGACGTCCTGTTAGATCATAGATGGCCACATCTTCTTCTCTGTCTGTGGTCCAGCCCCTTGCAGCAACTATTTTTTTATTCGGCTCTGCCACTACCATGTAATCATATTTTTCCTCCAACGCATAGGCCCATGCCAAGTCGTGGGCCGCCCGACATCTATTGAGGTTTATTTGAAGTAGCCTCATCGCCTAATATTTCTTATTACAGCGGAAGCTGCCCATCTTGTGCCCCTCCATTCCACATGCTACACATCTGGTTTGTTCTCTACACATATTGGAAGGACAGGTAGAAGGAAAAAATTGTGTAGGCAGGCCACGATTGGAATATGTAAAACAAATTGTTAGGGATGTAGGATGTAGAGCGTAAACTGAAATGAAACGACTAGCATTAGATAGGGAATCTTGGAGAGCTGCATCAAACCAGTCAAATGACTGAAGACAAAAAAAAAAAGTTTGGTAACCTACGCTCTTTCATTTTCAGCTCTTTAACTTCTGGTTTAAAAAGCACTGCAACTTCTCTAGATTATCATATCACTTAAAAACCCAAACCTACGTGGCATAACAGACAACAGCCCTACAGCAAACCTTAAACAGCACTTTTTTAACTGCCAAATTTTTATTTTGTAACATCTATACCATCCTAGATTTAGTCCTAATTTAATATTTCACTGTTTTTCTTTTAAATGTAGCCCTACATACATTGTGATATATTATCACAACTGTGTCATAACTTATCTTTTTACAAAATGTCAATATCACTCACTATCCTTAGGCAGTAATGGCAATTACTCAAACTCTATATCTACTTTTTCCATGCAATATTTTAATTCAATTGCCATGTGGTCTGAGTATGGTTTCAGGATAACCTTGAAGTCATTTACATATACCAAACAACTAAGAGGTACTGCAACAATTTCATTTACAGAAAATCCCATCATCCCAATCCCCAAAGTATTTTTTATTTAGGTAGTATTTTTTTTAGGTGGTAGTATTTGTTTTTTCATAGGGGGAAATGACACATGCCAGTTTCTCTTCTACATGCCCAGGAGTATTATCATTAAAAATAAATAACATAACCCAAATGTTCACATTTATTCAAGTATAGCAACCATTGTCATTATTGTAAATTTTGTGACCTTCTTGTAATATTTAAATGATTATTAATTATACCTAACCCAAATTTATCAGAAAATCCCTGCTCCTCTCCAAGAATTGATCTAGATCAATACTTTCAAAAGAAACAGTGACCGCTACCTGAGCATCTGTTGTTATTGGTCTGTTTACAATTTGTTTTTGCTTCAAAATAGGTGACTTTCTGTAAGGTTCTAACTTCTTGAACAGCTACTTCATCTTTATAGACAGAACAGTTTCTTGATCAGCATTATGGAGATAGGAGAATCCCTGCATGGTTCCCCTTCATGGACTTCCTCACTACATACAGATTTGTAGTCTCTCACATCAAACTGTAGTATCACCAAATCAGTGGTATCTGAAGCATCGCATAGATTGCGGCACGAAAGTCCACACATCTAGGCAGTGTATGGTGGCTTGCACTTTCTCAGGCAAAGAAGGACTGTTAAAAGTGAGCACTTGAGAAGTAGAAGATAGAACTTCACCATATTTTCTCATGGTCAGCCTTTGGCACTATAATACATCCTGTGTTGACAACTCAACAATTTCCTTCTTAGAACAATTAAATAAGTCACAAAAAACTACAACAATCTTTGATGTATTGAGAGTACTTTGAGGCACAACATGCACATTGTACTTTGTGTTTTGTTTAAAGCAAGGATATTTTGGTATCATTGATTGCCTCGACATAAATCTTGTATTTTTGCGTATTTTTTTTTTAGCAGGCCACCAGCACTGTTAATTATTTGACGAACAATAAGAATAAGGGCTTATCTTACAAAATTACCATCTTCTTTTATAATCACCACATACTTAGATCTGGATGAAATGTTCTTGTTGACAGTTCTCTGCAGACTCCTTACCTCATTACAAATCTGTACTGACATGAAACGCTTCTGTTTCACTTCCAGCAACACGGCTGTTTTAAATGAGGGTGTTTATGTGAAGCCTGAGCAATGATAAATTGTTCAACTTGCATGATGAATTAATCCCTCTGTAGCAAGGTTAGCCACTAGCGTACACCCCCACTCCAAGGCTACTAACCGTGGAGGTCAGACTTGGTACTGCAGTGGATCTGACATATGTCCTAGCAGAGAGCAGATGCACCATCCTGCAATGACTCCAGACCCCTACTCACTGAAGGTTTCAGGATTCCAATGCACCCACACTCATGAGTACCTTCCAACATGCTTGCCATCTTGGGGGCATGTGGACAACAGAAGTGTCTTTATTACACCTGCTATCACATTGCCAGCACTAACCTATGATTGTGTAACCTTGGTGTAAGTCTATTTCCGAAAGTGTTCACATTATACACGATCTGCAGGTGACCAAAACGTCCTGTTGATGTAGTGACCTGAATATTGAAGTCAGGTCAAAAGAATGAATACCTGTCCAAGGAAATACACAGGGCCTCGTTTACCGGCTTTAAGTGGTGTATTGATGTACAGCTTTTACCACTCTGGACATGGAATGTAGATGGTATGTTCTGTCAGTACGTAAATAAAATTGATTATGAAAAAAATTACATCACTCACAAAAAAACTATATTTTAACTTAATTTTATTTCAATTTTTAACTGTAAAAACTATGGATAATAAAATTTTCAATTAATATATAAAATGTTTCTAGTTTACCCAATTTTGATTAATAAAAAAAAAGAAAATACTAAAAAGAGAAGAAAATGATTGATTTAGAAAAATTCAATCATTTTTCTAAATTTCTTACATGGGTATCATGTTTTATCTCTCACAGAATGTGATTTTAGTCAGTAACTCAAAATTGTTTCACAAAAAATGATACTGTAAAATGTGATGTAGTCTCTCTGTCTCTCTATTTTTCTGTTTAGCATTCAGAACCACCGTAAGGTAATACTTCAGAGGGTGAATGAGGATGATATACATGAATGTAAATGAAGTGCAGTCTCAGGTTGACCATTCCTGAGATGTGTGGTTAATTGAAACCCAACCACCAAAGAATACCCCAGGATCCATGCTCTAATATTCAAATCTGTATGTGATATAGTATGTTAAAACCTAATTTTCCCTAATATAATGGGATTATCTAAATTAACGAATGTCTAAAACTAACTTAAAAGTTTAGTAAAAAACATTAATGAAAGAATCATTCAGATAAGTATAACAGTTCTTGAATTTTTAAATGAACATCATCACGTACGGACATAATATACACATATATAAACAGATCTACTTCATCTATATATATATAAAAATGAATGTTTGTCTGTCTGTATGTCTCTTATGTCTTCCTAAACCGTTCATCTGATTGCGATGAAACTTTGGTGAGTTGTGTGTACGCCCACAAAGGTTCTGAATTAGTCTGGACCTGCTAGGTGGCACTGGGGTCGAGATATTGCGAAAAATTGTATTTATTGTCCGATTTGGCTCATATTCAGAATATATATTAATTACGTGAAAAGAAATATTTTTGTGAAAAATGGACTTGCTAGGTGTCAGTGGTGTCGAGGTAATTACAAAACAAATATATAGACTGTCTTTCTTCTTCTATGTATATAAAAGGCAATGTTTTTTAATGTTCGCTATAGAAAAAAAAACTACTTGACCGATTTACACGCAGGAAAATGGGAAAAGGGGAAATGGAATCAGGGATAATAGAAAAAGGGAAAAGAAGGAAATGGGATGTGGAAAGGGGAGGGGAAATGTAAAACGAAAAGGAGATAAAGGAAAATGGAACAGGGGAAAAACGAGAAAGGGAGAAGGGGAAATGTGAAAGATTAAATTTTGTGAAGATCCACAATGTTCAGTTTTTAATGTTTAATCAAACTTTCAATTCATTTAATCTGTATATATACTCAAATATAGCAATAGCGAATAGCATTGCCGGGTCTGCTAGTTATTAATAAATGCAAATTTTCTCATTGGCTCTGACAATTGTTCATTTTCAAAATTTCCTGTAAGTATATTTCTTTTGTTTATCATTGTTGGTTTGAACAACTGTTTAAATTAATTATTAAAAAAATTATTTTACAGGGTTCATGGATATGATATATGTTCTTTTATCTGTTTAAATGAAACTGTTGATATGGCAATTCTTCAAGTACTTTTTACTCAGTTGATGAATACTTTGAATTTTCTTAAAGAAAACAGTATTACACACTGTGATATAAAGGTATTTACTTTTTGCAATAATTAATAATTAATTTTTTTACCTTTATTGATTTGTTTTTATCTTATAAGATCAAACTATACAAAATTATTAATTTATTGTTTTGAAGTTAAATTCTTCATTCATAGTTTATTCCACTGCTGTATTATATCGCTAAGCTTCTGTGATCCATAAGGAAAGTTGTTTAAAATAAATGAAGTCTATTCAAAAAATAACCAATCTTTTAGAGTTTTTTTTTTTTTACCTTACCTTCTTAAGCACCCCGGGGCAACTGGTCCTCACCGTTAAGCAAAACTAAGTCGGCCCGTAGTGCCGTGGCAGTTGACTGCCCCCCTGTCTCGCCATTCCTTGGCCTCCCAACAGGGTCCTCCCAGTTTCACCAAGGTGCAGTAGCCCTCCCTTCTGGACGACCACTGTACCCCTCCACTGAGAGGCTACCCTCCCCGGCCCTACTCTAGGTTGCCGGTTACACGTTGCATGCAACCGGCAAACCGCCCCGTCCCTCCCACTCATACCTTGAGGGTCCCAAATGCATCATCGGAGCACCCCGACTAACTCTCATTGTTGCGTATGAAGGAGCCTGAGTGACCTCTGCATCCAGGTTGCCTCCCTGTCCCTACTCGGCGACCACGATTCACCCCTTTTTTATTTTTCCGTTGTGTACTCAGCACACTCTCTTCCTCTTCACGAAAAGCTGAGGCCCTGCTCCATGCTTCACATCCATGCATGTACGTCTCTATAGGGTAATCACCCTCTTCAAACTGGTGCTTACACCTACTTGCACCTCCCGCAGATGTATCCTCACTATGCGGTTGTGCGTGTACGTCGTTTCAGTAATAGTATGCCCTATGATTACTGTTTTTAAGTCATCCTTCCAATATACATAAATAATGGTACATAATAATACATTATGACACCAGCCCAAGATACAGCATGTACCTTTTTCATAGTGCCTGGTTTGCTAGGCTCTACCTGAACAGTTAAACTCTACATTGTTACAGGAAAAAGTACACATTATTCTACATGATAGCAATAGCCAACATCTCATAGTAGTATTACAGAGAGTTTTTGCCTTCCTTCATCCTTATACTAACATGATTTACATGATCTATGGCCAATGATATGACACATAATCGCCTCATGTAATTACAACATAATTATTCATAATAGGGATACAACACAATTTACAACATATTTATCATTTAATACTAACATAATGTACCCAATAATGGCACAATTTATAATCAATGGTATAGCACATAATTACTTCAGTTAACACAATTTATAGCCATAAATTGGTTAGCAGTTATAATTGGTCATTCAGTTAGCACAATTTATAAGCCATAGTTTGGTACATAATTACTTCATTTAATTACAACATAATAATTCATGACAAGGTACAACATAATTGTGATTTAATACTAACATATTTCACTCAAATAATGGAACTATTTATAGCAATAGTTTGACTCATAATTACCTCATTTAAGTACACATAATAATTTATACAAAATACAACACAATTTACAACATAATTATCATTTAATATATCACCATAATTACCCAAGTTATGGCACAATCTATAAATAGCATGTCGCCTAATTGCTTCTTTTAATTACAATATAATGCCTTTTTAAAAATCTATATAGAACTCCAGTTCTTTGGCTCTCCAAATATACCTGACGTAGCTTGTTTTTTCTTCCGGAAAGGGGTGGGTGATATGGGGGCTGATGAAGATGATAAAATAATAATAAGGGGGCTGGTCGGATAACTGGTGTAGCCGCGTGACTCAACACACCTAGAACCTCGTCAGATATTTTGCTGTGCTTGCTCCAACAGTCGGGCGGAACTAACCTATTGTAATTATAGAGCTTACAAAGAACAAATTTCACTTCTACGGTCGGCAGACTGGTGTAGCTGCAAGACTTACCGCACCAGGTTCTACTCATAGGTGTAGCGGTGCTAGAGTCGACAGTTGTGCCTAATTAAAGTATTGTAATTCCACAACTTACATTGAACAAATTTCACTTCTACGGTCGGCAGACTGGTGTACCTGCGTGGTTTAACGCTTCAGGCACCTAGTGAAATGAGTAGTAATACTAGTGCCGAATGTCGGAACTAACCTATGTATGGTAATTTCACAACTTACATAGGTCACATTTCACCTGTATTGTCGGCTGACTGGTGTAGCCGCGAGACTTAACGCACAAGGTATCTAGTCACAGGTGTAGCAGTGGTAGCGTCGACAGTCGGGACTAACTAAAGTATTGTAATTTCACAACTTACATGGAACGTATTTCACTTGTATGGTCGGCAGTCTGTTGTAGTTGCGAGACTTAACGCTGGTACATAATCAGAGGTCTAGCAGTGCTAGCGTCGATAGTCGGTCCTAACAAAAGTATGGTAATTTCATATATTACATGGAACAAATTTCTATTCTATGGGAGACTGGGTTAGCCGCAAGACAACGCAGTAGGAACCTAGTCAAAGTGTAGCAGTTCAAGCGTCGGAAGTCGGCCCTAACTACAGTGTTGCAATTTCAGAACATCCGTAGGTCACATTTTACTTGTACGGTCGGCAGCTGGTGTAGCCGCAAGACTTAACGCACCATGTACCTAGTCAGTGAAGTAGCAGTGGTAGCGTCGACAGTCGATAATAACAAAACTATTGTAATTTCACAATATAAAAAATACAAATTTCACTTGTTTGGTCGGTAGACTGTGTAGCCCCGAGCCTTAACGCACCAGATACCTAGTCAGAGATTTGACAGTGCTAGCGGATTTCACTTACATCGAACTAATTTCTGTCACATGGTATGCAACCTGGTGTAGCCACGTGACTTATCGCACCAGAAAGCACCAGGAGGTTTTGCTGTCTAGCGTAACTAAACTATTGTAATTTCAGAGCTTACAAAGAACAGTTATCACTTGTATGTTTGACAGACTGGTATAGCCGCGTGACTCAACGTACGAGCTACCTGGTAAGATGTCTAGAATCGACAGTCGGGCCTAACAAATATATATATATTTCACAAATTACATACAACAAATTTCACTTTTATGGTCGGCAGACTAGTGTAGCCATAAGACTTAACGCACAAGGTACCTATTTAAAAGAGTAGCAGTGCTAGCCGACAGTCAGGCCTGACTAAAGTATTGTAATTTTACAACAAGCATAGTACATATTTTACTTGTAAGGTTGCCAGAGCGGTGTTGCATCGTGACGCACCAGGTACCGAGTCTAATATTTGGCCATGCTAGTGATGATTTTCAGCACTAACTAAAGTTTTCCAATTTCGGAACTTCCATACTCATATTTCACTTGTACGGTCGAAAGTCTCGTGTAACCGCAAGACTTAACGCACCAGGTTTCCAGTCAAGGGGTGTAGAGATGCTAGCGTCGATAGCTGGGCCTAACTAAACTATTGTAATTTCACAGCTTACATAGAACAAATTTTAATTTTATGGTCGGCTGATTAACTAGTCGCGAGATTTAACGCACTAGGTACCTAGTAAGAGTAAAAGCAGTGCGAGCGTCTACAGTCGGGCCTAACTAATGAACTGTAATTTCACACCTTATCTAGAATAAATTTCACTTCTATGGTCGCCAGGCTGGTGTAGCTTCGTGTGTTATTGCTCTAAGTTACAAGTCAATGGTGTAGCAGTTACTAGCTAAGGCCGACTGTTGCCGCTTAGCGGCAACAGTCGGCCCTGTAATATCACAACTTACATAGAAAAAACCTCCATTGTATGGTTGGCAGTCCGGTGTAGCCGCGAGGCTTAACGCACCAGATACCTAGACAAACTTTGCTTCTGTCGCCATTCTTATGCCAAGACGGCTCTATCCCCTGAACTCTCTCTTTGTCGCTAACCCTGCCTTTCTCTCTCTCACACTCTTTCCCTCCTTTCTCACTGTTTGTATTTTTCTCTCTCTCTCTCACTCTTTGGGCCTCCCATTCTTTCTGTCTCTGTCTCTCATTCTCACTCTCTCTCTGTCTGTCTCGCTCTCACTCATTCCCTCCTCCCTCTCACTCTCTATCTATGGGATTCCTTCTCTCTTTCCCACTCTCCCTCTTTCTGGCTGTGTTGCTTTCTCACTCTGTCACTGTCTTTCATTCTCGCTGTCTCTCTCTCTCTCTCTCTCATTCTTACTCTCTCTAGCGAACCTTCTCTCTTTCCCACTGTCTCTCTTAGTTGTTGTCTTTCTCTCTCTTTGTCCCTCTGTCTCTGTATATCATTCTCGCTAACCTTCTCTCTCTCTCTCTCTCATTTTCTGTCTTTTTGTCGGTCTATCTCTCTGTTGCAGTATGTCTTTCCCGCATTCACACTCTCTCTCTCTCTTTCTCTGTTTCTCTATGTCCTTCCCTCACTATCGCTCTCTCTCTCTCTCTTTTATTTTGTCCCTCTGTTTGTCTGTCTCACTCGCTTTCAGTCTATCATTCTCTCTGAATATCTGATGCCATCACCTTCAAAGCCTCACAATTTCAGCTAAACTCTTATAGACGTCACCCTTCAGGAGCAGATGGCAAGGATGCCTGCTCATTGTCCCAAATGAGCCACCAATGGCCCCTGCGGGACGCATTCCTGTTGTCTGAGGCCGGCATATCTATAGTGTAAATTCTGAGCTGTATATATTATTAATTGTAAATATTGAGTGTAAATGTGTTATTTAAATATTGATGTGAATGAGAAGTGTACCTGTGACACGGATGGTGCTGATGTGATGCCTTTACGTTCATTTCAGTACCACTCTCCATGAGAGAGTGTTTCTTTAGTGGGTTCCACCGCATAGGGAGTGAACCCCATGTACCCAGTATGTGCGGACTGCTGGGTATTTGGTTCGAGCAAATTTTCCTAATTCGTATGGAAAAAAATAAAAAAAGCTAACCCTGGCATCTGCTACGGAACGTTCCTTTATTGTTGCCTTTTCTGGTTTAGTTGGTGGAAGGAATATGAATATGTATTTTGGTTACCTATTCCATCTTTTGTAATTTACTTTCTTTTTCAGGTTTCTATAAAACCAGAATATTATTTTTATTATTATCTTTTATTAGTAACATTATCACAATTATGAGAATAATCATACTCTCTCTCTGTAGCATTCCTTCTCTGTTTCCCTCAGTCTGTCTCTCTCATTCTATCTCAATTCCCCTTGTTTATGTCTCTCATGTTTTACCTTTGTCTTTCATTCTCTCTCTCTCTCCATCTGTCTTTTATTCTCTGTCTCTCTCTCTCTCTCTCTCTGTAACATTCCTTCTCTCTTTCCCTCTGTCTCTCTTTGTGGCTGGCTTTCTCTCTTTCCCTCAGTCTCTCTTTGTAGCTGGCTTTCTGTCTTTCCCTCTGTCTCTCTTTGTGGCTGTCTTTCTCTCTCTCTCCCTCTGTCTCTATCTTTTATTCTCTCTGTCTCTCTCTCTCTTACTCTGTGGCTTTCCTTCTCTCGTCTCCTCTCTATATTTTTCTGGCTGTCTTTCTCTCTCTCTGTCTCTGACTTTCATTCACTCTGTCTCTCTCTCATCCTCTCTCTCTGTAGCTTTCCTTCTCACTTTCCCTCTGCCTCTCTTTATGGCTGTCTTTCTCTCTATCTCTCTCTCCCTCTCCCTTTGTCTCTGTCTCTCATTCACTTTCTTTTTCTGTCTCTCTCATTAACTCTCTCTGTCTATCTCTCTCATTCTCTCTCTCTCTGTCACTGTCTTTTGTTCTCTCTCTCTCTCTGTCTCCCTCTCATTCTCTCTCTCTCTCTGTGGCTTACCTTCTCTTGTTCCCTCTGTCTCTCTTTTGGTTGTCTTTCTCTCTCAGTCTCCCTCTGTACGTGTCTCTCATTCTCACTCACTCTCCCTGCCTCTGTCTCTGTCTTTCATTCTCTCTGTGGCTTTCCTTCTCTCTAGAGCGCCTGTCAGTTAAAATTTTAAAATCAGTAAATTTTCCTTAACGGTATTGCTTGGCTATTGCTAGATTTGAGTAAGTCTTTTTGTCTCTCTCTCTCTTTCTCTCTGTATCTGTCTCTGTCTATCTCTTTCTCTCTCTGAGTCTATTGCTTGGCTATTGCTAGATTTGAGTAAGTCTTTTTGTCTCTCTCTCTCTCTCTCTCTCTGTATCTGTCTCTGTCTATCTCTTTCTCTCTCTGAGTCAAACTCACCTCTCAGTTTGTCTATATGTCTGTCTGTCTCTCTCACTCTCTTCTCTCACTTTTTCTATCTCTTCCTCTGTCTCTCTGTTTGTCTTTATCTATCTTTCTTTATGCTCCGTCTATTTTACCAATGTTTATTTCACTTTCCACTTCTGAACACTTTTCTTTAATCCACTATTCTTTTGTCAGTTTGCAAATGTTAAATTAATTATTGATGTAAACAAATTATATTTCTGAATGAAGGCTCGTTTCGTCTGTCCTATTCGGCATTTTATATCGTTACTGCTTCGTTCATGTTTAGTAATTCTACTTCCCAAATAACAAAATTCTGTTCTATCTCTGTAATCTTTTCGCTTCCTATTTTTATATTCAGTTGTCCATCTTTGTTATTTCTACTACATTTCATTACTTTTGTTTTATCTTGTTTATTTTCATGTGGTAGTTTCGTGTTTTCCGCTCATTATTTCTTCTACATCCTATTTATTCTCGGCTAGAATTACTATATCATCAGCAAATCGTAGCATCTTTATCTTTTCACCTTGTACTGTTACTCTGAATCTAAATTGTTCTTTAACATCATTAACTGCTAGTTCCATGTAAAGATTAAAAAGTAACGGAGATAGGGAACATCCTTGTCGAACTCCCTTTCTTATTAAGGCTTCTTTCTTATGTTCTTCAATTGTACTGTTGCTGTTTGGTTCCTGTACATGTTAGCAATTGTTCTTCTATCTCTGTATTTGAACCCTAATTTTTTTAAAATGCTGAACATTTTATTCCAGTCTACGTTATCGAATGCCTTTTCTAGGTCTATAAACGCCAAGTATGTTGGTTTGTTTTTCTTTAATCTTCCTTCTACTATTAATCTGAGGCCTAAAATTGCTTCCCTTGTCCCTATACTTTTCCTGAAACCAAATCGGTCTTCTCCTAACACTTCTTCCACTCTCCTCTCAAATCTTCTGTATAGAATTCTAGTTAAGATTTTTGATGCATGACTTGTTAAACTAATTGTTCTGTATTCTTCACATTTATCTGCTCCTGCTTTCTTTAGTATCATGACTATAACACGTTTTTTGAAGTCTGACGGAAATTCCCCTTTTTCATAAATATTACACACCAGTTTGTATAATCTATCAATCGCTTCCTCACCTGCACTGCGCAGTAATTCTACAGGTATTCCGTCTATTCCAGGAGCTTTTCTGCCATTTAAATCTTTTAATGCTCTCTTAAATTCAGATCTCAGTATTGTTTCTCCCCTTTCATCCTCCTCAACTTCCTCTTCTTCCTCTATAACACCATTTTCTAATTCATTTCCTCCGTATAACTCTTCAATATATTCCACCCATCTATCGACTTAAGGTAATTAAGGTAATAATATAGGGTAATAATAAGGTAATATAAGGTAATAATATAAGGAATTAAGGTAATAATATTATGAATATTAGCACCAAAAGATAAGTGTAATAAATTCCAAGCGGGTAGATGCGTAAATGAATAGAGGGAACATAACACAGTGACTGATAAATTCATTCAAAATGTTGGAACATGATTACTAAATTGAAAAATTTTTTTTTCTTTGAAGGAGGGATTTTTTTTGGAAACAAATGAGTGTACAAGAGATCAAGCAACATTTTGAAATCTGTGTACATTCATTACACAACAAGGTCAATTCAGACTTCTTTCTTTCCTGTTTAGCCTCCGGTAACTAGCGTTTAGATAATTCTTCAGAGGATGATATGTATGAGTGTAAATGAAGTATAGTCTTGTACATTCTCAGTTCGACCGTTCCTGAGATGTGTGGTTAATTGAAACCCAACCACCAAAGAACACCAGTATCCACGATCTAGTATTCAAATCCGTGTAAAAATAGCTGGCTTTACTAGGACTTGAACGCTGGAACTCTCGACTTCCAAATCAGCTGATTTGGGAAGATGCGTTAACCACTAGACCAACCCGGTGGGTTAGGTCAATTCAGACTGGTGCATAAAAAAATGTATAATTACAGTGATTAGGGATAGTAAGATAATTTACAGGCAGAATTTGAGGAACCTAAAACCGTAATAATATCAAGTTTATTTTAAAATGCAGAAGAAGCTATGAAGCTGTATGTAAAATAAACAATGCAGGATACTTATTAATGGTGTTCCTATAGCCATGATGAAAAAATGTAACAGTTAAAACAAAAGGTTTTTTTCACCTGTTCATTAAAATTTAAAAGGATTCAGAAACAATTGTAACTTGTTTTCTAAGCAGTTATTACACTGAGCAATAAATATAATAAACGCAATTGAATTTACTTGTTTCTTACAACTAATAATGACTTCTAATTGAATATTATATTACTTTGATTTTTTTTTCGTAATTATGAAAAATCATTTTATATTATTTTTTTTGCTATTAAAGTAGTACTGCAAAAGAAACTTCATTGACCCTTGCATTACCAAGCGGGGTATTCTGATTACCCAGAATGATTTTTTCCTTGTAATTTTATGTGAAGAGATACATACTTGTGGTTTCATGACTGTCCTAAAATGATTGAAATAATCGATGGGTCGATTATAAAAAATAATAATGACCCATTAATAATAATAATTATTATTATGATCCATAATTATGACCCATTATTATTATTTATGACCCGTAATAATTATGACCCATTTTTTGTTTTTTATAGATATTATTGATGGGGTATACTGGAGGGGTTGTGAGACTGTACAAAATGTCTTATCTTCTTTTTTGTCAAAAACGACAACCGATAAATTTTTCACCAGTTTTCCGTTGGCTGCTGAACTACTAAAATGAAACATGACACTGGTTGGTATCCTGCGTTCAAATAACAAAGAAATTCTGAAGGAACTTTTGCCCGACAGAAAGAAGTTCATTCTTCAATGTTTGGTTCCACAAATGACTTGACTGTAGTTTCCTATGTTCCAAAAAGGGGCAATTCTGTAAAATCTTACTCTCCACTCAGCATCATGAGTGCAAGTGAATGGTGAAGAAAGTGAATGCAAATCTGAAATAATACTCCATTACAACAAAGCTAAAGATGCTGTAGATAATGGAGACAAAATGACAAGAGAATGCAACTGTGTTAGAGGAACCAGGTGATTGCCACTAAGACTTTTCATGGAGATGGTTGAAATTGTAGCACTGAATGCATATATTCTCTACAAATATTTGCTGAGTGGTAGGAAAATAATCAGAGCCAACAAACTCTTCATGACTGAGCTGGCATTTAAACTCAGCAAAGGCAACATGGAGGAAAGAGCTAGAAATATCAACAGTCTTCATAAGTATGTACAAGATACACTGAAAATATGTGCTATTGGAATTCTGAGAGCAATGGTCCAACCCCAGAGTTCCAAGTTACAAACACCACAGCGATGTCAAAATAACAAAAAAAAAACGAAGATCGTAAAACAAGATTCTGTTGTGTAATGTGCAAGAACCTGTTTGTAATATAAACAGAGAAGAACCTGTAATTGTGAATTGCATTATGTGTAAAAATGTACCAGAATGAACAGTTAAAAAATGTTATTTGAGGTCAAGTACTAGTTTACTGCAATGATAGCCAAAATGTATACATTTTTAGTTTTACCAGTGTCCAGTAATGAATTTCTCTTGTAAATGACATAAAATTTATTGTACTTTGCATTTATACTTTGTTTAAATATTTTTAATTATTTGAAAAATTACATTTTAATGCTATTCATTAAAAATAACAGAATCTAAAAACAAATATTACACTAAATCACAAAATTATATTTTTTTTTTGTCTTCAGTCATTTGACTGGTTTGATGCAGCTCTCCAAGATTCCCTATCTAGTGCTAGTCGTTTCATTTCAGTATACCCTCTACATCCTACATCCCTAACAATTTGTTTTACATATTCCAAACGTAGCCTGCCTACACAATTTTTTCCTTCTACCTGTCCTTCCATATTAAAGCAACTATTCCAGGATGCCTTAGTATGTGGCCTATAAGTCTGTCTCTTCTTTTAACTATATTTTTCCAAACACTCCTTTCTTCATCTATTTGCCGCAATACTTCTTCATTTGTCACTTTATCCACCCTCTGATTTTTAACATTCTCCTATAGCACCACATTTCAAAAGATTCTAATCTTTTCTTCTCAGATACTCTGATTGTCCAAGTTTCACTTCCATATAAAGTGACACTCCAAACATACACTTTCAAAAATCTTTTCCTGACATTTAAATTAATTTTTGATGTAAACAAATTATATTTCTTACTGAAGGCTCGTTTAGCTTGTGCTATTCTGCATTTTATATCGCTCCTGCTTCGTCCATCTTTATTAATTCTACTTCCCAAATAACAAAATTCTGTTCTATCTCTGTAATCTTTTCGCTTCCTATTTTTATATTCAGTTGTCCATCTTTGTTATTTCTACTACATTTCATTACTTTTGTTTTATCTTGTTTATTTTCATGTGGTAGTTTCGTGTTTTCCGCTCATTATTTCTTCTACATCCTATTTATTCTCGGCTAGAATTACTATATCATCAGCAAATCGTAGCATCTTTATCTTTTCACCTTGTACTGTTACTCCGAATCTAAATTGTTCTTTAACATCATTAACTGCTAGTTCCATGTAAAGATTAAAAAGTAACGGAGATAGGGAACATCCTTGTCGAACTCCCTTTCTTATTAAGGCTTCTTTCTTATGTTCTTCAATTGTTACTGTTGCTGTTTGGTTCCTGTACATGTTAGCAATTGTTCTTCTATCTCTGTATTTGAACCCTAATTTTTTTAAAATGCTGAACATTTTATTCCAGTCTACGTTATCGAATGCCTTTTTTAGGTCTATAAACGCCAAGTATGTCGGTTTATTTTTCTTTAATCGTCCTTCTACTATTAATCTGAGGCCTAAAATTGCTTCCCTTGTCCCTATACTTTTCCTGAAACCAAATTGGTCTTCTCCTAACACTTCCTCCACTCTCCTCTCAATTCTTCTGTATAGAATTCCAGTTAAGATTTTTGATGCATGACTAGTTAAACTAATTGTTCTGTATTCTTCACATTTATCTGCCCCTGCTTTCTTTGGTATCAGTACTATAACACTTTTTTTGAAGTCTGACGGAAATTCCCCTTTTTCATAAATATTACACACCAGTTTGTATAATCTATCAATCGCTTCCTCACCTGCACTGCGCAGTAATTCTACAGGTATTCCGTCTATTCCAGGAGCCTTTCTGCCATTTAAATCTTTTAATGCTCTCTTAAATTCAGATCTCAGTATTGTTTCTCCCATTTCATCCTACTCAACTTCCTCTTCTTCCTCTATAACACCATTATCTAATTCATTTCCTCTGTATACCTCTTCAATATATTCCACCCGACTTTACCTTTCGTATTATATATTGGTGTGCCATCTTTGTTTAACACATTATTAGATTTTAATTTATGTACCCCAAAATTTTCCTTGATTTTCCTGTATGCTCCGTCTATTTTACCAATGTTCATTTCTCTTTCCACTTCTGAACACTTTTCTTTAATCCACTCTTCTTTCGCCAGTTTGCACTTCCTGTTTATAGTATTTCTTAATTGCCGATAGTTCCTTTTACTTTCTTCATCACTAGCATTCTTATATTTTCTACGTTCATCCATCAGCTGCAATATATCGTCTGAAACCCAAGGTTTTCTACCAGTTCTCTTTATTCCGCCTAAGTCTGCTTCTGCTGATTTAAGAATTTCCTTTTTAACATTCTCCCATTCTTCTTCTACATTTTCTACCTTATCTTTTTTACTCAGACCTCTTGCGATGTCCTCCACAAAATTCCTCTTTACCTCCTCTTCCTCAAGCTTCTCTAAATTCCACCGATTCATCTGACACCTTTTCTTCAGGTTTTTAAGCCCCAATCTACATTTCATTATCACCAAATTATGGTCGCTATCAATGTCTGCTCCAGGGTAAGTTTTGCAGTCAACGAGTTGATTTCTAAATCTTTGCTTAACCATGATATAATCTATCTGATACCTTGCAGTACCGCCTGACTTTTTCCAAGTGTATATTCTTCTATTATGATTTTTAAATTGGGTGTTGGCAATTACTAAATTATACTTCGTGCAAAACTCTATAAGTCGGTCCCCTCTTTTAGTATAAGTTTTATATAATTATTTTATAAAACAAATCCTGTGCTTTATTAACAATGTTATGCTCTACTCACCCCTTACTACTCGCAGATTAAAATTTCATGCTTTTTATTTTACTAAAAAACAAGATTCCAATTTTTTACACACCATTTACCTGCAATAACATTTTTCAGACATGAATTTATATTTAAAAATAAATAAATACACAAACAATGAATAAATGTTATAGTTTTTAGATTATTATAAAAACAGGTTTTCAGTTTTTCTTCTTAGTTTTATTGTTTGCATGTCGAAACAAAGATAAAGAAATTCTAAACTCTAATAAAAAAACTTCAATAAAAAAAATCCCTTTTAGCATGCCAGAAGGTGGAGGTAGATTTCACCGGTGCTAAGTAGGAGATAAAAAAGATTTCCACCTAAAGTTAAGAAAAACTTCAAAATTTACTCAATATGTCAATGGTTGCATGTGAAAAAACGTTTCACATGTTTAGCATACGACAAGCCTCATCTTCTTATAATTCCAGCAACATTTTAGTCATCCCTTGTCGTAAGGGTTGGTCATTTTACAAATTATTACAGACAAAAGTTTTAGGTAATGTTCCTTAAAAATAACTCATCCCAAAATCAATTTAAACCGATTTGATACTGCGCCTATTAAGCGAGGTATGATTCTTTTTTGTCTTTGAAACCCCATTTTTTTCAAACCCTTGGGCCAATGGTTGGTGATATAAAAAAAAATTTACTTAGATAAGTTTTGGGGCCTTATCCAAAGAATAGTAGGAACTTTAAATGAAGTCAATATTTTACTTAATAAGAAAGTTATAAGTTATTTTTTTGTAAAAGCCCCTCCATTTCCACCTCGATGGTCCGATTTTGGCCATTACCAAACACATCCAAGATTTTGGGATGAGTTATTTTTAAGGCACAATTGGAAAGTTACCGGCACAAAATTACGGCAGTTATAGAGTCCACAAGAAAGTGAAATATATATAAACTTGTACATATAAACTTTTGAGCTGACACTAGTTTTGGGGTCTGGAGGATAGCTTTCTTGTGAAATCTACCTAAAAATAAAATCAACTAATTAATTTAAATTCAAATATAGTTCAAAATTAGAAGTGTTTTAGTATTCACTACTTATCAGGGCTTGGGAGGTGATAAATAAAAAAAATTGTATTTTTTTAGTTATTTTACAATTCAACATATTTGAAGGGATAATACTAATGTATACAGTAACTTAATGAAAAATGCTGTAAATAGAACAATAATTTAAGTGGAATAAAAGATGATTTTTTTTTATATTTTGATGAAATTGTCCATATGTAATGTTACATTTTATGCAATTCCCTTAGATTAAAAACAATTAATCTTTTATTATAAACAGTTATTTTATAATTTTATGATAATCAGGTTTCTATATCATAATCGATTTTCATTATGTACCATTTGATATATGTTTGAAATGAAAAAAATAAATAGATCTGTTTACATCAGGATATCAGACTTTGAAAATAAACCAAAATGTTATATAACAAAAACATGGTATTTAAAAGCATCTAGGCCAGCAATTAGGCCCTTATGCAATTCCTAGAGAGAGAATATAATTCTAGAATAATTCTGCAGCAGGTAGAACAAACTTTTCACTATGAAACTGAAGTTACGAAGTGACTGGTACCAGTTTTAAAAGTAGTTAACCAGGTAGAAAAAGTGAACAATAAAAGCAGGTGGGTTGACAAAGAAGATGATCAACATAGCAGAATGACTATTTTTTTTTTTTTTCTTAAACACCCCCAACATCCCCGGCCACCGCCGTTAGGCTATGCGGAGGAATGTCGTTGTGTCGTGGCAGTCGACTGCCCCCCTGTCTTGCCTTTTCTTTGGCGTCCCATCGGGGTCCTCTCAGTTTCATCAAGATGCAGCAGCCCTCCCTTCTGGACGACCACTACACCCCTCCACTTAGAGGCTGCCCTTCCCGTCCCTACACTAGGTTGCCGGCTACGCATTGCGTGAAGCCGGCAAACCGCCGCGTCCCCCTCTCACACCTGAGGGTCCCAAATGCATCATCGGAGCACCCCAACTGACCTTCATTCTTGCATATGAAGGAGCCAAAGCGTCCTCTGCATCCAGGCTGCCTCCCTGGCCCTGCACGGCGACCACGATTCGCCCCCTGTATTTTATTTATTTATTTATTTTTCCTCCCTTCAGTTGCAGCCCATCACGTTGGCGTCTGAACTTATTCCTCCTTCCGCAATCCGAGGGCACGTTCGCTGTGAGTGCCCTCGTAACCGTTAGAAGGAACACAATCAATAAAATAAAATAATACCACAATCATATAATACAAGGAAAATACATAATAAATGAAACCCACTTCATGTTGTCTCTTCGGCGATGTCACCTCTAGCCGTGGCCCTCCTGCACACGGTCTAAGCGATCGTGCTTGTCATCTCGAGCCGGCCGTAGAGTACCAACCACAGTGACAATAGAGACAATGAATTCACAATGCAATACAACACAAAAATAATATATATAGTAGAAGAAACACACAGTATACTTGCTAGGGACATTGCTGCTTACCCGCGCCTAGAAGTCTTCTCCCCACTCTCTTCCATGTACCTCCTTCGTCTTCAGGATGCTAGCCACCATGCTCTGTACCGCATCCCATTCTCTCTTCCCTTTCTGCATGTGAGCTACAGTTGTTTCTGGAGTGAGGCCATCTGTGCCATGCCTACGCCGGACCACAGCCCACCTTTCGCACTCGTAAAAGGTGTGCTCCGGCGTTCATCCTGACCGCAGTAGAAGCACCTCGGTGTCCGTCTTCTCTTGAACCGATGTAGGTAGACCCCGAACTCCCCGTGTCCAGACAGGAACTGCGTGAGGAAGTAATCTACCTCCCCATGCCTCCGCCTGACCCACGGTCCCAAGTCCGGGATCAGTCTCCTGGTCCATGCCCCAGCCGTAGCCGTTCTCCACATCTCCTGCCAGTTGACCATCAGCTGCCTCCCGGCTTCCGCCTTCGGCGTTCCTTCGTATGTGGAGACCAGCTGCGTGGCCCGCAGCTCGATGGGAGGCACCCCTGCGATGACTGCCACTGCGCATCCAGATACGGTGCGGTACGCCGATGTTATGCGTATCGCCGCTCTTCTGGTAAGGGAGGCTAGCATCCGTACGTTCTTCTTTCTCGAAAGTGCGTCCTTCCAGGCCGGGACCGCGTACAGCAAGACGGAGGAAACCACTGAAAGGATCAGCCGTCGCTTGCTCGCCCGTGGTCCGCTCTTGTTGCCCATTAGTTTTTGTAGAGCGTCTTGTATCTTCTCGGCCCTCTTAGTGACCTCTCTGAGGTGGGTGTTAGACAGCCCATTCTTGTCAATCCACACGCCCAGGTACTTAGCGCAACCGGACGTGTGGACCCGTACGTCGTCTACCGTGAAGGACATTCCTCTCAGTCTTCTTCAGCCGGTGATCGGGACAGCTGCCGTCTTGTGCGGTGCCAGTCGTAGTCCTCTCTCCCCCAGCCATCTGCTGACGACTGCCACCGCCAAGTTTGCCTTATCTTCTACCTCCTCCTCCGTCCGTCCCGACACCATCAGCGCGAGGTCATCTGCGTACGCGACCGACTGGCATCCTTCCGGGAGTTCTTCCCGCAGAAGGCCGTCGTACGCGATGTTCCAAAGAAGAGGCCCAAGCACCGACCCCTGCGGAACGCCTCCAAACATGTTGAAGTCATCTTCTCCTTCCTCTGTGCGTACCCGCAGAGATCTCTCATGCAGATAGTCATTTATTACGGCGAGCAAGTAGCCGCTGATCCCTCTCTCCCGGAGTATTCCCATGATCACTCCCCATGGCACGCTGTTAAATGCATTCCTGATGTCTAGGAGAATGATCAATGGGATTTTCCTTATGACAACTCAAGTTAACATTACATGTAGGTTGTGAGTATTCATGCTGGTTTTTCAGACCTACTGAAAACTATCTTCCTTGGCTTATTGATACATCAATTTTTACCACTCCTAAGGGAACAGTGTTAAATATCTATACTCTGCATGGTAATTTTAGTTAATGCTACAGATATGAAAATATATTAACATTGCACTGGGTAAAATTTCTTGAACTAGTATTTTTTCAAGGTTTTTTTATAATAAAATAAACATGCATTCATTTAAATTTGTTCACAAGCTGTCTAATTTAAATCAAAATCTACATGTTAAATTACATTTCACACTCGTTTTAGGTTAATAAATAAAAATATACCTAAATCACTTTTGTGATTTTTCTGATGACAAGATTCTTTTAAAATATATTCTAGATTTTTATCAATGTGTTTTTATGAGTAACAATTGTAATGAATTACCTAATATAGTATTTTATAACTGATGATGAAAACATGGACCCCACAAATTCTCATTTAAGTTGGTCAATCTATATTACGCTTCTTATGCGATGTGTATATACATGATTTTTGTTAATCTATATGAATGAAAAGCTCTTTATATAAACTGGTAAAACTTTCAAGCTCGCTATTTTGTTGTTAATGATTTTGTGTTAATAATTAATTGCAGTACACTAAAATATACTTTTAATAAAATGTATGTTAATGTGTATGTATGTATATAATAAATGGTGGAAGAGGAATCTAAACTTAATTTGAAAAGAATAAGCAAACATATTAAAAAAATAATCCATAATGGATTAACATATAAATAAAAACTTTAAAAACCAATCTTTTTTAATTCAATCTAGCAAAAATTCAAACATTTACTAAAATGACCAATAGATATTTTTTCTCCTACTTATTAGGCAGTTCATATATAAGCTTTTTACTCAAGGAGATTGGAATTGTTAACTGTTATACAACTTTTAAGTGTTATAACCATAATAGGTGTAGGTAATTTGACATGGGTTACAAGCCACTCTCCAAAAATAAAAAATAAAATAAAAACTAAACCCCTGGATCGTAAAATCTTTATAAATTTAATAATTTTTTTTTGAAATGGCTTTAGTATTAGTTTCACAAACTTAAGATGCCATTTGGCCAACTATAAAACAATTTTAATCTAACATTAAATGATTTAATTGCTGAACATTATTGAGAAATGATTTATGTTTTTCATTATTGATGGTTGTAAGTGTTATAACCATAATAGGTGTAGGTAATTTGACATGGGTTACAAGCCACTCTCCAAAACGATGCAGTCATTCTCAAGAACAACAAGACCCTATTGTACAAGGCTTACTAGGAAAGTGAGGATTACAGTGGTTTCCAAACAGTATTAAAAACCCACCAAAATATAACTGATATTTAACCCTACAAGCACACCTACCCTCAGTTTTACCACTTGGGCACTAGTGTGTAATAAACATAATTACTCTCCAAGTAAGTAACTCGACTGATATTTTTGATACATTAGGTATTTTATATGTGTCACAGTCACAATGAAACAATGGAAGAGATAATGTAAAGAAACAGTTTAATGTACCTATTTGTTGTAAAACGGTGTGCTATGGAATGGAAAATCAGTTGAAATATGTTTAGTAAAGTCTTGTAATATCATATCATTTTTTATTTTACATTAACATTAGATGATTCGCAGTTTTTTAAATTTAGGAAAAATAATATTCAAGTAATATATTTTTAAAATTCAACTGCGGTTACTGATTACCAATAATTCCTCTAAAAAAATGTTTATTTTCAGATAGCCAATTCATAATAATTTAATGTTTGTTATATTTTCATGATTATTTTTGTAAAATATAATTTTTTTTTAACTTTCATGACTATTTTTCAAGCATATCATTATAATGAAACCCAACAACACACAAATCTGAAGTCTATTTTTCCTGTGTTATTATTATTTGATATTCCATTAGATGATTTTCAAAAATGTTTGATGTTTTGGTTTGGAGAGACCGGTTTACCTTCTACAATTTTATTTTCTTCAAATAATTTTATAAGTCCAATATACTTAATTGGCATGAGTTTGATGATAATGAAAACTGATACAGCCATTCTGGAGTAAATTTATAAATCAAAATATAAACAGATCTGCTACACAAAACCTTCCTCCTCCTGCAACGGCAGGGACAAAAAGTATATTTAACTTTTTTTTTAGTACAATTATTATAAAATTTCATCGGGAGAATTGGCTGTTTCCTAATCAATTGTTTTTCAAAGTAAATATATGGAAGCTAAAACCCAATAGATTGAGAATTTTTGAGAGGGATGTGTGAGAAAAAGAGAGCTCAAACAATTTAGTATGATGCGTTAAGAATAAAAATACTTTACTGAGACATAATGTGAAAAGTTCTTCAAATATATATAAAACAGCTAAAAATTGCAGAATAATTCATTGAATGATTTCATTAGTATTAGAGAACATTCATGAAGTCACATAACCAAAACCTGTATAGAAATGTACCCTTTAGTGTGTTTTTTAGTTATCTTGGCAAAATGAGTATTTTACCATAATTGTATAAGTGTAACAGCAAAGGCCAAAACACACATGTATAAGTAGAATATGTGTAATCAACATGTATCTATTGACTAAAAATTTTAGGCATACCTTTCCTGATGAAGCAGTACAAAGTAAATTTATATACTTTTTTTGTTTAATGACTAGACTTTGGTAAGCAGTGCTGTAGCAGGTGATACAATTAATGGTTGTCTGTCAGTTTTAAATGTTCAACACATAGCATTAACCTGGTATGTTCTCTAAAAAACAGCTGGTAAGAAAACTTTCTCAACAGACTGGTCTCTTAATGTTGTTCTCAAGGCGACAAATAACTGAAGTATTAATTGATGCATTTGTATTCAAGTAGTACACAAATTTAAACTACCTCATTTAATAGACAATCTCAGAACTATAAATGATTATGATATTTTCTTAGAAATTAAATTCTGAGACAATTTCTTTTAGTCAGATAAAGCATGGTCTTATTTTTTCAGATATATCAACTCGAACAGTATACGTGTTACATGAAATGTATACAGGTACATGAAAAGTTACATTAAATAAATTATTTACTGCTCAGCATTTATAATTTTCTGCTGAGGTAATTGAAGTAGCAATTTTTCATAAATGATTAAGTTTAAAAACACGAAGGATAAAAATTATAATTAAAACACAAAAAGGACATACATATAATCAAAATAATGTCATTAAATAATCTGTGGTGAAGTGGTAGCATCTCAGACTTTCATCCACAGGTCCTGGGTTCAAATCCTGATCAGGCATGGCATCTATCATATTCTAAAAAATTCCATTTCCATATCCCACGCACAAGCTTAAAGCTTATGTAGTGATACCATAAACCAAAAACAAAAAATAAAATAAAAACTAAACCCCTGGATCGTAAAATCTTTATAAATTTAATAATTTTTTTTGAAATGGCTTTAGTATTAGTTTCACAAACTTAAGATGCCATTTGGCCAACTATAAAACAATTTTAATCTAACATTAAATGATTTAATTGCTGAACATTATTGAAAAATGATTTATGTTTTTCATTATTGATGGTTGTAATGATATTAATTTACAAATATAAACTTTTGCAATGACAAATTAAATCAAATTTTATTTAAAGGTTTTAAAAAACTTACTTTAACATTTTTTCAGTCACCTTTGCAATCCTTTTCATTGAATCGTGCTGCTCTTTTCACACTAACATCAGCTGATGTTACTGGTGATTTTTTGAATTAGTAGACATGTATTCAGAATGTAGCTAAAAAAATGTGCGTCATTTTATTTGTGTTTGATCATTTCATAATGAAATATAAACACTTAAAAACAAAACAGTTGTTGAACAGACACACTCCTTAACCACATTCTAAATACTTGTAAACCTAAAATCTGCCAATAATAATATCAGAAATAATGTCATTGTAAGAACAGCCACATCAGTTACTGAGAATGTCATAAAGATAAAAGAAAATATTTTAAATTTAAAAAAAAAATACATTTTCTTATAAAATTTGGTTTGGTTTATTGTTGCAAAAATGTATATTTTTAGTTAGGAACAAATTTGTTTTACCCTTGTTAGCATCTGACGAATGAGAAAGGTGGTTGTAACAATATGATACTGTATGACAAGAACATAAAACTATGCGATGTATAAATCTTTTGGTGACTTTCTGATGGCTAATGGCTTCCATGTTCCCTGGATCTATTGTTTCAAGAGTTTTATTTGTAAGATCTGTTTTCAGGAAAACCCACACTCAATGATTGATATCTCCAGTATCAGTGCATAAATTGATCTTTGTAAATAAATGAATTCCTTTAAATGTGAATTGTACAACTTTATGAGTTCTTATCTGCATTGAAAACATCATCGAGTGTCTAGAAAAGAATTATACTTTTCTATACATATTGAAAAAGCACAAATGAAGAGCAGTGCACCTATTTAAATAAGAGGTGCTTTCTAGAACTCAGAAATGAAATTAAAAAACCCAATACAGTCACCTGAACCAAATGCCAATAATTCAGGAAAAAGACTTAAGAAGTTAAACCAAATTTCATGGTCAGAAGGTGTAATTTCAAAAAATAAATATATTATAAAAAAAAAAAAAACATAACTGTAACATATTTTTTAAAAAGTACAATTATATATATAATTACGGGGAGCTTGTACCATGAAATTCTACAAAAAGTTGATTTTGCTTTTTCTATTTCTTTTAATACTTTAAAGTACGCCCTTTCAAGTGATATTAATAGTTTGATAAAAAAAATATTATTTTGCTTTAAATTGTTTTTTAAATTTACATTTGTATGGTACTAAGGTATCCTTCTTTTTGTAAAAAAACTTACTCTATTTCTGTTACAAAATTTTCTACTATGTAAGGAAATTTCTGTTCTTTCTTCTGTACATCACTGCATGTATTTTTGCCTAGTCAAGATTATAAATAAAGTTGTAATATAGACTGATGTAACATTGATTATAAATGAAGTTGTTTTTGCTATGTCTGTAAGTACAGAAAAGGTTTTATGTAGAAATTCAGTCTAAATATTGTACTGTAGGCAAGAGAGATATGGATCAAGATAAGGTTATAGTTCATTTAGAAGAGGTCAGTGTTCAAAAAATTTTGTCGGAGTAAGTGGAAGGATGGAGGCAAAAGGTGCTATAGCAATCTTTGCTTGTTCACAACAGCTTCATGATTTTCACTACACTAAATATTTAGGAAACGGTGACAGCAAGGGATACAAAAGAAGAATTTTGTATTCCATAAGGAACAATAATGCATATCACATATCAAGCGCATGGATACTTGCCTTTGTAATCTACGGCAAGAATTAAAAGGAAAACTTCTATCGGGTGGGAAGAAGATCAACGGTAAAGGTAGGCTTCCAGACAAAGCTATTGACAGCTTACAAAAATATTATGGTTTGGCCACTCACAGAAATGTAGATAATTCGAACGATATGCGGAAAGACATCTGGGCAAAGTACTTGCACAAAAAAATCAGCTGATGACAAACCGCAAACTTCTAAATCTTCTTCTGTGCTCACAAGGTGAAAATTTGTGGTGTAAATATAATAAAGGTTTTGTTTATGGAATTCCTTACACTCACAACACTGTAATACCTGCAGCTGTCATGGATGCAATAAAGTCAGTTGTCGCAAGATGAACTTCTAAGTAACTGTCTACATGGTAAGACTCAAAACCCTAATGAATGTTTTAATTCCATTATATGGTCAAGGGTGCCAAAATCAATATTTGTTGGATGAAATACACTAGAATTAGATGTTTACGACTCTGTGTTAATTTTCAATATGGAAATATAGAAGGAGTGAAAGCGATAGAAAAACTGGGACTGCTGGGTGGAAGAAGTACAATGCACGGCTTTGAATGATTTGATACCAAAAGGGTGAGAAAAGCAGAAAAGGAAGTAGAAAAGTTACTTTAAAAAATAAATGAAGCAAATACATGTAAGAGAAGGCTTAAAATAGAAGAAAATGATCTAGATGATCCTGAATATGGAGCAGGAATGCACTAAGAACATGAGTTATGTCACAGTTTCTTTATTTTTAATGTTCCTGCAAATTTTATTTTTTAAAACAAAGGTACATTTTTCTCAAACACTACTGCAGTTAGGAAGGTGAAATTTTTACACAGCATGTAGGACACTGCACTAAGTGCAGCAGAAAAATTACAAAAAAATAATATTCACCAAAAACTAATAAAAAAAAACTCAGTAAGCACAACTAACTGCCTTATCTGTGTAAAAATGTCACTTTCCTAGCTGCAGTGGTTTTTTTTTTCAAATTTGTACCTAACTTTATCAAATTTAACATGGGCGAGATACATGATACGAGTTCCTCTTAAAAACATAATAGCATGTTATTCTATAATAAATGATGATGGTATGTAGAAATAGTAACAATGAACTGTCTAATTCATCCTGAATCTAATAAATGGATTGATAATCAAGTTCATCCCTCACAATCTCATGGTTCCATAATATCTGGAGTATCTCTGTGAATAACGTCTTAGAGTGGAAAGAAACAGTAAGAAATAAAAGGAGTGATGTAAGATAGAACCTGCCAACAGCCTAAATCACATTTAATAAATTCCCATACAATACTGATGAAAATCAATGTTTAGTCCAGTTTTATTACATTACTAGTAGCTTTTAATAGTCGTGAACGTGAATGATATATCAATTGATGACTTAAAATTTTATGAATGCAGTCATTTCTGCTAGGTTCTGGGAGACACCCCTCATTAGACATTGAAAGGGTTGATTGGATACAAATTTGCTGTCTGGGTTACATTTAATAGTACTCTCCCGGTAAGTGTCACACTGAAATAAAACATGCTGCTTTACTGTAATTAAGCTGGATAGATGCTGCAAGATTCTAAAATCCTTAAGTATAAGAAAAAAATTTTCTATAACATTTTTGGCATTTCGGTATTAAGAACCCTGCTGGACTACAATTCCCAAGAGATACTTATATGAACAGAAGAGAGTTGAACAGTTGATAGATGTGCCTAGTCATAGTATCAAGTGAAAATCGTATAAAACTAATGTTTAGAAAATTCATAGATTGCATAGGCAATTTTAAGTTGGTGGCTTTATTGTACTTAGTTGGAGACATTTACAAGAATTAACATGTAAGTATAATTCATGTTTCATAACTGCATGATGCAGATGCATGCATATATATTCATAATAAAAAAAAAAATGCCACAATAATTCATTTACATTCCTTATTAATAATTAAAAGACACATATTACATTATTGAAAGGCGTTACATATTTTTAAGTACATAAGCACACAATATACTAATTATTAATATATAATAAAATACATAAATTACACTATAGATTTTGAAAGATATGAATAACATTTAATTATTATTATTATATAAAGAAAACATAAATTAACACTTTTTATTATACATATAGTTTATTTTTATCACAAAAATATGGAATGATTTATTTACAGCGGTATTCATTTTGCATTAACTGTTATAGCCAACTGTATTTCCTATCAATTAAAAATAATTAAAAAACTAAGCACATTACAATTTCTTTACATTAATAAAGGAAAATATAAGAATATTATTTAATATGAAAACTAATTTTTCGATAATTATGTATAAGAATATTAAAATCTTATTTAAACATGCATTATTAGTTTAAGCGTAAAATATTTTCTTCTTTAAATTATCTTATAAATAACAGGTAATAAATAACTATCCTAGATAAGAAATAATTATATATCTGGGAATTAATAGTTTATTGATAAAAAAATTCTTAAAATTTTATACTAAAATGGTAGTTTGATTCTTATAATAAAAATTATAAACAATAAATTAAAATAATCAAAAGTTGTTTATGACAGAAATAATAGTTTTCTATAGAAGTTTTCTTTCTTTACAAGACATTCTATTAAAGAATTTAATAATTTAAATTTCAGGCACAGAAATATTTAATAGTATATTATATACACTATAATTTTATTTCAAATTTTAAGAATTTTTAATTATTAAGATTATATTTTTGATTTAAAATTGATGACTTTGCATGCCAATTAACAGTATTATAACCTGGATAATTAAAAATAAAACACCTTGATGTTTTTTAAACTAGAGCCAGTAACTCTCTAGTTTGAGTGGATTAATATTATTTTTTTTTAATTATTAAAGTAAGAACAGGTTGGCTGCAAAGAAAAAATTAAGGAAAACAAGACTGAATATACATATATTTAGTTTAAAATGATGCAACATATAACTGTGCAGGTTTAAAAGTAAAAAAAATGATTATTTTAGTTCACTTTATGGATCTCTGTACACGATATAAACATATATAATATTTCTTAAGTTTCACGTACATTGATTAATTACAGATGAAATGAAAGAACAACCTCAAAAAATATTAGCTGTATGCAAGCTCATAAATTGTTTCCTGTACCTTCTGCTTGAAAGTGTTTAGTAGCAAAGATGACGATCCCGAACAAAAAGTGTTCTGTGTTTGACAATTTGCAAAATGTTAATCCGTAATTGTCATTCAACGTGCATTCTGTTTAGAAAATCCTCACAAAATACTGCAGTGTGAACAAAACTTCCTAAAACTGAATGTCTTTTGTGCTGTATCCTGACGGCCATTCTTTTTCGCAGAAGCAAGTGTGTCTGGAATGAACTATCTTGATATGCTATAATTATGGCTCTTTCCTCAACTGCAATACGAACCGCAAAACCTTATTTAGCTATAAGATGGTGCACCTCCTAACTGGCCTGATCTGACCCTGTGCGATTTTTTCTTTGGGTTTATAAAGGATCAGTGTATGTGCCACCGTCATCAACTGAACTACTCGACTTGAGACACAGGATTGAAGTAGCTGTCACATCAATTACTCCAGACTTGCTGATTAAAGTTTAGCATGAACTCTCCTATCGACTGGATGTGTACTGTGTAATGAATGGCGCTCACAATTAACACTTAGAAAAAAAAATGTAAGTAAAACTTAATAAATATTACATAACTTTAAAACTCCAATATTCATTTTGAAACGCACGGTATATTGAAACAGTAAATTCTGTCATTACACAACCTGATAAGATTTTAATTGCTGTAATATTTTAGGTAATGACATCTTGCCCTTAAGTTGGAACATGATTAAAAGGTTTATGTTACGGTTGGATATTTTTACAAGCCGCATCAGTGTTTGAGTCGGGTAAGAGTTTTCCTTCAGGAAGCTTGAATTTTATCTCAGGGTTAGTACGTGGAGAAAAACAGTTTTTTGGAGCATATATTTGAGCTAGCCAATGCAAAATTACAAATTAAAATGTTCTGTTCACTACCCGGACAAAGATATCCTTATCACTGAGGAGTTTTGGTTGAGTTGGGAATCCATAACCTGGAGAGGCCTGGTAGCACTTTAGTTGATCGTGTTGTATTTCTTTTTCTGACCCCTTTGTGGCGATCCATCCCTACTAATTACTATCTACCCCTTTCCATTTTGTTATCTCTTATTCCCTCGGGTGTTCTGTAAGTAAAGGTTCACTAGATCTATTCAAAGGAAATAAGAGCTTAGGATTGATGGTTCTGCTTTTGATTGTTCCTAAATGGCTGCTGAAAAAATAACCTGATATGGGACTGAAATGGTTATTGGGTAAAGCTGATTCTCAAAATTCATCCTTTTTATCTTAAAAATAAAAAATTTAATGGATATAATTCTAAAAAGAAGAAAAATTACACACAAAACAGCATGAATTTATTTTAGGAACAAAAGTTTGTTTTTCTTTTTTTTACAAAGAAATGATAAATATTTTTACTGATAAACTATATGAATAGGCTTTCTATAATGAAGTTAAAAAACAGGATCCAGCATTTGGGCAGAGCAAGAGTATTGGAAAAGTGCAAATTAAAATACAAAGAAAAACTTTTTGAAGTGGAAATTAGTTATACAAACCACATAGTACTCTGAGCAGGCAGAAAAATCTCTGATACTTTGTATTATAAATTGTTATCATTGTGTTTATTAATTATTTATTTAAAACTCACGTATATATTCTTACTTTTGCAGTATTATACATATTAACTGTTCACTTCAACTTCAATATGAAAAAACTTTTAGACAATTTATCAAATTATATACTGTTAAAAAAAATTAAATAAATTAAATTGACCTAACATTTAATAATTTTCTATTGAAGTGTGTGTCAGAAACTTGCTTAAGTTTCATATTATAAGAGAACTTTTTAACCCTAATTAAGTAAGAGGTTTGGAATTCTATCAATTATAAAAAAAAAAAATTGTATGTAATGACTGATAAATGTTGTGAAGTAGATAGGAATAAGAAATAATGTAAATAAGATACTGTATTCTTTATAAATAATATAAAATACTGTTGTACTTAGTAATAAAATGAAAAGTATAATACAGTATCAAATTACACTACATCCTAATGAAATAACTGAATATACAGTTATTTATTTATTTACTTGTACCTTAAGTACAAGTAAATAAATTTTAAACTGAAAATCCTTTCAATAAATAATTAAATGACCTATAATTAACTCTATACATGTGCATACTTTCAATATATTCTAATACTTATATTGCATTACTAAAATTTAAACATAAATATAATAATGGGGAAAACCTGTTTATTTATTTTTACTTAAAATAATATCCCAACAGCATGCAGATAACTCAATGTTTGTAACTTTGGTGATTTACTGTGGCTAGCTTATTCAATCTGGCTTTGTACTGTTAGTATATCCTTTAATATCCATAACCAGATGTTATAGATATCTGTAGAACTTGATTTTTCCATAACTGGAGTGGCTCACATCAATGTAAAATAAATTGTCAACAGCGAAGGCCATAATAAAATGAACTGATTCTTGTAGATCGCTAAAATTAATATAGCCAATGATTGCTACACATTATGTATTTATTTATAACACATAATCATGTACCACATTATTACAGAAACAAATATATACATTTAAATATTTACAAATTTGAATTTTAAACAAATCTTGTGTAGGCCTCTCAAATAATACAAAACTACTCTTTATTTTACACTTCCAGCAATTTATTTAGTACCAAAATTTTACACTGATTTGATGTACATAATTTTTAATGGATTCCATATCTCTACTTTTTCTACTTATCATATACCAAATTTCCCTGAAAATATTTTATATTGTGAAAAGTGAATTAAAATAACATTTGTAATTTTTTTTGCCCATGACAGTCGGTGGTAAAAATGATATAAAATTAGAATGAATCAAAATCAAAGAGTTTTCTAAAAAAATCTTAAATAGAAGCTCATTTTGATTGTCAGTCATTTGTAGGTAGAAAGGAATTTCACTAAATATATAGTTCCAAAATATTTATTTAGTAAATAACAAGATGTAAGTTTATTTAGTATGTAACAAGTTTAATTTTAGAAACTTGTAGAAAAAACTTAAAAAAAGCGATTTTTTAATTTAATATTTAGTTATAAAAGTTTTTTATATGTGTTTATAAAGATATATAACTGAAGCAACAGATGATACAATAATATAATATATACATAACTACCAACAAAGCATGAACCATAACAAGCTCAGTATTACAGTATTTTATAACTAATGGTGAATCCATGGATTTGAAAATTATTTTTTGAATAACTGTTAAGTTTGCATTGAGCTTTCTTCTCATCTTATATATTCATAGATGCTTTTTGTTGGTAGTTATTAACTGTAACTAACTGGACAAGATGCTTAATAAAAATATATTTAATTTATATTATTTTGGGCAAACCAAGTTGAAACTAAAAGGTTAGAATAAAGATTTAACTACCCGAAGGTTAGGTTACAATTAATGTATCTATCTAATTTTTTTTAGTTAAAGTTACTTTTATTTATGTTTTATAAAAATCTATTTTTTATATCTTTTTCAGGTTTTCATTTATTGCTTTTATTTAATTTTATTTGTTTAAGACCTCTTTTTATGTTTTTTGTCAAATTTAAGCTTAATTTCTATATTTATATAGAATTTGGCAGTAATGATGAAATTAAAGAAAGCAATATTTTGGTGATTATATATATATATATATATATATATATATTGTAGTATAAATAAATGATTGTTATGAATTTTATTGTAAACAAATCTAAAAATATATAAAAATAAGTAACTAAAATTAAAGTGAATATCCAATTAAAAGTAACATGAGGATAAAGCACAATAGATTAATTTAAAACTTTTGAACAGTAATCTAATTTAACTCAATAAAGATTTTTATTAAAAAAGACGGGTCGTCAAGTGCAGTTTTTTCATTTATTTATAATAATAGATATAATAAATAGGTCTAAAAAATGAAATATCTTTACAGAATGTAGCAGAAAACATTAATCTTATGGGATGTATTTATTCAGAGTTGTTTGTGTGCATACAAGCATCAATTACATACTTATTTTTTTTAAGCCAAAAAAAGGGAATAAAACGACAACTCTTTAAACTGTTTCAATTGTTTCATGTAACACACATTAGAATATAAATTTATCTTTTCATAGATGAATAACTCTGTTTTACCTACAGAAAGGCTGGATTTAGGCATGGCTCTGAGCCCATGGCAGCAAATCTAGGTAAAAATATGAATTTTTTTCAAAAACTAAATTTTATACATATTTACTACTGACAAAATAAAATTTGGAGAACATGTCCTTTTCAAAGTAGTCTAAAGCACGATAATTGTGGCAGATCAGGTGTAGCACAACTTTGTCTTTTGCCAGCAAGCATGTGAAGTCAGTAAGTGCACGATTGGCTATATGTACATCTGTTAAAGAGGGTGGCAGCAGGCAATGTACTGTTTGGGCAGCATGGCGCTATACACAGAGATTGATGCTGTTTCACATACATGTGTATTTGCACCTGTGTGGGCAATAACTTCAAGCCTCATTGCTTACATTTGACAAGCCAAGTGTCTCAACCAACCAGAATGTTTACTACAGACTGTCATGAGCATTCAACTGTGTTGTAGCATAAACTCAGATGTCTGGTATCTTGTCGTTGCACCATTACAATTTTCCTACTATTCTGCTGTTCCAGTAAAGTTTTTTTTTGTGTGTACATTTACAATATTTTATTAAAAATATAGCTTGCTTTTGTTCAAATATTATTTCTAGTATACTCTAGTGAATTTATTTTGTAAATAATCAGTTCATTTAGTATACTTCTGGTTTAAAGTTAAGTTTGGTTATGTTATTTTAACCAAAAAAACAGATGGATATAAAAGGCTTAGAGGTGGAAATACTGTAAAATTAGCTAATTTTTAAAAAATTAATCCTAGTACAGAGGAAACTTCTTCTTGATCAGATTCAACATTTTCATAAAGTTCAAGGGTCGATGAAGAAACATATAGAGTCGAAATGACTTTTGCTGATCCCGTTATGCCTATTGTCAAACAAGAGGCCTGATTTAATGATCAACCTAGTCTCATATCATTGTCAATTGAGCCAAGTGGATGTCCAAATAAACTTGCTCTATCGTTGAAGAAAACAAAAATGTCCTTTTAAAACCTGAACTCCAACTATTAGTATTACCAGTAACTTGAACCCAAGTAATGAAACAGTATTGTGGAAAATTAAGGAGACTACAAGAAACTATTTTGTTAAAAATGGTTTCTATCAAAATAAAGATAGTGACTTTGAACAATCCAAAAGAGTATACCCTGATAAAAACAGAGTTTTGTTTGACAGATAACTTGCTAATGGAGATCTAGTGAAAGGAGATTACCTAGTTTTTTCCCCCAGCCAGTGATATCTGTTTTGTGGCCCTACAAACTGTTTTGTCTAACTTCAAGTCAATTGAGTAACAGTGGATTTAGTGCTAATGACAGAGAATAGCTGAGCTGAAGGGATAGAAAAGGTGGAGGAGGATGTAGGGGCAGAAATTTTGACTGGGCCCATGGGCACAAAACATGTAAATCCAGTTCTGTCTACAGCTATAGATATCTAAATATATATGTTAAAGAATTCAGTTAGTAAATAAGTAAGCTTTTAGTTAGAAGAAATGCATGCTCTTAATAGCTAGCATTATTTTTATAGTTGGCAGCAGTGACAAATGAGTGGTATCTCACCAACTTATTGCCAGATCTATGTATAGGTCTACATCTAGACTTATGTCTACGTCTTTTGGTAATACAAACATATTTGTATGGAAAATCCTAAATAGTTTTACAGAATTATGTGGAAAACTGTTAAATGAGATTTACCTGTATAGATTACTAATTGGGAATTCAATATGTTTACAAACATTCCATAAAAATGCATCTTGGTGGATAGTAAAAATAAGAAAAATATTAGATCATAATTATATTTAAAGTAATTAAAACAATTATTAATTTAAGTTAGTAATACAGTACTGATACATACCACTAGTTTTATTTATTTTTTTTAACTTTTACTCATTCACAATTATTACACAACCTGCCTCATAATAATCTCTAAAATTTACAGAAAAGGTTGTACCTTCATAGATTAAACATCACTATTCTACAATATTTTGAAATATGCATTTACTTCAAGAGTCCAGAAGTCCATAGGTCTTACAGAAAATTGCTTTTACTTCTTCCTCAGTAAATAAAGAATTTGTATGTCGAGACGTCTGGAATTTCTTTAATTTTTTTAATGGAATTTTTTTAATTTTTGTATTTTAATTAATTAATTTGTATTTAATTAATTATTATTGTTAACAAATATAAATTTATATTCTAAATTCAGCAATTAATTTGGAGTTGCACAAACGAAATTTATTAGCTTGATGTCTTCTCCTTTATAAATTTTACACTCATTTTAAAAAAAAAACATTTATCACTTCTAGGATCTTGTTGCCATAAAATGTAGCCTTGGTATCCAACTTCCACACTGATAAACTCTACTTAAATTTTTCCCAAAATTATAATCATTTCATAAGAAATTGTTACATCTTAATACGTCAAAATTAATTTAAATATTTATTTATTTATAGTATATATTTAATGTTTTAAAGTTTAACTGTTTTTCTAGTAACACCTTTTCAGTTACAATCATTCAAATTTAATAAACATGGTGATTTTAAATTAGAAACATATGAATAAATTATTCTTAACTAAATGAAAGAGAGTCTATGTTATTACATATATATTTGAAGAATTTTTACAGTGGGAAAATATATGGAGCTATGACAAACTGTACACTTCTCCAAGAAAAGGCAAAGTGGTGGGTGGTAAGCATGACAGTTTTTCTTGTATATATAAATCATACATATAGACATTATTTTTCCGTTTGTATTGTTATCTATAGGCTGATGCTCAAATATAATTTTTGTTTTATGTTGAGAAATGAATGTGAAAAGTCTCAAACCTGACTTGGATTCAAACCTAGAACTGTCTGATTGAAAAGCAACTACCAATCACTTATGTAGATCGGTTCTGATGACAGTTTGTTGTTATTACAATAAAGAAATAAAATGCAGTTCTTAATTGACCATATTTATTATAACAGTTGAGCAACCAGTTTATTCATTTTATTCAATTCCTGTGTAAATTTTATTTTAAATTAATGCGTTTGTCTTATTGAATAGTTTAATAACCTTGATTCCAATCCCTAATGAGCATGGTTTAGCATAGTGTCCAAATTGCAGTCAATAAGTTTAATTTTGCAAAGATTTTTTGTGAATACTGAACAGAAGACTGAATAAAAAACATGAAATAATTACAGAAGAGGAATATGGATTCAGAATGGTTGTGGACATCTCCCAACATCCTGAACTAGAACCGTAGAAAAAATTATGAGAATGATGGAAATAAGTCCTGAAATTGTTAAATATATGGCTGGATGATTATAAGAGAACTAAGAGGGTAACCCAAAATGAAATGGAGTAAAACTGAAACAAAGAAGATGAGAATGGAAGAGGACAGGGTATGCAACTAGACTATTGGTTAGAGGTAGCAAAGAAATAAGTAATGATTTACAGATGTGGAAAAGCTTTCGGTCATGTAAAATAGGATAAATTAATGGAAGTATTAAAAAACTAAAGAACTCTTTAACATTATAATTTTTTTTGTAGTTTTTTAATCGCTTAATAAATCTAATTTTTGTAATAATAACTTTTACTAGAATAATAGTTACAAGTTTATTTAACTTAACAGTGTAATAATAACTAAAAACTATATAATTTTTAGTAAAAGAATAACCTTATTAATAATTATAAATATATACTAAATTATTATAACAAAATCTGATAATTAAATCTAAATCTACTTTTTTTTTTTAATGACTATACCAGCAGTTTGTTCCCATAGTTTCATATTGTGATTCCAAGCCAGGCAATCCGCAATCATTACCCCAACTCTGACATCGGAGCTAAAATTGAAAAAAAGAGAATAAAACCAAACTTGAATAAAATTTTATGTAATTAATATATTATAGTTTGTATAATTTGTAATTAGTTATTCATATTAAGTTAAAGAAAATTTATAATTTTTTCTTACTTTTAAGAAATTCATATATTATAATTTATTTTTTATTTTTTATTTTTAAGTAAATGAAATTATACTGTTTTAGTTTAAATACTATTATAACAATACAACATAACTGAGTAGTAGAATTTGGTGATATTTTACATAATATTGGCCATATCACATTAAGTAAAAATCAATCGCACATTCTTAGCATTCGGGATGAATATTATTCCAAAAAATTGAAAAGAATTGGGTGACAGGTTAAGAAAGGATATAGACAGATATTTTTTGAAATTATTGCCAACTACTGTGTTGATATATGCAAAGTTTAATGAGTGTGTGTGTGTCTACGCTGTGGTAATTACTACTTTTATAGATGGTAGTATTTTGACCTATGATACAAAATGTGCTGAACTTTAAAACTGCCATTAATTATACATAAAATTAAACTAAAAAAATCTATAACCAATACCATGATCTTTAACAGTTTAATGGATAGTGCAACACAAAAGCAGTACGAATTACAGTGATTTTTTGAAGATATACCCACCAATAATTACTCTATTGCAAATAGGTGCTGAATTTTCTTAGCAGACTTCTTTCATGCAGCTTATATTAAAGCAGTTTAACAGATTATTTATCAAATCATAACTTTACTCTTAAAATATTGTAAAAGACCAAACCTGACAAAATATTTTTAGTAGTATAATTATGCTTCCAGTTTTAACTAAAGAAATTTAATGTTAATCTTCACTATACCTTGTACCAAAAGCGTTAAAATACTTGTAACTTAATTTGTGTTATAGTTGATACAAAATGCCACAAATAATAAATCGAACTCCCTCTGCCCACCTTCAAAACTATCGCTGGTATTGTAAAACAAGCATGGTGAAAGCATGTTGTTAACCAAGGAAAAAATATTTCACTTCAACAATTTATTCACGATTACAATTTTAAATTATACTAGCATCCCAGTCATGGTCAGAGGATATTTAGACATCACCAATCACAGGAGGAGTGTTCATACTTGTGAGAATAATAATGATAAATAAAAATTGAAGCCTGTTAAAAATGATAAAAACTCAGTGTATTGTAATTTCTTTGAAGCAACAGTTTGGTCAGTACAGAACCCAATAATTGGTTTTTATAGATTTCCTGGTGCAGCTTCACTCACGAAATACATAATCAACATTACAAACATAAATTACAATCACAATATTACCAAATCCCATAAATATTGATTCAATAGCGATAGAATAAAACAGAAAAGATGTAAAAACAATACTTTTTACCCCTTAAAATATTAAAATTCAAAAAATCAAAAAAAGTTTCAGATATTTATCTGAAGAGTATTTGCAAACCAAATCGAGTGAATATGTTTTGTTTGGTATAATCGGAAATTGGTAATATTTGCGATCGTTGTTCAAAATGTTATTTTTACTTTTTTCACCCCCTTACAAGGTTGAATTTCAAAAAATCTAGAAATTATATTTTACATATTTTCATGAAGATTACACACTAAAAAATCAAGTTGATATCTTCATTTATTACTAAGAAATTAAAAAAATAGGTTTCAGAAAGAATTCTAGAATCCATTACATCCTTTAAAATCAGAATTTCAAAAATCTAGAAATAGGTTTCTAGATATTCACGTAAAGATCACACACCAAAAATCAAGCCGATTTCTTAATTTGTTAATGAGAGATTAAAAAAATAGTAAATTTCATTGTTACTCTATTTAAACCCTTTAAACTCAAAATTTTGGAAAAATCTTTTCTTAGTATGAAGTTACATAATAAGAAAAACATGAGTACAGGTCAATTTTTGCTTGGTGATGATTATAAATTACTCATGTTTTTTACCCAGATGTTATTTTACATGCATAGATAATAAGTAAATGGAGAAGTATTGTAAGAAGAATCTATGAAGTTATAAGTTGAAGGTGTAAATCAGATGTAATAGTCTGATAATAATATTTATGATCTTAGTTACCACTTTGATTCATAATAAAAATTTCTGATAGAATCTCAGGAAGTAGCATCGTAGAAATTGATGAGTGTGAAGTTTGGATAAAATGTTAATGTTTAAAGTCACATTTTATGTGGTTTCTGTAGATCTCAAATTTAAACACTGCATGCAGTTTTAACAGCATGCAAAATGTACGAAGTAGTTTCATATGATTTGTGACTCGACCAACGCAAGTTGTTTTCAAAATTATTTTACTGCAGTATAATTTTCACCTACAAGCACTGTTTTGGCTTGTAGTTTTAAGTTGAATCGTTAATATATCCTATGATGTATGTAGTAAAAGTTAATTTCCATAGTCATTCAGTGTTCGATAATACTGCTTAAGAACAGATGTTTTCATTAAGAAAAATTTCAACCTGTGCTCTAAGTTCAAAAAATATTCCAATAAAACTTTATCACAGCTGAGCCATCAAACTCTATATGGTATGGCAAGCCTCAGGTATTCAGCATCTGTTTCACATAAAAATCACAGAACTGACAACGGTTAAGTCCACGAGAGCGAATGATGTTCACTGTTAACATAAGTGGTTCAAAAACACATGAAGATTCAGATTTTTCCTACAAAGTATCCCCTGCTGAATAATGCATGAATAACCCTAGACTTTGAACACTGTATTTTCACAATGCTTGTAAAAGTTTCCAACTAAACCTTTCTCTTTCCACACGTGCTTTTACCACCACCATGTCGTACAATTTAGCTGTTCCACTTCAGATTGTTCTTAGTTATAAAGTTTATTCAACTTTTTTTAAATATTCTCTCTCAGAGTCATTTTATGCAGACTAAGAAGCTAATTCTTCAACAAAAAACTCAACATTGATTCCTTGAATAAACAGTCCCAACCGAGCAATATCAGTAATGTCTGTTGCCTCAAGAGCCAAATAGAACCACTCAAAATTATTTGCAACTCTTCAGGTAATTGTTCTCTCCAAAAGGCTGAGAGATTTAAAAAGAAAAACTTTTTCTGTACACATTTTTTAGGTTCCAACAATCAAATAATTGTCTATATCAATATTAGGTATATGTAATATATGAAATCTTGACTGCCAAGTATTTGTGAAGACAGGCGAGTCAAAATTTCCCAAATTCCTAGTTTATGTAATATTAGTGTTGGAACCACACATTCAGTCATTCATAATGTACTGAATTATCACAAAATGTGTTCCAGAAGGGTTCCAAGACAGTTGACTCAAGCCCAAAAAGACACCTGTGTTTATTCTAAACTCAAAGAATGGTTTGAAGCGGAAGATTTAAATTCAAAACAAAAAAGTTATTTTATGATCATAAATTTTTTTATGATCTTTCTATGTAAGAAACATGGATGTACCATTTCGAGTCCGAATCCAAGTGGCAAAGTCTTGAGTGGAAACATTTGGATTTGCCCACCAAAAACCAATTAAAAACTCACACATCAGCCAGTAAAGTGATGCTGACAGTCTCCTGGGACCCACAAGGTCAAATTTTTACTACTTAGGAGAACAACGTACTGTGAACAGTGAACAGTCTAACATGCTCCAACAGAAAGTGAGACCTGCGATAAGGGGATAAGACAAAAACATCAGGGCGGTTTCTCAAATGGTTGATTCTCTTGCATGACAACATGCACCCCCACATCATTCAGAGAATGGGAGAAACGCTTGAGAAGTTGGATCGGGAGGTGTTGCCACACCCTCCTTACTGCCCAGACCCCCACCACATCTAGTTTTCATTTTTTTGGCCTGCTCAAAGACTTTTTAAGTGGCATGAAGTTTGACAACTAAGAAGTGGTACATGAATGGTTCAAACAGGAAGGTAAAGACTTCTATGCTGCCGGAATCAGAAAGCTAAAAACACAGTGGGATAAGTATCTAAATGTTGAAAATTAGTGTATGTTTATTGTCACTGAATAAATTGTTTTTTCTTTACACCATTAATTGTTGGACATCCCTCGCAGTTCCTTGTTAACACAAATAGTTCTATTTTGTTTTAATTTATTATAAACTAATTACCAAAAATAACAGACGCATTTTCCTTTAACTCTGCATTGCAGAGATCTGTTACATGTAAAACCATCTACTGCAATTCCTTTTCATTAAAGTTGTGTAAATGAGGTTTTACTATCATTTCATTAATCTATTTGTGAGATGGCACTCTCAGGTTTATTTATTTACTTTATAATTTATTTATTTTTATTTATTCTATTTTACTTATCCATTTTTAATTTACGTTTTTCTAGATTCTTTAAAAATTTATGTACAAAGATAATCATTTAAAAAAATATAATTTTAAGAGACTAAAAACTATATATATGCAATAAATAGTATGTTAAAATACAGATTTACAGTATTAAGAAATTAATTTAAAAAAAAAATATATATTATTAAAATGGTAATAGTAAAAATAAATCACTAAAATTCAATTATAAACAATAACCAAATCCTAATGGTAGTTTTAAAATATTATTACAAATAAATATGTTTTAAAAAATTTAATAAGAAATCACACATTAAAAGATAAATAATTATACATAAAATGAAATCTATTACAAGATAATACTCATTCCTTAAAACAGCTATAAATACTAAACATAAGGTCAATTACACCAATAAAATAAATAAAATATTTAAAACAATAATTAAGTAAATGTATACGGTATGAACATGCATAATAGGTTATGTTGACTGCTTGTAATGTAAGTTTAATATAAAAATAGACAGATTAAATAATCTATGTACAAAAATTACAGCAATAGGAAGAAAGGATAATGGAAAATGGTAAACAGCTAGGATGGATGAGAAGGTTGCTGATATATAACAAATAATGGATGTAAAATCAATAATGAATACGATAAGATAGATAAAGGTGAGATGTTCTGAAGGTAAAGGAAATCAGATTATAGGACAAGTGATTTAAAAAAAATTGCACTATTAGATCTGTTTAAAAAAATGAGATAAAAACAATAAAAATAAGGTGCATGGATAAGATATAAATGATTAAGAGCTAAAAAATAAACTGTGTTAATATCCATCAAACCAAATAGAAATGAATGAAAATAGAGATTTTGTAGCAGAAGTTTTAGCAAATTTCCTTTGATTTTTATTTTTTACTGATAAAATATATACACGTCAAGTATATAATTACACATACCAGTATACAACAAGATTTCCCACAAATGAACAGCGAGGCTTTTAACTGTGTATACATAAAAAATATTAAAGATTTATAATATATACCATACATCATCCACAAATTATGAAACTGATATTAAACTGCATTACATAGGAGTGAAGGAAAACTTTTCCTTTTCAAATTACTGTACTATAAATATATGTATTATGTTTAATGATTTCCTTCTAGGAAGTAATATTAATAAAAATACACATGGCACTTGAGTATGAGAAGTTATTTTATTTTGTTTGTTAAAATGAATACCTGTGGACTATTCCAGTGATTGTGCAGTGATTATTTTAGGTAGAAAGATCCACCTGTGTATAGCAGATCATGAGATGGTGTGAAGAATTTTGAGAGGAAGGGAACCTGTATACGGCTGCTAGGACAGGCTGTCTAAAACCAAGTGGAGAAATAAAAAATCCATATGTGAGCCCTCAAAAATCCACTAGATGTGAGTACAAGCCTTCTACTCAGAATCTGGCATGACCAACAATTCTGCAAGTTCTACTAAGAGACTGAAGATCTCTCTAAGATTTAGTTGTCTCTTAAGTACTAACGATTAAGAAGTTAGCTTAATTTTATATCAAAATGCTGGGAAGTTTTAAATAAGTTTAAAATAATAACATGTGATATAATGCTAGATCACACTTTGCTGCCAACAGGTTGTGATTAAGACACTAGTTGTCTAATTTAGATTTCCCTCCACTTACGAGATCTATAGTTTATGGGCTTTCTTAGAATTTAGACTTTATTAATTAGTAGCTGGTAAAATTAAATGAAGGAAAATTATATTCCTATTAGTCCTGAGCTAATTCGTTCTATAATTTTTTGACTGAATCCTTTTTTGGCTTCTGGTAGTTTTTACAGACATGGATATCTTTCCATTATTTGAATAAACATGGTTGACTGGCCACAGAATTTGACTCAGGTATCACAACACATGGATGTTGTTACAAGTTTTCAAAAAATTTTGCAGTTAATCATATTCATGTTTAGTATGAATCTAGGAAGATACACTTTGAATAAAGAAGTTAATATATTTATTTATCTTTTTCTTCTATATTTTAAAATTAGTCTTAGCCTTTTGCAACAGTTCTGTGTGTATTCTTAGAACTTCTTACTGGGGACTCAAGTTATTGAACTTGTAATGTCAGTATTAAGTATTTAATTATAATAAAAACAGTTTTTATAGACTCAGAAATTGAATCATAAAATTATTTTCTATTCAATAGAGGGTTTCTCTCTTTTGAGTATAACTTTACAATTCTAAATAATTAAATAGCAACTACATTAAATTATAATATTTTATTAATAATTTTCTGATGTAATAAAACTATAATATAAGTAATACGTTTAAGAAAATCAATTTTATATCAGAATATTTCATTAAAAAATATAGTATGAATAATTATTCATTCTGGGAATGAAAAACAGAATATTATTTAATTACTGTTATAAATACCTATTGAGTAGCTACTTATCTTGACCTATAATGTGAATTTTCCTATTTGTAACACGGTTTACCAGTTTGTTTAAATGATACATTTAAAAATCAAAAAAAACTTTTTTTATGTAAAAATCAGCTGCATTATATTTGTTGTTAACACATGCAGAAATGCTACATGTCTGGCAATTAAAGCAAGGATTGATGCCTTTTGATACTTAGGAAAGGAAGGTGTATGGTGTGGAGATCAAGCAGCAATGGTGTGGGTTACCAGCAAAAGTGACATGATGCCAACATCTTCACCACTGAGAGGCTGGGATTTAAAACCCAGTATCTTTTCCATTTTGGAGAGATGAAGTGCGTAGCGATCATGTGCTCGAAACTGCATGAACCTCATATCTGATGACTGTGATAATTCTGTGATACTTTTGATACTCGGGAAGAACCTGGATAAAAAAAAAAGTTTAAATTATCTCAGTATTAGGATAAGATTTCTTATAACATTATTAAAAAGTTATTAAATTAATAAGAAGTAGAATAAATTAAATTCAATCGTAGAAAGTTCAGTCACACAAACAAAACCTTAATCTTGTTAAAAGGTTTTTTTAGGTTTTTTAAGGTAAGTTTATGTTTTTAAATCAAATAGCGCTGGAAAATATGCAGTATATGATCAAAAAATAAATAAATATATTGTCAACAATAATTTTGGTTGTAATTGCAATGCAAAACACATTTACTAATGTCACTGATGATGCTGTAAAATTAGTTAAAAGAAAGGGTGTAGCTGTACATTAAGAAAAGTCTTGACCATTTATTTAAAATTATGATTTTTTTTCTCATTAAAAATTAACCAAGTGTAATTTTCATTGGGAAATAAAATGTGGAAAAGGGGTAATTTACATACAATTAAGTCCCATCTCTGATTTTGATGAAATTTGGAATATATCTTATTTAGGAACCAAAGTTATTCGTTTAGACAAACTGAAATTGTTTGTCGAAAACGCCTTTCACTGGAGTTACGTACCTTGTAAGTTACACAGTACCGTCTCTAAAAATTTTGTAATTCAGCATTGTACAAGTGTAATGTACATTATTTTTTGACTAAATAATCGGTTATTGTATTTAATTATGAACTCAGCCTAACAATTTAGTTTAATATTTAAGGTTGATTAGGTTATTTTAGCCTACCAGTTTGTTTAGCATTTTATTTTTGTTAGATAAGTTTTTTTAAGTGTAATTAAATGAATCTAAAACTGAACTGGAATTAAAATATTTCAGATTTAGAGTTACTAAATTTTAAAAGTGTTAAACTAAAAATAAAATTTCTTTATAAGAATTAAAAAACTATGATATCTCTAATACCATGTCATATAACAGTACTTAGAATTGTTTAACATTAGTTATCTCCAGAAACCAGTTCATAAGAACATGGCTGGATTATCTGTAGTTATATAGTTATCTGCTGTACCAACTAATGTATGCTTTAGAAAAAATTATGATAATCTGTTTTATGACATTTTTATTAATCTTTTATCTTTTGATGCATTAAAAAAAAACTTACTTAAACATAATTTGTACAACTACTATTGTATTACATCCAGCCAGTGTATCTTCTTCTGCTGAATTAGATAGTTCTTTGTTGACCACTACCACATTCTCTGCTAATGTTATACCAGCTCTCAGTAAATCATCCAAACTATAAAATTAAAAAAATTATTATATATATGGTAAATAGATTACTTTCGCAATCAATTTACATTATATTTTTGAACTGCTAAAATATGATTAAAAAAGATAAAAAAAGGCAATCTTAAACAGTAAAAGTTAAGTACATTTAATGTGAAGAGGAGTAAACTAAAAAAATTTAACAAGATATTTCTGTGCATAATAAATATAAAATCTATTTTTCTAAATGTATTAAAAGATGATTAATATTTTGCAAATATTTAATAATTAAAGTAAATGGAATACATTTCTAATTCATTAGTTTCTGATGAACATTCTTTATCAGTTTCTTCTAAACTTGTATTAAATTAAAATTCCAACAAGATATGGCTATATTTTACAGTAATTGTGGCTCGATTATTTTGATATCTAAATGAAATAAACTTGCTTCAGTTTATATTGATTATTATAATGTTAATTTATTTTGCTTATTTGTAATCTGATTTTCAAAATTAAATGTCATTTTATTCATAATAAAATGCTTAACATTTTTTCAAATAATATGCGATATGATAAAACTGAGGATTATATAAATATAACGGATTGAAAAATTGACATAGCTGCCATTTAAAAATTTGTGACCGTAATTTTTTTTGTTTATTAGACAACATTGGTATAAATGTGTGAACCAAGTATTACTAAGATTCTCAATTTGAAAACACAGAATGGCAGGCAGAAGTAAAATGAAGGGGAAATCAACATTTCTTCATAGGAATTTTTGTTCATTTTGACACATAGAATCCGAAAATGTACACCCAGCCCACCATTTTAGGCACAGTCTTTATATTATATGGAAATAATTGAGGTAATTCATTAATGATTAAATAAGTATGCTTTATTTTTGTATTTTTTCACCAGTTACTAAATTTTTGTTTTTCGTCAGCAAATTACTTTTATTTGCATGCCATTTAATTATTTGTATAAAAATAAAATTATCACTAACTATAGACGTATTCATAGATTTGTAGTTAGTTAAGTCTATTTGCATAACCTACATTAGAGTTATGTGCCCTACAACAAAGATTTACTACAGGGCAGGCATAGAAATATACATAAATATTGCACGGCAGGCAACTTAAGCTGTTTATGGCCGTTTTTAATGACATTTTAAAATTTTAAAATTTTATTAAAATTATTTTGAAAAAGTTTTAATTACATTTGAGAGCCCAATAACATCTGGTGATTTCAGACTCTCTATTAGAATGAGTATTATCATCAACATATTTAAGTCAACAATGTAAGAATTTTAAATAATTTTACTAAAAATATGGCTGAAATATTCGAAAATATTTATATTACTGATTCATTCTTGTTACCTGCCAAGTAAATTTGTGCAAGAAGTAAGATATAAAAATTAGTTTGTTGAATTACTATTGTTTACTTACCGATCTATTGATCCTTGCATCCAATAAATAAGAGGGAAGTAAGAAATAGCATCAAGGACGGCAATATCTGGTCGTCTTTCAAGCAGTAATATAATTGGATTTAGGGAAGTTTTCGAATGAAAATGTGCTCTTAACGGTATTATAAAATTGTATATACCATTTGATGCATAATCATAATCAGCAGCTAATATTATAGTTTTATTCTGCCAATTATATTCTTTAGCATTACGATGTGTACAGTGCTCACAAACCTAAAAATAAAAATAAAAAATTATATAAGTTAATATTCAATAAAATTGACTGGTTACTGTTTTTTTCCCAGGGCGAAAAACACTTTAATATTATCATCACCCACACATGATGTATTTGTTTTAAAAAACTAAGTGTCAAATATTTACAATTAAAAACAAAAACATCTTTAATACCAATTAAAATCCATCTACAAACCTGTAGTGTATGCTAAAATCAAAATGACATCACAAAGATATATCACACTATATATTTGATTAAGATGATAAAAATTACTGTTCGTTTTACAGCAAGTGGCATAAATAGCTGAAACACAGTAATTCAAATATTCGAATATACACAGACAGCCCCTAAGGATTTGTAATACACAAGATAACTTCGCTTCATTATCTCCTAGTTTAAACTTGCAACGCAATGCCACATAACAGAAACATTTTACAAGAATGTGGTGAACTGTCAGTCGCCAGTTGCAGCGAGCACAAACTGATGCAACTGTTTGAGTCATCAGATATCCATGAGTGAATCTAGTGTACACTATTCACAAATGGCAGATAATAACCTCCTCCCGATATTATTTCTGCATGAGGAGCTCCAGAGTGAAACTGTTATTAATTGGGCGAAGTTTATTGTTCATGGTAGCATCCCACTCATCATGAAATACCTACTTCAGGAAACAGATAAAATCATTAGAAGCAATGCAACTAATAAAGGGAGACTGAAAACAAGTTTCTTTTGCTCCACTGTCTGCGCACTTACTGCCTGAAATTCCTATATGGCTGGGGATCTAGCAGAAGTTCACTGTTGTATTATGTCTAATCATTTGCAAAATAACACACTGTTATTTTGCAAATCTCACAAACAACAGGGTGTCTGGAATATATGTCTCTAGGTGCTTGTAAGGCTCTCATGGAATCTGATCAAACAAGAACATGTAGAAATTTCAGCCTAACCATATGTAAGGCCTTATTAATTGCATATACTTCTGCAATGAATATACTGGTGATGCTGGGAAGGCCAAAGATGTATGTTCTATTGCCAAACACAACAAACAAAATTAATGTTTCTAGAGCCATCCATATAAACGGTAACATCAGGATTCATGGTAGTCAAAATATTAAAAGATTCCTATTGCAATATAATTGAATTTGGGTTCTTTTTATTATATTGACAAAGACCAAAGCAGTAATTAACGAGAGAAGATTGCCAAGGAGGATAATAACATGGAGCAACAATAAGGACAAATGCGGTGAGCTCTGATGCTTACTGGAACAGTAGATCTTGGCTGTTGTTGGTATAGAATCAGATGTTGGTTATAAAATAGTGCATTAAATGCTGGATGATTTTGATGCACTTCAATACGAGCTATGTAAGTGTAAATAATTTGATTCTGTTAATGCAAAAGGGATTGCTCACAACTTTCCACCAGCAGACTTACCACAGATCATTCTCAGCATTCTGAGAATAAAGTGTTCTGGAGCTCTGTGTGTAGTGGGAAGAAAAGCTGCAGACTTTTTACTTTTTTCTTAAAGGGAAGAAAAACCTGCATCAATTATGTGTTGGACATATGTGAGAATATCTCTTACTTATATAGAAAATGGAAAGCTCTAAGTAGTATTATTAAGAAAAAAGCAAGAGAAAAGAAACCGACAGAAAAAAATAGCAGTAGTAATACAGGGCAAAATTAAAACAAGAACATATGAAAACGAGTAAAATTTTTAGATCATATGCTATTAAAACAGAATTAAAGCCCAATCAGGCTTTAATTCTGGTACCCAATAAAAATTCAAAGTGCTATTTCTGTTTAACAAACATGAAACAAAACTTAAAAATGACATGACAAACATAAAACAAATGGAAATATTATTTGGGCAAACAAATCTGTGCACTGAATTGAATTAAATTAAAATTAAAAAAAACTGTGGTACTTATCAGTTATCTGCCCGTCATGTATAATCGATGTTTTAATCAATGTTTTTAAGTTTGAAACAATACCTAACAACAATTTAACCTAACCTAAATTCAATAAAGAACTGCACTGCCGTGCAGTTATATATTTGGTAATTGCCAGATGTTCATTTCATACAATGTAAATTAGAAGCACAAAACTACAAACTGATCTAATTGAAGTAAAATACTAACTAGAATAAAAACAAGAAGTATTCCACAGATATCAGTTGAATGATAAGCGCCGCTGTCAATAGAGATAATAATTATCAAATTGTAATAATGTTACACTAATTTAAAAATATAATGACATTTCAGTAAATAATACATAGCTAAAATGTAAATTGATTATTACTTACTGTTTGAACTTGGAACAGAAGTATACGTGGCAGGCAGATAACCGATAAGAACTGAAACTGCATTGTTACTTGATTTGTCAAAGATTCATGGAATAAAGCATGATGGAGGTTGATGAAAAACATAAATAAAAGAATAACGTATGTTACTGATGTGGTGTAGTACACTACAAAAACTACAACTGGAGATGGATTATCATATAATCAGAGATAATAAATGAAATTGAAGCAGTTATGTAATGGAGAACATGGGAAGTAAGGTTTTGTATTAACCATTTAAAAACAATATTCACTATCAAGCAAAAAAGAATTAAATACAAGCTAAATGGAAGAGGAAGAGAGATGGAGTCTATGTAGTTCCTTTTATCATCCTCTATTATCATGGTGCATGTTTATAAGCTGAAGGAGAGGCTATTATGGTTTGATTAAAACTATGTGTATTTAACGTAAACTTTAATTTTTTTAAGACATGTTTTGTTAGTTGTAATTATTCTTTTATTATATCCTTTATTCTTTAACTGCAAGTAAACTGCTTACCTGAGCTAATCGATGGCAACATAGAGGTTTCTTCTCTTTAAGAAGGTAACAAAGCGTAGGACTAACACCAATGTACGGAGAAACTGGTGGAAATCCTTTCACAATACTCTTAACAATAATAAAAATCATATTATATATATTTAATCAAAATATTACAGGTTCAAATAAATAATTACTATAATTAAGGAAATATATATACACAATATGTGATATGGAGTAAAATAACTTTTTATTACAGTTTTTTAAATACATTCAATATAAAAAAAAATTAGTAGAATTCTGTTACATAATTTTAGATAATAATGTTATATTAACTTTAAAATTTTACATAATTTTAGGAATTGGGCACTATACATATAACTAAAACTTAAAAAACAACATAAATGTAAGAAATGCAATAATTCATTATAAATGATTAACAAATGTAGTGATTCCTTGCAATAAAATATAAGTGTACCTTCATTCTGTTATATAATAATAATAAAAAAAGAATTACATCACGCAATACTGTTTAATACTGTAAAATCACGCAGTACTGTTTAAACCAAATAGAAATAAAACTATGATTTCATATTAGTTAAATACAAATTTACAGAACAATTGCTCTGAACCAAAATAAAAAACTTGTTAACAAACAATAATGCAATAAGCAGCCTACAAAATCCATCAAATTCTTCATCAAACTCACAAAAATCTTAAGTTCTGGTTAATCACAATCAGTCAGGCAGATTTATAATAATTTTTATCAAAACTTAAAAAAAAAAATAAATAAATGAAACGTAAATAAAATAACTCTTGTGAATGTTATTTACATAATTCAATTATTAAAAGCCACCAGTGGTATCAAGATCCCCCATTTAGGAGTCGAGTGAATCTCCACCAAAAATTCAAACAAAAGAGAGAAAAAACACAAGAAAACGACAAACAAGGCAGACTACATTTATAGTAATTATTTAACTTTCTATTGTACAAGTCATCTACAACACATTGAGTTACTTTCTACAGTTATTATAATATAAGTATTTGCCAGTCCATCCTCATTATAAACCATCAAAGTTACTGATCATTTAAAGTTATAAGTGAGAATTAATATCCACCATGATCCATTAAAAAGATAGTCAAATTATTATTTCCAATTAAAAGGACTTAACTGACCTATTTTTGAAAAAAAAATTAATGTTATTTGAAAATCCAACATGAGTTTTACTAGCAAAAATGAAAGATAAAAAAAAATTAAAGCTCATTTGATAAGCTATTCCTTCTTAATGGCTGTTTTTTTGGTCAGAAACATTTTTAACAATCTTCTACTGAAATTATTATTTGATGTTTAATATTTATGGACTAAATTTTTTGATATAAGATAGCAAAAATTTTAGAAAGAAACAAATTAATCATCATTCAACTGAACTTACAAATTTAATTAAGACAATTATAATTTATTCTTGGATAGAATTACCATACAAAACTATCTGATAAATTTGTATTTGTAGGCATAGAAATGTCAAGACTGCTTAATCAAGAAGTGAGATTATTATACTGGTCGGCAAACATATGCCTATTTTCTAACCTAAATTTTTCAAAAATTCATCAAAGTTATCGTAGCACTTTGCTGGAGTGGTAGGAAGGGAACACAAGTGGTCTAGATGATGTGTCACGACAGGTACTTATTTACAAAAAACTTCCCGTGGTCTTGCCATACTTCAACTCCCTCCTTTCTTCTACCACCACAGCATACCTGCTAGATATCAACACAGCCAAAGACATTGAAAAAGATATTTTCATATATTTCACACAATTATTGTCTACAATAAGACAGCTAGCAAACTGTTTACAGAATTTGAATTTTCATTCTTATGGCAAAGAGTTGTTTTATTATTATGTGGCACTACAACACTATTCTGTAACTAGTATAGTGAAACGTTTTCAGCACTATAGGTGTTAAAAAATTAAGAAAAATAAAAGCATAGATAAAATATTTGTTTTAAAAAAATATGATTGCATATAAATAAATAAAACAATTTTAAGTAAACTATAACATGCATTCTAAATAAGTGCTGTTACAGTGCAAAAATAAAGATAGATATATAGAAAGAAAGAGAAAGAATGATGTTACTCAAAGGAAAGAGCGAAATGTACTATGTACCGTGCACAATCTGCTTTCCATAATCAGTATTTTGAAGTTCATCTTCAGAGTCGACACTTGATACATGAAATCTGAGGAAGTGAAAGAGAGGCAGTTCAGGCATACCGATACACACAAAGCGGAGTGAAGAAGAAAAAAGTGGAGGAGTACAAGAAGAGATAAACAAAAAGAAAAAACAACATATTCTTTTTGGAACATTCAGTAAAATTAAAATACTACATTAAAAAAATATATATTTACAGACATAATTTTTTTATTGCCGTGAACATTTATATCATGTTATACATACTTGTTATTGTTACACCTTCAAAATGCAATACAATATTTATAAAACAGTTCATGCTAAATTAAATTTAAAAAAAAACCCAAAAAAACATGTACATTTGTTAATACATAGAATGTAAACTATATAATAAATATAATGATAACAGTCCAGTCTACATGTATCAGTATACACTTTCATCCTAGTGAGATGAAGTAGTCCAGTCTACGTGTATCAGTATGTACTTTCATCCTAGTGAGATGAAGTAGAAGCCAAACTGATTACGGTAATGTTGTTAAGAAATAAAGGATATCGGTTAATAGAAAATGTTGATACATATTTGATTATGACTGTGCTCATTACATTTATTATTTTTAATTGGTATATTACTCTGTTATTGTATTTCAAATTACATTTATAAAAAACGAAATTGACATTTAGACTGAAATGCAATTAGACTTCTGTCTGTAGACTTCCGTAGTGGACAACAAACATTATTATGGAGTATACTATAAATCTGACTTCTAAATTTTGTTTAAAGTTTTAAATCTTTTAAGATACAGCGATAAGGTGTATTCTGTTATCAATAGAATGCTGCTGTAGAGTGAATGGTTTGGAAGTACACACCGCAAAGGTGCTTAAAAGCTTCCAGAACAAACAATTAAGAATAAATAAAAAATCCTAAGCCAGCTAGTAAGAAAGGGGGATAGGATAACTAAGCATCAGTAGCATTCTTGTTTCTTCCTCTACGCTTATTTACGTAGAGTTAGCAATAAGTGCTGCACTAGTCGTATGTAAATTTTATGTAGATTTAGTATTAACATATAACATATAATTTACTAAACGTTTTTCTGTTTTAATTCCAGTTAGACTAGAGAAAACTTATTATGAACCGGAAGAAGTTCTTCAGTTATTAAAAGAACTATCTGATGAGGAGGAGGAGGAGAAAGATGGCGTGGAAGACATCCTTGAATTAGAAGAATCGGAGCCTGATGATGATACGGACAAGGATTCTGACTACCTACCGAACAAGGAGGAATTAGAAGATCAAGTTGAGATGGAAATTAAAAACATTGAATGTAAGCCTGCCCAAAAAAGAAAAAATCCAAAACTAAACCAGAATTACAGAATGTTTCAAATGATTTATCGGTGATTCTGAACAATTATAAACAATGGCTACATGTGGAAGACAACCAGTGTCCCTTGGAGGGGCAAAACCAAAAACAAAATATTATTTATATACGACCAGGACCAACCTCTTTAGCTAAAAATGTTGTTTAGCTAAGAATGAAAATTAGTTCCTGCTGCCTAAATACAAAACACAATTGGTTAAGATAGACTCTTCTGACTGAAAACCTATGTTCACCGATGACAAGGATTGAATATAATGTCATCAACCTCACTTTTGAAACGAAAGTAATTAAGCCCCTAAGGTGAAAAACAGCAACTACTATGACAAATGAAATTGAACTGAATTAAAGAATGATGTATTGCAAATATGGAAACAATAAACCATATTTACAAAATGAGATAATGAACAATCAGAAATGAGAAAAAAAGGGGATGATCCTGAAGATTGATGATAAAAGTTGTTAAGGACCTACTTACTGGTTATGTGTATTAAAGACGACTGAAAATTTACTGTATGGGAAGTCAAGGCTGTACCTGAAAAATGGAAGATCTGCTGCTAACAAAAAATTGAAACCAATACCTTTTAAACACACTCAATGTAGAATACGTACACAATTGTATGTAACAAACAAGTCAATAATTTAAACAGACTTAAAACATAATAAAACAGTTATTTTTTAACAGTAATATGTAAAATTTGTTTTTTCTTTCGATCTGACCACATCACAATTACACAGCTTAGACTTCTTTCTTTTCCAAAAACTCTTCATCCTTTCACTCATCTTTTTTTTCATCTCATCATTCCATTTATGATTTGCTTTTTCTTCTGTTGTTCTCGATATTCAAATTTATATATATCTTTTTCTGAAAATTTGTCTGTTTGAGAATTCTGCATTCTTTTATAATGAGTATTTAAAAATCCTTTCTGCTTCTCTAAACCATTTTTTTTTTTTTTTTTTTAAAGAACAAAATTTCATTTAATTAATCTGCTCTTTCATTTTATATTCTTTTCTTTATTTGTACATTATATTTTTTCAAAGTCTTTATAGTTTTCTTCTGCTTTTCTTAATTTATAAAATACTGTTTTCATATTTTGGACTGTATATATTTTTTAAAATTCTTTTTTCTAGTTCGCTGATTTATTTTTCTGAAAATATTTGTAAACTCTCTGGCCCATACAGAGCTTCTGGAAGTATTACTATCTTGTAATGTCTCAGTTTTTGTTTTTTTTGGAAAGAATTTTTTGTTATATAAATATCCTTTGTTAAATGATTTGTTATTTCAATTTTCTACTATATTCTAGCTTTCATTCCTATTTTTTCTAAGATTTTTGGTGTTATAGTTTTCCGTATATTTAAATTTTGGGATTCTTTTATTCATTTTTTCTTCTAAGATTCTGTTTGTTTAAGCTTTGTTTTTAATACTTGAGAAGCATTTTATTTTTTCATAAACATTTTAAGCACGATTTTATTTGTACATTATTATAATTTTTTAATTTTCTTTTTCACTTCATCAATATTTTCAGCTAAATCGTCTGCAAAGACTAATATGTTCACAAACAGAAATTCAAATTTTGTTCTCATTTTATTGTTTTCATCAATTCTTACATTTTTTAATTCTTTATTCCACTCTGTTAAAAAGTATTGGTGATAGAACATCTTCTGTTTTTGTGTCATTTCACATATTAATTCCTGACTGTATATGTACTGTATATGTAATTCCTGACTGTATGTATTAAAAAGCACGGCTCAAACATTGAAATTTTTTAAGTTTTAGTCAATTTTTACCATCACTCCAAAAAGTTAATATTTTTCTTTCAAAATTCAATTAATATTCACCAGTAGCCGATTTCAAACAATACTTAAAAAAAAAATTTGCAGCATTAGACCTATGACTACCAGATAATGCTGGAAAACTCAATGATAGCATAAATCGATAGCATAAAAATTCTGTAATATTCCTACAACGATACACTTGTGTAAAATATTTGTATTTTATAATATTAAATAGGTTAATAACCTAATATAAAAATTATTGAAATTATTTGATATAAGAATTATATCAGATGTGGAGTACGTTCATTAATTATCGTAAGTATGGTACGAAGAACTATTTACAATAAATCAATAGATTTTATTAGAGATATACCTATTGAGTTATTTAATGCAAAAATGGAAATATAGGAAAGAATTTTTTTTCAGAAAATGTTTACGGTTTGTGAATGTTTAATGATAAACAAAAGTCATCTCAAAAGAAAAACGTGAAAATAATTTAAAAAATTAAATAAATAAACAGAAAGTTATTCAATATTAGTTTATTTATTACTGATTTCCTGAATTAGTGATTTGTTTATAGTTTGAACTATGTTTCCTCAGCATTCATTGGTCTGAGAAAATAAAACAAATATAACAAAAGTCTATTTTCTTTTGAAGCGTGAATAAAATTCTAACTTCATATAATTATATAATAGTTGGTAAACTAAAAAATGTAGAAAAAAACATACTAATTTATCTTAATAAATAAACATTTTATTTTAAAAATAAAATTTTATCTTATACTAGCAGAAATTTGTTTATTAAATACAGACAATAATTATTATTATAACATTACAAATAGATTGGATAAGTAATTTTGTATGAATGATATGTATAATTTACATAATTTATTATTCTTTTTTTCCTTAAAATCTTGGATTTATGATGGAGTTACTTTACAGGTGATGAAAAATTGGAGTGATACCCTAGTGCAGTAGGAATAAGAGAAAATAAATTGAAAAAAGATTACAATCAAAAACCATTTACAGAAATATTACTTAAAATCTAAAAGTTGTAGGTCATTTTGATTATTTTAATTATAATTTGTAAACACTGAGGTATACTGATAATTTTAGAATTTCAAACGTATACTGACCTCAGCAATTGAGCATTGCTCAGCAGTTTGCAATGCTGGGCTTTAGCAAATTTCTATATATAATCTATAATTTACATTTATAATGAGCTTAATCTTCTACTTTTAGTTTGCTCTATATATTAGAAACAACAGATTTACTATTTATTATTGTAAATTACTTTCTTAGAAATTATAATTAAAAAAAGTTACGTTAAATATGAATTAGGTAGTTGAGAAATTTGCTTAATTAACAGTGAAAAAACTGTTGATTAGAGACCAGTATCTAATAGGAATTTTTAATTAAAAATATTTCTGTGACGTGGTTTATCATCACTTTAATTACATGCATAGACTGAATTTAGTATGCATGAAGTTTTAGGCGCTTATGTAAAACCTTCACGATTATCGATTGTGGTATTCCCAGTTTTAAACTCACACGATTAGTCGATTTATCAGGGCTTCTCTGAAAAGTTTCTTTTACTTGATTCACTACTTCCTCAAAGACAGGAGGTCTACCGGCACTTTTTTTTGTGTATTACATTTCCTGTATTCTTAAACTGCTGATACTAATGACAAAAATGTCTATGAACAGTAATAACAGATCTGCTTTCATGAAACCATAATACACACTTTCTTCTTTGCTTCATTCTGTACGGTAGCCATTCCTCAACTGACAATCCCCCTGTCATTACATCCAGCCAGCATGTTCATTCAAGGTCATTCAGTGACTCTAAGTACCTACACTAATGTTTGAAAAAATCAATGTGCACTACTTTGCTTTGTTTATGTTTTAGTAAACATTAAAATGCACTGAATAATTTACGTTCACTCTGTATAACAATAGACAGTTTTGCCATGTAGATTCACAGACCAACCTGCAATTGCATCGGTTTAAGTAAAAGGGCAGAGAGATCTCTTCAAATTTAAAGAATTTTCTTGAACCTTTTTAAATTAACTGGTAGCTTAATAAATCAATAGTTATAATAATATTAACAACAAAATTTTGTTTTTTGTTTGTTTAAAAAATTTTAATAGCTGAATCTTTTTTTTTCACTAATTTCAAAATCTAAGTGGTTTCTTTCTCATTTTTTTTTTTTTTGTCTTCAGTCATTTGACTGGTTTGATGCAGCTCTCCAAGATTCCCTATCTAGTGCTAGTCGCTTCATTTCAGTATACCCTCTACATCCTACATCTCTAACAATTTGTATTACATATTCCAAACGTGGCCTGCCTACACAATTTTTTCCTTCTACCTATCCTTCCAATATTAAAGCGACTATTCCACGATGCCTTAGTATGTGGCCTATAAGTCTGTCTCTTCTTTTAACTATATTTTTCCAAATGCTTCTTTCTTCATCTATTTGTCGCAATACCTCTTCATTTGTCACTTTATCCACCCGTCTGATTTTTAACATTCTCCTATAGCACCGCATTTCAAAAGCTTCTAATCTTTTCTTTCAGATACTCCGATCGTCCAAGTTTCACTTTCATATAAAGCGACACTCCAAACATATACTTTCAAAAATCTTTTCCTGACATTTAAATTAATTTTTGATGTAAACAAATTATATTTCTTACTGAAGGCTCGTTTCGCTTGTGCTATTCGGCATTTTATATCGCTCCTGCTTCGTCCATCTTTAGTAATTCTACTTCCCAAATAACAAAATTCTTCTACCTCCATAAACTTTTCTCCTCCTATTTTCACATTCAGTGGTCCATCTTCGTTATTTCTACTACATTTCATTACTTTCGTTTTGTTCTTGTTTATTATCATGCGGTAGTTCTTGTGTAGGACTTCATCCATGTCTTTCATTGTTTCTTCTAAATCCTTTTTACTCTTGGCTAGAATTACCATATCATCAGCAAATCATAGAATCTTTATCTTTTCACCTTGTACTGTTACTCCGAATCTAAATTGTTCTTTAACATCATTAACTGCTAGTTCCATGTAAAGATTAAAAAGTAACGGAGATAGGGAACATCCTTGTCGGACTCCCTTTCTTATTACGGCATCTTTCTTATGTTCTTCAATTATTACTGTTGCTGTTTGGTTCCTGTACATGTTAGCAATTGTTCTTCTATCTCTGTATTTGAACCCTAATTTTTTTAAAATGCTGAACATTTTATTCCAGTCTACGTTATCGAATGCCTTTTATAGGTCTATAAACGCCAAGTATGTTGGTTTGTTTTTCTTTAATCTTCCTTCTACTATTAATCTAAGGCCTAAAATTGCTTCCCTTGTACCTATACTTTTCCTGAAATCAAATTGGTCTTCTCCTAACACTTCCACTCTCCTCTCAATTCTTCTGTACAGAATTCTAGTTAAGATTTTTGATGCATGACTAGTTAAACTAATTGTTCTGTATTCTTCACATTTATCTGCCCCTGCTTTCTTTGGTATCATGACTATAACACTTTTTTTGAAGTCTGACGGAAATTCCCCTTTTTCATAAATATTGCACACCAGTTTGTATAATCTATCAATCGCTTACTCACCTGCACTGCGCAGTAATTCTACAGGTATTCCGTCTATTCCAGGAACCTTTCTGCCATTTAAAGCGTGATCAACATGTCAATATAGTCCACTAGTTCAGTAATCAAGTAATCAATAAATCAAATTATAATTCAAGGTGGATGTGTCATTAAATACCAGCGCAAAATCATTCAATAATCCTTAACCAATGAAAATAGTTATCGCTTATGATATATCACTGAAAAACTCTCAATGAGGGCTTATTACTACAATTAAGAAAAAGTCCAAAATCCAATTTTTTTTTTTTGGATTTTGGGCTTCTTGAACTTTTGCTTCAGTCAATTGCAATCAACTAGATGTCATCAATCACTAGTCATCACAACTAGATGTTACAACAATCCTAAATCCAAAATTTCAACATTCTACGGCTAATCGTTTTTGAGTTATGAGAGATACATACGTACATATGTACAGACGTCACGCCAAAACTAGTCAAAATGAATTCAGGGATGGTTAAAATGGATATTTCTGTTGAAAACTGTAAACCAAAATTTTTTGCGATCACAATACTTCCTTTACTTCGTACAAGGAAGTAAAAAAAATGACATGTATCATAAATGTATTATTTTTAATTGTTTTAATTACTGTGTAAATAATAAAAATTATACTTATTTTCCATGGTTATTTATCAACTCAAATGAATTATACTTAATTTAGCGACTTAACTGCTGTAATAAATAAAATAAATAAATATAATGTACTTGCAATATTCATGCAAATGTACTTACTGGAACAGAGGAAGGGCAATTACAAAAAATCTGAGGCTGGTACAGAAATTCTGACTTCATATTTGGAATCAGTGTCCAACTAAAATTCAGGAAATATTGAGATTAACAAAATCACTATTGATCATTTTAATTACTCACTAATTCATTTAATTAAGTAGTAATCACTAAATAACATATGATGTATTTGTTAATTTAACTGTTAATTCATTTAACAATATTTGAAGCAGAAAGAAATCTAATGATCCCAGTACTCCTCAAAAGTTAGTATGCCAGCATACTCTTATTACCACTGAAATTGAAATTATATGTTTATTCCAGAGAATGTTATTTTGAAAAATGAGAAAAGTTTTGAGTAGTAATAAACATTATGTAAATCTTTAAAGTCTTTATGTAAAATCTTTAAATGTTATTACGAGTTTACGAGTTCAGTGAATGAATTACAAAACAAAGTTCTTTAAGTATTAGACTAAAAAAAAATCATTTTAAAAAAAATTTTAATTTACTTGAATATCAAATTATTCTCTGTATTCAATTTTATAATAAAATTATATTAGGAAAAGGTAAAAAAAAATGTTTTTATTAGAGACAGAACTTAGTAATACGGCAGAAAAATAAGTTAAAATATTGCAAAATAAATTTTGAACTGAATAAAACTACAATTACTAAGTTTAGATACTTTCTTAGCTGAAAAAATCCAGTTGGCAAAATATTCTATCGCACAAAAAAACAACATTGAATTTACATACACTCTTATTAATATTATTATTAATTCTAGTGAGATTTATAAATCAACACACAACCAAACTGATATTAGTAAAATGTACAAACTTTAATAATTATAAGACACGATGAAAACAACACTTAAGGTGCATAACATCCATCCTTTTATGAAACACAATAACTGTGATATAAGTTCATGCTAATCAATTACAATACTTACGCTATTTTTTCGCTGGGCGATCACCAAGGCATATCATCATCCATTTTATCTTTACTATCATCACCATCACCTTCATCCTGAGCCCCTGACGATATATTTAATGTTGAGCTAGTAAACCTATCTGGTACCGGTAAAATACTTGGTCTTCTACTACCTGAAATATTGCAAAAAGAAGAAAACAAATAATTTAATAATAATGATGTAATATTTTACCAATAAATTTTCAAAACTGGGCGTTAAAATTATAAGATAAAAAAATGAACAAATATCATTAAAACATTAAAAAAAAATTGTTACAAATGCTTAGGGAAATGAAAGTGTACACTAATTATTCTGTCGTACTTTCTCTTTTAGTTTCTATTTCACAATGTATTTAGATCAGCTCATAACGTTTATTAAATAATATCATATTTAACTGCAAAAATATATTTTTGAAGATTGAACTGGCTATTTCCTATTTTAAACTTTGGCACTTGGATAAAAAATCAACATGGGATTGATTGAATATGAAAGGTATATTTAACAGAAACTTTTCTTTGATGAATATTTTTCCAATTTCTCCACATGCCAATTACAGCAGTATATTTAAAAAAAACTCATTCTTTTTTCAGGTTTCTTTTATCTTTTATCGCTAGCATACTTCAGTCTTGCTAGTCCATCTTTCTTTCTTACTAGGCTTGCTAGTCGCTCTTCTTAGGGTTCTTCAGAATCACAAACACAGTCGTTATCGACCGTACACTTTCAGATACAAATTACAATTACTTTCAGGTACAAATTACATTCAAAAATGTTTTTCATTATTATTTTCATGTAATGAAAAATTTAATAAATAATCAATTGATGATGCCTTTACTTGGTGAGAATCCATAACAAAAAAAATGAAAACAAAATGAAAAAATTCATAAAATTTACTTAAAAGATTGCAGCTGTTTTGGTACACATTACCTTCCTCAGATGTTATGTACAGAATGCAAAAGCAAAAAAGTAGAGCTAAAGCAAAAAGATAAGTTCAACATTAGGGAGTGAACACATTTATCAGTTGTAAATAAATTTAATAGTTAGTCGACTCAGAAAAAGGGGAATATTTACAATAATATATGAAGTTTATCTAACATTTGTAGGTAATACTTAAAATATACTTTATAAGTAATACTTATTGCACCCCTTAAGGTACTGTGTACTGAAAGCTGTCATTTTTTAAATAAGTTTTGTGAATCAAAAACATTCCGTTGTCATTTTCTTTCAGATAAAAATTTATTACTTTCTAGACAATCCTTATACTACATAACAAAAAAAAACTAATTCAACATAAACATACTGATATATGAAATTATCAGTGCTCCAGTAATTAATATCTTTTTCAATAAAATTGAAAACGTTGTCAGCTTGGAGTTATACATAGCAGTTGGCGATTACCTATTGTTTTTTGTGTATAAAAGATGTTATTATGATGATTCAACCCTAGAGAATGTGATTTGATGGTAAAATAACTAGTTAAGCTGGGGAAACTAGAATACCTAAGCAAATTATGGAAATAGTAGATGAATTTAAAAAAAAAATGAATTATAAATCTTATATACAAAGTAGATATATGAAAAATTCTAAAAAAGAAAAAAATTCTGCAATATGTAAAATATTATATTAAAATAAATGAATTATAAAAACAAGCAAAGAAAGAAATATAAATAAATTGTATTTTATAAAGTTTATTGTACACTTGAAAGCTCACCTCAAATTGCATTTGCTGCAATAAATAAAAGTTTATAATGAATATCTTATCTCAGGAAAACCTTTTAAAAATTCTAAACATAAATTCACTGTAGTTTATTTAGTTTTATTAAAATTTGATTAAATTCTACAGAAAATAAAAATAGAGGATAAAAAATATGTTTTTATAAAATATCTAGAGTTGAATGTGCCTATTGCAGCATAATGTTTTTCTTTTTCTACAGCCTTAATTCTAGTTTATGAAGACAATAAAAACTGTATTTTTTATGTGTGCCTCAATATGACTGAATCATCTGTGAATATTTGTGAATAATATGTGTGCTCTTTTAGAGAATGTTTTCATAAAAAATAATAAAGAATATCAAAATAATTGAGTAGTCCCACAAGGAAACTGACATACTTCACTGGTGCACTCCTCTCATCAAAATAATAAAAAAAGGTCAGTTTTATCAGATTTCCAGTTCCCTGGAAACACGGTTCCCACTGAAATTTTTAGGACACCTACGGTTTTGACCTGAAGAATTGAATAAAATAGGTCCCAGAACTGTACCTCCAGTAGTTTTCATGATATTCAAAGTAAAACTGAAAAATATTTTGTCTGAAAACCATTTTTTTTAGCTTTGTAATAAAATAACCTTTTTAAACGACTAATAAATGTGCTTTATTAAAAAGACTTACAGAAGATTTAATTTTAAAAATAGTGATGTCCAATAAAAATAATAAGTCCAATAAACATCAAATGTTTTAAAAAATCAAATTTTACTGAAGAAACAGAACAAAAAATAAATGAAATGACCTATTCTGAAAATTTTTGCAATCCTTTCAATTTTTGTTTAAAAAATACAGTTACTAATAAACACATAGTATTGTATTTAATTAAGTAAGTACTTACAAAACAATTATAAAACATTCTACAAAAACAGGATTTCAAGAATATGGTATTCATTGAAGTTCTTTAAGTTTATAGAAAATCTAAAGTTGGCAACGGTGTTCTTTTCAGAAACAAAATTTGAATCGAAGTTATTGTTCAGCTGTTCAAAAACTTACTTATTATTAATCATAACTAGTCTCTTATCTGTGATTTATGTAGTGTGCATGCTCCTTTTGCATGTACATATGCATGTACGTATAAAGTATTCATGCTTTTTTAAAAAAAGGGAGATGCTATTCAAATTTCCAAATCAAGAATATGCAGATATTGATTTCGGAAATAACTGGACTACAAAACATGAATATGAATGAAGATTCTTTTCCAATGATTGTTTGTTCCATTGAACATCCTGTAGGGCAGTATGAAGTTGAACAAGAAATCATTCAAATGATGCAGCGCAGTTCTCAACTCAGCACTCACAGAATTTCAAATTGAACAGGCATACAGGCATATCTCGCAGTACAGTCTGGAGAGCACGAAAGAAGAGGCTATCCTTATTGTTTGCAAACTGTTCAAAATCTTCAATCAGGTGACAGTGAATAAAGATAAAATTTTTGTTGATGGGTACAAGAAAATTGAAATATTACTCATTACATTTTATTCACTGATGAACCGATTTTTTCAAGAAACAGAATAAAAAATTTGAAGAACAGTCACAGCTGGTCAAGTGAAAATTCAAATGCAACTAGATTCAAAGTTTCAAACTTGATTTTCAATAAATGTTTGGTGAGGTATAGTTGGGACCAGTTAATTGGACCATTTATTTTTCAAAATCACCTTTCTTGTTTTGTGTACAAAGATTTTTTACAAAACCAATTGCCAGTTCTGCTCTGAAAAACGTGCACAAATGTTATTCCAACGACGGTGAACCACCTTATTATTCATAAGACGTTAGGCCGCATTTAATATTAGTTTTCCAGGCAGATGGATTGGTTAAGGTGGGTCCAAACTGACTTCCTAGGTCTCCCGATTTAAATCCCTGAGACTATTACCTTTGGGGTCATTTAAAGGAACAAAGAAGAAAAATTTGAAACAAAGAAGAATTATTAAATCAAATTTTAAATGATTTTGAATATCTTAAGAACAACCGACACTATTGGAAAAGCATCCTTTGATGTAACATGTTATACTAGATTTTGCATAAACTATCAAGGAGATCATTTTGAATACTATCTGCAAGATATGGAAATTAAATTTAAAAATAATAATTTTTATGCAAGCCATTTCTATTTCTTCTTCAGTAAAATTTGTTTTTTTAAAACATTTATTTCATTTTTATTGGACTTATTTATATTTACATTACTGTTTTTAGAATTAAATTCTCTATTTTACAAATTTATTAGTCATTTAAAAAATGTATTCTATTGCGCGCCTAAAAAAACAATTTCAGACAAAAACATTTTCACTACTAGAAATACAATTCTGGGACTATTTTATTCAATTTTTTCAGGTCAAAAAACATAGGAAACCATTAATTTTGCCCTCAATCAACATCTTAAAAATTTCACTACGACCTCATTTCACTGGGGTGCTGAATTCTGGGCGAAATCTTTTGCTAACTGTAATTCGTTACCAAAGCGTTTCCAGACCTACGTTTATGTGAACTTTTTTCATTATTTTGATGAGAGGAATACACCTGTGAAGTATCAGTTTCCTCGTGGGACATTCTGTATGTAGGATAAATAACATGTGCCGAAGAGAGTTCTGAGTATAGCTAGAAAATACTGCTGTCATTCTGCCAAACAAATATTACCAGTATTTAATAAAAAATTAAACAAACACATTTTCTGAGCACTCAGTCATTAATTAATAGGTACAATTAAATTATACTAATACAGAAAGAAAGTACTCCATGAAATCTTTAATAATATGAATAATGATAAATTTAAAAAACAACCTATTCTACAAAAAGCCAGATATTCTAACCACTGTAACTTATGTTGGAAGCTGATTATCAGAGTTCTACAAGAACTGTCATCACAAATAAAGTTGTTAGTGTAATGCTGATCATAATATCTTATAATATTCATAGATTTAAGTGTAAATTACTCTTAAATTACATAATATGAAAGGATAATATTATTAAAGGAAGTAATGATGTACCAATAATTAAGTTGTATTCAAATAAAGGATTTTTAAGTTACAGAACAAGTTACACACAATAAGTTGTGCATTAAGAATAAGAAATTATAAAACTCGTGTAGGTTATTTTTTTAAATTTAAAATTTCATTTCATTAACAATAATAAATAAATGTTATTAATTTTACTTTGAATGTAAAACTGGTGATCAGGATAAGATACTGGCTCCTCATATAACATGTACTAACAATTGTTTCGATCAAAATAAGAGGATAACTAAAAGGCACATGAAAGGCCTTGCAATTTGGTGTCTTTATGGTTTGATGTGAACCAAAAGATCACTTAATTGTTATTTCTGTTAAACTAATGTCTATGAAATTTCTAAGAAATCTAAGCCAACTGTACTCAGACCTGTACGTCATTGTGAATCAATTAGAGTTTCCAAGGTTTCTGAAAACTTGTTTTGATATTTGATAAAAAAATGGAAGATAACAATCATGATTGAGACTTAGAATTACAATCCAGTAAGCCACATCTTATATCACAAAGTAAGGTAAATGAGAGATTTAAACTTATCAAAAAACTAAGCTAAACGTTTAGGCTCAAGATTGCAAGGTTGGGATTTAAATATATAAATCTCAGGTGATTGAACCCGATAGAAAAATTTTTCTCCCCGCTTTGCTGAAGAAAATTACTTAGTTTATTGTAAAATAATCATGAGCTTATGTTATTATTAGGGCAAGTTGCATAAATCTTAGAAGTGGTGCATTTTCATTGATTCCTGCAAGCATAGCTTAAATAAAAAGTATTCTACTTTACAATAGTAATAAACCCTTCTGTACCAATCTGTCATGAAATTATGAAAGAAATAATTTATTACATTTAACTCCTGGTGAAATGTTATAAATGTGGTAAAACAGTGGAAGAAACATGAGAACTTAACTCCTGGTAAAAAAAAACCATTCCTGAGCCTCTAGTTAAACCAGAAAAAGTATTTTTACCACCGCCCCTTCATGTCAAATTAGGATTAATAAAAAAATCTGTATAGACGTAAACAAATCACATGGCAACAATAGATTAAAAATATTAATACTTAATATAAATCAGCTGTTCATACAGCCATATGTTTACTAGTAACTTTACAGTGTTGTCACTTTTGCTGCTAAAAAAAAAACTAGTCTCATTACTTTATTTACTTTATTAATTTTAGAAAGGATTCAAGAACACACAAATACATAAATATCAATCTTATTAAACTGCATAGTAGCTGCAAACTATTCTTATTCCGTATATATGTTGTACTCTAACCATATTTTTACTGCTACCATATTTTCACCACTTGCTATAGTAATCAATGTTTTTTTTTTTTCGATGATTGGAGGAACTGTTAAAAATTTTTAAACAAAATGTCTTTGTTTTTTTCAATTTTTTTTTTTTCAAATTTATCTGATTAAGTGGTTACTGCCACAGGAGTGCTATGAGAAGAAATCAATAAACAGTGCTATGTTATGAAGTTATATAAAAATAATATACTTAGGTAACACTGATGACAATTTATTTGTGCTTACAGATTTCTATAAACTAAAAAAACCTCTGTGAACAAACAAAATGCTGCAAAAGGTAAGGTAACATACAAAAACATATTTGACATTTTAAGGTTTCAACAAAAAAATTATTTTATTACAATACTGCAAAATAAAAATGTGTATTAAATATATGACTAGAAACAAAAAACATTACGAATATTTGTATTGGTGAAGATGAAAACAGCTATAATTCATGTAAATAATAGTATCATATAAGTGATAATAAAAAATCATACAGCCAGCTGCACTCACTCATTAATATTTAATTCAGTGTAAAAAGTATACAACACAGAAAAAATTGTAGTTTGAACTAGTGTAAAATTGAAAATTAAAAAAAAAATATCCTTTTTATTAAGTATCTTTCATACATGGTGATCTAAAAGTCTGTTTTTTAGATTCTATAACAAGCAATAAATTTTGGTTTTGCAATTGATGGTAATCGATTTATCTATGTGTACCTGGAATCGTACATGGTGATTTTAACCAATTTTGGGGAGCTGAATTCAAACTGTTATCAAAATTAGATACGTACGAATAAGACATACAATTTTTTACCAACAAATGCATAATCATAATCATAATTTATATAATCATATAAATTGTCTTAGGTTTATGGTACAGATGCTCCATGGTCAGAATATCCTGATCACTGACCAAACCCAAATTTTTGGAAAAAAAGTCTAGGTGGGAGTGTAGGAGATTAATTTTTAACGACATTCTGCATCCTAAACATTTGTAGTTTTCTAACAGCTTACTAACCAAAAAAACACAATTTTCATCTTTTCTGATGCCTAAAAACCACCAACAACATGTTTGAAGGACTTCGATGCAGCTAATTCATATTCGTTAAGTTTATTGCCATTTATTGAGTCCTTAAGCAGTTTCTTGATTTTCAGACTCATAAATATATATCCTCCTTAAGCTTACCATCATTCTTAGAATCAATAAAATACAAAAAGCATATGTGGCAAGTTTGCAGTGATCTGAAAATTGTTGCATTACTTCTTGGTTTACAAGGTGGGTTTATGAAATATTGTTGTTTTCTTTGTCTTTGAAATAGTTTAGATACAAAAGACATTACCAAGTATAGAATTGGCCATTGCAACATAACTTTGTAGCTAATGTAAAGCATTTATCATTAAATGAGAGTGTAAAATCATACTGTTGCTAATTCACATCAAATTCGAGAAAAATTTTGTAAAGGCACTAGACTAAGAAGGACCATGATTTAATCATTTAAAAATAAGTTTTGCTAAATTGAATGATGTTTTAAAAACAACTTTTTAAAAACCTTTATGTGATAACACAATTTCAATAGCGTATTTGAAATCAGCACCCAAATTACAGTGAGAAAAGTTGTGTAACATGTTAGATACAAAATCTTGTGTTGTATAATGACTATTATTTAATTCATTTTTATACGTGTGTTGATAATACAAAGCGTTAAAGTACAGAAAACTAGTACAAATATTTTACGCTTCAGTATTGACAAAAAAATAATAAAAGTACTATTGCTATCAATGAAGACTTTTTCGCAAGATTTCCTAATTCTCCATTACTAATTTATCATAACTGTGGTCTAAAAATTCCTGTATAATTATAGAGAAGAAACTTAATGTTATTATTAGTTGAGGGATCACGTAAAAAGGAATGTAAGGATTTAAGTGTAACAGGTGATTTATATCTTGAGATGTTAATAACTAATAAACAATCATATGTTTGACATTAGCTATTCCTATTATTGGGACTAATATGGGATACCACCTTCTTCCTATCTTTTTCAAGATAGACAACCTCAATCAAACTTTTTCCTGAACGCATAGGATATTTAACAGCTAATGCGATTTTATGCTTTTTTTTTATTTGGAGATGCCGAAGATATGGTATTATCTTTGAATGAAAATGACATGAGGTGTCCCAAACTATCGACTGAAAAATCAGTTGATTTTATGAACTAGGACAAAACTTAATAAAAAAAAAAAGTGTAACTCAGCGGTTAGATGCTGACATGAATGAATAAGGTCAGAAGGACAGTACTTTGAACACATCCTCTAATGCAAATAAAGAATGTAATAATAAGACACTTTTTTCATTAACTATTTTCTTATTAGTAGTTAGGGAAACTACCTTTTAGTTCATCGTTGTTTTAAAAAGGAGTGCACACTTAAACTTTATACATTTTAATCAGAAGAAATGGAAACATATAAGGTAAAGTGTCCACTGCACTCTAAGTTGTAACCATAAGATCAAATGGTTATCTCTTTAAATTATAAAAATTATTTACAATTTCAATTTCTTAGGCAGATTTTTATTTAATATTTCTTATTAAAAGACATTACCAATTTTTTTTTTCTTAAATGAATAAAAATAAACAAAAAAATAAAATGCATTAAATAAAAGTCTGCAAAGAGATGGAAGCTGTAGTAAATAACACCGATAGACAAAAAAAGTTTTTTAATGTTTCTCCAAGTGCGATAACATTTCTTGAATTACTTTTTTGCATACATTACAGATCTGTAAACACAATTTTTCTATCAGTCTTAGTTTTAAATAAATTATACTTCAAAAAAAAAAATTGTGTTTTGAAAAATGTAATTATAATTATAATCGAAAAATATAGTTAAAATCTGTAAAATTTATAATTTTTCATGGCCATCCCTGTGCTAGAATGATTTTGTTGATGCTTTTCTTTTATAAATAACCTCAGACACATTTCGAATTAATGTCAATAATTGGCTAGCATGTTAGTATTCCATTTCCCTTCACAGCGGCTTTCCATCACTGAAATATGTGTTGGTGGAAACATTTATCATGTTCATCACTTACATCTCTGAGGTTGTCCAGGAAAAAAAATCAGATCCGAGTGGAGGAAATGTATTTTCAAAGTTTCAAAGACATATTACATCCCATAGTTCTGTATGAAGTAAGAAGTTGATTAACAATATCGTGGTAATTGTTGAATTTTTGTTTGCCGAGAAAATTTTTGCAAACATCTTTAAATGAAGCCCAAGCTGCACTTTCTACATTATTTAACATTGAGTTAAATACATCATCTTTGACCGACTCTCTTATTTGAGGACTAACAAAATTCCTTCTTTAATTTTTCCTTCACTTACATTCGGAAATTTCTGCCTGATGTGCAAAAATCCAGGACTGTCCTTCTTCACTGCTTTAACAACATTTTTCAGTAGTCCTAGCTTGATATGAGGAGAAGGTAAAAATATTTTACAAAAGTAACAATCGGTTACATGATCCTTTGGTTCACGCCAAACCATAGGTACACTAAAGGGCAAAGCCTTTTGTGTTCCTTTCAGCCATCCTCTTAAATATACAGAACTATTAGTGCATACTATATGAGGAGCCCACATCTTATCCTGATCACCAATTTTACACTGAAAGTACAAATGATATGCTTTTTTAATTAAAGGTATAATTGTTTTCTATTTGATTTTACGATAAACTCACCACATACATAACAAAAGGCATTCTCATCATTTACACAATTTCGAGGCATTACAACACTGTTAATACATAATACTGTTAATAACGACACAAAATTAATACATCAATAAGACTGAACAAAATTAATTCATTCCTAAATCCAGTCCTTAATACAAACAACACAGCTGTGTTTTCAGCTACATGTTTTGACCTGCACAGACACGATTAATCTTGTCCATGAAGGCTCACTCTTCAGTATTAGATATGATGTCATAATGTGACTAGAATTAAATCATATAATTGTTTACTTATGGCTTAAAAATTATGTTAATAAAGTTAAACATTACAAAATGAACTAACAAAATACAAAATAGATCCTGAAAAATTAAAAAAAATCCATTAATTAAAAATTAAACTTTTCAAAAATGGTTGGTGATAGAAAGGTTCTGAGTTCATATATGTTTTCATCATCAAAAAACAGATTAAAATCATGTATCACATGTTAAGAAACAAAAATTATGTTTAGCAGTGTAATTTGTATAATTAAAAGTGACAATTTTATCTAATCATTACAATTTAGAGTGTAGGGAATATATTACCTTACATGTTTCCATTTGTTATAAATACAGATTTCTTATAAGAGATGTCTTTTAGTTGATTTAAAAAAGTACCATTTTTTTTTTCAGAAACAAACTGATGCATTACTTTAATTCTAAGTTAAAAAATCTATTTAATTTTTTTATTCTAATTAATATAAAATAATACCATAAATATGAAACCTGAAAGAAAATATATAAGTTTAACTTACAGCAGCTGTTTTATCAGCATAATTGCGTGCAGCTAGAACAAAACATGCCTCAGCTTCATTCATACGAGCTTTTGCTAGATCAACATCTTTTAAGCAGGAACCCTGAATATAAATGACTCTTTGTGCCCAAATTTGTACTTGAAGAATCATTCTCATTGTAGTATCTAACTCCATAGGAGATAATAGCACCACATAATAATCCTATAAAAAAATTAATTAGAGTAAAACTTATTAATTTAATATATTTGTATTTTAACTAAATAGAGTAGTATAACGAATTTAAACTAGTTATTATTTATTCATTGTATGTTATCTATCATACATGTACATGTGTATTAACGGATAAATAACAATATCCTTTTTTATTTCAGTCCAAAGCATATATACCTATCCAGCTGAATTTTAACATAAAACATAGTATACATTTCAGGTTGTATTTACTACATTAAAACAAACTTAAAAAGAAAGTGTTCTTTAAAAGAAAGAGCACTAAAGAGAACAACATAACCAACAAATAAAACCTACAAGACTAAAGTAAAATACAAATTAAAACAAATGATAAAACTCACAACTAAAATTCCAAACAACCTCTCAATTCAATTAATAAGTCCCGTGTTCACTAGTATGTGGGACAATCAATCGACTTACTATTGTGTCCAGCCGGCTTTCTAAACTTGGAAAATTTGCACAAGTTGGTGAGCCACCCGCCTTTTCAACAGGACAACTATCAACATGATGCCCCACATCTCCAATTTTTGTATTTTGATTATGTATTTTGAAAGAATAAAACATTGGTGTCCTGACTTGACCGACATAGTAGAAAAATACTGGAAACTGCGTGAGATAGAATGTGTATGAAAGTCTTATGCAAACTAAAAATCCTTTCCAAAAGAAACTTTTACACAAGAAACCTGAAAACAATCATCACATTAATGCTATTTATTAATTTATTTATTAATGCCATTTTTTCCACTACCTTACCCAAGGTATTAAGGAGGCTAAGTGGTCTGTAAGATATATCTCCATTTTCCTTTGGACCCTTCTGAAGGAACACAATTCTGGCTTCTTTCCAGCACGCCGGGAAATTTCTATTCTCCAGGCCCTGACTGGTAATCTCCAGCATTTCCCATGGGACTCTCCTAACTAGACCCTTTAGGAGCGCCGCAGGAATCCCGTCCAATCCGGGGCTCTTTTTATTCCCAAGATGCCCGACCGCTGCGATTAATTCTCCAAGAGTGAACCTCCTGCTGTCACAATTAATGATTCCCTCGATCACCTCTTCTGTACAAGGAAATAACTCACTAATTTCCTGTTCCGCTTGCGACCTACTTAAAATAGCCAGGCGCCTGCCAAATCTCTTTGTAATTATTTTATACGCCTGTCCCCAGGGGTCGTTGAATAACTCCTCACACAATACCCGCCAGCGATTTCTCTTTGCTGTCCTAATAGCCCTATTTAATGATCGTCTATCTTTAATATATACAAGGGCCGCTGCCTCATATTCTTGTTCACCTGTGATCCTGAGTCGTTGTTTCTTTCTACTGGATTTTTGTAACTTATCTCTTAGGGTCTCTATTTGCTTTGACCACCAATATGCTGAGCTTCTCTTTCTGCTCCTCCCTTTCCATCTCTTGTTTGACTACATTGGTCAGCACCAGCGGTGTTAATTCAGTCATATTTATGAGCCTCGTGGATGTCCTACTAACTATTCTTTCAATCTCTTCTGCCATAAACTTCTGGGGTAACAGTCTTTCTATAGTAGCAAACATCGAATCATCAATACAAATTCTGGTCGCTAAATGATCACTGGCGTGAGGTAATACTCGCCAGTCCCATTGCTCCCCCCTCCACCTGTTGTCCAGGATTGTAAGGTCCAGAACCGACGAGTGCCCTCTCGCCTGATAGGTGGGGTTACTGTCATTGACACAATGACCGCCAATAGAGCTCATAGTGTCCGTCAATATTTCACCTCTTCTATTTGTGTAAGCACACCCTGTAGCCACTGATTTACAGTTAAAATCCCCCAGGAGTATAAATTTCTTCCTATTTCTAGTAGTTATTCTTTGTATGGTATCCATGCATCTCACAAATTCACTCAACTCACAATTAGGCGAAATATATACTGCAATTACGAGTATAGAGTCGGATTCAATTGCCACTATTTCTTTCGATCTCGCCGTTTTCCTCCAGGCTATTCTCCCACTGATATCTCTCACCACTACATCCCCTTCTGTATCGGCTATCCAGCCCGCTCTTGCTGCTACATAAATGTTGGGTACTGTAACCACCAACAAGTCGGTCCTCTGTGACACCGCCAGTTCACTGACCAAATCACATGACATAGAACTCCGATTAGTATTAACTAGGAGAGCCCTAAGCATTTTGATTTTTTAAACATGCCCAAGCCCCTGTTCGGTGATCCTGGCTCCCGCAGTTAAGACAGCTACTGAGCTCTTTACAATCTGCAATTTTGTGACCTTTGCCCCCACAATTGAAGCAAAGTTCAATCTATCTGGGCCGTTACACTCACTCCTGCGATGTCCCGTGCTCCAACATCTGAAACACCTTTCTTGATCTTCTCGTATGTACGCCCTACAATTGACCCATCCTATCTTTATTCTTTGGTGAACCAATCTGCATGCTGCTCTGTAGGACGTGACTGCCGTAGCATTCTGTGTTTCATCATACCCTGGTCTTATGGATGTAATTTTAACCTCTTCACCATCCCCTGCCCTATTCATTATTGCTGCCAGTATCTCCTGTTCTGGAGTATCCATTTCAATGTCCCTTATGTGCACTATTGTTCTTCTATCTGCTCTAGTTTTTAAGTCTACTTGCAGGTCCGCGGCTTTATCCCTGAGCGTACTAGTAAAATCTGCTGCACTTTGAGCCCCCTTGATGCGGACATGTAACTCCTCATTCCTACCTTTTCTGAGGGATATGACGTCATTGGCCTCGTCACTATTTACCGCAGATTTCATTGTTTTGAGTAGTTCAGCATACAACTTACCCACTGCTTTTACTATCACTGTGCGGCTCTCCTCCGCAGGTGGAGTGGCCTTCTTTATTGCCGCTTGTCCCGGCCTTAACTGTCTTGCCTGTGTATCTGCATGGAGTGTCAATACTCTAACCGGCTCCACCTGGTCTTTTGTTATATATTACAATGCCTTTTTGGTATAATTACCAATGCTTCCGGGCAGCAGTAAAAATGCAGTCCCCGGTGATTGTTGTAAAACCTTGCTAATTGCCTTAAGAATGATGTTCATTCTTATTTTCTCCGCTGCTCTTGAATCATAGTATATTTTATATTTACTTCTTCTGACTTCAACTGTTTCTTCTCCAATAATGGAAATTTCAACCTTTAATATATCGCCCGCCTTATACTTTAAACGACTACCTTCACTATCCTCTGCTCTATTGACTTTTGCTGTCATTAATTCTACAAGTATCTCCCGCTTCCGCAGGAACTTCTGTGATGTTTAAAATTCTTTCTCGCAATGTATTTGGCCATTTCCTCGGTAAGAGTTCTATTAATTTCATGTCTGACAAATCTCCAGACAATACTGCCTCCATGTCCACCTCCATAGCCACTGTGTCTGTCTGTGTAGCCTGAGTGGCTGACGCCAATGGGCGAGACATTTCTATCAACGATTTCAACCCCAAGTATATATTTTTTTCAATTCCTGCTCATGTTCGTTAATATACTTGGATACCCGGGCTCCCATATGTTGCTTAAGGGAGATCATGACCAATCCCAACTGATAGGTCAGGCTCCCCAAACTTCCAGGCGAAGGTTCCTCTTCTTCTGATGAACCCTGATGTGCTCTTTTTGCCCCTTTACTTCTACTTTCTTCGACGTGGATGCCTTCGAAAAACTACCACTTTGGGAGGCCATATCTTCCGTCGGGAGTGAGCCTCGGCGACGCATTATAGCTAGTTACACTCTGGAGACAATTCCTTTTCCAACAAGTACCCACACATGATGGAACCCCATTTTAGGGGTTCCAAAATGGGGGGCCCCAAAAAAATTGGGGGATGGGGGGTCTGGGGATAGGCAATTTTATGATTCGGATAGATATTTTGGAATCGGAGCTATAGGGAAAAAGTTATAGTTCTGAAACTGGAACCCCTATAACACTTCGTTTGACTTAGAATATTTCACTACTGAAGATTTATTAAACTAAAATAAATCTAAGTTCTTGTTTACTTTCGTCTGAGTATGACGTAACTGACAAGCCAAAGCTTGTCAGTATAACTTAAAATATTTTACTGTAACTTATATAATATATAACCTTAAAATAACTTATTCACTTAAAAAATGTTAAGTTTAATTCACTCCGTTATATTGTATTGTAAAGACAATCCATTCCAATCACAATACAACCCACCAAAACCAGAAAAAATAATAAAAAATTTCACTTTTCACTTGAAAAATATTTAACTTATAAAAAAGTCAAATAACTTACCTAATCCGTAACCAAATCACATAAAATTTTATAATTTAGTCACTTCACACTGATAAGGAAATGATATATTTGAAAAAACTTTTTTTAAAACGAAAATCTTTTACCAGAATAAAGGATGCAATTTTAATTTTTTTAACAGGACGCACACGAATTTCCTTTAAAATGATTTTACAAAAAAATTAATTATTAAATTTACTAGGGTTAAATTCTTGTATCGATAAATTATTGGGATTTCATTCTAATATTGTAAAAATAGATACAGAATAAGGAAAGAGAGGTCATTCATTAATTTAGTTTTGTTTGAAATGTTCATCTTTAATTATTTATAAAGGATTCCAGAAAGTTCTACGTTCCAATCACAATACAACCCACCAAAACCAGAAAAAATAATAAAAAATTTCACTTTTCACTTGAAAAATATTTAACTTATAAAAAAGTCAAATAACTTACCTAATCCGTAACCAAATCACATAAAATTTTATAATTTAGTCACTTCACACTGATAAGGAAATGATATATTTGAAAAAACTTTTTTTAAAACAAAAATCTTTTACCAGAATAAAGGATGCAATTTTAATTTTTTTAACAGGACGCACACGAATTTCCTTTAAAATGATTTTACAAAAAAATTAATTATTAAATTTACTAGGGTTAAATTCTTGTATCGATAAATTATTGGGATTTCATTCTAATATTGTAAAAATAGATACAGAATAAGGAAAGAGAGGTCATTCATTAATTTAGTTTTGTTTGCAATGTTCATCTTTAATTATTTATAAAGGATTCCAGAAAGTTCTACGTTTCTAATAGACTTATCTGTTAAAGCGTTAAGTGCGGTGAATGGGAATAAAGATGATTTTTTGCATATGTATATAAAAAGTAACTGATTTTAGTAAAAGAATATCTATAACCTTTTTTAAAACTTATTAAATTCCCTGCAGTTTAGTTCTATTATTTATTCTTTAGAAGATGGACCATTGAATGTAAAAATAGGAAAAGAAAAAATTATTGAGGTAGAAGAATTTTGTTATTTGAGAAGTAGAATTAGTAAAGATGAACGAAGCAGGAGCGATATAAAATGCCGAATAGCACAGGCGAAACGAGCCTTCAGTCAGAAATATAATTTGTTTACATCAAAAATTAATTTAATCGTCAGGAATAGATTTTTGAAAGTATATTTTTGGAGCGTACCTTTATTTGGAGTTGAAACTTGGACGATCGGAATACCTGAGAAGTAAAGATTAGAAGCTCTTGAAATGTGATGCTATAAGAGAATTTTAAAATCAGATGGGTGGATAAAGTAACAAATGAAGAGGTATTGCGGCAAATCGATGAAGAAAGAATTTGGAAAAGTGTAGTTAAAAGAAGAGACAGACTTATAGGCCACATATTAAGGCATACTGGAATAGTCGCTTTAATATTGGAGGGACAGGTAGAAGGAAAACATAGTGCAGGCAGGCAACGTTTGGAATATGTAAGACAAATTGTTAGGGATGTAAAATATAGGGGGTATAACGAAATGAAACGACTAGCACTAGATTGGAAATCTTGGAAAGATGCATCAAATCAGTCAAATGACTGTAGACAAAAAAAAATTTATTCTTTACGATGAAAAATAATTTAGTTATGACGTTTGTAAATATTTCAATTTTTGATTTCCTCAGAAGAATGCTCGTTTTTTTTTGGCAGTAAACGTGAAAAGCAAATCCAAACGAATGAAAGATAGGGTTTAGTGACATTAGTAGTATCTATCCACTTGATTTTTCTTAATTTATTATACCTACAGAACTGATCTGAGTTATAGAAAGTATACTTAAAACGTGTGATTTCATTGAGAAAAATAATTTTTTAGGGACAATAGTTCTTATTTAACTAGAAGAAGCAAAGGACAAACTGGTATAATATTTTACAATTTAAATTTAACAATACGATACAAATTGAGTACTCATCTATGAAAAAAATATCATACTATTTTTTTTTAAAAATCAAAATTTTTAACTTGAAATATTAAAAATTTGATATAAATCTTCATATAAAAACATCAAATTCCAAATTATTTAGAAAGGTTTAAATAAATTGGTATAATTATTTTTTGCTTTGGAAATAAAATGTTTACCTCTGTTTCATTCTCCCTTACGTTGAAAAAGGAATCTTAAAGAATAATGATTATTTTAATCTTTAGGATTTTTCTGAATTTTCATGAGAAAAACTAAAAACAATTTAAAAAAAACTGTAAAACACTATAGATAGCACCTTAAGAAAACTCTGATAAAGGTAAATACAATCAGCTTACGATATATATATTAGTCATATTGTATATATATAAGTTATGTCTTGCATAATTAACATTTTTAGAATTATCTTTAGAAAAAAAGGTAAAAAAAATGAACAATTAGAAACGATAGACGATCTCCTAGATGAACTCCAACGTCTTCGTGAAGAAACCACTCTCGATTTCCAACACATCCAACGGCTTCAAAAAGAATTCCTACTATACCAACACCAGGCGCCTGCAGCCCTTTACCATATAAATCTTATGGAACAAGAAAACATATCCCAAAATGACACACTAAGAGCTTTAGAAACAGAATTACAACACAAAATGAACTTAGTTGACAAAATTGAAACTACGAAAAAACTTGGCAACTTAGAACATAAATTTACTAATAGTTGTAGTTGTAGATGTAGTTGCAGTAGTAGTAGTAGTAAAAATTTCCATTAAATAACAAAAGGCCGCTCATTACCAAAATTACAGTATAAATACCCTTGTCAATCATTAGTAACTATTGAAAATTATTTCACCATGTATATAAATTACTAATCACTAATTATATATAAAATTTTCTTGTACTAGTTTTTTTTTTTAAATATAGAGATATATTTCTTTATTCTTTACCTGCAGTGCACCCATACTGTCGAACGTTTTTCAACCTATCTGCAATTGTGTTATCATCCAGGTGATGATAATACAATCATTGTGTTCATCTGAACACAATCATCGAGGAAGGTGTATTTTTTTAAATGACAGGATGAGCATGTCATGAATGAGGTATTTTCAAACTTCCTACTAGGGTGCACTGTTACACACATTATTATTATTATTATTATTATTATTATTATTATTAATTATTATTATTTAATCGCACAAACAAATTTAACAATTACATTTACAAAATTAACATTCAAATTCAGTACACTTAACATTCACAACTACCATTAACATCATACATTTTAAAATTAACATTCATAACGTTAAATTAATCACAGTACAATTACATTTACAAAATTAACATTCAAATTCAGTACACTTAACATTCACAACTATTTACAAACTTCCTACTGGTGTGCACTGTTACACGTTATTATTATTATTTAATCCCACAGTACAATTACATTTACAAAATTAACATTCAAATTCAGTACACTTAACATTCACAACTACCATTAACATCATACATTTTAAAATTAACATTCATAACGTTAAATTAATCACAGTACAATTACATTTACAAAATTAACATTCAAATTCAGTACACTTAACATTCACAACTATTTACAAACTTCCTACTGGTGTGCACTGTTACACGTTATTATTATTATTTAATCCCACAGTACAATTACATTTACAAAATTAACATTCAAATTCAGTACACTTAACATTCACAACTACCATTAACATTCATACATTTTTAAATTAACATTCATACGTTAAATTAATCACAGTACAATTATATTCACAAAATTAACATTCAAATTCAGTACACTTAACATTCACAACTATTTACAAACTTCCTACTGGTGTGCACTGTTACACGTTATTATTATTATTATTTAATCCCACAGTACAATTACATTTACAAAATTAACATTCAAATTCAGTACACTTAACATTCACAACTACCTACCATACCTTAACATTCATACATTTTACTTGTTCGTTGCTGCTACTTACTCCAGCATATAGTCCTCTAAGAAGCCATCAATATTCTGTGCGCCTGGTGTCTCCATTCTGATGGCAAAACTTTTCTCACGTTATTTTTCAAACCTTTCTGGAATATTTTCTTAATGTTAGTCTTAATCAACCTATATTGCAGCGGCCTTCCACTTTACTCTCCCACCGATCCTGTAAATTTTTGTGCATATCTAAAAGCTTTCGATAGGATTCCCGCACACCTTTGTTCTCATTCCACTCTTCTTACTTGTTTCATCAGTGTATCGTTCTAAGACTTCAAATTTTATTATAATTAATATTACTTTCTATTAGGTTAATACGTCCATTTCAATTAGGGCTTGGATTTCAGCCTTTAGTTGTCCTCTAAGAAGCCATCAATATTCTTTGCGCCTGGTGTCTCCATTCTGATGGCAAACATTTTCTCAGGTTATTATTTTTTCAGACCTTTCTGGAATATTTTCTTAATGTTAGTCTTCATCAACCTATATTGCAGCACCCTTCCACTTTACTCTCCCACCTAGTTTTTTTAAATTATTTTTACTTTTATGTTTCTTTTAAATAAACTTATCGTATTTTTAAGACTTGAATCTTACAAGGGCACATCGGTTCAAATCCGACTTCATCTCCTTTTTTTTTAACTTAAATATATTGATTTATTAATAATTATTTACCTGATTGTAAAAAAGAAATTACGATAAATAATATTCAATAATAATATTAAAAAAAATGAAAAGTATCAGAAGTTATTAATGAAATAAAATTTTATGTACTTTTTACTAAAAAAAAAATGCGTAATGTAATTTAATAGGCGTACAAGGAAGTCATGTGGTGACCATATCAGATTTTTTTATGTTAACGGTCATAATTTAAGTAAAAATTCTCTTATTTTCTTAATGTTAGTCTTCATCAACCTATATTGCAGCGTCCTTCCACTTTACTCTCCCACCGATCCTGTAAATTTTTGTGCATTTCTAAAAGCTTTCGATAGGATTCCCGCACACCTTTGTTCTCATTCCACTCTTCTTACTTGTTTCATGAGTCTATCATTCTAATTGTTCAGATTTTATTATTATTAATATTCTATTAGGTTAATACTTTAGTTTCAATTTGTTTTAATACTATTAGTTAGTACTAATAGTATTAATAGTACTAATAGTATTTGTTTTAATACTATTTGTTTAGTACTATTAGTTAGTACGTAATAACTTGGTTGTCCAAGTTGTGGCAACGAAAATGTTGCATTTAAAATCCTAACTATTATCGAGGAAGCTGTGAAACCATATAAAGGAGGGTATTTAAAAAATGCTTATGAAGATTAAATACCCGATTCGACAATTTGTTGTTATAAGATTTATAAAACCAAAAACATATTGCGTAACTTATTGTAATTTATAAGTAATTGTAATATGACATTTTATATATTGGAGTAAAAATACAATTTACTTCTACTGATTGTACAATCTATGGATTGTACGGTTTATAAAGTTTGAGAAAGCTAATATGGTATACGATATTCGACGATGGGAGCAAATTTTATCTCATACTCTTTTGTTACAATTGCTGTTTTATAAAAATCCAGGCTTGAGATCAACAGATAAATCGTATAACAGCGATTTGAGGACAACCAAGGAAAGTACTCAAGATAACCGGCGCTCATTTAATGATGCCGGATATCAGGGGAAAAGCATTAAATCCTACAAATACATTTAACAACATCGTAAAGTTGTTGAAGCATGAAAGACTTAATAATAAGACCTTTGAGTGAGACGTATTCCTTCACCTCTATTCGACAACAACTACCTATTAGCAAAACCATATAGAAACGTATGAATCCTTATGCTGATCAAATGTTCAATTCAATGACTACGATGTCATAATTATGTGAGGAAATACTAGGCCACAAAATACTAGGCAAGTAAATGTTAGGCAAGGAAATGTTGAGTGTTGAAATGACAGGACAGTAAATGGTTAGGTAAAATCAGATCTACTAATGAAATGGGTTTGCTATGATAATGCTTCATCAGGTCTAGGTAGAATGGATTGGGCACTTTTTATGGGTAACCTAAATACTGAGTCTGTACCCGTTATGGTAGTGGGTGTAAGGGCTGGTGTAACACTGACCACTCGCAGAGAGTGCGGTGAATCGATTTACGTACGATTTCGATGTGCGTTTTCTAATAGGTCGTCGTCGACGAATATTGGCGAAGGATAAGTCTCAACTGAACGGTCTTTAAAGAGCAACATTCTGTTGTTCATGTACTACAGTTACTGATTTTCATTTGACCGCAGCATTAAAAGACCGTGGTCTTACATTGCTATTACGCGATTTATTTGTCGGTCTCAAAGGTTTTTTTTTATAAAATAGGACTTATTAAATAATACTCTGTTGCCTGGTATAATTAAAACAACTGTGTAAGGGATCGAATTGCAGATTGGTTGAAAAACTACCCTTTTCCACTCCCTATGGGAATTTCTAGTAAATTTCCATAATGTCGATCCCTGTCGACAACAGTTTTGAGTGTTTTATAGTAGGCCTCCGGGGGAGAGATTTCACTCTTTAACAAAAAAAAATCTCAACGCGCCATGGATGCTACAACATGAAATCTTATTTCTATTGTGGTGTGGAAATGTATCCAAACAAATGGTAAATAATGTAGATTCCTGAGCTTAGTGAATACAGAAAAAGAAGCTTTAAAGTAATATGTCATAGATTTTCCTGAAGAATAGCTAATTATGATTGTGAAGAACAGTCATGGTAATCAGAATTCTAAACCAAGTGGTTGATAAAACAAATAACATCAAAGCACTTTTCCAGGTTGGCTGATCGGCTGCATTCAATTCGATATATTGACATCAAAGATAAAGAAAACCTCACTTTGGAAGGCTTTTATTATTCCTTTAACCATATAAGATGTGGTATGTATATTAGATTAGGGAAAATGGAAAAAATTAAAACTTATTTAAACTAAATCTGATAATTTAAATAAAGTTAAATAAATAGGCTTATCATATTTTTCTGGGTCCAACTCGGGATATATTTTTGAAATTAAGTCTTAACAGTTTAGTGAAACATTAAACTATCTATTCAGTTTATTTGTCATTAGATATGACCTTTTTCAGAAATGGTTTGTTTGTTTTAATTACAACATAAAATTCATAACAAGTAAGTTCTGAATTAATTTTTAACATTTAGCAGATGTTTAACAGCAGATACTGAAAGTTGACCCCTTTCTGCAAACCAAATGCTTCCCATAATTGAAAAAACTCTCAACTAGAGCAGATGTCCCAGGCAAAGACATTGCAAAATCAACCATTTTAGAAATATTGCAACATTAAGTCCGCCTTAAAAATTGCATTCCACTTCTCTTCAATAGTATCTGGTACTTTTTCAGAACTTGAACCACAACCTACCCTTTGGTTTTGAATTTCCTGGTTCAACAATGTACGTTCAATCAAATAATTTATACTTTTTACTTTTATAATTTCATTAACAACTTGTGCACTTTCTTCTAGATCAGACCAGGCAATTTCATTTCGTAGATTTTATCCACTGAAACTTACTAACTTTATCAAAACTGGTTCTTCACAACTCTTAGTATTGGATACTAGAATTATAAAAATTGTCTACGCTTGAGAAGAATTTTTGTTCCTGAACATCATTATTTTCTTTGAGTCCATAGCAATTGTTTGACAAAAGTATAAATTTGTGGGTTTTTCTTTCCTGAAGTTGATAAATTAATTAAGAATATGTCTGAAATGCTTCTGTTGCTGTGACAGAATTAGCTTCAGATTTCTGAACTGCATTATTAAATAACTGTAGAGTACCATAGAAAAATTTCAAAAAAGTTCATTTTTCAGATTTTCAAAAAAATCAAACATTAATTTTGTGCATTTGTCACAAGAGAAGTATGATTTTAGACCATAAAAAACAAAATAATTCTTTCTATTGAAGGTAACAGATTAAGGAACATTGTGCTGCTATAAAGTAATACATTTTTGTAATCTGTTTCCATAAATATACAGAAATCTTTAAGTTTAATCTTTCAGTATACATGTGAAAATATTTATAAATTTTTATTACAATAACCTCTATATCCAGGGGTAGAGAATCACATGCCAATTGTACTGAACTGTGTACAATGTGGGCTGGACAAACAATACCTAAAATAGGTCTATCTAAATCACTTTGAAATTTTCTGAACACATTTTCATTCCCCTTTCTCATCACACCACCAAAATTATTGTTAGTATTATCAGCAGTACAACAAACCAACTTTTCTTCAAGTTTGTAATTTTTCACACACTGCAAAATACACTGAGTCAAAATTTGAGCAGTTTAAACTGACATTTCAATGAAATTTAAAAGTTTAACTTGAATTCCCTCCTCCAGACTCAAATATCTTACAGCAATTGGAATGTGTTTTACTTCACTTCTGTTTGAGCTCCATTGTTACTGGTACAACTTTTTTTTTCCATAGAACGCAACACATCAAATGCAAATGGCAAAATAAGGTTAACAATAATTGCCTTGGTTGTGATTCTAACACATGAAAATTTTGGGTCACATAACTTTTTAACCAGTTTAGTTGTGCAGTCATGTTTTGAAACTGAGTTTATATCTAGCAGTGTGGTATGAAAATGTAGCTTTTTTAGCAGCACATTCAGATCACTGTTACTGTTATTCCCATCTTTGGCTTTAAAAAAAATCTTTTATGTTTAGTGAAGCAGTAACATTAGTAGCACTTCTATGTTTAGCTGTTTTCACGTGGTACTCAATATCACCCTTTCCTTTATGTGAAACAGAAAATTCTCCGGGACATTGCGTGCAATAAATACGTTCATTGTTACGGTCATTACACAATTTTAAAAATTTGTATTCCTGTTGCAGGTTAACATTAAATACACATTTCCTTTTGCCATTGCTAAAGTATGAGACAGAAAACGAATAGAGATAAAATGATTAAAAATGTCTAGACGAGTTATTTCACGCACAAAAACAACATAAACATACTGCCCCTGTTTTGTTGCCAAATGACTAAATAAAAAGTTGTGGTGAGACCAGTAGCCACACCTCCATCAAAATGGACATCAGCGTTTGCTTCAAGGTTGGCTGAGAGATGCATGGCCATAAGAGAATGTTTAAAAATGCGATGTCAAACATATAGGTCTAAAATTAAAAAAAAAATCCTTGCCAGTCATAAAATTCTCAAAACCTGGACAATTTTTGCAACAATTAATGAGAAAGTTTATTTCTTTTATTAGTTAAGATTTGTTCTTCTTGATGGATCTCTTGCAACAGGTTTCTCTAGAGCATCAACAAGGGAGGTCTGTCCGCCTCTCCCTTGTAGAACAGACCGGAGTCCGTAAATTAACCCAAAATCAGGGGTATGAACTGAAGTAGAGTTCACCAAGGGAACTAGGACTAAATTTCGTTTTGCGGACATTTTTAAGATACCAGAGCACACGATCTGCGACTTCATTGCAGACTCTTATAGCCCCCGTAACACATTTTATATTATTTCACTTTTTTACCTCATAAGCGCCTACTATTAAAATCATCATTATTATTACTAATAAGTAATCCGGCTTTTTTATTCGGATGAGAGTCTCTTATGAGTTTCATCTTGTATAACAGCTACCGATCTCCCTCAGGGGTCTATTTTAAAAAAATTACCGTTCTTTCTTTATTCCTAAACCATTAGTAACGCATTAACGATGGATTATACTCAGAGCACAATTTATCGTCTCTTACACGATGCGAAGATTTTTTTCTCTAGATAAATGCAACTAGGTCATAAGTAAATACCTGCTTGTAGAAACGTTTTTCCTCCGAATGTTAATCCGTTGACAACAGAGGAAGTGAAATAATGCCTGCTTGAAAACACATCCTCTATTTTAAGAAATCAATAGAAAATAAAACGACTTTGATTTTTTTTTTTTTATAATACTGTTTAGAAATCAATAAACAAGCATTTGCATAAACTAAAAATCGATAAATATAAAATCAAAATTTTAATTTAAAATGTTACTTACGTAATAGAAGTGAATAATAATCAGAAAACGAAACTTACCTAAAAAAACAAACAAAATAGTTATTGGTATTTATTACAGATTATAGTTCACTAAAAAAAGTATGTAGTTAATATATATTTTAAAACAGTACGTATACAATATAGTTTATTTCACATATAATTATTTATCCTTATTATAGGAATAATAACTTAATGCATATTTAATCAATACATACTAAAATTATTCTTAAAAGGAAGACCGACTTTTCGTTATAATATTAAAATATATTATTTGTTTAAAATCGTAATTTAATTAAAAATAACGAGAAGAGATCCTCCAATCAAGCAAGTTTAAACTCGCTCACCACCATGATTCACTGTATAAACTTGTATGAAATTACACCAATACAAAGTCAACATAACCACAAATTGAGGTTATGTTGTCTGTTGTCGAACTTAAATTGAGCGTAACTGAAAAACGACTCGGTTAGTCTTCATCAAATTTTCACATGCACAACTACAGATACTCTACCACAGCATATCTAAATTTCAATGAAATGGTTTTGTACATTTTCGAGCCACAAATTTTATATATAGGCTTATAAGGAAATTGCACTTTAATTGAATGGTATTTTCGTAATCCTCATACCATACAACGTAAAAAAAAAATCAATTTCATCCTCCAATATCACCGTGCGACCGACTGTTATACCGTACATTTCTTCGAAAAGTCAGTAAAAAAGAAGCATCTAAATTTTCATTTGGGTCTACTATGTTCAGAAAAAAAAAATCTTTAGAAACCCGATCCTACCCGCAGAGACTACGTCGATTCACTAAGAATCACTTCGCACTTGTCAAGTGCAAGGAATTAGTCTAACCGTAACTGTCTTAAGAGAAAGGACTAACTCCGAATTATCCTAATTTTGTAAATATTATATCCATTCCTAAGATTATCTAAAAACAGTATCATTTTTTTTAACTGTTACTGAATTCTGATGACAGAATTTTGTGTATATATATATATATATATATATATATATATATATTGTTTGATACAGGTAACATTATTTCTTCAAATGTCTTTCCTTTATGGGGAATTGTTAGCACAGAAAAGAGTAAAAAATCGCAGGAAGCAAAGTCCGGTGAAGTTGGTTTGATCCCATATTTTGCCAATAATTTCTGGATAAATTATGATGAATTTTCCAAAAGCTGAGATCTCTTGCTTCGAACAACATCTCTTAGACTACAAAGAAAAGTTATGTAGTAGTTTTTATTGCCAATTTGTAGTTTGTCCTTGAGAATCATGACAATGTTTCAGACCATACATCACTACTTATCCAGAGATTCATAGTAAAACATACGATCGATCGACTTCAGCAGGCTTCTTACTCACCGGATGTTTCCTGCGATTTTTGACTCTTTCCTAACCTTAAATTCCACTTAAAGGAAAGAGATTTAAAGATTGACTTGCACAGTAGAAATTAAAGACTTTTAAGAAATTGAGACTTTTGAGATGTGGATGTGGCACACAATGAAAAATGTTAGACGGCAACAAATGAAGTATTTAGGAGAATCGTAGAAAACAGAAAAATGCTATACTACTTGAGAGGAAGGGGATTTATTGTTGGTCACTTCAATGAAATATACTAAACAGTAGCCATTTTGGTCATAGTTGTAGTCTGAAGTATTTTACATCAAATGTTTTCTTTTTTATGTCTTTTAAAATTGTCACAATTTTACCCTTTTTATTTAAAATGTTTGAGTTGCCTCCTATGGTGATTTCGGGTGTGACAAAAAATAGACTTCAGACAGGAGTAATTGCTAATTTTTTTTTATACAACCCTTTAACAGGCTCTGGGAAGTATACTTCCCACTTATTTAAAAATATTATTTTATTATTGCCTGGGAACTCCAGTGGGCTCCGGGAAGTATAATTCCCACATTTGATAACATTAGAACTGAAAATGGTAAAATTTTGAAAATTATAAAGTTATTCTATTGACAGTTGTATTTATAATATTTTAAAAATTATTTCAAATAATAATTAATTTAGGAAGAACAGGGATTGGAAGGGAAATTAGGTAGGGATGATGCACGTCACCAACACTGTTTAAAACATATCTGAAAAAAATAATTAAACGCTGCCTGAATGGGAAAAGAGGAATAAAGATCGGGGGAAGTTTTGCTAATGACATGGCGGTACTGGCGGAGAGCCAGTACTGACAGGATTTGCCCGAATGAGAGAACCCTATGAATGAATCCGTCTTTAATCTTATTTCTATAAGTGGAATTTTAAGCTTAGGAAAGAATCAAAAATTGCAACATTGCTTAAGATAAGCGTGTTACATCAAAAGAGCCTACACTTTGAAGAGGACAAATCACGGAACTAAATGAGTTAAGTATTTTTTTATGGGCCAAGATTGGATACTTTTTAAAATCACACCTCTATTATAAACTTCGGTTTCACGTAACTTAATTACAATTACGGTTAAAAACAATATAGTAAACGATCCCTACCGTTGATGACGATATTAAAAATAAAGGACTGCCGTGAATATCGGTAGATTGAGATAAATAATGTAAAGAAGTTATCCATCGTCGCTTAATTTCAATTAGAAATTCTACAATACGAATCTTAGATATACAACACGTAATTTTTTCTTCGCATTCTCCTTAGTTATGTACATGTGAATAAGTGTGTTGGAGATACAAATTAGCAGACTGTACTGGTAGTTATTTACATAACAATAAAAAAAATACCTTTCGGCACGCCAGAAGACGGAGGTAGATTTCACCGGTGCTAAGTAGGGGATAAAAAAGCGTTCCAGTTTAAAGTTAAGAAAAACTTCAATTTTACTCAATACGAAATTGGTTGTTTACTCAATACTACATGTTTAGCATACGACAAGCACCATCTTCTTACAATTTCAGCAAACATTTGGTCGTCCCCTACCGTAAGGGTTGGTTATATCAAAAGTTGTTTAAGACAAAAGTTGTAGATAATGTTTAAAGAACAAACGACCACTTTAAACCGATTCGATATTGTACCTATAAAGGGAGGTATGATCTATTTTTTCTTCGAAACCCCATTTTTTACCCCCCCTCCCCTGAGCCAATGGTTGATCTCAATGGTGATATCAAAAAACTTAACTTAGATAAGTTTTAGGCCCTTAAACAATTTTAAACAATTCGATATTTCACTTAATAAGAAAGTTATAGCTATACTTTGTTTATTCGAAAAAGCTCCCCATTTCCTCTCCAATGGTCCGATTTTGCTCATTAATGAACTCGACCGAGATTTTGGGTCGTTATATTTTACGTATAAATTTGAAAGTGATTGTCGCAAAATTACGGCTGTTATCGTGTCCACAAGAAAGTGAAATATATATAAAAAATGTTGTAATTTTACGGAAGGCGAATCATGGTACCCATTACAATAGGTAGCTTTCTTTTGAAATCTACCTCAAAATGTAGGTAAATATTTTTCCTAATCTTCCTGTAATACGGAATTTTGTTTCTATAGGTAATAACATTTCTGGGGGTAAAAAATGTTTAATTTTAAGAATATAAAAAATCCAAAGTAAAATCATCTTCATTCCAGTGAAGATTGTTATATTTAAGTCAATCAGTCGAATAATTTCTGTAATATATTGAATTCAATTCTTCATAATCATTTTTGAAATATGAAGGTTGCTGAAATACATTTCAATTTTGAAATAAATAGAATCGATCTTTTAGAGTTTAATTATAGATTAAATTATTTTTTTACATGGTAGGTAAGATGTTTACTGTTATAGTTTCAAACTTTTAAAAAAAAAAAATAAAATGAAAATTCTGTTTTTATTTTTTTGTGCGTTTTAAAAACTGTCTGCTAGTCAGAATGGAAAACTGAAGAATTTTTAATTTAAAGGAAAATAAAAGTTAACAGAGTTTAAACGGTATAAAAAATGTTATAAGTGTTTAATTTATTTCTAAAAGTTATTCATACAAATGTTATAATTCTATACATTTACTTTAGAACAGTATAATTTTCACCTAGTACTATAACTCTTTCATAAAACCACGTCGTACACAAACAAGAAATCTGGGTGCATTCATCGGTACAAATCGCAACTTTATCTGTCAGTACTACTAATATTGATTTGATATCAGATCCTAATATTTGATATGATACGCATGAGATTTACAAAAACAGTACAGGACATTTACACAAAAAGTACAGGACAGAACTACTAAATCTAGTTTTACACTTTGCATTTAACAAGTAGTTATCATACTACAGACAAATTATCATTAATAATAACAAAAAAATTTTGCTTACTCATCGTGTGGAATGATACTGATGCAAATTCATAATATCCATTAATAAAATTTGATAAATAATAGTAAACCAGTGGTTCCCAAACTCTTCCGAATCACAGCGCCCTTTTTCAATTAAAATTTTTCCACGGGCCCTACCATAAGTAAAAAAATGACTACTCGTAACAGATAAAAATAAATAAAACTTGTGTATCTTCATTACTTTTTTTTACTTTATTAACATTAAATTAATAATTATAGGGTGCCCCTGTGAATAGGGTGCTCCGCGGCTCCCTGGAGCGTCGCAGCGCACACTGTAGTTAACTATGACTAGTTTATACATCAACTGAAAGAAGTCAAAACTCTAAAGTAATTTTTTTTAAATTGTAATACTTTCCTGGCATCGGTTACTTCTTCTTATGTAGTGGAAAAATAATAACATATATTTATACATAACTGAAAAAGAATCTAAAATTTCTTTTTTGATACTTAAGATTTCTTTTATGATGAATTTTTAAAATTATGTTTAAATAAACCAAAAAGGACTTCAAAAAATCTGTATTTTTTACTTTTTCTGCTCCCCTCCAAAATGATCTTACAAGAAATTTTTTTTGATTTTATACATTTACTATGTTAAATGGAAGAAAACAGAAAAAATTCCACTAAAAAGTGGACAACCAATAAAAAATTACCTAAGATTCTTTTTATGGAGGGGAGGATGAATTACGATGAAATTTTATTGTAATATTACCACTAAAATTTTATCACTTAATAGTATTAAAATTTGAAATAAACCCCAAAAAGTTTCAAAAAATTAATATTTTTAACTTTGATTGGCTTGCCCCTTAATATTACCCTTAAAGTATTTTTTTTTTTTATTACTTGCACTATCACTATACCCAGGAAAAGTTTTAAAAAATTTGATTAAAAACATGCAATAAATAAAAATATATTTTTTTAATTTTTGAACAAAATATTTTTTAATTTTGGGACAATTTTTTTAAAAAAGATGGTTAAGATGCAGGCATGTAATGCCTGCATATAAGCTTAATATAAAGTGCGATAATGTTAACAAAATTTTGAAAATATTGACCCCCCAAAATCTCCCAACCCCTTCTCCTGGAGATATTGATCCCAAAATTTTACCAACAAATTGCCCCATATACACGAATGTCTGTATAAAATTTCATCAAAATCGGTTCATCCAGTCACGTTATTAAGCTTCAAACACGCCAATGCAAGTACATAAGTACTAACATTACCCCCATCTTTTTTTTTGCTTTTTTGGTGTCCTTGGTTCATGTCCCATTTTTTGATTAATTGCCACGCCAGGAAGTAAAGATCATTCAATTTAAATATAATAAACTTACTTTCTACGCGAATGGAAGCTAGCGTACGTAAAACTTTTTCCTTCATATTCACCAAAAAATCTGGAATCTTGTAACTGAATGCGGTTTATTTCATTCCCAGAACATCTTCCATATAGTCTATGACATTCTTCAGAAGATGTCTGACCCTCTCTGAAATAAGTACAATTAAACATACAAACCCAGAGAAAGTAGTATCTACAAGTTTTGTTAAATCAATAAATACCTGAAATAAAATTTATTATGCTTAAAACAATTTATTTTTAATAAAATATGACATTGTTAACCAAATTGGAATGTATTTTAGTGAGGAGGATTATATGAATGAGACAGTACCTGAAAAAATGTCACATCCTTGCTATGAATTGAACCCAAGACCGATTTTAAAGTCAACTAATGATTGATTGTCCACATTCCAATGGTTTGGGATTCCCAGTCAAAGCTTTTGGGTCAGGATTTTTAAGAAACTATGATAAATTTTTTTCAAAATTTCACAGAATGAATATAGAAAATAAAAATATTAACTGTAAAATAAAATATCTAATTTTGGTAATTTTTCTTAATTTTACTGAGAATTAATTCAATAAGTACAGAAGATTTCCTGTAACTGTTGAAATCTCCTTAGAAATGCCATTTAATAATAGCTCTTTTCATTTTATCTGAATTAACTGAATATTATCAGAGATACTTGCATATAGATACCGTGTAGTAATCAGGGGAGAGAGGAAAGGTAATAAGCTAATTTGTGTACTATAGAAGTCTCTTTGCATCACATCCATCTTGTCAATTTGGGGCTCGTAGTAGCCGGATCCCATATACATATAGTGGAGTATACCTGAAATGTTTTACACCTCTGGTTCACTAGGATAATAGGTGTTACATATTATTTATTATTAATAATAAAATGGTGGTGAGAAGGTAGTATCGAAGAACTATTAGCATTAAAACCTACCTGGTTTTCCCAAATGTGTTAAAACTTTTAATAGTTTATTGTTTTTATTTACACTTTCCTCATTGGAGGACAGACATCATCTTCATTCCACTCATAGAGATGAGTTAAACAGTAAATAAAAATCAGCAGATAATTATTCTTATTCTTAATATTTTAGTTTATTTTTGGGATATGCAATACTCGCAAGATTCTTTTGCTTCATTATGTTTTGATATCGATCATTTTCATTTAACTAGTTTTATGCATTTTCTATTACTTTTTTGTGGACTAATTTTTTCTAAATTTTGCTTCCTCAGTGGAATGTTAAATACTGCAATACTTATCTTGATTTTTATCTTCTATTCATTTCATTCATATTGTTTTTATAATCATCACATTTTTAAATAGTCAATAATTCTTATGACTAATTTTTGTTGAATCGAGCTTCTTAAAATATAAAAAGAATTATTTGTATTTTTGAAGAACAATATTATCTTATAATGTCTATCAAGTACCATTAACAATGTGGATTTTGCTCTTACAAAATTCTTACTGAATAATATTTAAATACGTATAAAATGTCAAAGGTGGTTTTACAAAAAAATTAGCGTAAAAAATTTCTTAAGTGTATCATTTCAGTTTATACATTTTTGGATTGAAATATTCACATCTATTAATATATTTGTGAATGTTTATGCACTATTCATAGTATCTTCTTTAACATGATTTGTAATAATACTTTTTCCAAATGGAAAAATGGAGCTTATTATTAACACATATAAAAAGTATATTATCTTAAATTTAATAAGAATTTAACTTTGTAGAAGCACTAAAAAAGGGTCATAAAGTAATAAAAAAAAACATTGTAAGCAGTAACATACAATGAGATAAAATGACCTGCAAAAGAAATTATGCTAATTAGTTGTGTAAAGATGATATCAAAAGGGAGAATCAAGAGGTAAATATTAAAAATTAAAAAACATAACCGACAAAAAAAATCATTGCCGACAAACATTGCTCTTTAATGTAGGATAATTACCAATATAGGATAATTAAAGAGTATGCAGGTGACAATTTTGTATATATTGTATATTTTTTCTACTTTGTTAAATTTATTTAAACATATATACATCAGCAGTTGAACTCCTACAGTGGAACAAATATATATATATTTGTATGTATATACATACATATATATACCTTAAATGCATTACACTCCTTTTTTGGGCAGTCATGTAAAAACACTAGTAAGGCAACAAATTCACACGTATGAGATACAAGATTTCCAAATCATTAAAAATAAAGCGCGAGATGTGAGTTATTCAAAAACAACCCATTCATCTGACAGACTTTTTTTTAAATTTATTTAACACACACACACACACATATATATATATATATATACATAATATGTTTAATAATATATAAATATTATTTATACACTAAGTCACTCCTGGTAACATAAGGATTCCAACAGTGGGTCATATATCTCAACTGGTTTAGCCAATGAGCTGGTATGGTGGAGCAAATGTACATACATACATATACATACACCCTAAATACATTCCTTTTTGGGCAGTTTTGTAAAAAGCTCTAGATTAGTGTAAAAAATCAATCGCATAAAAAAAAGGAAGAAAAGCTGTAATAAAAAAAAACTGTGCCAAAAATAAAGTATGTGCAGATCGTATATAAAGTAAGTCTCCTATTTTTTTCTACAATTGTTAATTTATATTATTCTGACCGATGCCATATCTACAAAAAATACTGGACAAAAATACTGTTTTTTATGCGATTTTAAAATTTTGGCCTTCCTCTTGTTTCTGAATAGATGCAACATTATTCAAGGTTCCTACTTTTGAAAAAAAGGGAAGGAAATTGCTTTAATATGTTCTGTATGTATGATAAAACATAAGAGTATGTGTTCACTGAAAGTAAATTCTTGTGGTAGTATAGAGATCACAATGAAATTGAGAACAAACAATGAAAAATGTACTAAGTTTAAATAACTACTTACAGCTTTCATAAATGTAAGCAACTTATCAATTACTGTAACATTATCATCCAGAATACCACCATGTTCTTTGTGTCGTAGTTTAAAGGCAATGGTTTTAAATAATTTTAATATCAGCATTAAAAATAGCTGTGAGAAATATAGAACCAGAAATTTAATCTTTTGACTTGAATTTCTGATCTAAATGGAATATGTCACACTATATCAATACAGTTAGACAGACATAACTTCTTTAAAAAAAAATCTTACTTTTTACATATATTTTGTTGACTGTCTTTTCAAACATTTTGATGAATATCTGTTTCACTTTTATAAATTAACTGAGTTATATGTAGTGGATCCATTATTGAGTTAATAAAAAAAGTGGTTGAATATACTAACTATTTTGTTGTATTCTACAGTTTCCATCTAAAAACTATGCTTTAATGAGCAAAAATTATGCTATATTTAGCAGAGTAAATTAATTATCTCATGTGTATCATTGAAACCAATAACACATATTTAAAATTATTGGTTTACAAAATATCATGACCTCAGTCATTTTTATAGATTTAAAGAGTATCAGTTAGTCAATCAACTGGAACTCTACACATTGTGGATTCATAAATAAATATTAGTAATACAAATATTTCAGTAAACATTAAAAAAATAATAAAATATTAAAAGTATAATATTATTAACTGATAATACAAAGCAGTTGTTGACAAAATTAGACTAAAATGATTCAAAAATACTATTAGTTTTATGAATTAATTTTTCCTCACTGGAATGAGAATTCAGTTTTTAGTAATTCAGCATTATTCTTTAAATATTATTTACAAATAAAATAACTGAAAAAAAAATGAACTTACTGTCCTCTTGAGGTATGTAATAAAAGTGTAACAAGGGAGAGGCACCAGGACATGTGCAGTTGTTTGCTAGCAAGGCATACTTCAATTCATCTTCACATACAATGTGCTCAGCAAATTTAACATGTAGTTTATTCTCGGGACGGAAGATCTGAACATACTGTGGCACACAAGGTGCAAAATCTTTCACAGCCCATGATCTCAATATCGTGTGCTCATCCTGTGCAGTGAAAGAAAAATAAAAATATTAATATATAATAATTGTAGAAAAATTACCTGTAAAGTGCTACATATCAATAAAATAGTGAGGAACATCAATGAATAGTTTTAATTAGATGGTATTATTTTAATTTCAGAAAGACGTCTTGATGAGCTCTGTAATGTGAAACCTTGAAGCACTTATCGGGTATACTGATACCATCAATCTATTATTGTTTAATAAAAGTTTAGTTTTCATATTATGAATAAAAAATACTACTTGAGACTTTTAAAAATTAAATATTTTTTAGTGCGTTATAGATTCGGATTTTATGAACAATATTCAGCAAACAACCAACTTGTGTAGAAATGAGTATAGAAATCAGTATCAATAAGAATATATTTTGAAAAGGAAGATTGTGATAAATAATTTCACTGATGGAGTAACAGATTAGCATTTAAAAGCTGATAAAAGAAAATGTATTCATATTGGAACAATTTGATTATAAGTACAAAAAAAAAATTATATGTACAAGTAATTTTTAATTTATTCCTTTTAAAGTAAATAAGAACATATTACTTATAAAAGTAACATAGCTGTAAGAAAAGAGCACCGATCGTATGTACTAAACACAAAAGAAAACAGTTTCCATGAATTTCAAATTTTCAAACCGACATTTTTTATCCTTTATCAAAAATTGTAACGATGAATCTTACATTTAATTCTGCAAGTTTGTCTGTTTATTTGCAACAGCCTCACATGAGAACCAACTGATCAATCCCTTTCAAATTTGCAGGATACATTTGTGTTATCCCCGGGAAGGTTTTAAGACATAGTTGAGGCCCTAGCTCCCACGGGTGAAGTTGTGAATTAAAGATATTCATAAAAGAGAAAAAAATTAATCCTTTTACTTCATTATTAAATTCCTGTCATTTTGACAACAGAAACAGGTTATGGAGTTTTTCTCACCAAAAGTCTGTGTACCATAGTTAATATTATTATGTCTGTTTATTTCTTTTTCAGGTTTCTATAAAACCTGAATACTTATAGTATTATTCTCACAATACTGAGAGTAACAAACAATGCAGGGGGGTCTGAGGGCAGAGCCCCTGGTCAGACAGGAATGGCAAAAATGAATCTGTGGCCCTGGGTTCAGCCATATGACCCCTGGAGGCCCCAGGACTCACCTGGACCAACATGGGTCCTAAAGGTCCAGGTTTAATGGCTAGACAGTCAGGCAAGCAAAGCAAGTCCCAACTGTCAACCTTATCATATTATTTATGAAAATAAGAATTTCCATGGTAACAGATATAAACTATTTTTTAAACAATCTTTAATAAACATTAATGTATCAGTAATTTATGTAGTGCTACATAACTAGCACCAGAATTCACATAAGGAAATGTTATATTGCAAATTAATATTTCCAAACATTTAAAATTAAAATTCTGACATGTTGGTGTGCATATTATAGTGTTAAAACTAAAAAGCAATTTGACAATCGAGAGAATTTTCTGCTTATTCTTTAACTTGAATTCGTTCAATGTATATAAATTATTTTGGTGATGTTTGAACAAATACTGAAATATAAAACGTACGTATTTTATTATTTTCTTTAATGTGATGAATAATTCCAGTACTACCTGCAAGATTATGATGGCAGTATTTCTGTTATTATTAAACTGTGTTTTAACTCAAACTTAAAGTCACAAATTTTTTTTAATACAAATTTAGTAAAAAAAACTTTTTTCTTCATATTTTGTTTCAATTCTCAGCAAGGGACTGACTTTATTTTATTCATCACATCATCTAATTTAGTTACTTCATCGTGGTAAGATTGTAAATCTACATAGAGTTTTATATAACAGAAAAAAAAATTAGCTAACTACTTTTACAGTTAAATTTGTACATATTCTTAAATAAAATTTAAGAACATGTGTTACCTATATAAGGATTGAGGAAGAGATAAAAAAAATAATAAAGTAAACTTCAAAACTGAATAAGTACAACAGTTCTGTGAGCGTATTACAATTTTAATTCAAAAATGACTGATGAACACCACATGTAATATTGTATTTACCTCCAAGTTTTAATGACTAGTTCCAAATTTAAATTTATTTCTATATTTTCTACAAAAATAAAAGTAAAGTAGTTTTTACAACAAAAATTTCTTTATAAGCTTTAGGTAATGTGATAATTTCTCAACAGTCATTTTTTGTTCAACTTATTACTGTTTTACATAATATATTTTAACAGTTGTGTTTTTAACAAAAACGAAAAATCTTAATTTGACTTAATGAAATATTTACTTATCCAATGTATAAGTATATAATCAAATTACCAGATGGTTTATTTTTATAAAATTAACCCTCCCAACTATCAGAAATGTTTTTTTAATTTGTAAGCATATAACCCTGAGACAAGGAATGCTCGTTGTTTATATCCTTCACTTAGACCATGCGATTAAATGGAAGTGAAAAATTGATAGTGGGGAAATGAGAGGAAGACAGAGTGGTTGCAATGAAAATATAATACAGAAAAGTGAACACAAAAGAACATATTTATTCAAAGAAAGTCAAAACAAAAAAAAAAAACACATTTTGATGATTTTAAGAAACATAGGTGTTATTAAAGAGACGGAAAGGTTTTGGAAGAAACAGGGGAATAACTAGAACACCAAACCAAATTTTTATGACAATGCTGAACTGTAATTGCTTCAAAAAAATTTTATTTCAACTAGTTTTTAGTAAAAATAAGTTGTAAGCAAGTAAGTGAAGAATAATAAGTATGATATATGCTGAAATGAAATGTTGAAAAAATGAAGTGTATAAAAGCTAGTAAAATATAATGAATAAAATTACTAGAATATGATAAAAAAAAAAGGTGTAGCTAAATACTTTGTAAATGCAGAAATTGTATTCCTTGAAAACAGTTCATAACATGTTTTGGTAACATCTTAATATGTTATACCTTTTATTAGCTTTTCAACACCAACCCGTACTCAAGTGGTATAGAAGTTAAATATTACGAAAGGAAAATATATACCCAAATTATAAAAGAAAAATATATACCCATAAAGCAATAATTTTTAAACAGCCAACAAAATATATTATTAGATTATGGAGAAAAATGATGCTTGAAAGAGCCTAGAGATTAATCTTGTCTCCTAGACACTCCTAAATGTTAATTATGTTTAAGTTAATTATTTTGTAGAATATGCTATTTTTGTATATGTACCTAGAGGCTATTAAAAAAAAAATCCTTTATCTAAAGTCCTTAACATCATTACTGGCTGGCTGTCTTTTTAAAATACTCGTTAAAGAAGCTTTATGGTGATGAAATGCTACGCTAAGTATTCTTCAGGCACAATCCAGGCAGTTAAGACTGCAAAATACCTCAGGTTATGGTTGGGCCACAGGAGGTCTTTCACGTTTCATGTCCAGGAAGTTTGGGTAAAAGCCAAACAAGTCGTCCAAAGCCTGAACAGATTGCTGAGAACTATGACTGGGGTGTGGGCCTCTAAACGGAGATTGTATTCCCACATAGTAAATTACATTTTACTGTATGGTGTACTAGTATGGTACAGAGATTTGAGGATAGCTCTGAGAATTCATGGTCACCGAGGTGTTTCCGCTGCAGCGAAAACACCGCTCATGGCTGATTCCTGGGTGAAAGTAGTCGAAGGTACGAGTAAAGAGGAGGCACATTGTGAGCTAGGAGTGGCAGATAATGTGGACTGTTTCACATAAAAATGAATGGACGAGACGATTAAATATGCGAGATTGTGCCATGGATCAGGAGGGAATTCGATGAGCTAAATCACTGGCTCACACAGTTCCTGACTGGCCATGGCTCCTTCAGAGCGTACTTGTTTGCGAGACAACACAGAGCAGATAGTCCAGAGTGTCCGTACTGCAGTGAAAGAGAAAGAGCAAAACATCGTCTTTTCCTGTAGTAGACAGAAGTGTTACAACAGAAAGAAAATGATGAAGCAAGGAGAGTTAGACAAGTGAGTTGAATACACAACAAAGCCCTGGCAGCCAGGTCGGATGTTGCAAGGGGGTGAAAGACAGCCCCTCGTGGAGTTGCCCCTCATCTGTGTTTACATGGATGGGTGTTAGTGATAAAATGGTGGGACTCCCGTAGCCTCTGAGCAAGTAGTGAGTGATACCAATGTCCAAAAGGAAGGTAGACAGGATGTAGTATGTGAATACTAGCCAAAGTGAGTAGAAAAGCCAAAGTCGGTAAGTCATTATGTTATCTAGTTATTGATTAAACTATATAGTTAATTAGTTGAAGCAGTGAACTAAAACAGACTGAAAAGAAACAGCCCAGAAGTAGCTGACAGAGGTAACATCAAGAGTCATTTTGGGGGGGTGTGGGTTGAGGGACAGCTTTCAGTGGAGTCCACCGTCTGTTCGTGCTTGTGCAGCAATGAAGCTGTGGGACTCCTAACCCCCTGCCTTGTCACCTTCAGAGTTGTGATATACTTAATTGCAAAACTGGCTCTGGGTAGAAAGGAACGGTGAAACCGGGTAGGGTGCGGGCACACATACGCTCTATAACATCTAGTCGAATGCGAGTCTGCCACTCCCCCACCTTGTGGGGGTACATAGATGGTATCCCTCCACAACATCGATAACCCTAAAATTGTGTTCTTACCCTAAAATTAAATTAAAACATTTCAAATTGTTCATTATTTATTGTTACTACTTATTTCTATGTAAGTATTATATATTCATATAGACAGGTATACATTTGATTATCAGAGCACATAACACAGTATCTTAGCATATAAAAATATTGTTTTTAAACTACCATGAAAAAACCATGAGGTATGAAATTATAAAATGCAGAGTAGTTCTTGAAAAAAAAACTTAATTATTTGTAATAATCAAGTTTTACTAAATAAAAACACGTCATTTTATAGATTTTAGGTTGTGAAATACTGAATAACTAGATGGTATGAACCAAAAAAAATCTGGAGAGACTGCAGTCAGTATAGACCATATTATTTTTTTAATTAAAAATATGAACTTTGTCACACAAATAATAGTCAGCACACACCAAACGACTGAATAAACATAAATTAATACTTATTTACACTAGCGGATGTCCTATTTAATAACACGAGTACAAATTCTAAAATCTGTTCAATACACGTTCATTTGTCTAGTCTAGACTTTCTTAGCAATGAAATATAAAGACTTTCTTATATGAAATATAAGTTTGGTAGCATATGAAAAATGCCATGCCTCAGCGGTTGAATTCAAACCTATCTGATACTGAACTACAATTTGGTATCACAAAATTATCTTTTAACTTTTCCTTCATATTTTTAATTTTTTCTGCTACTTGAACAAGAAAAAATGCAGACATTTAACTTTGGTGATCTTCTGCAGATGGTTTATTAAATATGGCTTCAGCTATTGATATTTATTCTTATTTCATACAGCCAACTTCCGGATGATTTTTCCCTGAGATGTTTCGGTATTGTGAAAACAGGCTGTAAGGAATGAACCACACACCTTCTCATGTAGAACCCTGTTTACTGTTATTGGCAGAGCTTGCTCTTGCCAATTAAGTCAACAATTTACTTACTTTTTTTTTCTAAATTACAATACCTGTTTCAGTTTATAATTTTATTAGTTTGTGCTAGTAGTTTTCTAAGAATGATTAGCGTTAAATTAAGAGTGACAAAACAACATTTTAAGGCACTCTGTCTTGACAAATAAAAAAAATAAAATTTATATAAAGCCAAAATTCCACAAAAACTAATTAATAGAGAATGCGAAAAAACTAGAAATAGAGGATTTTAAATAAAACTTGATATTAATAAATCTGATAGCTAACATAAATTAAAATTATATTCTAGCATCAACCTTGCAATTTATTTAATAATCTCCTCAATTCTGTCTTTCTCTTTAGACATTAATGGACACTGTCAGTCTACGATAAGGAAGATAATATTAAGCTGAATGTTAAGATGGAGTTAGATATTCTTATATAATGTTCATCAGCTTATAATATGCTATAATACAGCAGAGGTCTCATAAATGTAAAGAGTAGTACAGGTTCATCATTGGACAAATCTTAGATAGACCATAGCCATTAGATTACTATCAGTTATTTATACATTCTTAAGAATAAAATCGTATACAATATGTAATTAAGTAGTATTAAAAAATAATTTTTTTTCAAAAAATTAATTTCATGTATGAAAAGATTTTTAATCTAATTTTTGGAGTGAAGCTTGATTTCAGATAGCAAACTGGAGTAAGCAAAATATGATGAGTACTATGTGAATTTCTTTACTTTACTAAGAATATAATTTTTATTGAAGAAATATATAACATACTTTTACTTTCTAAACTGCCCGTATTACTTCAAATTAACATCTAATACAAGGTTTCTGTGAATAAAGTAATGAGACTAGGTTTTTTGGCAGCCAAAGTGGCAACACTGTAAAGTTACTAGTAAACATATTGTTTATTAAATATGAACAGCTCATTTGTAATAGGTATTAATAATTTTAATCTATTGTTGCCAGTGAAACGTAAACAAACTTTTCTTGAAACAAGTTTTTGTTGTGCGTTACAAAAATGAATGATACTAATTATGAACTCGATGAGAATGCCATTGGAACTTTTTAAAAATTGAAAAGGGTGTATGGAGATTACACTCTGTCATGAGCCCAAATTTACAGGTGGTTTACAACAACTGAATTTGAACCATACCACAGTCCATCCAATTTTGACAAATGAATTGGACATGAAAAAAGTTTGTACAATATTGGTCCCAAAAAACCTCACTGTTGAACAGAAAAACAACAGGGTGGAAGTGTGCCATGATCTTCTAGGACAAATTGAAACTGATCCTGATTTGCTAAAAAAATGTTATTACTGGAGATGAATCTTGAATATTTGAGTACAACCTAGAAACAAAACCTTAGAGCAAGAAGTGGCACACCTCAAATTCACAACGACCCAAAAAAACAAAAATGAGCTCAAAAATTAAACCACGCTAATTTGTTTCATCGATAGTAATGACATTATCTATAAGGAATTTTTGCCTACAGGGCAGACTGTAAATCAATATGTTTACTGAGAAATTCTTGGAAGACCATGAAAAAGAGTTGCCCACATGAGACCAGCCATCAAAGACAACTGGATGCTGCATCACAACAATGCACCTTGTCCCACTGCACCCTCAATTAATGAGTTTTTGGCAAAAAAAAAAAAAACATTCCTGCAGTTCCTCAACCACCTTATTAACCTGACTTGAGTCCCTGTGACTTTTTCCTGTTCCCGACTTTAAAAAACACCTCAAAGGATGCCATTTTGGAACAGCAGAAAATTAAAATGTAACCGACTATCAGAAGGATATACCAGTTTCTGAGTTCTAACATTGCTATGAAGAGTGGATTGAAGCACTGAATGGCTTCTTAAGGGAACTATTTTGAAGGTGATAGTCCATGTATAATTGGATTGTAAGTAAAAAGTTTTTCTGAACCAATCTCATTACTTTATAAAACCTTGTATAATACTTTGGTTTTGTGTCTGGATTCCAATGCCCAACTGAAGTATTCAACTGAACAATTCTCAAAAATTGTTTTGTATCCTACAATTTTAGTGCACATATTATGCTATACTTAGTTAGCAAATGAGAATTTCAAAAAAATTTAATAATTCAGTTTCTAACTTGCTTTATATTTTTGCACACTGCTCAAAAAAATTTTTGATATTCCTGAATATGGTGTACATTGCCTGTGCAAAAAAACACACATACACATACACACACACACACACACACACACACACACACAAGCTTAAAAAAAATGTGTATAAATTAAGGCTAAACAAAAATGTTATTATTCTACAATTTAAAATAACCTTGAAGTTCAATAGAAAATCCGCTACAATTTTTACATTTATGAAATTCTGAAGCACACAAACATACACATTCACACACAGAAACTTTAAATACAGTATTATTTTCCTATTTAAATAAAATAGCAGAGGAAACACAAGAATTTAGAAGCACGTAAATAAAACAAGAAAACAGTTTAAAGTACTGTGAAAAACTATTCTGAGAAAATCTACTGTGTAAAGCAATAAAAAGAAAAGAATTTTAATAAGAAGTGGTTGAAACTGATTACAACAGTAATTTCACTTAATTAAATCCATAGAATATAGTCTGTTTCATAAAAACTTGTTAAATCATGAAGAAAGATTTTAACTTTAGAAAAGATTAAAATAAATTAACCAATAATACTTTTTAATATATACAAATTTTAAAATATAGACAATGAGTAAATGTCCATTGTAGCTGATTTTGTCTCATTCAACTGACATTCAGCCCGTTTCCTATAGCGGTATATTTAGTCACACAAACTTGGTGTATACTAAGCAACACTGTCCTCTGAGAGAGCAATTCTGAACTGTTTAGAATACATTTCTAAATTTCTCTGCCAAAAAATACTAGATAAAATCAGTCTTGATTAAACATAGTAGTCAAGTATTGTCAAATGGCTGCAGAGGAAAATTATTAGCACGTAACTTCACTTTGGAAGTCATTTTTTTGTTTTTTTTCAAATCTTTGGCCCAAAATAAATAATGACAGGCTTAGGGTAACAGGGCTGTTTTTTTTACCTTTTAACTTTTACGTACTAGTAGTACTTAGTTCAATACTTAGTTACAGAGTGTAACAAGATTTAGTTTTCCATCTTTACTCTTTCCAAAAAATAATGCTACAGCTCATGGAAAAAGTGGCAAAAATGGCTGTATAATCTGAATAACAGATCCCATGCCAGGCTTACTAAAGAGAATGAAGTGATTTCTTCACTAAGTTGAATGCACTGTCGCATATCAGTATGTCGACCCTACCAAAATACAGGTAATATTCAACCCTGTGCAACTGTCATCTTCACTTAGACCACTGCAAGGAATGGCTGTATACTCAGCAAAACTAACTGGACTGGTGCTGCCTGTACCACAGATACTTTAAAACCAAATGTATTACAGTTACAAGAAAGATAGATGTACAAAGTTTTTGATTATTTATAACACACATTATATATATATACATTGCATATTTCGATAATTCTGAAATTTTCAAGATAATATTATTCGGCATATTTTTATAATTTTTATTTATTTTCCATTTATTTGGACTAATTTTATTACATAAAACTAGTTTTCAAAAACAAGCAGTAGAGAATTTTGTTAAGCTCTCAGGATATGGTATTAAAAGTTATCAAAAACTTGGCGATTGATTTTTTAAATCTTTTTCCAATATAATAGTACTTTAATTTTAGTGATGAAGATAAATATAGTTCATATAGAAAAATTCATACAGTAAATATTCAAAAATGTTTTTCATTATTATTTTCATGTAATGAAAAATTTAATAAATAATCAATTGATGATGCCTTTCCTTGGTGAGAATCCATAACAAAAAAAATGAAAAATTCATAAAATTTACTTAAAAGATTGCAGCTGTTTTGGTACACATTACCTTCCTCAGATGTTATGTACAGAATGCAAAAGCAAAAAAGTAGAGATAAAGCAAAAAGATAAGTTCAACATTAGGGAGTGAACACATTTATCAGTTGTAAATAAATTTAATAGTTAGTCGACTCAGAAAAAGGGGAATATTTACAATAATATATGAAGTTTATCTAACATTTGTAGGTAATATTTAAAATATACTTTATAAGTAATACTTATTGCACCCCTTAAGGTACTGTGTACTGAAAGCTGTCATTTTTTAAATAAGTTTTGTGAATCAAAAACATTCCATTGTCATTTTCTTTCAGATAAAAATTTATTGCTTTCTAGACAATTCAACATAAACATACTGATATATGAAATTATCAGTGCTCCAGTAATTAATATCTTTTTTCAATAAAATTGAAAACGATGTCAGCTTGGAGTTATACATAGCAGTTGGCGATTACCTATTGTTTTTTGTGTATAAAAGATGTTATTATGATGATTCAGGCCTAGAGAATGTGATTTGATGGTAAAATAACAAACCATTCATTCAAATAAATTACAAAAAAAAAAAAACTAGTTAAGCTGGGGAAACTAGAATACCTAAGCAAATTATGGAAATAGTAGATGAATTTAAAAAAAAAAATGAATTATAAATCTTATGTACAAAGTAGATATATGAAAAATTCTAAAAAAGGAAAACATTCTGCAATATGTAAAATATTTTATTAAAATAAATGAATTATAAAAACAAGCAAAGAAAGAAATATAAATAAATTGTATTTTATAAAGTCTATTGTACACTTGAAAACTCACCTCAAATTGCATTTGCTGCAATAAATCAAAGTTTATAATGAATATCTTATCTCAGGAAAACTTTTTAAAAATTCTAAACATAAATTCACTGTAGTTTACTTAGTTTTATTAAAATTTGATTAAATTCTACAGAAAATAAAAATAGAGGATAAAAAATGTGTTTTTATAAAATATCTAGAGTTGAATGTGCCTATTGCAGCATAATGTTTTTCTTTTTCTACAGCCTTAATTCTAGTTTATGAAGACAATAAAAACTGTATTTTTTATGTGTGCCTCAATATGACTGAATCATCTGTGAATATTTGTGAATAATATGTGTGCACTTTTAGAGAATGTTTTCATAAAAAATAATAAAGAATATCAAAATAATTGAGTAGTCCTACAAGGAAACTGACATACTTCACTGGTGCACTCCTCTCATCAAAATAATAAAAAAAGGTCAGTTTTATCAGATTTCCAGTTCCCTGGAAACACGGTTCCCACTGAAATTTTTAGGACACCTACGGTTTTGACCTGAAGAATTGAATAAAATAGGTCCCAGAACTGTACCTCCAGTAGTTTTCATGATATTCAAAGTAAAACTGAAAAATATTTTGTCTGAAAACCATTTTTTTTAGCTTTGTAATAAAATAACCTTTTTAAACGACTAATAAATGTGCTTTATTAAAAAGACTTACAGAAAATTTAATTTTAAAAATAGTGATGTCCAATAAAAATAATAAGTCCAATAAACATCAAATGTTTTAAAAAATCAAATTTTACTGAAGAAACAGAACAAAAAATAAATGAAATGACCTATTCTGAAAATTTTTGCAATCCTTCCAATTTTTGTTTAAAAAATACAGTTACTAATAAACACATAGTATTGTATTTAATTAATTAAGTACTTACAAAACAATTATAAAACATTCTACAAAAACAGGATTTCAAGAATATGGTATTCATTTAAGTTCTTTAAGTTTATTGAAAATCTAAAGTTGGCAACGATGTTCTTTTCAGAAACAAAATTTGAATCGAAGTTATTGTTCAGCTGTTCAAAAACTTACTTATTATTAATCATAACTAGTCTCTCATCTGTGATTTATGTAGTGTGCATGCTCCTTTTGCATGTACATATGCATGTACGTATAAAGTATTCATGCTTTTTTAAAAAAAGGGAGATGCTATTCAAATTTCCAAATCAAGAATATGCAGATATTGATTTCGGAAATAATTGGACTACAAAACATGAATATGAATGAAGATTCTTTTCCAATGATTGTTTGTTCCATTGAACATCCTGTAGGGCAGTATGAAGTTGAACAAGAAATCATTCAAATGATGCAGCGCAGTTCTCAACTCAGCACTCACTGAATTTCAAATTGAACAGGCATACAGGCATATCTCGCAGTACAGTCTGGAGAGCACAAAAGAAGAGGCTATCCTTATTGTTTGCAAACTGTTCAAAATCTTCAATCATTATTGTTTGCAAACTGTTCAAAATCTTCAATCAGGTGACAGTGAATAAAGATAAAATTTTTGTTGATGGGTACAAGAAAATTGAAATATTACTCATTACATTTTATTCACTGATGAACCGATTTTTTCAAGAAACAGAATAAAAAATTTGAAGAACAGTCACAGTTGGTCAAGTGAAAATTCAAATGCAACTAGATTCAAAGTTTCAAACTTGATTTTCAATAAATGTTGAATAAATGTTGAAATGGTGAGGTATAGTTGGGACCAGTTAATTGGACCATTTATTTTTCAAAATCACCTTTCTTGTTTTGTGTACAAAGATTTTTTACAAAACCAATTGCCAGTTCTGCTCTGAAAAACGTGCACAAATGTTATTCCAACATGACGGTGAACCACCTTATTATTCATAAGACGTTAGGCCGCATTTAATATTAGTTTTCCAGGCAGATGGATTGGTTAAGGTGGGTCCAAACTGACTTCCTAGGTCTCCCGATTTAAATCCCTGAGACTATTACCTTTGAGGTCATTTAAAGGAACCTTTTTATGCAGAAAAATTTGATCCAAAGAAGAATTATTAAATCAAATTTTAAATGATTTTGAATATCTTAAGAACAACCGACACTATTAGAAAAGCTTCCTTTGATGTAACATGTTATACTAGATTTTGCATTAACTATCAAGGAGATCATTTTGAATACTATCTGCAAGATATTATTTTTAAATCTAATTTCCATATCTTGCAGATAGTATTCAAAATGATCTCCTTGATAGTTTATGCAAAATCTAGTATAACATGTTACATGTTATAAGCTTTTCTAATAATAATTTTTATGCAAGCCATTTCATTTATTTTTTATTCTATTTCTTCTTCAGTAAAATTTGTTTTTTTAAAACATTTATTTCATTTTTATTGGACTTATTTATATTTACATTACTGTTTTTAGAATTAAATTCTCTATTTTACAAATTTATTAGTCATTTAAAAAATGTATTCTATTGCGCGCCTAAAAAAACAATTTCAGACAAAAACATTTTCACTACTAGAAATACAATTCTGGGACTATTTTATTCAATTTTTTCAGGTCAAAAAACATAGGAAACCATTAATTTTGCCCTCAATCAACATCTTAAAAATTTCACTACGACCTCATTTCACTGGGGTGCTGAATTCTGGGCGAAATCTTTTGCTAACTGTAATTCGTTACCAAAGCGTTTCCAGACCTACGTTTATGTGAACTTTTTTCATTATTTTGATGAGAGGAATACACCTGTGAAGTATCAGTTTCCTCGTGGGACATTCTGTATGTAGGATAAATAACATGTGCCGAAGAGAGTTCTGAGTATAGCTAGAAAATACTGCTGTCATTCTGCCAAACAAATATTACCAGTATTTAATAAAAAATTAAACAAACACATTTTCTGAGCACTCAGTCATTAATTAATAGGTACAATTAAATTATACTAATACAGAAAGAAAGTACTCCATGAAATCTTTAATAATATGAATAATGATAAATTTAAAAAACAACCTATTCTACAAAAAGCCAGATATTCTAACCACTGTAACTTATGTTGGAAGCTGATTATCAGAGTTCTACAAGAACTGTCATCACAAATAAAGTTGTTAGTGTAATGCTGATCATAATATCTTATAATATTCATAGATTTAAGTGTAAATTACTCTTAAATTACATAATATGAAAGGATAATATTATTAAAGGAAGTAATGATGTACCAATAATTAAGTTGTATTCAAATAAAGGATTTTTAAGTTACAGAACAAGTTACACACAATAAGTTGTGCATTAAGAATAAGAAATTATAAAACTCGTGTAGGTTATTTTTTTAAATTTAAAATTTCATTTCATTAACAATAATAAATAAATGTTATTAATTTTACTTTGAATGTAAAACTGGTGATCAGGATAAGATACTGGCTCCTCATATAACATGTACTAACAATTGTTTCGATCAAAATAAGAGGATAACTAAAAGGCACATGAAAGGCCTTGCAATTTGGTGTCTTTATGGTTTGATGTGAACCAAAAGATCACTTAATTGTTATTTCTGTTAAACTAATGTCTATGAAATTTCTAAGAAATCTAAGCCAACTGTACTCAGACCTGTACGTCATTGTGAATCAATTAGAGTTTCCAAGGTTTCTGAAAACTTGTTTTGATATTTGATAAAAAAATGGAAGATAACAATCATGATTGAGACTTAGAATTACAATCCAGTAAGCCACATCTTATATCACAAAGTAAGGTAAATGAGAGATTTAAACTTATCAAAAAACTAAGCTAAACGTTTAGGCTCAAGATTGCAAGGTTGGGATTTAAATATATAAATCTCAGGTGATTGAACCCGATAGAAAAATTTTTCTCCCCGCTTTGCTGAAGAAAATTACTTAGTTTATTGTAAAATAATCATGAGCTTATGTTATTATTAGGGCAAGTTGCATAAATCTTAGAAGTGGTGCATTTTCATTGATTCCTGCAAGCATAGCTTAAATAAAAAGTATTCTACTTTACAATAGTAATAAACCCTTCTGTACCAATCTGTCATGAAATTATGAAAGAAATAATTTATTACATAACAAATGTTATAAATGTGGTAAAACAGTGGAAGAAACATGAGAACTTAACTCCTGGTAAAAAAAAACCATTCCTGAGCCTCTAGTTAAACCAGAAAAAGTATTTTTACCACCGCCCCTTCATGTCAAATTAGGATTAATAAAAAAATCTGTATAGACGTAAACAAATCACATGGCAACAATAGATTAAAAATATTAATACTTAATATAAATCAGCTGTTCATACAGCCATATGTTTACTAGTAACTTTACAGTGTTGTCACTTTTGCTGCTAAAAAAAAAAACTAGTCTCATTACTTTATTTACTTTATTAATTTTAGAAAGGATTCAAGAACACACAAATACATAAATATCAATCTTATTAAACTGCATAGTAGCTGCAAACTATTCTTATTCCGTATATATGTTGTACTCTAACCATATTTTTACTGCTACCATATTTTCACCACTTGCTATAGTAATCAATGTTTTTTTTTTTTTTCGATGATTGGAGGAACTGTTAAAAATTTTTAAACAAAATGTCTTTGTTTTTTTCAATTTTTTTTTTTTCAAATTTATCTGATTAAGTGGTTACTGCCACAGGAGTGCTATGAGAAGAAATCAATAAACAGTGCTATGTTATGAAGTTATATAAAAATAATATACTTAGGTAACACTGATGACAATTTATTTGTGCTTACAGATTTCTATAAACTAAAAAAACCTCTGTGAACAAACAAAATGCTGCAAAAGGTAAGGTAACATACAAAAACATATTTGACATTTTAAGGTTTCAACAAAAAAATTATTTTATTACAATACTGCAAAATAAAAATGTGTATTAAATATATGACTAGAAACAAAAAACATTACGAATATTTGTATTGGTGAAGATGAAAACAGCTATAATTCATGTAAATAATAGTATCATATAAGTGATAATAAAAAATCATACAGCCAGCTGCACTCACTCATTAATATTTAATTCAGTGTAAAAAGTATACAACACAGAAAAAATTGTAGTTTGAACTAGTGTAAAATTGAAAATTAAAAAAAAAATATCCTTTTTATTAAGTATCTTTCATACATGGTGATCTAAAAGTCTGTTTTTTAGATTCTATAACAAGCAATAAATTTTGGTTTTGCAATTGATGGTAATCGATTTATCTATGTGTACCTGGAATCGTACATGGTGATTTTAACATGGTGATTTTAACCAATTTTGGGGAGCTGAATTCAAACTGTTATCAAAATTAGATACGTACGAATAAGACATACAATTTTTTACCAACAAATGCATAATCATAATCATAATTTATATAATCATATAAATTGTCTTAGGTTTATGGTACAGATGCTCCATGGTCAGAATATCCTGATCACTGACAAAACCCAAATTTTTGGAAAAAAAGTCTAGGTGGGAGTGTAGGAGATTAATTTTTAACGACATTCTGCATCCTAAACATTTGTAGTTTTCTAACAGCTTACTAACCAAAAAAACACAATTTTCATCTTTTCTGATGCCTAAAAACCACCAACAACATGTTTGAAGGACTTCGATGCAGCTAATTCATATTCGTTAAGTTTATTGCCATTTATTGAGTCCTTAAGCAGTTTCTTGATTTTCAGACTCATAAATATATATCCTCCTTAAGCTTACCATCATTCTTAGAATCAATAAAATACAAAAAGCATATGTGGCAAGTTTGCAGTGATCTGAAAATTGTTGCATTACTTCTTGGTTTACAAGGTGGGTTTATGAAATATTGTTGTTTTCTTTGTCTTTGAAATAGTTTAGATACAAAAGACATTACCAAGTATAGAATTGGCCATTGCAACATAACTTTGTAGCTAATGTAAAGCATTTATCATTAAATGAGAGTGTAAAATCATACTGTTGCTAATTCACATCAAATTCGAGAAAAATTTTGTAAAGGCACTAGACTAAGAAGGACCATGATTTAATCATTTAAAAATAAGTTTTGCTAAATTGAATGATGTTTTAAAAACAACTTTTTAAAAACCTTTATGTGATAACACAATTTCAATAGCGTATTTGAAATCAGCACCCAAATTACAGTGAGAAAAGTTGTGTAACATGTTAGATACAAAATCTTGTGTTGTATAATGACTATTATTTAATTCATTTTTATACGTGTGTTGATAATACAAAGCGTTAAAGTACAGAAAACTAGTACAAATATTTTACGCTTCAGTATTGACAAAAAAATAATAAAAGTACTATTGCTATCAATGAAGACTTTTTCGCAAGATTTCCTAATTCTCCATTACTAATTTATCATAACTGTGGTCTAAAAATTCCTGTATAATTATAGAGAAGAAACTTAATGTTATTATTAGTTGAGGGATCACGTAAAAAGGAATGTAAGGATTTAAGTGTAACAGGTGATTTATATCTTGAGATGTTAATAACTAATAAACAATCATATGTTTGACATTAGCTATTCCTATTATTGGGACTAATATGGGATACCACCTTCTTCCTATCTTTTTCAAGATAGACAACCTCAATCAAACTTTTTCCTGAACGCATAGGATATTTAACAGCTAATGCGATTTTATGCTTTTTTTTATTTGGAGATGCCGAAGATATGGTATTATCTTTGAATGAAAATGACATGAGGTGTCCCAAACTATCGACTGAAAAATCAGTTGATTTTATGAACTAGGACAAAACTTAATAAAAAAAAAAAGTGTAACTCAGCGGTTAGATGCTGACATGAATGAATAAGGTCAGAAGGACAGTACTTTGAACACATCCTCTAATGCAAATAAAGAATGTAATAATAAGACACTTTTTTCATTAACTATTTTCTTATTAGTAGTTAGGGAAACTACCTTTTAGCTCATCGTTGTTTTAAAAAGGAGTGCACACTTAAACTTTATACATTTTAATCAGAAGAAATGGAAACATATAAGGTAGAGTGTCCACTGCACTCTAAGTTGTAACCATAAGATCAAATGGTTATCTCTTTAAATTATAAAAATTATTTACAATTTCAATTTCTTAGGCAGATTTTTATTTAATATTTCTTATTAAAAGACATTACCAATTTTTTTTTTCTTAAATGAATAAAAATAAACAAAAAAATAAAATGCATTAAATAAAAGTCTGCAAAGAGATGGAAGCTGTAGTAAATAACACCGATAGACAAAAAAAGTTTTTTAATGTTTCTCCAAGTGCGATAACATTTCTTGAATTACTTTTTTGCATACATTACAGATCTGTAAACACAATTTTTCTATCAGTCTTAGTTTTAAATAAATTATACTTCAAAAAAAAAAATTGTGTTTTGAAAAATGTAATTATAATTATAATCGAAAAATATAGTTAAAATCTGTAAAATTTATAATTTTTCATGGCCATCCCTGTGCTAGAATGATTTTGTTGATGCTTTTCTTTTATAAATAACCTCAGACACATTTCGAATTAATGTCAATAATTGGCTAGCATGTTAGTATTCCATTTCCCTTCACAGCGGCTTTCCATCACTGAAATATGTGTTGGTGGAAACATTTATCATGTTCATCACTTACATCTCTGAGGTTGTCCAGGAAAAAAAATCAGATCCGAGTGGAGGAAATGTATTTTCAAAGTTTCAAAGACATATTACATCCCATAGTTCTGTATGAAGTAAGAAGTTGATTAACAATATCGTGGTAATTGTTGAATTTTTGTTTGCCGAGAAAATTTTTGCAAACATCTTTAAATGAAGCCCAAGCTGCACTTTCTACATTATTTAACATTGAGTTAAATACATCATCTTTGACCGACTCTCTTATTTGAGGACTAACAAAATTCCTTCTTTAATTTTTCCTTCACTTACATTCGGAAATTTCTGCCTGATGTGCAAAAATCCAGGACTGTCCTTCTTCACTGCTTTAACAACATTTTTCAGTAGTCCTAGCTTGATATGAGGAGAAGGTAAAAATATTTTACAAAAGTAACAATCGGTTACATGATCCTTTGGTTCACGCCAAACCATAGGTACACTAAAGGGCAAAGCCTTTTGTGTTCCTTTCAGCCATCCTCTTAAATATACAGAACTATTAGTGCATACTATATGAGGAGCCCACATCTTATCCTGATCACCAATTTTACACTGAAAGTACAAATGATATGCTTTTTTAATTAAAGGTATAATTGTTTTCTATTTGATTTTACATAAACTCACCACATACATAACAAAAGGCATTCTCATCATTTACACAATTTCGAGGCATTACAACACTGTTAATACATAATACTGTTAATAACGACACAAAATTAATACATCAATAAGACTGAACAAAATTAATTCATTCCTAAATCCAGTCCTTAATACAAACAACACAGCTGTGTTTTCAGCTACATGTTTTGACCTGCACAGACACGATTAATCTTGTCCATGAAGGCTCACTCTTCAGTATTAGATATGATGTCATAATGTGACTAGAATTAAATCATATAATTGTTTATTTTATTATCATAAATATAATTGTTTACTTATGGCTTAAAAATTATGTTAATAAAGTTAAACATTACAAAATGAACTAACAAAATACAAAATAGATCCTGAAAAATTAAAAAAAATCCATTAATTAAAAATTAAACTTTTCAAAAATGGTTGGTGATAGAAAGGTTCTGAGTTCATATATGTTTTCATCATCAAAAAACAGATTAAAATCATGTATCACATGTTAAGAAACAAAAATTATGTTTAGCAGTGTAATTTGTATAATTAAAAGTGACAATTTTATCTAATCATTACAATTTAGAGTGTAGGGAATATATTACCTTACATGTTTCCATTTGTTATAAATACAGATTTCTTATAAGAGATGTCTTTTAGTTGATTTAAAAAAGTACCATTTTTTTTTTCAGAAACAAACTGATGCATTACTTTAATTCTAAGTTAAAAAATCTATTTAATTTTTTTATTCTAATTAATATAAAATAATACCATAAATATGAAACCTGAAAGAAAATATATAAGTTTAACTTACAGCAGCTGTTTTATCAGCATAATTGCGTGCAGCTAGAACAAAACATGCCTCAGCTTCATTCATACGAGCTTTTGCTAGATCAACATCTTTTAAGCAGGAACCCTGAATATAAATGACTCTTTGTGCCCAAATTTGTACTTGAAGAATCATTCTCATTGTAGTATCTAACTCCATAGGAGATAATAGCACCACATAATAATCCTATAAAAAAATTAATTAGAGTAAAACTTATTAATTTAATATATTTGTATTTTAACTAAATAGAGTAGTATAACGAATTTAAACCATAGTTATTATTTATTCATTGTATGTTATCTATCATACATGTACATGTGTATTAACAGATAAATAACAATATCCTTTTTTATTTCAGTCCAATTTTTGTATTTTGATTATGTATTTTGAAAGAATAAAACATTGGTGTCCTGACTTGACCGACATAGTAGAAAAATACTGGAAACTGCGTGAGATAGAATGTGTATGAAAGTCTTGTGCAAACTAAAAATCCTTTCCAAAAGAAACTTTTACACAAGAAACCTGAAAACAATCATCACATTAATGCTATTTATTAATTTATTTATTAATGCCATTTTTTCCACTACCTTACCCAAGGTATTAAGGAGGCTAAGTGGTCTGTAAGATATATCTCCATTTTCCTTTGGACCCTTCTGAAGGAACACAATTCTGGCTTCTTTCCAGCACGCCGGGAAATTTCTATTCTCCAGGCCCTGACTGGTAATCTCCAGCATTTCCCATGGGACTCTCCTAACTAGACCCTTTAGGAGCGCCGCATGAATCCCGTCCAATCCGGGGCTCTTTTTATTCCCAAGATGCCCGACCGCTGCGATTAATTCTCCAAGAGTGAACCTCCTGCTGTCACAATTAATGATTCCCTCGATCACCTCTTCTGTACAAGGAAATAACTCACTAATTTCCTGTTCCGCTTGCGACCTACTTAAAATAGCCAGGCGCCTGCCAAATCTCTTTGTAATTATTTTATACGCCTGTCCCCAGGGGTCGTTGAATAACTCCTCACACAATACCCGCCAGCGATTTCTCTTTGCTGTCCTAATAGCCCTATTTAATGATCGTCTATCTTTAATATATACAAGGGCCGCTGCCTCATATTCTTGTTCACCTGTGATCCTGAGTCGTTGTTTCTTTCTACTGGATTTTTGTAACTTATCTCTTAGGGTCTCTATTTGCTTTGACCACCAATATGCTGAGCTTCTCTTTCTGCTCCTCCCTTTCCATCTCTTGTTTGACTACATTGGTCAGCACCAGCGGTGTTAATTCAGTCATATTTATGAGCCTCGTGGATGTCCTACTAACTATTCTTTCAATCTCTTCTGCCATAAACTTCTGGGGTAACAGTCTTTCTATAGTAGCAAACATCGAATCATCAATACAAATTCTGGTCGCTAAATGATCACTGGCGTGAGGTAATACTCGCCAGTCCCATTGCTCCCCCCTCCACCTGTTGTCCAGGATTGTAAGGTCCAGAACCGACGAGTGCCCTCTCGCCTGATAGGTGGGGTTACTGTCATTGACACAATGACCGCCAATAGAGCTCATAGTGTCCGTCAATATTTCACCTCTTCTATTTGTGTAAGCACACCCTGTAGCCACTGATTTACAGTTAAAATCCCCCAGGAGTATAAATTTCTTCCTATTTCTAGTAGTTATTCTTTGTATGGTATCCATGCATCTCACAAATTCACTCAACTCACAATTAGGCGAAATATATACTGCAATTACGAGTATAGAGTCGGATTCAATTGCCACTATTTCTTTCGATCTCGCCGTTTTCCTCCAGGCTATTCTCCCACTGATATCTCTCACCACTACATCCCCTTCTGTATCGGCTATCCAGCCCGCTCTTGCTGCTACATAAATGTTGGGTACTGTAACCACCAACAAGTCGGTCCTCTGTGACACCGCCAGTTCACTGACCAAATCACATGACATAGAACTCCGATTAGTATTAACTAGGAGAGCCCTAAGCATTTTGATTTTTTAAACATGCCCAAGCCCCTGTTCGGTGATCCTGGCTCCCGCAGTTAAGACAGCTACTGAGCTCTTTACAATCTGCAATTTTGTGACCTTTGCCCCCACAATTGAAGCAAAGTTCAATCTATCTGGGCCGTTACACTCACTCCTGCGATGTCCCGTGCTCCAACATCTGAAACACCTTTCTTGATCTTCTCGTATGTACGCCCTACAATTGACCCATCCTATCTTTATTCTTTGGTGAACCAATCTGCATGCTGCTCTGTAGGACGTGACTGCCGTAGCATTCTGTGTTTCATCATACCCTGGTCTTATGGATGTAATTTTAACCTCTTCACCATCCCCTGCCCTATTCATTATTGCTGCCAGTATCTCCTGTTCTGGAGTATCCATTTCAATGTCCCTTATGTGCACTATTGTTCTTCTATCTGCTCTAGTTTTTAAGTCTACTTGCAGGTCCGCGGCTTTATCCCTGAGCGTACTAGTAAAATCTGCTGCACTTTGAGCCCCCTTGATGCGGACATGTAACTCCTCATTCCTACCTTTTCTGAGGGATATGACGTCATTGGCCTCGTCACTATTTACCGCAGATTTCATTGTTTTGAGTAGTTCAGCATACAACTTACCCACAGCTTTTACTATCACTGTGCGGCTCTCCTCCGCAGGTGGAGTGGCCTTCTTTATTGCCGCTTGTCCCGGCCTTAACTGTCTTGCCTGTGTATCTGCATGGAGTGTCAATACTCTAACCGGCTCCACCTGGTCTTTTGTTATATATTACAATGCCTTTTTGGTATAATTACCAATGCTTCCGGGCAGCAGTAAAAATGCAGTCCCCGGTGATTGTTGTAAAACCTTGCTAATTGCCTTAAGAATGATGTTCATTCTTATTTTCTCCGCTGCTCTTGAATCATAGTATATTTTATATTTACTTCTTCTGACTTCAACTGTTTCTTCTCCAATAATGGAAATTTCAACCTTTAATATATCGCCCGCCTTATACTTTAAACGACTACCTTCACTATCCTCTGCTCTATTGACTTTTGCTGTCATTAATTCTACAAGTATCTCCCGCTTCCGCAGGAACTTCTGTGATGTTTAAAATTCTTTCTCGCAATGTATTTGGCCATTTCCTCGGTAAGAGCTCTATTAATTTCATGTCTGACAAATCTCCAGACAATACTGCCTCCATGTCCACCTCCATAGCCACTGTGTCTGTCTGTGTAGCCTGAGTGGCTGACGCCAATGGGCGAGACATTTCTATCAACGATTTCAACCCCAAGTATATATTTTTTTCAATTCCAGCTCATGTTCGTTAATATACTTGGATACCCGGGCTCCCATATGTTGCTTAAGGGAGATCATGACCAATCCCAACTGATAGGTCAGGCTCCCCAAACTTCCAGGCGAAGGTTCCTCTTCTTCTGATGAACCCTGATGTGCTCTTTTTGCCCCTTTACTTCTACTTTCTTCGACGTGGATGCCTTCGAAAAACTACCACTTTGGGAGGCCATATCTTCCGTCGGGAGTGAGCCTCGGCGACGCATTATAGCTAGTTACACTCTGGAGACAATTCCTTTTCCAACAAGTACCCACACATGATGGAACCCCATTTTAGGGGTTCCAAAATGGGGGGCCCCAAAAAAATTGGGGGATGGGGGGTCTGGGGATAGGCAATTTTATGATTCGGATAGATATTTTGGAATCGGAGCTATAGGGAAAAAGTTATAGTTCTGAAACTGGAACCCCTATAACACTTCGTTTGACTTAGAATATTTCACTACTGAAGATTTATTAAACTAAAATAAATCTAAGTTCTTGTTTACTTTCGTCTGAGTATGACGTAACTGACAAGCCAAAGCTTGTCAGTATAACTTAAAATATTTTACTGTAACTTATATAATATATAACCTTAAAATAACTTATTCACTTAAAAAATGTTAAGTTTAATTCACTCCGTTATATTGTATTGTAAAGACAATCCATTCCAATCACAATACAACCCACCAAAACCAGAAAAAATAATAAAAATTTCACTTTTCACTTGAAAAATATTTAACTTATAAAAAAGTCAAATAACTTACCTAATCCGTAACCAAATCACATAAAATTTTATAATTTAGTCACTTCACACTGATAAGGAAATGATATATTTGAAAAAACTTTTTTTAAAACGAAAATCTTTTACCAGAATAAAGGATGCAATTTTAATTTTTTTAACAGGACGCACACGAATTTCCTTTAAAATGATTTTACAAAAAAATTAATTATTAAATTTACCAGGGTTAAATTCTTGTATCGATAAATTATTGGGATTTCATTCTAATATTGTAAAAATAGATACAGAATAAGGAAAGAGAGGTCATTCATTAATTTAGTTTTGTTTGCAATGTTCATCTTTAATTATTTATAAAGGATTCCAGAAAGTTCTACGTTTCTAATAGACTTATCTGTTAAAGAGTTAAGTGCGGTGAATGGGAATAAAGATGATTTTTTGCATATGTATATAAAAAGTAACTGATTTTAGTAAAAGAATATCTATAACCTTTTTTAAAACTTATTAAATTCCCTGCAGTTTAGTTCTATTATTTATTCTTTAGAAGATGGACCATTGAATGTAAAAATAGGAAAAGAAAAAATTATTGAGGTAGAAGAATTTTGTTATTTGAGAAGTAGAATTAGTAAAGATGAACGAAGCAGGAGCGATATAAAATGCCGAATAGCACAGGCGAAACGAGCCTTCAGTCAGAAATATAATTTGTTTACATCAAAAATTAATTTAATCGTCAGGAATAGATTAGATTTTTGAAAGTATATTTTTGGAGCGTACCTTTATTTGGAGTTGAAACTTGGACGATCGGAATACCTGAGAAGTAAAGATTAGAAGCTCTTGAAATGTGATGCTATAAGAGAATTTTAAAATCAGATGGGTGGATAAAGTAACAAATGAAGAGGTATTGCGGCAAATCGATGAAGAAAGAAGAATTTGGAAAAGTGTAGTTAAAAGAAGAGACAGACTTATAGGCCACATATTAAGGCATACTGGAATAGTCGCTTTAATATTGGAGGGACAGGTAGAAGGAAAACATAGTGCAGGCAGGCAACGTTTGGAATATGTAAAACAAATTGTTAGGGATGTAAAATATAGGGGGTATAACGAAATGAAACGACTAGCACTAGATTGGAAATCTTGGAAAGATGCATCAAATCAGTCAAATGACTGTAGACAAAAAAAAATTTATTCTTTACGATGAAAAATAATTTAGTTATGACGTTTGTAAATATTTCAATTTTTGATTTCCTCAGAAGAATGCTCGTTTTTTTTTGGCAGTAAACGTGAAAAGCAAATCCAAACGAATGAAAGATAGGGTTTAGTGACATTAGTAGTATCTATCCACTTGATTTTTCTTAATTTATTATACCTACAGAACTGATCTGAGTTATAGAAAGTATACTTAAAACGTGTGATTTCATTGAGAAAAATAATTTTTTAGGGACAATAGTTCTTATTTAACTAGAAGAAGCAAAGGACAAACTGGTATAATATTTTACAATTTAAATTTAACAATACGATACAAATTGAGTACTCATCTATGAAAAAAATATCATACTATTTTTTTTTAAAAATCAAAATTTTTAACTTGAAATATTAAAAATTTGATATAAATCTTCACATAAAAACATCAAATTCCAAATTATTTAGAAAGGTTTAAATAAATTGGTATAATTATTTTTTGCTTTGGAAATAAAATGTTTACCTCTGTTTCATTCTCCCTTACGTTGAAAAAGGAATCTTAAAGAATAATGATTATTTTAATCTTTAGGATTTTTCTGAATTTTCATGAGAAAAACTAAATATTTCAAACAAAAAATAGTGACCCTTATTCTCTCTACGCCCATTTTTTTTTTTTTTATCAATTTTGATACTATTAATCTCTGAATTTTATAATATCTATAGATTTATAAAGCTTTTCTATACTCTAATAAAACATGTATAAACGTAGTTTTCAGTTATTAAAAAGTAAATAACAATTGTACACGCTTTTTTTTGTTTATTTTATTTGACAGTATTCAAAGAATTTTCAATCCCATTATTCATTTCGAACATTTTTATTTGACTTGAATTCCATTTATAATTTGAACATGAAACAATCTCCTTCAATCAGAATAAAATTATAATTGTGATCATAGTCAACGAATGAATTTAATAAACTTAACTACTCACATACCGTAAAGGAACAGCATCAGTTAAAAATTAAAATAAAATTCTGAATTCTGTAGCTTAAAATTAATATCTTTAAAAAATGAGTGGAAAAGAAAGATGTTATTCTGATTTGACTTTGCAAATAAAAACAGGAATTTATAATAATTTTGTTATAATAAGTTCACATGACGTTCACGTTGACATAATTTTAAAACATACGACGATCAACTGATATAATTATGCAAATATTACAACTTTCATAATTAATATGTGAAGTTTTAATTATTGTTACAAATATGCGAGTACCTTAGGATGGAAATTAATTCCGAAAACCCTTCAACGCATCAAATTCACTTGTTGGTAAGAGATTTTTTTGTATATTGACTAGAAAAACATGAATATTTTCTAATTATTTCTGATTTTAATTTATTATTACTACTATTATTATTTTTAATCTTTTTTTTTTTTAATAATTTATTATAGTTAGGTCACCGAGCAACGTAATTTTATTAAATCTGTTTATTGTGTTCAAATTGTTAACTCTTGGATTCTATAGCAACGTCGTTTTCTAAATAAAATATTACTATAAAACAATTTAAAAAAAACTGTAAAACACTATAGATAGCACCTTAAGAAAACTCTGATAAAGGTAAATACAATCAGCTTACGATATATATATTAGTCATATTGTATATATATAAGTTATGTCTTGCATAATTAACATTTTTAGAATTATCTTTAGAAAAAAAGGTAAAAAAAATGAACAATTAGAAACGATAGACGATCTCCTAGATGAACTCCAACGTCTTCGTGAAGAAACCACTCTCGATTTCCAACACATCCAACGGCTTCAAAAAGAATTCCTACTATACCAACACCAGGCGCCTGCAGCCCTTTACCATATAAATCTTATGGAACAAGAAAACATATCCCAAAATGACACACTAAGAGCTTTAGAAACAGAATTACAACACAAAATGAACTTAGTTGACAAAATTGAAAATACGAAAAAACTTGGCAACTTAGAACATAAATTTACTAATAGTTGTAGTTGTAGATGTAGTTGCAGTAGTAGTAGTAGTAAAAATTTCCATTAAATAACAAAAGGCCGCTCATTACCAAAATTACAGTATAAATACCCTTGTCAATCATTAGTAACTATTGAAAATTATTTCACCATGTATATAAATTACTAATCACTAATTATATATAAAATTTTCTTGTACTTGTTTTTTTTTTTAAATATAGAGATATATTTCTTTATTCTTTACCTGCAGTGCACCCATACTGTCGAACGTTTTTCAACCTATCTGCAATTGTGTTATCATCCAGGTGATGATAACACAATCATTGTGTTCATTTGAACACAATCATCGAGGAAGGTGTATTTTTTTAAATGACAGGATGAGCATGTCATGAATGAGGTATTTTCAAACTTCCTACTAGGGTGCACTGTTACACACATTATTATTATTATTATTATTATTATTATTATTATTATTAATTATTATTATTTAATCGCACAAACAAATTTAACAATTACATTTACAAAATTAACATTCAAATTCAGTACACTTAACATTCACAACTACCATTAACATCATACATTTTAAAATTAACATTCAAATTCAGTACACTTAACATTCACAACTATTTACAAACTTCCTACTGGTGTGCACTGTTACACGTTATTATTATTATTTAATCCCACAGTACAATTACATTTACAAAATTAACATTCAAATTCAGTACACTTAACATTCACAACTACCATTAACATCATACATTTTAAAATTAACATTCATAACGTTAAATTAATCACAGTACAATTACATTTACAAAATTAACATTCAAATTCAGTACACTTAACATTCACAACTATTTACAAACTTCCTACTGGTGAGCACTGTTACACGTTATTATTATTATTTAATCCCACAGTACAATTACATTTACAAAATTAACATTCAAATTCAGTACACTTAACATTCACAACTACCATTAACATTCATACATTTTTAAATTAACATTCATACGTTAAATTAATCACAGTACAATTATATTCACAAAATTAACATTCAAATTCAGTACACTTAACATTCACAACTACCATTAACATTCATACATTTTTAAATTAACATTCATACGTTAAATTAATCACAGTACAATTATATTCACAAAATTAACATTCAAATTCAGTACACTTAACATTCACAACTATTTACAAACTTCCTACTGGTGTGCACTGTTACACGTTATTATTATTATTATTTAATCCCACAGTACAATTACATTTACAAAATTAACATTCAAATTCAGTACACTTAACATTCACAACTACCTACCATACCTTAACATTCATACATTTTACTTGTTCGTTGCTGCTACTTACTCCAGCATATAGTCCTCTAAGAAGCCATCAATATTCTGTGCGCCTGGTGTCTCCATTCTGATGGCAAAACTTTTCTCACGTTATTTTTCAAACCTTTCTGGAATATTTTCTTAATGTTAGTCTTAATCAACCTATATTGCAGCGGCCTTCCACTTTACTCTCCCACCGATCCTGTAAATTTTTGTGCATATCTAAAAGCTTTCGATAGGATTCCCGCACACCTTTGTTCTCATTCCACTCTTCTTACTTGTTTCATCAGTGTATCGTTCTAAGACTTCAAATTTTATTATAATTAATATTACTTTCTATTAGGTTAATACGTCCATTTCAATTAGGGCTTGGATTTCAGCCTTTAGTTGTCCTCTAAGAAGCCATCAATATTCTTTGCGCCTGGTGTCTCCATTCTGATGGCAAACATTTTCTCAGGTTATTATTTTTTCAGACCTTTCTGGAATATTTTCTTAATGTTAGTCTTCATCAACCTATATTGCAGCACCCTTCCACTTTACTCTCCCACCTAGTTTTTTTAAATTATTTTTACTTTTATGTTTCTTTTAAATAAACTTATCGTATTTTTAAGACTTGAATCTTACAAGGGCACATCGGTTCAAATCCGATTTCATCTCCTTTTTTTTTAACTTAAATATATTGATTTATTAATAATTATTTACCTGATTGTAAAAAAGAAATTACGATAAATAATATTCAATAATAATATTAAAAAAAATGAAAAGTATCAGAAGTTATTAATGAAATAAAATTTTATGTACTTTTTACTAAAAAAAAAATGCGTAATGTAATTTAATAGGCGTACAAGGAAGTCATGTGGTGACCATATCAGATTTTTTTATGTTAACGGTCATAATTTAAGTAAAAATTCTCTTATTTTCTTAATGTTAGTCTTCATCAACCTATATTGCAGCGTCCTTCCACTTTACTCTCCCACCGATCCTGTAAATTTTTGTGCATTTCTAAAAGCTTTCGATAGGATTCCCGCACACCTTTGTTCTCATTCCACTCTTCTTACTTGTTTCATGAGTCTATCATTCTAATTGTTCAGATTTTATTATTATTAATATTCTATTAGGTTAATACTTTAGTTTCAATTTGTTTTAATACTATTAGTTAGTACTAATAGTATTAATAGTACTAATAGTATTTGTTTTAATACTATTTGTTTAGTACTATTAGTTAGTACGTAATAACTTGGTTGTCCAAGTTGTGGCAACGAAAATGTTGCATTTAAAATCCTAACTATTATCGAGGAAGCTGTGAAACCATATAAAGGAGGGTATTTAAAAAATGCTTATGAAGATTAAATACCCGATTCGACAATTTGTTGTTATAAGATTTATAAAACCAAAAACATATTGCGTAACTTATTGTAATTTATAAGTAATTGTAATATGACATTTTATATATTGGAGTAAAAATACAATTTACTTCTACTGATTGTACAATCTATGGATTGTACGGTTTATAAAGTTTGAGAAAGCTAATATGGTATACGATATTCGACGATGGGAGCAAATTTTATCTCATACTCTTTTGTTACAATTGCTGTTTTATAAAAATCCAGGCTTGAGATCAACAGATAAATCGTATAACAGCGATTTGAGGACAACCAAGGAAAGTACTCAAGATAACCGGCGCTCATTTAATGATGCCGGATATCAGGGGAAAAGCATTAAATCCTACAAATACATTTAACAACATCGTAAAGTTGTTGAAGCATGAAAGACTTAATAATAAGACCTTTGAGTGAGACGTATTCCTTCACCTCTATTCGACAACAACTACCTATTAGCAAAACCATATAGAAACGTATGAATCCTTATGCTGATCAAATGTTCAATTCAATGACTACGATGTCATAATTATGTGAGGAAATACTAGGCCACAAAATACTAGGCAAGTAAATGTTAGGCAAGGAAATGTTGAGTGTTGAAATGACAGGACAGTAAATGGTTAGGTAAAATCAGATCTACTAATGAAATGGGTTTGCTATGATAATGCTTCATCAGGTCTAGGTAGAATGGATTGGGCACTTTTTATGGGTAACCTAAATACTGAGTCTGTACCCGTTATGGTAGTGGGTGTAAGGGCTGGTGTAACACTGACCACTCGCAGAGAGTGCGGTGAATCGATTTACGTACGATTTCGATGTGCGTTTTCTAATAGGTCGTCGTCGACGAATATTGGCGAAGGATAAGTCTCAACTGAACGGTCTTTAAAGAGCAACATTCTGTTGTTCATGTACTACAGTTACTGATTTTCATTTGACCGCAGCATTAAAAGACCGTGGTCTTACATTGCTATTACGCGATTTATTTGTCGGTCTCAAAGGTTTTTTTTTATAAAATAGGACTTATTAAATAATACTCTGTTGCCTGGTATAATTAAAACAACTGTGTAAGGGATCGAATTGCAGATTGGTTGAAAAACTACCCTTTTCCACTCCCTATGGGAATTTCTAGTAAATTTCCATAATGTCGATCCCTGTCGACAACAGTTTTGAGTGTTTTATAGTAGGCCTCCGGGGGAGAGATTTCACTCTTTAACAAAAAAAAATCTCAACGCGCCATGGATGCTACAACATGAAATCTTATTTCTATTGTGGTGTGGAAATGTATCCAAACAAATGGTAAATAATGTAGATTCCTGAGCTTAGTGAATACAGAAAAAGAAGCTTTAAAGTAATATGTCATAGATTTTCCTGAAGAATAGCTAATTATGATTGTGAAGAACAGTCATGGTAATCAGAATTCTAAACCAAGTGGTTGATAAAACAAATAACATCAAAGCACTTTTCCAGGTTGGCTGATCGGCTGCATTCAATTCGATATATTGACATCAAAGATAAAGAAAACCTCACTTTGGAAGGCTTTTATTATTCCTTTAACCATATAAGATGTGGTATGTATATTAGATTAGGGAAAATGGAAAAAATTAAAACTTATTTAAACTAAATCTGATAATTTAAATAAAGTTAAATAAATAGGCTTATCATATTTTTCTGGGTCCAACTCGGGATATATTTTTGAAATTAAGTCTTAACAGTTTAGTGAAACATTAAACTATCTATTCAGTTTATTTGTCATTAGATATGACCTTTTTCAGAAATGGTTTGTTTGTTTTAATTACAACATAAAATTCATAACAAGTAAGTTCTGAATTAATTTTTAACATTTAGCAGATGTTTAACAGCAGATACTGAAAGTTGACCCCTTTCTGCAAACCAAATGCTTCCCATAATTGAAAAAACTCTCAACTAGAGCAGATGTCCCAGGCAAAGACATTGCAAAATCAACCATTTTAGAAATATTGCAACATTAAGTCCGCCTTAAAAATTGCATTCCACTTCTCTTCAATAGTATCTGGTACTTTTTCAGAACTTGAACCACAACCTACCCTTTGGTTTTGAATTTCCTGGTTCAACAATGTACGTTCAATCAAATAATTTATACTTTTTACTTTTATAATTTCATTAACAACTTGTGCACTTTCTTCTAGATCAGACCAGGCAATTTCATTTCGTAGATTTTATCCACTGAAACTTACTAACTTTATCAAAACTGGTTCTTCACAACTCTTAGTATTGGATACTAGAATTATAAAAATTGTCTACGCTTGAGAAGAATTTTTGTTCCTGAACATCATTATTTTCTTTGAGTCCATAGCAATTGTTTGACAAAAGTATAAATTTGTGGGTTTTTCTTTCCTGAAGTTGATAAATTAATTAAGAATATGTCTGAAATGCTTCTGTTGCTGTGACAGAATTAGCTTCAGATTTCTGAACTGCATTATTAAATAACTGTAGAGTACCATAGAAAAATTTCAAAAAAGTTCATTTTTCAGATTTTCAAAAAAATCAAACATTAATTTTGTGCATTTGTCACAAGAGAAGTATGATTTTAGACCATAAAAAACAAAATAATTCTTTCTATTGAAGGTAACAGATTAAGGAACATTGTGCTGCTATAAAGTAATACATTTTTGTAATCTGTTTCCATAAATATACAGAAATCTTTAAGTTTAATCTTTCAGTATACATGTGAAAATATTTATAAATTTTTATTACAATAACCTCTATATCCAGGGGTAGAGAATCACATGCCAATTGTACTGAACTGTGTACAATGTGGGCTGGACAAACAATACCTAAAATAGGTCTATCTAAATCACTTTGAAATTTTCTGAACACATTTTCATTCCCCTTTCTCATCACACCACCAAAATTATTGTTAGTATTATCAGCAGTACAACAAACCAACTTTTCTTCAAGTTTGTAATTTTTCACACACTGCAAAATACACTGAGTCAAAATTTGAGCAGTTTAAACTGACATTTCAATGAAATTTAAAAGTTTAACTTGAATTCCCTCCTCCAGACTCAAATATCTTACAGCAATTGGAATGTGTTTTACTTCACTTCTGTTTGAGCTCCATTGTTACTGGTACAACTTTTTTTTTCCATAGAACGCAACACATCAAATGCAAATGGCAAAATAAGGTTAACAATAATTGCCTTGGTTGTGATTCTAACACATGAAAATTTTGGGTCACATAACTTTTTAACCAGTTTAGTTGTGCAGTCATGTTTTGAAACTGAGTTTATATCTAGCAGTGTGGTATGAAAATGTAGCTTTTTTAGCAGCACATTCAGATCACTGTTACTGTTATTCCCATCTTTGGCTTTAAAAAAAATCTTTTATGTTTAGTGAAGCAGTAACATTAGTAGCACTTCTATGTTTAGCTGTTTTCACGTGGTACTCAATATCACCCTTTCCTTTATGTGAAACAGAAAATTCTCCGGGACATTGCGTGCAATAAATACGTTCATTGTTACGGTCATTACACAATTTTAAAAATTTGTATTCCTGTTGCAGGTTAACATTAAATACACATTTCCTTTTGCCATTGCTAAAGTATGAGACAGAAAACGAATAGAGATAAAATGATTAAAAATGTCTAGACGAGTTATTTCACGCACAAAAACAACATAAACATACTGCCCCTGTTTTGTTGCCAAATGACTAAATAAAAAGTTGTGGTGAGACCAGTAGCCACACCTCCATCAAAATGGACATCAGCGTTTGCTTCAAGGTTGGCTGAGAGATGCATGGCCATAAGAGAATGTTTAAAAATGCGATGTCAAACATATAGGTCTAAAATTAAAAAAAAAATCCTTGCCAGTCATAAAATTCTCAAAACCTGGACAATTTTTGCAACAATTAATGAGAAAGTTTATTTCTTTTATTAGTTAAGATTTGTTCTTCTTGATGGATCTCTTGCAACAGGTTTCTCTAGAGCATCAACAAGGGAGGTCTGTCCGCCTCTCCCTTGTAGAACAGACCGGAGTCCGTAAATTAACCCAAAATCAGGGGTATGAACTGAAGTAGAGTTCACCAAGGGAACTAGGACTAAATTTCGTTTTGCGGACATTTTTAAGATACCAGAGCACACGATCTGCGACTTCATTGCAGACTCTTATAGCCCCCGTAACACATTTTATATTATTTCACTTTTTTACCTCATAAGCGCCTACTATTAAAATCATCATTATTATTACTAATAAGTAATCCGGCTTTTTTATTCGGATGAGAGTCTCTTATGAGTTTCATCTTGTATAACAGCTACCGATCTCCCTCAGGGGTCTATTTTAAAAAAATTACCGTTCTTTCTTTATTCCTAAACCATTAGTAACGCATTAACGATGGATTATACTCAGAGCACAATTTATCGTCTCTTACACGATGCGAAGATTTTTTTCTCTAGATAAATGCAACTAGGTCATAAGTAAATACCTGCTTGTAGAAACGTTTTTCCTCCGAATGTTAATCCGTTGACAACAGAGGAAGTGAAATAATGCCTGCTTGAAAACACATCCTCTATTTTAAGAAATCAATAGAAAATAAAACGACTTTGATTTTTTTTTTTTTTATAATACTGTTTAGAAATCAATAAACAAGCATTTGCATAAACTAAAAATCGATAAATATAAAATCAAAATTTTAATTTAAAATGTTACTTACGTAATAGAAGTGAATAATAATCAGAAAACGAAACTTACCTAAAAAAACAAACAAAATAGTTATTGGTATTTATTACAGATTATAGTTCACTAAAAAAAGTATGTAGTTAATATATATTTTAAAACAGTACGTATACAATATAGTTTATTTCACATATAATTATTTATCCTTATTATAGGAATAATAACTTAATGCATATTTAATCAATACATACTAAAATTATTCTTAAAAGGAAGACCGACTTTTCGTTATAATATTAAAATATATTATTTGTTTAAAATCGTAATTTAATTAAAAATAACGAGAAGAGATCCTCCAATCAAGCAAGTTTAAACTCGCTCACCACCATGATTCACTGTATAAACTTGTATGAAATTACACCAATACAAAGTCAACATAACCACAAATTGAGGTTATGTTGTCTGTTGTCGAACTTAAATTGAGCGTAACTGAAAAACGACTCGGTTAGTCTTCATCAAATTTTCACATGCACAACTACAGATACTCTACCACAGCATATCTAAATTTCAATGAAATGGTTTTGTACATTTTCGAGCCACAAATTTTATATATAGGCTTATAAGGAAATTGCACTTTAATTGAATGGTATTTTCGTAATCCTCATACCATACAACGTAAAAAAAAAATCAATTTCATCCTCCAATATCACCGTGCGACCGACTGTTATACCGTACATTTCTTCGAAAAGTCAGTAAAAAAGAAGCATCTAAATTTTCATTTGGGTCTACTATGTTCAGAAAAAAAAAATCTTTAGAAACCCGATCCTACCCGCAGAGACTACGTCGATTCACTAAGAATCACTTCGCACTTGTCAAGTGCAAGGAATTAGTCTAACCGTAACTGTCTTAAGAGAAAGGACTAACTCCGAATTATCCTAATTTTGTAAATATTATATCCATTCCTAAGATTATCTAAAAACAGTATCATTTTTTTTAACTGTTACTGAATTCTGATGACAGAATTTTGTGTATATATATATATATATATATATTGTTTGATACAGGTAACATTATTTCTTCAAATGTCTTTCCTTTATGGGGAATTGTTAGCACAGAAAAGAGTAAAAAATCGCAGGAAGCAAAGTCCGGTGAAGTTGGTTTGATCCCATATTTTGCCAATAATTTCTGGATAAATTATGATGAATTTTCCAAAAGCTGAGATCTCTTGCTTCGAACAACATCTCTTAGACTACAAAGAAAAGTTATGTAGTAGTTTTTATTGCCAATTTGTAGTTTGTCCTTGAGAATCATGACAATGTTTCAGACCATACATCACTACTTATCCAGAGATTCATAGTAAAACATACGATCGATCGACTTCAGCAGGCTTCTTACTCACCGGATGTTTCCTGCGATTTTTGACTCTTTCCTAACCTTAAATTCCACTTAAAGGAAAGAGATTTAAAGATTGACTTGCACAGTAGAAATTAAAGACTTTTAAGAAATTGAGACTTTTGAGATGTGGATGTGGCACACAATGAAAAATGTTAGACGGCAACAAATGAAGTATTTAGGAGAATCGTAGAAAACAGAAAAATGCTATACTACTTGAGAGGAAGGGGATTTATTGTTGGTCACTTCAATGAAATATACTAAACAGTAGCCATTTTGGTCATAGTTGTAGTCTGAAGTATTTTACATCAAATGTTTTCTTTTTTATGTCTTTTAAAATTGTCACAATTTTACCCTTTTTATTTAAAATGTTTGAGTTGCCTCCTATGGTGATTTCGGGTGTGACAAAAAATAGACTTCAGACAGGAGTAATTGCTAATTTTTTTTTATACAACCCTTTAACAGGCTCTGGGAAGTATACTTCCCACTTATTTAAAAATATTATTTTATTATTGCCTGGGAACTCCAGTGGGCTCCGGGAAGTATAATTCCCACATTTGATAACATTAGAACTGAAAATGGTAAAATTTTGAAAATTATAAAGTTATTCTATTGACAGTTGTATTTATAATATTTTAAAAATTATTTCAAATAATAATTAATTTAGGAAGAACAGGGATTGGAAGGGAAATTAGGTAGGGATGATGCACGTCACCAACACTGTTTAAAACATATCTGAAAAAAATAATTAAACGCTGCCTGAATGGGAAAAGAGGAATAAAGATCGGGGGAAGTTTTGCTAATGACATGGCGGTACTGGCGGAGAGCCAGTACTGACAGGATTTGCCCGAATGAGAGAACCCTATGAATGAATCCGTCTTTAATCTTATTTCTATAAGTGGAATTTTAAGCTTAGGAAAGAATCAAAAATTGCAACATTGCTTAAGATAAGCGTGTTACATCAAAAGAGCCTACACTTTGAAGAGGACAAATCACGGAACTAAATGAGTTAAGTATTTTTTTATGGGCCAAGATTGGATACTTTTTAAAATCACACCTCTATTATAAACTTCGGTTTCACGTAACTTAATTACAATTACGGTTAAAAACAATATAGTAAACGATCCCTACCGTTGATGACGATATTAAAAATAAAGGACTGCCGTGAATATCGGTAGATTGAGATAAATAATGTAAAGAAGTTATCCATCGTCGCTTAATTTCAATTAGAAATTCTACAATACGAATCTTAGATATACAACACGTAATTTTTTCTTCGCATTCTCCTTAGTTATGTACATGTGAATAAGTGTGTTGGAGATACAAATTAGCAGACTGTACTGGTAGTTATTTACATAACAATAAAAAAAATACCTTTCGGCACGCCAGAAGACGGAGGTAGATTTCACCGGTGCTAAGTAGGGGATAAAAAAGCGTTCCAGTTTAAAGTTAAGAAAAACTTCAATTTTACTCAATATGAAATTGGTTGTTTACTCAATACTACATGTTTAGCATACGACAAGCACCATCTTCTTACAATTTCAGCAAACATTTGGTCGTCCCCTACCGTAAGGGTTGGTTATATCAAAAGTTGTTTAAGACAAAAGTTGTAGATAATGTTTAAAGAACAAACGACCACTTTAAACCGATTCGATATTGTACCTATAAAGGGAGGTATGATCTATTTTTTCTTCGAAACCCCATTTTTTACCCCCCCTCCCCTGAGCCAATGGTTGATCTCAATGGTGATATCAAAAAACTTAACTTAGATAAGTTTTAGGCCCTTAAACAATTTTAAACAATTCGATATTTCACTTAATAAGAAAGTTATAGCTATACTTTGTTTATTCGAAAAAGCTCCCCATTTCCTCTCCAATGGTCCGATTTTGCTCATTAATGAACTCGACCGAGATTTTGGGTCGTTATATTTTACGTATAAATTTGAAAGTGATTGTCGCAAAATTACGGCTGTTATCGTGTCCACAAGAAAGTGAAATATATATAAAAAATGTTGTAATTTTACGGAAGGCGAATCATGGTACCCATTACAATAGGTAGCTTTCTTTTGAAATCTACCTCAAAATGTAGGTAAATATTTTTCCTAATCTTCCTGTAATACGGAATTTTGTTTCTATAGGTAATAACATTTCTGGGGGTAAAAAATGTTTAATTTTAAGAATATAAAAAATCCAAAGTAAAATCATCTTCATTCCAGTGAAGATTGTTATATTTAAGTCAATCAGTCGAATAATTTCTGTAATATATTGAATTCAATTCTTCATAATCATTTTTGAAATATGAAGGTTGCTGAAATACATTTCAATTTTGAAATAAATAGAATCGATCTTTTAGAGTTTAATTATAGATTAAATTATTTTTTTACATGGTAGGTAAGATGTTTACTGTTATAGTTTCAAACTTTTTTAAAAAAAAAATAAAATGAAAATTCTGTTTTTATTTTTTTGTGCGTTTTAAAAACTGTCCGCTAGTCAGAATGGAAAACTGAAGAATTTTTAATTTAAAGGAAAATAAAAGTTAACAGAGTTTAAACGGTATAAAAAATGTTATAAGTGTTTAATTTATTTCTAAAAGTTATTCATACAAATGTTATAATTCTATACATTTACTTTTGAACAGTATAATTTTCACCTAGTACTATAACTCTTTCATAAAACCACGTCGTACACAAACAAGAAATCTGGGTGCATTCATCGGTACAAATCGCAACTTTATCTGTCAGTACTACTAATATTGATTTGATATCAGATCCTAATATTTGATATGATACGCATGAGATTTACAAAAACAGTACAGGACATTTACACAAAAAGTACAGGACAGAACTACTAAATCTAGTTTTACACTTTGCATTTAACAAGTAGTTATCATACTACAGACAAATTATCATTAATAATAACAAAAAAATTTTGCTTACTCATCGTGTGGAATGATACTGATGCAAATTCATAATATCCATTAATAAAATTTGATAAATAATAGTAAACCAGTGGTTCCCAAACTCTTCCGAATCACAGCGCCCTTTTTCAATTAAAATTTTTCCACGGGCCCTACCATAAGTAAAAAAATGACTACTCGTAACAGATAAAAATAAATAAAACTTGTGTATCTTCATTACTTTTTTTTACTTTATTAACATTAAATTAATAATTATAGGGTGCCCCTGTGAATAGGGTGCTCCGCAGCTCCCTGGAGCGCCGCAGCGCACACTGTAGTTAACTATGACTAGTTTATACATCAACTGAAAGAAGTCAAAACTCTAAAGTAATTTTTTTTAAATTGTAATACTTTCCTGGCATCGGTTACTTCTTCTTATGTAGTGGAAAAATAATAACATATATTTATACATAACTGAAAAAGAATCTAAAATTTCTTTTTTGATACTTAATTTATGATGAATTTTTAAAATTATGTTTAAATAAACCAAAAAGGACTTCAAAAAATCTGTATTTTTTACTTTTTCTGCTCCCCTCCAAAATGATCTTACAAGAAATTTTTTTTGATTTTATACATTTACTATGTTAAATGGAAGAAAACAGAAAAAATTCCACTAAAAAGTGGACAACCAATAAAAAATTACCTAAGATTCTTTTTATGGAGGGGAGGATGAATTACGATGAAATTTTATTGTAATATTACCACTAAAATTTTATCACTTAATAGTATTAAAATTTGAAATAAACCCCAAAAAGTTTCAAAAAATTAATATTTTTAACTTTGATTGGCTTGCCCCTTAATATTACCCTTAAAGTATTTTTTTTTTTTATTACTTGCACTATCACTATACCCAGGAAAAGTTTTAAAAAATTTGATTAAAAACATGCAATAAATAAAAATATATTTTAATTTTTGAACAAAATATTTTTTAATTTTGGGACAATTTTTTTAAAAAAGATGGTTAAGATGCAGGCATGTAATGCCTGCATATAAGCTTAATATAAAGTGCGATAATGTTAACAAAATTTTGAAAATATTGACCCCCCAAAATCTCCCATCCCCTTCTCCTGGAGATATTGATCCCAAAATTTTACCAACAAATTGCCCCATATACACGAATGTCTGTATAAAATTTCATCAAAATCGGTTCATCCAGTCACGTTATTAAGCTTCAAACACGCCAATGCAAGTACATAAGTACTAACATTACCCCCATCTTTTTTTTTGCTTTTTTGGTGTCCTTGGTTCATGTCCCATTTTTTGATTAATTGCCACGCCAGGAAGTAAAGATCATTCAATTTAAATATAATAAACTTACTTTCTACGCGAATGGAAGCTAGCGTACGTAAAACTTTTTCCTTCATATTCACCAAAAAATCTGGAATCTTGTAACTGAATGCGGTTTATTTCATTCCCAGAACATCTTCCATATAGTCTATGACATTCTTCAGAAGATGTCTGACCCTCTCTGAAATAAGTACAATTAAACATACAAACCCAGAGAAAGTAGTATCTACAAGTTTTGTTAAATCAATAAATACCTGAAATAAAATTTATTATGCTTAAAACAATTTATTTTTAATAAAATATGACATTGTTAACCAAATTGGAATGTATTTTAGTGAGGAGGATTATATGAATGAGACAGTACCTGAAAAAATGTCACATCCTTGCTATGAATTGAACCCAAGACCGATTTTAAAGTCAACTAATGATTGATTGTCCACATTCCAATGGTTTGGGATTCCCAGTCAAAGCTTTTGGGTCAGGATTTTTAAGAAACTATGATAAATTTTTTTCAAAATTTCACAGAATGAATATAGAAAATAAAAATATTAACTGTAAAATAAAATATCTAATTTTGGTAATTTTTCTTAATTTTACTGAGAATTAATTCAATAAGTACAGAAGATTTCCTGTAACTGTTGAAATCTCCTTAGAAATGCCATTTAATAATAGCTCTTTTCATTTTATCTGAATTAACTGAATATTATCAGAGATACTTGCATATAGATACCGTGTAGTAATCAGGGGAGAGAGGAAAGGTAATAAGCTAATTTGTGTACTATAGAAGTCTCTTTGCATCACATCCATCTTGTCAATTTGGGGCTCGTAGTAGCCGGATCCCATATACATATAGTGGAGTATACCTGAAATGTTTTACACCTCTGGTTCACTAGGATAATAGGTGTTACATATTATTTATTATTAATAATAAAATGGTGGTGAGAAGGTAGTATCGAAGAACTATTAGCATTAAAACCTACCTGGTTTTCCCAAATGTGTTAAAACTTTTAATAGTTTATTGTTTTTATTTACACTTTCCTCATTGGAGGACAGACATCATCTTCATTCCACTCATAGAGATGAGTTAAACAGTAAATAAAAATCAGCAGATAATTATTCTTATTCTTAATATTTTAGTTTATTTTTGGGATATGCAATACTCGCAAGATTCTTTTGCTTCATTATGTTTTGATATCGATCATTTTCATTTAACTAGTTTTATGCATTTTCTATTACTTTTTTGTGGACTAATTTTTTCTAAATTTTGCTTCCTCAGTGGAATGTTAAATACTGCAATACTTATCTTGATTTTTATCTTCTATTCATTTCATTCATATTGTTTTTATAATCATCACATTTTTAAATAGTCAATAATTCTTATGACTAATTTTTGTTGAATCGAGCTTCTTAAAATATAAAAAGAATTATTTGTATTTTTGAAGAACAATATTATCTTATAATGTCTATCAAGTACCATTAACAATGTGGATTTTGCTCTTACAAAATTCTTACTGAATAATATTTAAATACGTATAAAATGTCAAAGGTGGTTTTACAAAAAAATTAGCGTAAAAAATTTCTTAAGTGTATCATTTCAGTTTATACATTTTTGGATTGAAATATTCACATCTATTAATATATTTGTGAATGTTTATGCACTATTCATAGTATCTTCTTTAACATGATTTGTAATAATACTTTTTCCAAATGGAAAAATGGAGCTTATTATTAACACATATAAAAAGTATATTATCTTAAATTTAATAAGAAAAGCACTAAAAAAGGGTCATAAAGTAATAAAAAAAAACATTGTAAGCAGTAACATACAATGAGATAAAATGACCTGCAAAAGAAATTATGCTAATGAGTTGTGTAAAGATGATATCAAAAGGGAGAATCAAGAGGTAAATATTAAAAATTAAAAAACATAACCGACAAAAAAAATCATTGCCGACAAACATTGCTCTTTAATGTAGGATAATTACCAATATAGGATAATTAAAGAGTATGCAGGTGACAATTTTGTATATATTGTATATTTTTTCTACTTTGTTAAATTTATTTAAACATATATACATCAGCAGTTGAACTCCTACAGTGGAACAAATATATATATATTTGTATGTATATACATACATATATATACCTTAAATGCATTACACTCCTTTTTTGGGCAGTCATGTAAAAACACTAGTAAGGCAACAAATTCACACGTATGAGATACAAGATTTCCAAATCATTAAAAATAAAGCGCGAGATGTGAGTTATTCAAAAACAACCCATTCATCTGACAGACTTTTTTTTAAATTTATTTAACACACACACATATATATATATATATATATATATATACACTAAGTCACTCCTGGTAACATAAGGATTCCAACAGTGGGTCATATATCTCAACTGGTTTAGCCAATGAGCTGGTATGGTGGAGCAAATGTACATACATACATATACATACACCCTAAATACATTCCTTTTTGGGCAGTTTTGTAAAAAGCTCTAGATTAGTGTAAAAAATCAATCGCATAAAAAAAAGGAAGAAAAGCTGTAATAAAAAAAAACTGTGCCAAAAATAAAGTATGTGCAGATCGTATATAAAGTAAGTCTCCTATTTTTTTCTACAATTGTTAATTTATATTATTCTGACCGATGCCATATCTACAAAAAATACTGGACAAAAATACTGTTTTTTATGCGATTTTAAAATTTTGGCCTTCCTCTTGTTTCTGAATAGATGCAACATTATTCAAGGTTCCTACTTTTGAAAAAAAGGGAAGGAAATTGCTTTAATATGTTCTGTATGTATGATAAAACATAAGAGTATGTGTTCACTGAAAGTAAATTCTTGTGGTAGTATAGAGATCACAATGAAATTGAGAACAAACAATGAAAAATGTACTAAGTTTAAATAACTACTTACAGCTTTCATAAATGTAAGCAACTTATCAATTACTGTAACATTATCATCCAGAATACCACCATGTTCTTTGTGTCGTAGTTTAAAGGCAATGGTTTTAAATAATTTTAATATCAGCATTAAAAATAGCTGTGAGAAATATAGAACCAGAAATTTAATCTTTTGACTTGAATTTCTGATCTAAATGGAATATGTCACACTATATCAATACAGTTAGACAGACATAACTTCTTTAAAAAAAAATCTTACTTTTTACATATATTTTGTTGACTGTCTTTTCAAACATTTTGATGAATATCTGTTTCACTTTTATAAATTAACTGAGTTATATGTAGTGGATCCATTATTGAGTTAATAAAAAAAGTGGTTGAATATACTAACTATTTTGTTGTATTCTACAGTTTCCATCTAAAAACTATGCTTTAATGAGCAAAAATTATGCTATATTTAGCAGAGTAAATTAATTATCTCATGTGTATCATTGAAACCAATAACACATATTTAAAATTATTGGTTTACAAAATATCATGACCTCAGTCATTTTTATAGATTTAAAGAGTATCAGTTAGTCAATCAACTGGAACTCTACACATTGTGGATTCATAAATAAATATTAGTAATACAAATATTTCAGTAAACATTAAAAAAATAATAAAATATTAAAAGTATAATATTATTAACTGATAATACAAAGCAGTTGTTGACAAAATTAGACTAAAATGATTCAAAAATACTATTAGTTTTATGAATTAATTTTTCCTCACTGGAATGAGAATTCAGTTTTTAGTAATTCAGCATTATTCTTTAAATATTATTTACAAATAAAATAACTGAAAAAAAAATGAACTTACTGTCCTCTTGAGGTATGTAATAAAAGTGTAACAAGGGAGAGGCACCAGGACATGTGCAGTTGTTTGCTAGCAAGGCATACTTCAATTCATCTTCACATACAATGTGCTCAGCAAATTTAACATGTAGTTTATTCTCGGGACGGAAGATCTGAACATACTGTGGCACACAAGGTGCAAAATCTTTCACAGCCCATGATCTCAATATCGTGTGCTCATCCTGTGAGTGAAAGAAAAATAAAAATATTAATATATAATAATTGTAGAAAAATTACCTGTAAAGTGCTACATATCAATAAAATAGTGAGGAACATCAATGAATAGTTTTAATTAGATGGTATTATTTTAATTTCAGAAAGACGTCTTGATGAGCTCTGTAATGTGAAACCTTGAAGCACTTATCGGGTATACTGATACCATCAATCTATTATTGTTTAATAAAAGTTTAGTTTTCATATTATGAATAAAAAATACTACTTGAGACTTTTAAAAATTAAATATTTTTTAGTGCGTTATAGATTCGGATTTTATGAACAATATTCAGCAAACAACCAACTTGTGTAGAAATGAGTATAGAAATCAGTATCAATAAGAATATATTTTGAAAAGGAAGATTGTGATAAATAATTTCACTGATGGAGTAACAGATTAGCATTTAAAAGCTGATAAAAGAAAATGTATTCATATTGGAACAAATTGATTATAAGTACAAAAAAAAAATTATATGTACAAGTAATTTTTAATTTATTCCTTTTAAAGTAAATAAGAACATATTACTTATAAAAGTAACATAGCTGTAAGAAAAGAGCACCGATCGTATGTACTAAACACAAAAGAAAACAGTTTCCATGAATTTCAAATTTTCAAACCGACATTTTTTATCCTTTATCAAAAATTGTAACGATGAATCTTACATTTAATTCTGCAAGTTTGTCTGTTTATTTGCAACAGCCTCACATGAGAACCAACTGATCAATCCCTTTCAAATTTGCAGGATACATTTGTGTTATCCCCGGGAAGGTTTTAAGACATAGTTGTGGGCCCTAGCTCCCACGGGTGAAGTTGTGAATTAAAGATATTCATAAAAGAGAAAAAAATTAATCCTTTTACTTCATTATTAAATTCCTGTCATTTTGACAACAGAAACAGGTTATGGAGTTTTTCTCACCAAAAGTCTGTGTACCATAGTTAATATTATTATGTCTGTTTATTTCTTTTTCAGGTTTCTATAAAACCTGAATACTTATAGTATTATTCTCACAATACTGAGAGTAACAAACAATGCAGGGGGGTCTGAGGGCAGAGCCCCTGGTCAGACAGGAATGGCAAAAATGAATCTGTGGCCCTGGGTTCAGCCATATGACCCCTGGAGGCCCCAGGACTCACCTGGACCAACATGGGTCCTAAAGGTCCAGGTTTAATGGCTAGACAATCATATTATTTATGAAAATAAGAATTTCCATGGTAACAGATATAAACTATTTTTTAAACAATCTTTAATAAACATTAATGTATCAGTAATTTATGTAGTGCTACATAACTAGCACCAGAATTCACATAAGGAAATGTTATATTGCAAATTAATATTTCCAAACATTTAAAATTAAAATTCTGACATGTTGGTGTGCATATTATAGTGTTAAAACTAAAAAGCAATTTGACAATCAAGAGAATTTTCTGCTTATTCTTTAACTTGAATTCGTTCAATGTATATAAATTATTTTGGTGATGTTTGAACAAATACTGAAATATAAAACGTACGTATTTTATTATTTTCTTTAATGTGATGAATAATTCCAGTACTACCTGCAAGATTATGATGGCAGTATTTCTGTTATTATTAAACTGTGTTTTAACTCAAACTTAAAGTCACAAATTTTTTTTAATACAAATTTAGTAAAAAAAACTTTTTTCTTCATATTTTGTTTCAATTCTCAGCAAGGGACTGACTTTATTTTATTCATCACATCATCTAATTTAGTTACTTCATCGTGGTAAGATTGTAAATCTACATAGAGTTTTATATAACAGAAAAAAAAATTGTTTTCTTAAGAATGGATGAAGATTGTTAAGTTAGCTAACTACTTTTACAGTTAAATTTGTACATATTCTTAAATAAAATTTAAGAACATGTGTTACCTATATAAGGATTGAGGAAGAGATAAAAAAAATAATAAAGTAAACTTCAAAACTGAATAAGTACAACAGTTCTGTGAGCGTATTACAATTTTAATTCAAAAATGACTGATGAACACCACATGTAATATTGTATTTACCTCCAAGTTTTAATGACTAGTTCCAAATTTAAATTTATTTCTATATTTTCTACAAAAATAAGAGTAAAGTAGTTTTTACAACAAAAATTTCTTTATAAGCTTTAGGTAATGTGATAATTTCTCAACAGTCATTTTTTGTTCAACTTATTACTGTTTTACATAATATATTTTAACAGTTGTGTTTTTAACAAAAACGAAAAATCTTAATTTGACTTAATGAAATATTTACTTATCCAATGTATAAGTATATAATCAAATTACCAGATGGTTTATTTTTATAAAATTAACCCTCCCAACTATCAGAAATGTTTTTTTAATTTGTAAGCATATAACCCTGAGACAAGGAATGCTCGTTGTTTATATCCTTCACTTAGACCATGCGATTAAATGGAAGTGAAAAATTGATAGTGGGGAAATGAGAGGAAGACAGAGTGGTTGCAATGAAAATATAATACAGAAAAGTGAACACAAAAGAACATATTTATTCAAAGAAAGTCAAAACAAAAAAAAAAAACACATTTTGATGATTTTAAGAAACATAGGTGTTATTAAAGAGACGGAAAGGTTTTGGAAGAAACAGGGGAATAACTAGAACACCAAACCAAATTTTTATGACAATGCTGAACTGTAATTGCTTCAAAAAAATTTTATTTCAACTAGTTTTTAGTAAAAATAAGTTGTAAGCAAGTAAGTGAAGAATAATAAGTATGATATATGCTGAAATGAAATGTTGAAAAAATGAAGTATATAAAAGCTAGTAAAATATAATGAATAAAATTACTAGAATATGATAAAAAAAAGGTGTAGCTAAATACTTTGTAAATGCAGAAATTGTATTCCTTGAAGTAGCTAAATACTTTGTAAATGCAGAAATTGTATTCCTTGAAAACAGTTCATAACATGTTTTGGTAACATCTTAATATGTTATACCTTTTATTAGCTTTTCAACACCAACCCGAACTCAAGTGGTATAGAAGTTAAATATTACGAAAGGAAAATATATACCCAAATTATAAAAGAAAAATATATACCCATAAAGCAATAATTTTTAAAATATATTATTAGATTATGTTGAAAAATGATGCTTGAAAGAGCCTAGAGATTAATCTTGTCTCCTAGACACTCCTAAATGTTAATTATTTTGTAGAATATGCTATTTTTGTATATGTACCTAGAGGCTATTAAAAAAAAAAATCCTTTATCTAAAGTCCTTAACATCATTACTGGCTGGCTGTCTTTTTAAAATACTCGTTAAAGAAGCTTTATGGTGATGAAATGCTACGCTAAGTATTCTTCAGGCACAATCCAGGCAGTTAAGACTGCAAAATACCTCAGGTTATGGTTGGGCCACAGGAGGTCTTTCACGTTTCATGTCCAGGAAGTTTGGGTAAAAGCCAAACAAGTCGTCCAAAGCCTGAACAGATTGCTGAGAACTATGACTGGGGTGTGGGCCTCTAAACGGAGATTGTATTCCCACATAGTAAATTCCATTTTACTGTATGGTGTACTAGTATGGTACAGAGATTTGAGGATAGCTCTGAGAATTCATGGTCACCGAGGTGTTTCCGCTGCAGCGAAAACACCGCTCATGGCTGATTCCTGGGTGAAAGTAGTCAAAGGTACGAGTAAAGAGGAGGCACATTGTGAGCTAGGAGTGGCAGATAAGGTGGACTGTTTCACATAAAAGTGAATGGACGAGACGATTAAATATGCGAGATTGTGCCATGGATCAGGAGGGAATTCGATGAGCTAAATCACTGGCTCACACAGTTCCTGACTGGCCATGGCTCCTTCAGAGCGTACTTGTTTGCGAGACAACACAGAGCAGATAGTCCAGAGTGTCCGTACTGCAGTGAAAGAGAAAGAGCAAAACATCATCTTTTCCTGTAGTAGACAGGAGAAGGAAAGATGATAGTGCGCAGCATAATAACACAAATTAATCTTGACAATGTGATTAATATAATGCTAATGGGAAGTGACCAATTTGCAGCCGTGGCTAATTTTGTCTGATGAGTGTTACAACAGAAAGAAAATGATGAAGCAAGGAGAGTTAGACAAGTGAGTTGAATACACAACAAAGCCCTGGCAGCCAGGTCGGATGTTGCAAGGGGGTGAAAGACAGCCCCTCGTGGAATTGCCCCTCATCTGTGTTTACATGGATGGGTGTTAGTGATAAAACGGTGGGACTCCCGTAGCCTCTGAGCAAGTAGTGAGTGATACCAATGTCCAAAAGGAAGGTAGACAGGATGTAGTATGTGAATACTAGCCAAAGTGAGTAGAAAAGCCAAAGTCGGTAAGTCATTATGTTATCTAGTTATTGATTAAACTATATAGTTAATTAGTTGAAGCAGTGAACTAAAACAGACTGAAAAGAAACAGCCCAGAAGTAGCTGACAGAGGTAACATCAAGAGTCATTTTGGGGGGGTGTGGGTTGAGGGACAGCTTTCAGTGGAGTCCACCGTCTGTTCGTGCTTGTGCAGCAATGAAGCTGTGGGACTCCTAACCCCCTGCCTTGTCACCTTCAGAGTTGTGATATACTTAATTGCAAAACTGGCTCTGGGTAGAAAGGAACGGTGAAACCGGAGTTTTAGTTGGTAGGGTGCGGGCACACATACGCTCTATAACATCTAGTCGAATGCGAGTCTGCCACTCCCCCACCTTGTGGGGGTACATAGATGGTATCCCTCCACAACATCGACCACCCTAAAATTGAGTTCTTACCCTAAAATTAAATTAAAACATTTCAAATTGTTCATTATTTATTGTTACTACTTATTTCTATGTAAGTATTATATATTCATATAGACAGGTATACATTTGATTATCAGAGCACATAACACAGTATCTTAGCATATAAAAATATTGTTTTTAAACTACCATGAAAAAACCATGAGGTATGAAATTATAAAATGCAGAGTAGTTCTTGAAAAAAAAACTTAATTATTTGTAATAATCAAGTTTTACTAAATAAAAACACGTCATTTTATAGATTTTAGGTTGTGAAATACTGAATAACTAGATGGTATGAACCAAAAAAAATCTGGAGAGACTGCAGTCAGTATAGACCATATTATTTTTTTTATTAAAAATATGAACTTTGTCACACAAATAATAGTCAGCACACACCAAACGACTGAATAAACATAAATTAATACTTATTTACACTAGCGGATGTCCTATTTAATAACACGAGTACAAATTCTAAAATCTGTTCAATACACGTTCATTTGTCTAGTCTAGACTTTCTTAGCAGAAAGAACTTATTGAATTTTTTTTTGATGATTAATTCCTCTTACAAGCTTCGAAATTTGTGAATTGAAATATGAAATATAAGTTTGGTAGCATATGAAAAATGCTATGCCTCAGCGGTTGAATTCAAACCTATCTGATACTGAACTACAATTTGGCATCACAAAATTATCTTTTAACTTTTCCTTCATATTTTTAATTTTTTCTGCTACTTGAACAAGAAAAAATGCAGACATTTAACTTTGGTGATCTTCTGCAGATGGTTTATTAAATATGGCTTCAGCTATTGATATTTATTCTTATTTCATACAGCCAACTTCCGGATGATTTTTCCCTGAGATGTTTCGGTATTGTGAAAACAGGCTGTAAGGAATGAACCACACACCTTCTCATGTAGAACCCTGTTTACTGTTATTGGCAGAGCTTGCTCTTGCCAATTAAGTCAACAATTTACTTACTTTTTTTTCTAAATTACAATACCTGTTTCAGTTTATAATTTTATTAGTTTGTGCTAGTAGTTTTCTAAGAATGATTAGCGTTAAATTAAGAGTGACAAAACAACATTTTAAGGCACTCTGTCTTGACAAATAAAAAAAATAAAATTTATATAAAGCCAAAATTCCACAAAAACTAATTAATAGAGAATGCGAAAAAACTAGAAATAGAGGATTTTAAATAAAACTTGATATTAATAAATCTGATAGCTAACATAAATTAAAATTATATTCTAGCATCAACCTTGCAATTTATTTAATAATCTCCTCAATTCTGTCTTTCTCTTTAGACATTAATGGACACTGTCAGTCTACGATAAGGAAGATAATATTAAGCTGAATGTTAAGATGGAGTTAGATATTCTTATATAATGTTCATCAGCTTATAATATGCTATAATACAGCAGAGGTCTCATAAATGTAAAGAGTAGTACAGGTTCATCATTGGACAAATCTTAGATAGACCATAGCCATTAGATTACTATCAGTTATTTATACATTCTTAAGAATAAAATCGTATACAATATGTAATTAAGTAGTATTAAAAAATAATTTTTTTTCAAAAAATTAATTTCATGTATGAAAAGATTTTTAATCTAATTTTTGGAGTGAAGCTTGATTTCAGATAGCAAACTGGAGTAAGCAAAATATGATGAGTACTATGTGAATTTCTTTACTTTACTAAGAATATAATTTTTATTGAAGAAATATATAACATACTTTTACTTTCTAAACTGCCCGTATTACTTCAAATTAACATCTAATACAAGGTTTCTGTGAATAAAGTAATGAGACTAGGTTTTTTGGCAGCCAAAGTGGCAACACTGTAAAGTTACTAGTAAACATATTGTTTATTAAATATGAACAGCTCATTTGTAATAGGTATTAATAATTTTAATCTATTGTTGCCAGTGAAACGTAAACAAACTTTTCTTGAAACAAGTTTTTGTTGTGCGTTACAAAAATGAATGATACTAATTATGAACTCGATGAGAATGCCATTGGAACTTTTTAAAAATTGAAAAGGGTGTATGGAGATTACACTCTGTCATGAGCCCAAATTTACAGGTGGTTTACAACAACTGAATTTGAACCATACCACAGTCCATCCAATTTTGACAAATGAATTGGACATGAAAAAAGTTTGTACAATATTGGTCCCAAAAAACCTCACTGTTGAACAGAAAAACAACAGGGTGGAAGTGTGCCATGATCTTCTAGGACAAATTGAAACTGATCCTGATTTGCTAAAAAAATGTTATTACTGGAGATGAATCTTGAATATTTGAGTACAACCTAGAAACAAAACCTTAGAGTAAGAAGTGGCACACCTCAAATTCACCACGACCCAAAAAAACAAAAATGAGCTCAAAAATTAAACCACGCTAATTTGTTTCATCGATAGTAATGACATTATCTATAAGGAATTTTTGCCTACAGGGCAGACTGTAAATCAATATGTTTACTGAGAAATTCTTGGAAGACCATGAAAAAGAGTTGCCCACATGAGACCAGCCATCAAAGACAACTGGATGCTGCATCACAACAATGCACCTTGTCCCACTGCACCCTCAATTAATGAGTTTTTGGCAAAAAAAAAAAAACATTCCTGCAGTTCCTCAACCACCTTATTAACCTGACTTGAGTCCCTGTGACTTTTTCCTGTTCCCGACTTTAAAAAACACCAGTTTCTGAGTTCTAACATTGCTATGAAGAGTGGATTGAAGCACTGAATGGCTTCTTAAGGGAACTATTTTGAAGGTGATAGTCCATGTATAATTGGATTGTAAGTAAAAAGTTTTTCTGAACCAATCTCATTACTTTATAAAACCTTGTATAATACTTTGGTTTTGTGTCTGGATTCCAATGCCCAACTGAAGTATTCAACTGAACAATTCTCAAAAATTGTTTTGTATCCTACAATTTTAGTGCACATATTATGCTATACTTAGTTAGCAAATGAGAATTTCAAAAAAATTTAATAATTCAGTTTCTAACTTGCTTTATATTTTTGCACACTGCTCAAAAATATTTTTGATATTCCTGAATATGGTGTACATTGCCTGTGCAAAAAAACACACATACACATACACACACACACACACACACACACACACACAAGCTTAAAAAAAATGTGTATAAATTAAGGCTAAACAAAAATGTTATTATTCTACAATTTAAAATAACCTTGAAGTTCAATAGAAAATCCGCTACAATTTTTACATTTATGAAATTCTGAAGCACACAAACATACACATTCACACACAGAAACTTTGAATACAGTATTATTTTCCTATTTAAATAAAATAGCAGAGGAAACACAAGAATTTAGAAGCACGTAAATAAAACAAGAAAACAGTTTAAAGTACTGTGAAAAACTATTCTGAGAAAATCTACTGTGTAAAGCAATAAAAAGAAAAGAATTTTAATAAGAAGTGGTTGAAACTGATTACAACAGTAATTTCACTTAATTAAATTCATAGAATATAGTCTGTTTCATAAAAACTTGTTAAATCATGAAGAAAGATTTTAACTTTAGAAAAGATTAAAATAAATTAACCAATAATACTTTTTAATATATACAAATTTTAAAATATAGACAATGAGTAAATGTCCATTGTAGCTGATTTTGTCTCATTCAACTGACATTCAGCCCGATTAAGTGATTACTTCCCTGTTTCCTATAGCGGTATATTTAGTCACACAAACTTGGTGTATACTAAGCAACACTGTCCTCTGAGAGAGCAATTCTGAACTGTTTAGAATACATTTCTAAATTTCTCTGCCAAAAAATACTAGATAAAATCAGTCTTGATTAAACATAGTAGTCAAGTATTGTCAAATGGCTGCAGAGGAAAATTATTAGCACGTAACTTCACTTTGGAAGTCATTTTTTTGTTTTTTTTCAAATCTTTGGCCCAAAATAAATAATGACAGGCTTAGGGTAACAGGGCTGTTTTTTTTACCTTTTAACTTTTACGTACTAGTAGTACTTAGTTCAATACTTAGTTACAGAGTGTAACAAGATTTAGTTTTCCATCTTTACTCTTTCCAAAAAATAATGCTACAGCTCATGGAAAAAGTGGCAAAAATGGCTGTATAATCTGAATAACAGATCCCATGCCAGGCTTACTAAAGAGAATGAAGTGATTTCTTCACTAAGTTGAATGCACTGTCGCATATCAGTATGTCGACCCTACCAAAATACAGGTAATATTCAGCCCTGTGCAACTGTCATCTTCACTTAGACCACTGCAAGGAATGGCTGTATACTCAGCAAAACTAACTGGACTGGTGCTGCCTGTACCACAGATACTTTAAAACCAAATGTATTACAGTTACAAGAAAGATAGATGTACAAAGTTTTTGATTATTTATAACATACATTATATATATATACATTGCATATTTCGATAATTCTGAAATTTTCAAGATAATATTATTCGGCATATTTTTATAATTTTTATTTATTTTCCATTTATTTGGACTAATTTTATTACATAAAACTAGTTTTCAAAAACAAGCAGTAGAGAATTTTGTTAAGCTCTCAGGATATGGTATTAAAAGTTATCAAAAACTTGGCGATTGATTTTTTAAATCTTTTTCCAATATAATAGTACTTTAATTTTAGTGATGAAGATAAATATAGTTCATATAGAAAAATTCATACAGTAAATATTCAAAAATGTTTTTCATTATTATTTTCATGTAATGAAAAATTTAATAAATAATCAATTGATGATGCCTTTCCTTGGTGAGAATCCATAACAAAAAAAATGAAAAATTCATAAAATTTACTTAAAAGATTGCAGCTGTTTTGGTACACATTACCTTCCTCAGATGTTATGTACAGAATGCAAAAGCAAAAAAGTAGAGATAAAGCAAAAAGATAAGTTCAACATTAGGGAGTGAACACATTTATCAGTTGTAAATAAATTTAATAGTTAGTCGACTCAGAAAAAGGGGAATATTTACAATAATATATGAAGTTTATCTAACATTTGTAGGTAATATTTAAAATATACTTTATAAGTAATACTTATTGCACCCCTTAAGGTACTGTGTACTGAAAGCTGTCATTTTTTAAATAAGTTTTGTGAATCAAAAACATTCCATTGTCATTTTCTTTCAGATAAAAATTTATTGCTTTCTAGACAATTCAACATAAACATACTGATATGAAAACGATGTCAGCTTGGAGTTATACATAGCAGTTGGCGATTACCTATTGTTTTTTGTGTATAAAAGATGTTATTATGATGATTCAGGCCTAGAGAATGTGATTTGATGGTAAAATAACAAACCATTCATTCAAATAAATTACAAAAAAAAAAAAACTAGTTAAGCTGGGGAAACTAGAATACCTAAGCAAATTATGGAAATAGTAGATGAATTTAAAAAAAAAAATGAATTATAAATCTTATGTACAAAGTAGATATATGAAAAATTCTAAAAAAGGAAAACATTCTGCAATATGTAAAATATTTTATTAAAATAAATGAATTATAAAAACAAGCAAAGAAAGAAATATAAATAAATTGTATTTTATAAAGTCTATTGTACACTTGAAAACTCACCTCAAATTGCATTTGCTGCAATAAATCAAAGTTTATAATGAATATCTTATCTCAGGAAAACTTTTTAAAAATTCTAAACATAAATTCACTGTAGTTTACTTAGTTTTATTAAAATTTGATTAAATTCTACAGAAAATAAAAATAGAGGATAAAAAATGTGTTTTTATAAAATATCTAGAGTTGAATGTGCCTATTGCAGCATAATGTTTTTCTTTTTCTACAGCCTTAATTCTAGTTTATGAAGACAATAAAAACTGTATTTTTTATGTGTGCCTCAATATGACTGAATCATCTGTGAATATTTGTGAATAATATGTGTGCACTTTTAGAGAATGTTTTCATAAAAAATAATAAAGAATATCAAAATAATTGAGTAGTCCTACAAGGAAACTGACATACTTCACTGGTGCACTCCTCTCATCAAAATAATAAAAAAAGGTCAGTTTTATCAGATTTCCAGTTCCCTGGAAACACGGTTCCCACTGAAATTTTTAGGACACCTACGGTTTTGACCTGAAGAATTGAATAAAATAGGTCCCAGAACTGTACCTCCAGTAGTTTTCATGATATTCAAAGTAAAACTGAAAAATATTTTGTCTGAAAACCATTTTTTTTAGCTTTGTAATAAAATAACCTTTTTAAACGACTAATAAATGTGCTTTATTAAAAAGACTTACAGAAAATTTAATTTTAAAAATAGTGATGTCCAATAAAAATAATAAGTCCAATAAACATCAAATGTTTTAAAAAATCAAATTTTACTGAAGAAACAGAACAAAAAATAAATGAAATGACCTATTCTGAAAATTTTTGCAATCCTTCCAATTTTTGTTTAAAAAATACAGTTACTAATAAACACATAGTATTGTATTTAATTAATTAAGTACTTACAAAACAATTATAAAACATTCTACAAAAACAGGATTTCAAGAATATGGTATTCATTTAAGTTCTTTAAGTTTATTGAAAATCTAAAGTTGGCAACGATGTTCTTTTCAGAAACAAAATTTGAATCGAAGTTATTGTTCAGCTGTTCAAAAACTTACTTATTATTAATCATAACTAGTCTCTCATCTGTGATTTATGTAGTGTGCATGCTCCTTTTGCATGTACATATGCATGTACGTATAAAGTATTCATGCTTTTTTAAAAAAAGGGAGATGCTATTCAAATTTCCAAATCAAGAATATGCAGATATTGATTTCGGAAATAATTGGACTACAAAACATGAATATGAATGAAGATTCTTTTCCAATGATTGTTTGTTCCATTGAACATCCTGTAGGGCAGTATGAAGTTGAACAAGAAATCATTCAAATGATGCAGCGCAGTTCTCAACTCAGCACTCACTGAATTTCAAATTGAACAGGCATACAGGCATATCTCGCAGTACAGTCTGGAGAGCACAAAAGAAGAGGCTATCCTTATTGTTTGCAAACTGTTCAAAATCTTCAATCATTATTGTTTGCAAACTGTTCAAAATCTTCAATCAGGTGACAGTGAATAAAGATAAAATTTTTGTTGATGGGTACAAGAAAATTGAAATATTACTCATTACATTTTATTCACTGATGAACCGATTTTTTCAAGAAACAGAATAAAAAATTTGAAGAACAGTCACAGTTGGTCAAGTGAAAATTCAAATGCAACTAGATTCAAAGTTTCAAACTTGATTTTCAATAAATGTTTGGTGAGGTATAGTTGGGACCAGTTAATTGGACCATTTATTTTTCAAAATCACCTTTCTTGTTTTGTGTACAAAGATTTTTTACAAAACCAATTGCCAGTTCTGCTCTGAAAAACGTGCACAAATGTTATTCCAACATGACGGTGAACCACCTTATTATTCATAAGACGTTAGGCCGCATTTAATATAGTTTTCCAGGCAGATGGATTGGTTAAGGTGGGTCCAAACTGACTTCCTAGGTCTCCCGATTTAAATCCCTGAGACTATTACCTTTGAGGTCATTTAAAGGAACCTTTTTATGCAGAAAAATTTGATCCAAAGAAGAATTATTAAATCAAATTTTAAATGATTTTGAATATCTTAAGAACAACCGACACTATTAGAAAAGCTTCCTTTGATGTAACATGTTATACTAGATTTTGCATAAACTATCAAGGAGATCATTTTGAATACTATCTGCAAGATATTATTTTTAAATCTAATTTCCATATCTTGCAGATAGTATTCAAAATGATCTCCTTGATAGTTTATGCAAAATCTAGTATAACATGTTACATGTTATAAGCTTTTCTAATAATAATTTTTATGCAAGCCATTTCATTTATTTTTTATTCTATTTCTTCTTCAGTAAAATTTGTTTTTTTAAAACATTTATTTCATTTTTATTGGACTTATTTATATTTACATTACTGTTTTTAGAATTAAATTCTCTATTTTACAAATTTATTAGTCATTTAAAAAATGTATTCTATTGCGCACCTAAAAAAACAATTTCAGACAAAAACATTTTCACTACTAGAAATACAATTCTGGGACTATTTTATTCAATTTTTTCAGGTCAAAAAACATAGGAAACCATTAATTTTGCCCTCAATCAACATCTTAAAAATTTCACTACGACCTCATTTCACTGGGGTGCTGAATTCTGGGCGAAATCTTTTGCTAACTGTAATTCGTTACCAAAGCGTTTCCAGACCTACGTTTATGTGAACTTTTTTCATTATTTTGATGAGAGGAATACACCTGTGAAGTATCAGTTTCCTCGTGGGACATTCTGTATGTAGGATAAATAACATGTGCCGAAGAGAGTTCTGAGTATAGCTAGAAAATACTGCTGTCATTCTGCCAAACAAATATTACCAGTATTTAAAAAAAAATTAAACACATTTTCTAAGCACTCAGTCATTAATTAATAGGTACAATTAATGACTCCATGAAATCTTTAATAATATGAATAATGATAAATTTAAAAAACAACCTATTCTACAAAAAGCCAGATATTCTAGCCACTGTAACTTATGTGGGAAGCTGATTATCAGAGTTCTACAAGAACTGTCATCACAAATTAAGTTGTTAGTGTAATGCTGATCATAATATCTTATAATATTCATAGATCTAAGTGTAAATTACTCTTAAATTACATAATATGAAAGGATAATATTATTAAAGGAAGTAATGATGTACCAATAATTAAGTTGTATTCAAATAAAGGATTTTTAAGTTACAGAACAAGTTACACACAATAAGTTGTGCATTAAGAATAAGAAATTATAAAACTTGTGTAAGTTATTTTTTTAAATTTAAAATTTCATTTCATTAACAATAATAAATAAATGTTATTAATTTTACTTTGAATGTAAAACTGGTGATCAGGATAAGATACTGGCTCCTCATATAACATGTACTAACAATTGTTTCGATCAAAATAAGAGGATAACTAAAAGGCACATGAAAGGCCTTGCAATTTGGTGTCTTTATGGTTTGATGTGAACCAAAAGATCACTTAATTGTTATTTCTGTTAAACTAATGTCTATGAAATTTCTAAGAAATCTAAGCCAACTGTACTCAGACCTGTACGTCATTGTGAATCAATTAGAGTTTCCAAGGTTTCTGAAAACTTGTTTTGATATTTGATAAAAAAGTGATAAAGAAGCAGATATTATGGAAGAATGGAAGATAACAATCAATGATTGAGACTTAGAATTACAATCCAGTAAGCCACATCTTTTATCACAAAGTAAGGTAAATGAGAGATTTAAACTTATCAAAAAACTAAGCTAAACGTTTAGGCTCAAGATTGCAAGGTTGGGATTTAAATATATAAATCTCAGGTGATTGAACCCGATAGAAAAATTTTTCTCCCCGCTTTGCTGAAGAAAATTACTTAGTTTATTGTAAAATAATCATGAGCTTATGTTATTATTACGGCAAGTTGCATGAATCTTAGAAGTGGTGCATTTTCATTGATTCCTGCAAGCATAGCTTAAATAAAAAGTAGTTCTACTTTACAATAGTAATAAACCCTTCTGTACCAATCTGTCATGAAATTATGAAAGAAATAATTTATTACATAACAAATGTTATAAATGTGGTAAAACAGTGGAAGAAACATGAGAACTTAACTCCTGGTAAAAAAAAACCATTCCTGAGCCTCTAGTTAAACCAGAAAAAGTATTTTTACCACCGCCCCTTCATGTCAAATTAGGATTAATAAAAAAATCTGTATAGACGTAAACAAATCACATGGCAACAATAGATTAAAAATATTAATACTTAATATAAATCAGCTGTTCATACAGCCATATGTTTACTAGTAACTTTACAGTCTTGTCACTTTTGCTGCTAAAAAAAAAAACTAGTCTCATTACTTTATTTACTTTATTAATTTTAGAAAGGATTCAAGAACACACAAATACATAAATATCAATCTTATTAAACTGATTACTACAGTAGCAGTAAAAATATGGTTAGAGTACAACATATATACGGAATAAGAATAGTTTGCAGCTACTATGCAGTTTAATAAGATTGATATCATAGTAGCTGCAAACTATTCTTATTCCGTATATATGTTGTACTCTAACCATATTTTTACTGCTACTGTAGTAATCACCACTTGCTATAGTAATCAATGTTTTTTTTTTTTCAATGATTGGAGGAACTGTTAAAAATTTTAAACAAAATGTCTTTGTTTTTTAATTTTTTTTTTTCAAATTTATCTGATTAAGTGGTTACTGCCACAGGAGTGCTATGAGAAGAAATCAATAAACAGTGCTATGTTATGAAGTTATATAAAAATAATATACTTAGGTAACACTGATGACAATTTATTTGTGCTTACAGATTTCTATAAACTAAAAAAACCTCTGTGAACAAACAAAATGCTGCAGTAGGTAAGGTAACATACAAAAAAATATTTGATATTTTAAGGTTTCAACAAAAAAATTATTTTATTACAATACTGCAAAATAAAAATGTGTATTAAATATATGACTAGAAACAAAAAACATTACGAATATTTGTATTGGTGAAAATGAAAACAGCTATAATTCATGTAAATAATAGTATCATATAAGTGATTACAAAAAATCATACAGCCAGCTGCACTCGCTCATTAATATTTAATTCAGTGTAAAAAGTGTACAACAAAGAAAAAATTGTAGTTTGAACTAGTATAAAATTGAAAATTAAAATAAAAAATATTCTTTTTATTAAGTATCTTTCATACATGGTGATCTAAAAGTCTGTTTTTTAGATTCTATAACAAGCAATAAATTTTGGTTTTGCAATTGATGGTAATCGATTTATCTATGTGTACCTGGAATCGTACATGGTGATTTTAACCAATTTTGGGGAGCTGAATTCAAACTGTTATCAAAATTAGATACGTACGAATAAGACATACAATTTTTTACCAACAAATGCATAATCATAATCATAATTTATATAATCATATAAATTGTCTTAGGTTTATGGTACAGATGCTCCATGGTCAGAATATCCTGATCACTGACAAAACCCAAATTTTTGGAAAAAAAGTCTAGGTGGGAGTGTAGGAGATTAATTTTTAACGACATTCTGCATCCTAAACATTTGTAGTTTTCTAACAGCTTACTAACCAAAAAAACACAATTTTCATCTTTTCTGATGCCTAAAAACCACCAACAACATGTTTGAAGGACTTCGATGCAGCTAATTCATATTCGTTAAGTTTATTGCCATTTATTGAGTCCTTAAGCAGTTTCTTGAATTTCAGACTCATAAATATATATCCTCCTTAAGCTTACCATCATTCTTAGAATCAATAAAATACAAAAAGCATATGTGGCAAGTTTGCAGTGATCTGAAAATTGTTGCATTACTTCTTGGTTTACAAGGTGGGTTTATGAAATATTGTTGTTTTCTTTGTCTTTGAAATAGTTTAGATACAAAAGACATTACCAAGTATAGAATTGGCCATTGCAACATAACTTTGTAGCTAATGTAAAGCATTTATCATTAAATGAGAGTGTAAAATCATACTGTTGCTAATTCACATCAAATTCGAGAAAAATTTTGTAAAGGCACTAGACTAAGAAGGACCATGATTTAATCATTTAAAAATAAGTTTTGCTAAATTGAATGATGTTTTAAAAACAACTTTTTAAAAACCTTTATGTGATAACACAATTTCAATAGCGTATTTGAAATCAGCACCCAAATTACAGTGAGAAAAGTTGTGTAACATGTTAGATACAAAATCTTGTGTTGTATAATGACTATTATTTAATTCATTTTTATACGTGTGTTGATAATACAAAGCGTTAAAGTACAGAAAACTAGTACAAATATTTTACGCTTCAGTATTGACAAAAAAATAATAAAAGTACTATTGCTATCAATGAAGACTTTTTCGCAAGATTTCCTAATTCTCCATTACTAATTTATCATAACTGTGGTCTAAAAATTCCTGTATAATTATAGAGAAGAAACTTAATGTTATTATTAGTTGAGGGATCACGTAAAAAGGAATGTAAGGATTTAAGTGTAACAGGTGATTTATATCTTGAGATGTTAATAACTAATAAACAATCATATGTTTGACATTAGCTATTCCTATTATTGGGACTAATATGGGATACCACCTTCTTCCTATCTTTTTCAAGATAGACAACCTCAATCAAACTTTTTCCTGAACGCATAGGATATTTAACAGCTAATGCGATTTTATGCTTTTTTTTATTTGGAGATGCCGAAGATATGGTATTATCTTTGAATGAAAATGACATGAGGTGTCCCAAACTATCGACTGAAAAATCAGTTGATTTTATGAACTAGGACAAAACTTAATAAAAAAAAAAAGTGTAACTCAGCGGTTAGATGCTGACATGAATGAATAAGGTCAGAAGGACAGTACTTTGAACACATCCTCTAATGCAAATAAAGAATGTAATAATAAGACACTTTTTTCATTAACTATTTTCTTATTAGTAGTTAGGGAAACTACCTTTTAGCTCATCGTTGTTTTAAAAAGGAGTGCACACTTAAACTTTATACATTTTAATCAGAAGAAATGGAAACATATAAGGTAAAGTGTCCACTGCACTCTAAGTTGTAACCATAAGATCAAATGGTTATCTCTTTAAATTATAAAAATTATTTACAATTTCAATTTCTTAGGCAGATTTTTATTTAATATTTCTTATTAAAAGACATTACCAATTTTTTTTTTTCTTAAATGAATAAAAATAAACAAAAAAATAAAATGCATTAAATAAAAGTCTGCAAAGAGATGGAAGCTGTAGTAAATAACACCGATAGACAAAAAAAGTTTTTTAATGTTTCTCCAAGTGCGATAACATTTCTTGAATTACTTTTTTGCATACATTACAGATCTGTAAACACAATTTTTCTATCAGTCTTAGTTTTAAATAAATTATACTTCAAAAAAAAAAATTGTGTTTTGAAAAATGTAATTATAATTATAATCGAAAAATATAGTTAAAATCTGTAAAATTTATAATTTTTCATGGCCATCCCTGTGCTAGAATGATTTTGTTGATGCTTTTCTTTTATAAATAACCTCAGACACATTTCGAATTAATGTCAATAATTGGCTAGCATGTTAGTATTCCATTTCCCTTCACAGCGGCTTTCCATCACTGAAATATGTGTTGGTGGAAACATTTATCATGTTCATCACTTACATCTCTGAGGTTGTCCAGGAAAAAAAATCAGATCCGAGTGGAGGAAATGTATTTTCAAAGTTTCAAAGACATATTACATCCCATAGTTCTGTATGAAGTAAGAAGTTGATTAACAATATCGTGGTAATTGTTGAATTTTTGTTTGCCGAGAAAATTTTTGAAATCATCTTTAAATGAAGCCCAAGCTGCACTTTCTACATTATTTAACATTGAGTTAAATACATCATCTTTGACCGACTCTCTTATTTGAGGACTAACAAAATTCCTTCTTTAATTTTTCCTTCACTTACATTCGGAAATTTCTGCCTGATGTGCAAAAATCCAGGACTGTCCTTCTTCACTGCTTTAACAACATTTTTCAGTAGTCCTAGCTTGATATGAGGAGAAGGTAAAAATATTTTACAAAAGTAACAATCGGTTACATGATCCTTTGGTTCACGCCAAACCATAGGTACACTAAAGGGCAAAGCCTTTTGTGTTCCTTTCAGCCATCCTCTTAAATATACAGAACTATTAGTGCATACTATATGAGGAGCCCACATCTTATCCTGATCACCAATTTTACACTGAAAGTACAAATGATATGCTTTTTTAATTAAAGGTATAATTGTTTTCTATTTGATTTTACGATAAACTCACCACATACATAACAAAAGGCATTCTCATCATTTACACAATTTCGAGGCATTACAACACTGTTAATACATAATACTGTTAATAACGACACAAAATTAATACATCAATAAGACTGAACAAAATTAATTCATTCCTAAATCCAGTCCTTAATACAAACAACACAGCTGTGTTTTCAGCTACATGTTTTGACCTGCGCAGACACGATTAATCTTGTCCATGAAGGCTCACTCTTCAGTATTAGATATGATGTCATAATGTGACTAGAATTAAATCATATAATTGTTTATTTTATTATCATAAATATAATTGTTTACTTATGGCTTAAAAATTATGTTAATAAAGTTAAACATTACAAAATGAACTAACAAAATACAAAATAGATCCTGAAAAATTAAAAAAAATCCATTAATTAAAAATTAAACTTTTCAAAAATGGTTGGTGATAGAAAGGTTCTGAGTTCATATATGTTTTCATCATCAAAAAACAGATTAAAATCATGTATCACATGTTAAGAAACAAAAATTATGTTTAGCAGTGTAATTTGTATAATTAAAAGTGACAATTTTATCTAATCATTACAATTTAGAGTGTAGGGAATATATTACCTTACATGTTTCCATTTGTTATAAATACAGATTTCTTATAAGAGATGTCTTTTAGTTGATTTAAAAAAGTACCATTTTTTTTTTCAGAAACAAACTGATGCATTACTTTAATTCTAAGTTAAAAAATCTATTTAATTTTTTTATTCTAATTAATATAAAATAATACCATAAATATGAAACCTGAAAGAAAATATATAAGTTTAACTTACAGCAGCTGTTTTATCAGCATAATTGCGTGCAGCTAGAACAAAACATGCCTCAGCTTCATTCATACGAGCTTTTGCTAGATCAACATCTTTTAAGCAGGAACCCTGAATATAAATGACTCTTTGTGCCCAAATTTGTACTTGAAGAATCATTCTCATTGTAGTATCTAACTCCATAGGAGATAATAGCACCACATAATAATCCTATAAAAAAATTAATTAGAGTAAAACTTATTAATTTAATATATTTGTATTTTAACTAAATAGAGTAGTATAACGAATTTAAACTAGTTATTATTTATTCATTGTATGTTATCTATCATACATGTACATGTGTATTAACGGATAAATAACAATATCCTTTTTTATTTCAGTCCAAAGCATATATACCTATCCAGCTGAATTTTAACATAAAACATAGTATACATTTCAGGTTGTATTTACTACATTAAAACAAACTTAAAAAGAAAGTGTTCTTTAAAAGAAAGAGCACTAAAGAGAACAACATAACCAACAAATAAAACCTACAAGACTAAAGTAAAATACAAATTAAAACAAATGATAAAACTCACAACTAAAATTCCAAACAACCTCTCAGTTCAATTAATAAGTCCCATGTTCGCTTGTATGTGGGACAATCAATCGACTTACTATTGTGTCCAGCCGGCTTTCTAAACTTGGAAAATTTGCACAAGTTGGTGAGCCACCCGCCTTTTCAACAGGACAACTATCAACATGATGCCCCACATCTCCAATTTTTGTATTTTGATTATGTATTTTGAAAGAATAAAACATTGGTGTCCTGACTTGACCGACATAGTAGAAAAATACTGGAAACTGCGTGAGATAGAATGTGTATGAAAGTCTTGTGCAAACTAAAAATCCTTTCCAAAAGAAACTTTTACACAAGAAACCTGAAAACAATCATCACATTAATGCTATTTATTAATTTATTTATTAATGCCATTTTTTCCACTACCTTACCCAAGGTATTAAGGAGGCTAAGTGGTCTGTAAGATATATCTCCATTTTCCTTTGGACCCTTCTGAAGGAACACAATTCTGGCTTCTTTCCAGCACGCCGGGAAATTTCTATTCTCCAGGCCCTGACTGGTAATCTCCAGCATTTCCCATGGGACTCTCCTAACTAGACCCTTTAGGAGCGCCGCAGGAATCCCGTCCAATCCGGGGCTCTTTTTATTCCCAAGATGCCCGACCGCTGCGATTAATTCTCCAAGAGTGAACCTCCTGCTGTCACAATTAATGATTCCCTCGATCACCTCTTCTGTACAAGGAAATAACTCACTAATTTCCTGTTCCGCTTGCGACCTACTTAAAATAGCCAGGCGCCTGCCAAATCTCTTTGTAATTATTTTATACGCCTGTCCCCAGGGGTCGTTGAATAACTCCTCACACAATACCCGCCAGCGATTTCTCTTTGCTGTCCTAATAGCCCTATTTAATGATCGTCTATCTTTAATATATACAAGGGCCGCTGCCTCATATTCTTGTTCACCTGTGATCCTGAGTCGTTGTTTCTTTCTACTGGATTTTTGTAACTTATCTCTTAGGGTCTCTATTTGCTTTGACCACCAATATGCTGAGCTTCTCTTTCTGCTCCTCCCTTTCCATCTCTTGTTTGACTACATTGGTCAGCACCAGCGGTGTTAATTCAGTCATATTTATGAGCCTCGTGGATGTCCTACTAACTATTCTTTCAATCTCTTCTGCCATAAACTTCTGGGGTAACAGTCTTTCTATAGTAGCAAACATCGAATCATCAATACAAATTCTGGTCGCTAAATGATCACTGGCGTGAGGTAATACTCGCCAGTCCCATTGCTCCCCTCTCCACCTGTTGTCCAGGATTGTAAGGTCCAGAACCGACGAGTGCCCTCTCGCCTGATAGGTGGGGTTACTGTCATTGACACAATGACCGCCAATAGAGCTCATAGTGTCCGTCAATATTTCACCTCTTCTATTTGTGTAAGCACACCCTGTAGCCACTGATTTACAGTTAAAATCCCCCAGGAGTATAAATTTCTTCCTATTTCTAGTAGTTATTCTTTGTATGGTATCCATGCATCTCACAAATTCACTCAACTCACAATTAGGCGAAATATATACTGCAATTACGAGTATAGAGTCGGATTCAATTGCCACTATTTCTTTCGATCTCGCCGTTTTCCTCCAGGCTATTCTCCCACTGATATCTCTCACCACTACATCCCCTTCTGTATCGGCTATCCAGCCCGCTCTTGCTGCTACATAAATGTTGGGTACTGTAACCACCAACAAGTCGGTCCTCTGTGACACCGCCAGTTCACTGACCAAATCACATGACATAGAACTCCGATTAGTATTAACTAGGAGAGCCCTAAGCATTTTGATTTTTTAAACATGCCCAAGCCCCTGTTCGGTGATCCTGGCTCCCGCAGTTAAGACAGCTACTGAGCTCTTTACAATCTGCAATTTTGTGACCTTTGCCCCCACAATTGAAGCAAAGTTCAATCTATCTGGGCCGTTACACTCACTCCTGCGATGTCCCGTGCTCCAACATCTGAAACACCTTTCTTGATCTTCTCGTATGTACGCCCTACAATTGACCCATCCTATCTTTATTCTTTGGTGAACCAATCTGCATGCTGCTCTGTAGGACGTGACTGCCGTAGCATTCTGTGTTTCATCATACCCTGGTCTTATGGATGTAATTTTAACCTCTTCACCATCCCCTGCCCTATTCATTATTGCTGCCAGTATCTCCTGTTCTGGAGTATCCATTTCAATGTCCCTTATGTGCACTATTGTTCTTCTATCTGCTCTAGTTTTTAAGTCTACTTGCAGGTCCGCGGCTTTATCCCTGAGCGTACTAGTAAAATCTGCTGCACTTTGAGCCCCCTTGATGCGGACATGTAACTCCTCATTCCTACCTTTTCTGAGGGATATGACGTCATTGGCCTCGTCACTATTTACCGCAGATTTCATTGTTTTGAGTAGTTCAGCATACAACTTACCCACTGCTTTTACTATCACTGTGCGGCTCTCCTCCGCAGGTGGAGTGGCCTTCTTTATTGCCGCTTGTCCCGGCCTTAACTGTCTTGCCTGTGTATCTGCATGGAGTGTCAATACTCTAACCGGCTCCACCTGGTCTTTTGTTATATATTACAATGCCTTTTTGGTATAATTACCAATGCTTCCGGGCAGCAGTAAAAATGCAGTCCCCGATTTCAACCCCAAGTATATATTTTTTTCAATTCCTGCTCATGTTCGTTAATATACTTGGATACCCGGGCTCCCATATGTTGCTTAAGGGAGATCATGACCAATCCCAACTGATAGGTCAGGCTCCCCAAACTTCCAGGCGAAGGTTCCTCTTCTTCTGATGAACCCTGATGTGCTCTTTTTGCCCCTTTACTTCTACTTTCTTCGACGTGGATGCCTTCGAAAAACTACCACTTTGGGAGGCCATATCTTCCGTCGGGAGTGAGCCTCGGCGACGCATTATAGCTAGTTACACTCTGGAGACAATTCCTTTTCCAACAAGTACCCACACATGATGGAACCCCATTTTAGGGGTTCCAAAATGGGGGGCCCCAAAAAAATTGGGGGATGGGGGGTCTGGGGATAGGCAATTTTATGATTCGGATAGATATTTTGGAATCGGAGCTATAGGGAAAAAGTTATAGTTCTGAAACTGGAACCCCTATAACACTTCGTTTGACTTAGAATATTTCACTACTGAAGATTTATTAAACGAAAATAAATCTAAGTTCTTGTTTACTTTCGTCTGAGTATGACGTAACTGACAAGCCAAAGCTTGTCAGTATAACTTAAAATATTTTTCTGTAACTTATATAATATATAACCTTAAAATAACTTATTCACTTAAAAAATGTTTAATTCACTCCGTTATATTGTATTGTAAAGACAATCCATTCCAATCACAATACAACCCACCAAAACCAGAAAAAATAATAAAAAATTTCACTTTTCACTTGAAAAATATTTAACTTATAAAAAAGTCAAATAACTTACCTAATCCGTAACCAAATCACATAAAATTTTATAATTTAGTCACTTCACACTGATAAGGAAATTATATATTTGAAAAAACTTTTTTTAAAACGAAAATCTTTTACCAGAATAAAGGATGCAATTTTAATTTTTTTAACAGGACGCACACGAATTTCCTTTAAAATGATTTTACAAAAAAATTAATTATTAAATTTACTAGGGTTAAATTCTTGTATCGATAAATTATTGGGATTTCATTCTAATATTGTAAAAATAGATACAGAATAAGGAAAGAGAGGTCATTCATTAATTTAGTTTTGTTTACAATGTTCATCTTTAATTATTTATAAAGGATTCCAGAAAGTTCTACGTTTCTAATAGACTTATCTGTTAAAGAGTTAAGTGCGGTGAATGGGAATAAAGATGATTTTTTGCATATGTATATAAAAAGTAACTGATTTTAGTAAAAGAATATCTATAACCTTTTTTAAAACTTATTAAATTCCCTGCAGTTTAGTTCTATTATTTATTCTTTAGAAGATGGACCATTGAATGTAAAAATAGGAAAAGAAAAAATTATTGAGGTAGAAGAATTTTGTTATTTGAGAAGTAGAATTAGTAAAGATGAACGAAGCAGGAGCGATATAAAATGCCGAATAGCACAGGCGAAACGAGCCTTCAGTCAGAAATATAATTTGTTTACATCAAAAATTAATTTAATCGTCAGGAATAGATTTTTGAAAGTATATTTTTGGAGCGTACCTTTATTTGGAGTTGAAACTTGGACGATCGGAATACCTGAGAAGTAAAGATTAGAAGCTCTTGAAATGTGATGCTATAAGAGAATTTTAAAATCAGATGGGTGGATAAAGTAACAAATGAAGAGGTATTGCGGCAAATCGATGAAGAAAGAAGAATTTGGAAAAGTGTAGTTAAAAGAAGAGACAGACTTATAGGCCACATATTAAGGCATACTGGAATAGTCGCTTTAATATTGGAGGGACAGGTAGAAGGAAAACATAGTGCAGGCAGGCAACGTTTGGAATATGTAAAACAAATTGTTAGGGATGTAAAATATAGGGGGTATAACGAAATGAAACGACTAGCACTAGATTGGAAATCTTGGAAAGATGCATCAAATCAGTCAAATGACTGTAGACAAAAAAAAATTTATTCTTTACGATGAAAAATAATTTAGTTATGACGTTTGTAAATATTTCAATTTTTGATTTCCTCAGAAGAATGCTCGTTTTTTTTTGGCAGTAAACGTGAAAAGCAAATCCAAACGAATGAAAGATAGGGTTTAGTGACATTAGTAGTATCTATCCACTTGATTTTTCTTAATTTATTATACCTACAGAACTGATCTGAGTTATAGAAAGTATACTTAAAACGTGTGATTTCATTGAGAAAAATAATTTTTTAGGGACAATAGTTCTTATTTAACTAGAAGAAGCAAAGGACAAACTGGTATAATATTTTACAATTTAAATTTAACAATACGATACAAATTGAGTACTCATCTATGAAAAAAATATCATACTATTTTTTTTAAAAAATCAAAATTTTTAACTTGAAATATTAAAAATTTGATATAAATCTTCATATAAAAACATCAAATTCCAAATTATTTAGAAAGGTTTAAATAAATTGGTATAATTATTTTTTGCTTTGGAAATAAAATGTTTACCTCTGTTTCATTCTCCCTTACGTTGAAAAAGGAATCTTAAAGAATAATGATTATTTTAATCTTTAGGATTTTTCTGAATTTTCATGAGAAAAACTAAATATTTCAAACAAAAAATAGTGACCCTTATTCTCTCTACGCCCATTTTTTTTTTTTTTTATCAATTTTGATACTATTAATCTCTGAATTTTATAATATCTATAGATTTATAAAGCTTTTCTATACTCTAATAAAACATGTATAAACGTAGTTTTCAGTTATTAAAAAGTAAATAACAATTGTACACGCTTTTTTTTGTTTATTTTATTTGACAGTATTCAAAGAATTTTCAATCCCATTATTCATTTCGAACATTTTTATTTGACTTGAATTCCATTTATAATTTGAACATGAAACAATCTCCTTCAATCAGAATAAAATTATAATTGTGATCATAGTCAACGAATGAATTTAATAAACTTAACTATTCACATACCGTAAAGGAACAGCATCAGTTAAAAATTAAAATAAAATTCTGAATTCTGTAGCTTAAAATTAATATCTTTAAAAAATGAGTGGAAAAGAAAGATGTTATTCTGATTTGACTTTGCAAATAAAAACAGGAATTTATAATAATTTTGTTATAATAAGTTCACATGACGTTCACGTTGACATAATTTTAAAACATACGACGATCAACTGATATAATTATGCAAATATTACAACTTTCATAATTAATATGTGAAGTTTTAATTATTGTTACAAATATGCGAGTACCTTAGGATGGAAATTAATTCCGAAAACCCTTCAACGCATCAAATTCACTTGTTGGTAAGAGATTTTTTTGTATATTGACTAGAAAAACATGAATATTTTCTAATTATTTCTGATTTTAATTTATTATTACTACTATTATTATTTTTAATCTTTTTTTTTTTTAATAATTTATTATAGTTAGGTCACCGAGCAACGTAATTTTATTAAATCTGTTTATTGTGTTCAAATTGTTAACTCTTGGATTCTATAGCAACGTCGTTTTCTAAATAAAATATTACTATAAAACAATTTACAAAAAACTGTAAAACACTATAGATAGCACCTTAAGAAAACTCTGATAAAGGTAAATACAATCAGCTTACGATATATATATTAGTCATATTGTATATATATAAGTTATGTCTTGCATAATTAACATTTTTAGAATTATCTTTAGAAAAAAAGGTAAAAAAAATGAACAATTAGAAACGATAGACGATCTCCTAGATGAACTCCAACGTCTTCGTGAAGAAACCACTCTCGATTTCCAACACATCCAACGGCTTCAAAAAGAATTCCTACTATACCAACACCAGGCGCCTGCAGCCCTTTACCATATAAATCTTATGGAACAAGAAAACATATCCCAAAATGACACACTAAGAGCTTTAGAAACAGAATTACAACACAAAATGAACTTAGTTGACAAAATTGAAACTACGAAAAAACTTGGCAACTTAGAACATAAATTTACTAATAGTTGTAGTTGTAGATGTAGTTGCAGTAGTAGTAGTAGTAAAAATTTCCATTAAATAACAAAAGGCCGCTCATTACCAAAATTACAGTATAAATACCCTTGCCAATCATTAGTAACTATTGAAAATTATTTCACCATGTATATAAATTACTAATCACTAATTATATATAAAATTTTCTTGTACTAGTTTTTTTTTTTAAATATAGAGATATATTTCTTTATTCTTTACCTGCAGTGCACCCATACTGTCGAACGTTTTTCAACCTATCTGCAATTGTGTTATCATCCAGGTGATGATAACACAATCATTGTGTTCATCTGAACACAATCATCGAGGAAGGTGTATTTTTTTAAATGACAGGATGAGCATGTCATGAATGAGGTATTTTCAAACTTCCTACTAGGGTGCACTGTTACACACATTATTATTATTATTATTAATTATTATTATTTAATCGCACAAACAAATTTAACAATTACATTTACAAAATTAACATTCAAATTCAGTACACTTAACATTCACAACTACCATTAACATCATACATTTTAAAATTAACATTCATAACGTTAAATTAATCACAGTACAATTACATTTACAAAATTAACATTCAAATTCAGTACACTTAACATTCACAACTATTTACAAACTTCCTACTGGTGTGCACTGTTACACGTTATTATTATTATTTAATCCCACAGTACAATTACATTTACAAAATTAACATTCAAATTCAGTACACTTAACATTCACAACTACCATTAACATCATACATTTTAAAATTAACATTCATAACGTTAAATTAATCACAGTACAATTACATTTACAAAATTAACATTCAAATTCAGTACACTTAACATTCACAACTACCATTAACATTCATACATTTTTAAATTAACATTCATACGTTAAATTAATCACAGTACAATTATATTCACAAAATTAACATTCAAATTCAGTACACTTAACATTCACAACTATTTACAAACTTCCTACTGGTGTGCACTGTTACACGTTATTATTATTATTATTTAATCCCACAGTACAATTACATTTACAAAATTAACATTCAAATTCAGTACACTTAACATTCACAACTACCTACCATACCTTAACATTCATACATTTTACTTGTTCGTTGCTGCTACTTACTCCAGCATATAGTCCTCTAAGAAGCCATCAATATTCTGTGCGCCTGGTGTCTCCATTCTGATGGCAAAACTTTTCTCACGTTATTTTTCAAACCTTTCTGGAATATTTTCTTAATGTTAGTCTTAATCAACCTATATTGCAGCGGCCTTCCACTTTACTCTCCCACCGATCCTGTAAATTTTTGTGCATATCTAAAAGCTTTCGATAGGATTCCCGCACACCTTTGTTCTCATTCCACTCTTCTTACTTGTTTCATCAGTGTATCGTTCTAAGACTTCAAATTTTATTATAATTAATATTACTTTCTATTAGGTTAATACGTCCATTTCAATTAGGGCTTGGATTTCAGCCTTTAGTTGTCCTCTAAGAAGCCATCAATATTCTTTGCGCCTGGTGTCTCCATTCTGATGGCAAACATTTTCTCAGGTTATTATTTTTTCAGACCTTTCTGGAATATTTTCTTAATGTTAGTCTTCATCAACCTATATTGCAGCACCCTTCCACTTTACTCTCCCACCTAGTTTTTTTAAATTATTTTTACTTTTATGTTTCTTTTAAATAAACTTATCGTATTTTTAAGACTTGAATCTTACAAGGGCACATCGGTTCAAATCCGACTTCATCTCCTTTTTTTTTAACTTAAATATATTGATTTATTAATAATTATTTACCTGATTGTAAAAAAGAAATTACGATAAATAATATTCAATAATAATATTAAAAAAAATGAAAAGTATCAGAAGTTATTAATGAAATAAAATTTTATGTACTTTTTACTAAAAAAAAAATGCGTAATGTAATTTAATAGGCGTACAAGGAAGTCATGTGGTGACCATATCAGATTTTTTTATGTTAACGGTCATAATTTAAGTAAAAATTCTCTTATTTTCTTAATGTTAGTCTTCATCAACCTATATTGCAGCGTCCTTCCACTTTACTCTCCCACCGATCCTGTAAATTTTTGTGCATTTCTAAAAGCTTTCGATAGGATTCCCGCACACCTTTGTTCTCATTCCACTCTTCTTACTTGTTTCATGAGTCTATCATTCTAATTGTTCAGATTTTATTATTATTAATATTCTATTAGGTTAATACTTTAGTTTCAATTTGTTTTAATACTATTAGTTAGTACTAATAGTATTAATAGTACTAATAGTATTTGTTTTAATACTATTTGTTTAGTACTATTAGTTAGTACGTAATAACTTGGTTGTCCAAGTTGTGGCAACGAAAATGTTGCATTTAAAATCCTAACTATTATCGAGGAAGCTGTGAAACCATATAAAGGAGGGTATTTAAAAAATGCTTATGAAGATTAAATACCCGATTCGACAATTTGTTGTTATAAGATTTATAAAACCAAAAACATATTGCGTAACTTATTGTAATTTATAAGTAATTGTAATATGACATTTTATATATTGGAGTAAAAATACAATTTACTTCTACTGATTGTACAATCTATGGATTGTACGGTTTATAAAGTTTGAGAAAGCTAATATGGTATACGATATTCGACGATGGGAGCAAATTTTATCTCATACTCTTTTGTTACAATTGCTGTTTTATAAAAATCCAGGCTTGAGATCAACAGATAAATCGTATAACAGCGATTTGAGGACAACCAAGGAAAGTACTCAAGATAACCGGCGCTCATTTAATGATGCCGGATATCAGGGGAAAAGCATTAAATCCTACAAATACATTTAACAACATCGTAAAGTTGTTGAAGCATGAAAGACTTAATAATAAGACCTTTGAGTGAGACGTATTCCTTCACCTCTATTCGACAACAACTACCTATTAGCAAAACCATATAGAAACGTATGAATCCTTATGCTGATCAAATGTTCAATTCAATGACTACGATGTCATAATTATGTGAGGAAATACTAGGCCACAAAATACTAGGCAAGTAAATGTTAGGCAAGGAAATGTTGAGTGTTGAAATGACAGGACAGTAAATGGTTAGGTAAAATCAGATCTACTAATGAAATGGGTTTGTTATGATAATGCTTCATCAGGTCTAGGTAGAATGGATTGGGCACTTTTTATGGGTAACCTAAATACTGAGTCTGTACCCGTTATGGTAGTGGGTGTAAGGGCTGGTGTAACACTGACCACTCGCAGAGAGTGCGGTGAATCGATTTACGTACGATTTCGATGTGCGTTTTCTAATAGGTCGTCGTCGACGAATATTGGCGAAGGATAAGTCTCAACTGAACGGTCTTTAAAGAGCAACATTCTGTTGTTCATGTACTACAGTTACTGATTTTCATTTGACCGCAGCATTAAAAGACCGTGGTCTTACATTGCTATTACGCGATTTATTTGTCGGTCTCAAAGGTTTTTTTTTATAAAATAGGACTTATTAAATAATACTCTGTTGCCTGGTATAATTAAAACAACTGTGTAAGGGATCGAATTGCAGATTGGTTGAAAAACTACCCTTTTCCACTCCCTATGGGAATTTCTAGTAAATTTCCATAATGTCGATCCCTGTCGACAACAGTTTTGAGTGTTTTATAGTAGGCCTCCGGGGGAGAGATTTCACTCTTTAACAAAAAAAAATCTCAACGCGCCATGGATGCTACAACATGAAATCTTATTTCTATTGTGGTGTGGAAATGTATCCAAACAAATGGTAAATAATGTAGATTCCTGAGCTTAGTGAATACAGAAAAAGAAGCTTTAAAGTAATATGTCATAGATTTTCCTGAAGAATAGCTAATTATGATTGTGAAGAACAGTCATGGTAATCAGAATTCTAAACCAAGTGGTTGATAAAACAAATAACATCAAAGCACCTTTCCAGGTTGGCTGATCGGCTGCATTCAATTCGATATATTGACATCAAAGATAAAGAAAACCTCACTTTGGAAGGCTTTTATTATTCCTTGAACCATATAAGATGTGGTATGTATATTAGATTAGGGAAAATGGAAAAAATTAAAACTTATTTAAACTAAATCTGATAATTTAAATAAAGTTAAATAAATAGGCTTATCATATTTTTCTGGGTCCAACTCGGGATATATTTTTGAAATTAAGTCTTAACAGTTTAGTGAAACATTAAACTATCTATTCAGTTTATTTGTCATTAGGTATGACCTTTTTCAGAAATGGTTTGTTTGTTTTAATTACAACATAAAATTCATAACAAGTAAGTTCTGAATTAATTTTTAACATTTAGCAGATGTTTAACAGCAGATACTGAAAGTTGACCCCTTTCTGCAAACCAAATGCTTCCCATAATTGAAAAAACTCTCAACTAGAGCAGATGTCCCAGGCAAAGACATTGCAAAATCAACCATTTTAGAAATATTGCAACATTAAGTCCGCCTTAAAAATTGCATTCCACTTCTCTTCAATAGTATCTGGTACTTTTTCAGAACTTGAACCACAACCTACCCTTTGGTTTTGAATTTCCTGGTTCAACAATGTACGTTCAATCAAATAATTTATACTTTTTACTTTTATAATTTCATTAACAACTTGTGCACTTTCTTCTAGATCAGACCAGGCAATTTCATTTCGTAGATTTTATCCACTGAAACTTACTAACTTTATCAAAACTGGTTCTTCACAACTCTTAGTATTGGATACTAGAATTATAAAAATTGTCTACGCTTGAGAAGAATTTTTGTTCCTGAACATCATTATTTTCTTTGAGTCCATAGCAATTGTTTGACAAAAGTATAAATTTGTGGGTTTTTCTTTCCTGAAGTTGATAAATTAATTAAGAATATGTCTGAAATGCTTCTGTTGCTGTGACAGAATTAGCTTCAGATTTCTGAACTGCATTATTAAATAACTGTAGAGTACCATAGAAAAATTTCAAAAAAGTTCATTTTTCAGATTTTCAAAAAAATCAAACATTAATTTTGTGCATTTGTCACAAGAGAAGTATGATTTTAGACCATAAAAAACAAAATAATTCTTTCTATTGAAGGTAACAGATTAAGGAACATTGTGCTGCTATAAAGTAATACATTTTTGTAATCTGTTTCCATAAATATACAGAAATCTTTAAGTTTAATCTTTCAGTATACATGTGAAAATATTTATAAATTTTTATTACAATAACCTCTATATCCAGGGGTAGAGAATCACATGCCATTTGTACTGAACTGTGTACAATGTGGGCTGGACAAACAATACCTAAAATAGGTCTATCTAAATCACTTTGAAATTTTCTGAACACATTTTCATTCCCCTTTCTCATCACACCACCAAAATTATTGTTAGTATTATCAGCAGTACAACAAACCAACTTTTCTTCAAGTTTGTAATTTTTCACACACTGCAAAATACACTGAGTCAAAATTTGAGCAGTTTAAACTGACATTTCAATGAAATTTAAAAGTTTAACTTGAATTCCCTCCTCCAGACTCAAATATCTTACAGCAATTGGAATGTGTTTTACTTCACTTCTGTTTGAGCTCCATTGTTACTGGTACAACTTTTTTTTTCCATAGAACGCAACACATCAAATGCAAATGGCAAAATAAGGTTAACAATAATTGCCTTGGTTGTGATTCTAACACATGAAAATTTTGGGTCACATAACTTTTTAACCAGTTTAGTTGTGCAGTCATGTTTTGAAACTGAGTTTATATCTAGCAGTGTGGTATGAAAATGTAGCTTTTTTAGCAGCACATTCAGATCACTGTTACTGTTATTCCCATCTTTGGCTTTAAAAAAAATCTTTTATGTTTAGTGAAGCAGTAACATTAGTAGCACTTCTATGTTTAGCTGTTTTCACGTGGTACTCAATATCACCCTTTCCTTTATGTGAAACAGAAAATTCTCCGGGACATTGCGTGCAATAAATACGTTCATTGTTACGGTCATTACACAATTTTAAAAATTTGTATTCCTGTTGCAGGTTAACATTAAATACACATTTCCTTTTGCCATTGCTAAAGTATGAGACAGAAAACGAATAGAGATAAAATGATTAAAAATGTCTAGACGAGTTATTTCACGCACAAAAACAACATAAACATACTGCCCCTGTTTTGTTGCCAAATGACTAAATAAAAAGTTGTGGTGAGACCAGTAGCCACACCTCCATCAAAATGGACATCAGCGTTTGCTTCAAGGTTGGCTGAGAGATGCATGGCCATAAGAGAATGTTTAAAAATGCGATGTCAAACATATAGGTCTAAAATTAAAAAAAAAATCCTTGCCAGTCATAAAATTCTCAAAACCTGGACAATTTTTGCAACAATTAATGAGAAAGTTTATTTCTTTTATTAGTTAAGATTTGTTCTTCTTGATGGATCTCTTGCAACAGGTTTCTCTAGAGCATCAACAAGGGAGGTCTGTCCGCCTCTCCCTTGTAGAACAGACCGGAGTCCGTAAATTAACCCAAAATCAGGGGTATGAACTGAAGTAGAGTTCACCAAGGGAACTAGGACTAAATTTCGTTTTGCGGACATTTTTAAGATACCAGAGCACACGATCTGCGACTTCATTGCAGACTCTTATAGCCCCCGTAACACATTTTATATTATTTCACTTTTTTACCTCATAAGCGCCTACTATTAAAATCATCATTATTATTACTAATAAGTAATCCGGCTTTTTTATTCGGATGAGAGTCTCTTATGAGTTTCATCTTGTATAACAGCTACCGATCTCCCTCAGGGGTCTATTTTAAAAAAATTACCGTTCTTTCTTTATTCCTAAACCATTAGTAACGCATTAACGATGGATTATACTCAGAGCACAATTTATCGTCTCTTACACGATGCGAAGATTTTTTTCTCTAGATAAATGCAACTAGGTCATAAGTAAATACCTGCTTGTAGAAACGTTTTTCCTCCGAATGTTAATCCGTTGACAACAGAGGAAGTGAAATAATGCCTGCTTGAAAACACATCCTCTATTTTAAGAAATCAATAGAAAATAAAACGACTTTGATTTTTTTTTTTTTTATAATACTGTTTAGAAATCAATAAACAAGCATTTGCATAAACTAAAAATCGATAAATATAAAATCAAAATTTTAATTTAAAATGTTACTTACGTAATAGAAGTGAATAATAATCAGAAAACGAAACTTACCTAAAAAAACAAACAAAATAGTTATTGGTATTTATTACAGATTATAGTTCACTAAAAAAAGTATGTAGTTAATATATATTTTAAAACAGTACGTATACAATATAGTTTATTTCACATATAATTATTTATCCTTATTATAGGAATAATAACTTAATGCATATTTAATCAATACATACTAAAATTATTCTTAAAAGGAAGACCAACTTTTCGTTATAATATTAAAATATATTATTTGTTTAAAATCGTAATTTAATTAAAAATAACGAGAAGAGATCCTCCAATCAAGCAAGTTTAAACTCGCTCACCACCATGATTCACTGTATAAACTTGTATGAAATTACACCAATACAAAGTCAACATAACCACAAATTGAGGTTATGTTGTCTGTTGTCGAACTTAAATTGAGCGTAACTGAAAAACGACTCGGTTAGTCTTCATCAAATTTTCACATGCACAACTACAGATATTCTACCACAGCATATCTAAATTTCAATGAAATGGTTTTGTACATTTTCGAGCCACAAATTTTATATATAGGCTTATAAGGAAATTGCACTTTAATTGAATGGTATTTTCGTAATCCTCATACCATACAACGTAAAAAAAAAATCAATTTCATCCTCCAATATCACCGTGCGACCGACTGTTATAACGTACATTTCTTGGAAAAGTCAGTAAAAAAGAAGCATCTAAATTTTCATTTGGGTCTACTATGTTCAGAAAAAAAAAATCTTTAGAAACCCGATCCTACCCGCAGAGACTACGTCGATTCACTAAGAATCACTTCGCACTTGTCAAATGCAAGGAATTAGTCTAACCGTAACTGTCTTAAGAGAAAGGACTAACTCCGAATTATCCTAATTTTGTAAATATTATATCCATTCCTAAGATTATCTAAAAACAGTATCATTTTTTGTTAACTGTTACTGAATTCTGATGACAGAATTTTGTGTATATATATATATATATATATATATATATATATATTGTTTGATACAGGTAACATTATTTCTTCAAATGTCTTTCCTTTATGGGGAATTGTTAGCACAGAAAAGAGTAAAAAATCGCAGGAAGCAAAGTCCGGTGAAGTTGGTTTGATCCCATATTTTGCCAATAATTTCTGGATAAATTATGATGAATTTTCCAAAAGCTGAGATCTCTTGCTTCGAACAACATCTCTTAGACTACAAAGAAAAGTTATGTAGTAGTTTTTATTGCCAATTTGTAGTTTGTCCTTGAGAATCATGACAATGTTTCAGACCATACATCACTACTTATCCAGAGATTCATAGTAAAACATACGATCGATCGACTTCAGCAGGCTTCTTACTCACCGGATGTTTCCTGCGATTTTTGACTCTTTCCTAACCTTAAATTCCACTTAAAGGAAAGAGATTTAAAGATTGACTTGCACAGTAGAAATTAAAGACTTTTAAGAAATTGAGACTTTTGAGATGTGGATGTGGCACACAATGAAAAATGTTAGACGGCAACAAATGAAGTATTTAGGAGAATCGTAGAAAACAGAAAAATGCTATACTACTTGAGAGGAAGGGGATTTATTGTTGGTCACTTCAATGAAATATACTAAACAGTAGCCATTTTGGTCATAGTTGTAGTCTGAAGTATTTTACATCAAATGTTTTCTTTTTTATGTCTTTTAAAATTGTCACAATTTTACCCTTTTTATTTAAAATGTTTGAGTTGCCTCCTATGGTGATTTCGGGTGTGACAAAAAATAGACTTCAGACAGGAGTAATTGCTAATTTTTTTTTATACAACCCTTTAACAGGCTCTGGGAAGTATACTTCCCACTTATTTAAAAATATTATTTTATTATTGCCTGGGAACTCCAGTGGGCTCCGGGAAGTATAATTCCCACATTTGATAACATTAGAACTGAAAATGGTAAAATTTTGAAAATTATAAAGTTATTCTATTGACAGTTGTATTTATAATATTTTAAAAATTATTTCAAATAATAATTAATTTAGGAAGAACAGGGATTGGAAGGGAAATTAGGTAGGGATGATGCACGTCACCAACACTGTTTAAAACATATCTGAAAAAAATAATTAAACGCTGCCTGAATGGGAAAAGAGGAATAAAGATCGGGGGAAGTTTTGCTAATGACATGGCGGTACTGGCGGAGAGCCAGTACTGACAGGATTTGCCCGAATGAGAGAACCCTATGAATGAATCCGTCTTTAATCTTATTTCTATAAGTGGAATTTTAAGCTTAGGAAAGAATCAAAAATTGCAACATTGCTTAAGATAAGCGTGTTACATCAAAAGGGCCTACACTTTGAAGAGGACAAATCACGGAACTAAATGAGTTAAGTATTTTTTTATGGGCCAAGATTGGATACTTTTTAAAATCACACCTCTATTATAAACTTCGGTTTCACGTAACTTAATTACAATTACGGTTAAAAACAATATAGTAAACGATCCCTACCGTTGATGACGATATTAAAAATAAAGGACTGCCGTGAATATCGGTAGATTGAGATAAATAATGTAAAGAAGTTATCCATCGTCGCTTAATTTCAATTAGAAATTCTACAATACGAATCTTAGATATACAACACGTAATTTTTTCTTCGCATTCTCCTTAGTTATGTACATGTGAATAAGTGTGTTGGAGAGTGTGTTGGACAAATTAGCAGACTGTACTGGTAGTTATTTACATAACAATAAAAAAAATACCTTTCGGCACGCCAGAAGACGGAGGTAGATTTCACCGGTGCTAAGTAGGGGATAAAAAAGCGTTCCAGTTTAAAGTTAAGAAAAACTTCAATTTTACTCAATACGAAATTGGTTGTTTACTCAATACTACATGTTTAGCATACGACAAGCACCATCTTCTTACAATTTCAGCAAACATTTGGTCGTCCCCTACCGTAAGGGTTGGTTATATCAAAAGTTGTTTAAGACAAAAGTTGTAGATAATGTTTAAAGAACAAACGACCACTTTAAACCGATTCGATATTGTACCTATAAAGGGAGGTATGATCTATTTTTTCTTCGAAACCCCATTTTTTACCCCCCCTCCCCTGAGCCAATGGTTGATCTCAATGGTGATATCAAAAAACTTAACTTAGATAAGTTTTAGGCCCTTAAACAATTTTAAACAATTCGATATTTCACTTAATAAGAAAGTTATAGCTATACTTTGTTTATTCGAAAAAGCTCCCCATTTCCTCTCCAATGGTCCGATTTTGCTCATTAATGAACTCGACCGAGATTTTGGGTCGTTATATTTTACGTATAAATTTGAAAGTGATTGTCGCAAAATTACGGCTGTTATCGTGTCCACAAGAAAGTGAAATATATATAAAAAATGTTGTAATTTTACGGAAGGCGAATCATGGTACCCATTACAATAGGTAGCTTTCTTTTGAAATCTACCTCAAAATGTAGGTAAATATTTTTCCTAATCTTCCTGTAATACGGAATTTTGTTTCTATAGGTAATAACATTTCTGGGGGTAAAAAATGTTTAATTTTAAGAATATAAAAAATCCAAAGTAAAATCATCTTCATTCCAGTGAAGATTGTTATATTTAAGTCAATCAGTCGAATAATTTCTATAATATATTGAATTCAATTCTTCATAATCATTTTTGAAATATGAAGGTTGCTGAAATACATTTCAATTTTGAAATAAATAGAATCGATCTTTTAGAGTTTAATTATAGATTAAATTATTTTTTTACATGGTAGGTAAGATGTTTACTGTTATAGTTTCAAACTTTTTTAAAAAAAAAATAAAATGAAAATTCTGTTTTTATTTTTTTGTGCGTTTTAAAAACTGTCTGCTAGTCAGAATGGAAAACTGAAGAATTTTTAATTTAAAGGAAAATAAAAGTTAACAGAGTTTAAACGGAGTTTAACAGAGTTTAATTTATTTCTAAAAGTTATTCATACAAATGTTATAATTCTATACATTTACTTTTGAACAGTATAATTTTCACCTAGTACTATAACTCTTTCATAAAACCACGTCGTACACAAACAAGAAATCTGGGTGCATTCATCGGTACAAATCGCAACTTTGTCAGTACTACTAATATTGATTTGATATCAGATCCTAATATTTGATATGATACGCATGAGATTTACAAAAACAGTACAGGACATTTACACAAAAAGTACAGGACAGAACTACTAAATCTAGTTTTACACTTTGCATTTAACAAGTAGTTATCATACTACAGACAAATTATCATTAATAATAACAAAAAAATTTTGCTTACTCATCGTGCGGAATGATACTGATGCAAATTCATAATATCCATTAATAAAATTTGATAAATAATAGTAAACCAGTGGTTCCCAAACTCTTCCGAATCACAGCGCCCTTTTTCAATTAAAATTTTTCCACGGGCCCTACCATAAGTAAAAAAATGACTACTCGTAACAGATAAAAATAAATAAAACTTGTGTATCTTCATTACTTTTTTTTACTTTATTAACATTAAATTAATAATTATAGGGTGCCCCTGTGAATAGGGTGCTCCGCGGCTCCCTGGAGCGCCGCAGCGCACACTGTAGTTAACTATGACTAGTTTATACATCAACTGAAAGAAGTCAAAACTCTAAAGTAATTTTTTTTAAATTGTAATACTTTCCTGGCATCGGTTACTTCTTCTTATGTAGTGGAAAAATAATAACATATATTTATACATAACTGAAAAAGAATCTAAAATTTCTTTTTTGATACTTAATTTATGATGAATTTTTAAAATTATGTTTAAATAAACCAAAAAGGACTTCAAAAAATCTGTATTTTTTACTTTTTCTGCTCCCCTCCAAAATGATCTTACAAGAAATTTTTTTTGATTTTATACATTTACTATGTTAAATGGAAGAAAACAGAAAAAATTCCACTAAAAAGTGGACAACCAATAAAAAATTACCTAAGATTCTTTTTATGGAGGGGAGGATGAATTACGATGAAATTTTATTGTAATATTACCACTAAAATTTTATCACTTAATAGTATTAAAATTTGAAATAAACCCCAAAAAGTTTCAAAAAATTAATATTTTTAACTTTGATTGGCTTGCCCCTTAATATTACCCTTAAAGTATTTTTTTTTTTTATTACTTGCACTATCACTATACCCAGGAAAAGTTTTAAAAAATTTGATTAAAAACATGCAATAAATAAAAATATATTTTTTTAATTTTTGAACAAAATATTTTTTAATTTTGGGACAATTTTTTTAAAAAAGATGGTTAAGATGCAGGCATGTAATGCCTGCATATAAGCTTAATATAAAGTGCGATAATGTTAACAAAATTTTGAAAATATTGACCCCCCAAAATCTCCCAACCCCTTCTCCTGGAGATATTGATCCCAAAATTTTACCAACAAATTGCCCCATATACACGAATGTCTGTATAAAATTTCATCAAAATCGGTTCATCCAGTCACGTTATTAAGCTTCAAACACGCCAATGCAAGTACATAAGTACTAACATTACCCCCATCTTTTTTTTTGCTTTTTTGGTGTCCTTGGTTCATGTCCCATTTTTTGATTAATTGCCACGCCAGGAAGTAAAGATCATTCAATTTAAATATAATAAACTTACTTTCTACGCGAATGGAAGCTAGCGTACGTAAAACTTTTTCCTTCATATTCACCAAAAAATCTGGAATCTTGTAACTGAATGCGGTTTATTTCATTCCCAGAACATCTTCCATATAGTCTATGACATTCTTCAGAAGATGTCTGACCCTCTCTGAAATAAGTACAATTAAACATACAAACCCAGAGAAAGTAGTATCTACAAGTTTTGTTAAATCAATAAATACCTGAAATAAAATTTATTATGCTTAAAACAATTTATTTTTAATAAAATATGACATTGTTAACCAAATTGGAATGTATTTTAGTGAGGAGGATTATATGAATGAGACAGTACCTGAAAAAATGTCACATCCTTGCTATGAATTGAACCCAAGACCGATTTTAAAGTCAACTAATGATTGATTGTCCACATTCCAATGGTTTGGGATTCCCAGTCAAAGCTTTTGGGTCAGGATTTTTAAGAAACTATGATAAATTTTTTTCAAAATTTCACAGAATGAATATAGAAAATAAAAATATTAACTGTAAAATAAAATATCTAATTTTGGTAATTTTTCTTAATTTTACTGAGAATTAATTCAATAAGTACAGAAGATTTCCTGTAACTGTTGAAATCTCCTTAGAAATGCCATTTAATAATAGCTCTTTTCATTTTATCTGAATTAACTGAATATTATCAGAGATACTTGCATATAGATACCGTGTAGTAATCAGGGGAGAGAGGAAAGGTAATAAGCTAATTTGTGTACTATAGAAGTCTCTTTGCATCACATCCATCTTGTCAATTTGGGGCTCGTAGTAGCCGGATCCCATATACATATAGTGGAGTATACCTGAAATGTTTTACACCTCTGGTTCACTAGGATAATAGGTGTTACATATTATTTATTATTAATAATAAAATGGTGGTGAGAAGGTAGTATCGAAGAACTATTAGCATTAAAACCTACCTGGTTTTCCCAAATGTGTTAAAACTTTTAATAGTTTATTGTTTTTATTTACACTTTCCTCATTGGAGGACAGACATCATCTTCATTCCACTCATAGAGATGAGTTAAACAGTAAATAAAAATCAGCAGATAATTATTCTTATTCTTAATATTTTAGTTTATTTTTGGGATATGCAATACTCGCAAGATTCTTTTGCTTCATTATGTTTTGATATCGATCATTTTCATTTAACTAGTTTTATGCATTTTCTATTACTTTTTTGTGGACTAATTTTTTCTAAATTTTGCTTCCTCAGTGGAATGTTAAATACTGCAATACTTATCTTGATTTTTATCTTCTATTCATTTCATTCATATTGTTTTTATAATCATCACATTTTTAAATAGTCAATAATTCTTATGACTAATTTTTCCAAATGGAAAAATGGAGCTTATTATTAACACATATAAAAAGTATATTATCTTAAATTTAATAAGAAAAGCACTAAAAAAGGGTCATAAAGTAATAAAAAAAAACATTGTAAGCAGTAACATACAATGAGATAAAATGACCTGCAAAAGAAATTATGCTAATGAGTTGTGTAAAGATGATATCAAAAGGGAGAATCAAGAGGTAAATATTAAAAATTAAAAAACATAACCGACAAAAAAAATCCTTTTTTTTATCCTTTTTTTTATCCTTTATCCTTTATCCTTTTTTTTATCCTTTATCAAAAATTGTAACGATGAATCTTACATTTAATTCTGCAAGTTTGTCTGTTTATTTGCAACAGCCTCACATGAGAACCAACTGATCAATCCCTTTCAAATTTGCAGGATACATTTGTGTTATCCCCGGGAAGGTTTTAAGACATAGTTGTGGGCCCTAGCTCCCACGGGTGAAGTTGTGAATTAAAGATATTCATAAAAGAGAAAAAAATTAATCCTTTTACTTCATTATTAAATTCCTGTCATTTTGACAACAGAAACAGGTTATGGAGTTTTTCTCACCAAAAGTCTGTGTACCATAGTTAATATTATTATGTCTGTTTATTTCTTTTTCAGGTTTCTATAAAACCTGAATACTTATAGTATTATTCTCACAATACTGAGAGTAACAAACAATGCAGGGGGGTCTGAGGGCAGAGCCCCTGGTCAGACAGGAATGGCAAAAATGAATCTGTGGCCCTGGGTTCAGCCATATGACCCCTGGAGGCCCCAGGACTCACCTGGACCAACATGGGTCCTAAAGGTCCAGGTTTAATGGCTAGACAATCATATTATTTATGAAAATAAGAATTTCCATGGTAACAGATATAAACTATTTTTTAAACAATCTTTAATAAACATTAATGTATCAGTAATTTATGTAGTGCTACATAACTAGCACCAGAATTCACATAAGGAAATGTTATATTGCAAATTAATATTTCCAAACATTTAAAATTAAAATTCTGACATGTTGGTGTGCATATTATAGTGTTAAAACTAAAAAGCAATTTGACAATCGAGAGAATTTTCTGCTTATTCTTTAACTTGAATTCGTTCAATGTATATAAATTATTTTGGTGATGTTTGAACAAATACTGAAATATAAAACGTACGTATTTTATTATTTTCTTTAATGTGATGAATAATTCCAGTACTACCTGCAAGATTATGATGGCAGTATTTCTGTTATTATTAAACTGTGTTTTAACTCAAACTTAAAGTCACAAATTTTTTTTAATACAAATTTAGTAAAAAAAACTTTTTTCTTCATATTTTGTTTCAATTCTCAGCAAGGGACTGACTTTATTTTATTCATCACATCATCTAATTTAGTTACTTCATCGTGGTAAGATTGTAAATCTACATAGAGTTTTATATAACAGAAAAAAAAATTGTTTTCTTAAGAATGGATGAAGATTGTTAAGTTAGCTAACTACTTTTACAGTTAAATTTGTACATATTCTTAAATAAAATTTAAGAACATGTGTTACCTATATAAGGATTGAGGAAGAGATAAAAAAAATAATAAAGTAAACTTCAAAACTGAATAAGTACAACAGTTCTGTGAGCGTATTACAATTTTAATTCAAAAATGACTGATGAACACCACATGTAATATTGTATTTACCTCCAAGTTTTAATGACTAGTTCCAAATTTAAATTTATTTCTATATTTTCTACAAAAATAAGAGTAAAGTAGTTTTTACAACAAAAATTTCTTTATAAGCTTTAGGTAATGTGATAATTTCTCAACAGTCATTTTTTGTTCAACTTATTACTGTTTTACATAATATATTTTAACAGTTGTGTTTTTAACAAAAACTAAAAATCTTAATTTCACTTAATGAAATATTTACTTATCCAATGTATAAGTATATAATCAAATTACCAGATGGTTTATTTTTATAAAATTAACCCTCCCAACTATCAGAAATGTTTTTTTAATTTGTAAGCATATAACCCTGAGACAAGGAATGCTCGTTGTTTATATCCTTCACTTAGACCATGCGATTAAATGGAAGTGAAAAATTGATAGTGGGGAAATGAGAGGAAGACAGAGTGGTTGCAATGAAAATATAATACAGAAAAGTAAACACAAAAGAACATATTTATTCAAAGAAAGTCAAAACAAAAAAAAAAACACATTTTGATGATTTTAAGAAACATAGCTGTTATTAAAGAGACGGAAAGGTTTTGAAAGAAACAGGGGAATAACTAGAACACCAAACCAAATTTTAAGGACAATGCTGAACTGTAATTGCTTCAAAAAAATTTTATTTCAACTAGTTTTTAGTAAAAATAAGTTGTAAGCAAGTTAGTGAAGAATAATAAGTATGATATATGCTGAAATGAAATGTTGAAAAAATGAAGTGTATAAAAGCTAGTAAAATATAATGAATAAAATTACTAGAATATGATAAAAAAAAGGTGTAGCTAAATACTTTGTAAATGCAGAAATTGTATTCCTTGAAAACAGTTCATAACATGTTTTGGTAACATCTTAATATGTTATACCTTTTATTAGCTTTTCAACACCAACCCGTACTCAAGTGGTATAGAAGTTAAATATTACGAAAGGAAAATATATACCCAAATTATAAAAGAAAAATATATACCCATAAAGCAATAATTTTTAAACAGCCAACAAAATATATTATTAGATTATGGAGAAAAATGATGCTTGAAAGAGCCTAGAGATTAATCTTGTCTCCTAGACACTCCTAAATGTTAATTATGTTTAAGTTAACTATTTTGTAGAATATGCTATTTTTGTATAAGTACCTAGAGGCTATTAAAAAAAAAAATCCTTTATCTAAAGTCCTTAACATCATTACTGGCTGGCTGTCTTTTTAAAATACTCGTTAAAGAAGCTTTATGGTGATGAAATGCTACGCTAAGTATTCTTCAGGCACAATCCAGGCAGTTAAGACTGCAAAATACCTCAGGTTATGGTTGGGCCACAGGAGGTCTTTCACGTTTCATGTCCAGGAAGTTTGGGTAAAAGCCAAACAAGTCGTCCAAAGCCTGAACAGATTGCTGAGAACTATGACTGGGGTGTGGGCCTCTAAACGGAGATTGTATTCCCACATAGTAAATTCCATTTTACTGTATGGTGTACTAGTATGGTACAGAGATTTGAGGATAGCTCTGAGAATTCATGGTCACCGAGGTGTTTCCGCTGCAGCGAAAACACCGCTCATGGCTGATTCCTGGGTGAAAGTAGTCAAAGGTACGAGTAAAGAGGAGGCACATTGTGAGCTAGGAGTGGCAGATAAGGTGGACTGTTTCACATAAAAGTGAATGGACGAGACGATTAAATATGCGAGATTGTGCCATGGATCAGGAGGGAATTCGATGAGCTAAATCACTGGCTCACACAGTTCCTGACTGGCCATGGCTCCTTCAGAGCGTACTTGTTTGCGAGACAACACAGAGCAGATAGTCCAGAGTGTCCGTACTGCAGTGAAAGAGAAAGAGCAAAACATCATCTTTTCCTGTAGTAGACAGGAGAAGGAAAGATGATAGTGCGCAGCATAATAACACAAATTAATCTTGACAATGTGATTAATATAATGCTAATGGGAAGTGACCAATTTGCAGCCGTGGCTAATTTTGTCTGATGAGTGTTACAACAGAAAGAAAATGATGAAGCAAGGAGAGTTAGACAAGTGAGTTGAATACACAACAAAGCCCTGGCAGCCAGGTCGGATGTTGCAAGGGGGTGAAAGACAGCCCCTCGTGGAATTGCCCCTCATCTGTGTTTACATGGATGGGTGTTAGTGATAAAACGGTGGGACTCCCGTAGCCTCTGAGCAAGTAGTGAGTGATACCAATGTCCAAAAGGAAGGTAGACAGGATGTAGTATGTGAATACTAGCCAAAGTGAGTAGAAAAGCCAAAGTCGGTAAGTCATTATGTTATCTAGTTATTGATTAAACTATATAGTTAATTAGTTGAAGCAGTGAACTAAAACAGACTGAAAAGAAACAGCCCAGAAGTAGCTGACAGAGGTAACATCAAGAGTCATTTTGGGGGGGTGTGGGTTGAGGGACAGCTTTCAGTGGAGTCCACCGTCTGTTCGTGCTTGTGCAGCAATGAAGCTGTGGGACTCCTAACCCCCTGCCTTGTCACCTTCAGAGTTGTGATATACTTAATTGCAAAACTGGCTCTGGGTAGAAAGGAACGGTGAAACCGGGTAGGGTGCGGGCACACATACGCTCTATAACATCTAGTCGAATGCGAGTCTGCCACTCCCCCACCTTGTGGGGGTACATAAATGGTATCCCTCCACAACATCGATAACCCTAAAATTGTGTTCTTACCCTAAAATTAAATTAAAACATTTCAAATTGTTCATTATTTATTGTTACTACTTATTTCTATGTAAGTATTATATATTCATATAGACAGGTATACATTTGATTATCAGAGCACATAACACAGTATCTTAGCATATAAAAATATTGTTTTTAAACTACCATGAAAAAACCATGAGGTATGAAATTATAAAATGCAGAGTAGTTCTTGAAAAAAAAACTTAATTATTTGTAATAATCAAGTTTTACTAAATAAAAACACGTCATTTTATAGATTTTAGGTTGTGAAATACTGAATAACTAGATGGTATGAACCAAAAAAAATCTGGAGAGACTGCAGTCAGTATAGACCATATTATTTTTTTTATTAAAAATATGAACTTTGTCACACAAATAATAGTCAGCACACACCAAACGACTGAATAAACATAAATTAATACTTATTTACACTAGCGGATGTCCTATTTAATAACACGAGTACAAATTCTAAAATCTGTTCAATACACGTTCATTTGTCTAGTCTAGACTTTCTTAGCAGAAAGAACTTATTGAATTTTTTTTTGATGATTAATTCCTCTTACAAGCTTCGAAATTTGTGAATTGAAATATGAAATATAAGTTTGGTAGCATATGAAAAATGCCATGCCTCAGCGGTTGAATTCAAACCTATCTGATACTGAACTACAATTTGGTATCACAAAATTATCTTTTAACTTTTCCTTCATATTTTAAATTTTTTCTGCTACTTGAACAAGAAAAAATGCAGACATTTAACTTTGGTGATCTTCTGCAGATGGTTTATTAAATATGGCTTCAGCTATTGATATTTATTCTTATTTCATACAGCCAACTTCCGGATGATTTTTCCCTGAGATGTTTCGGTATTGTGAAAACAGGCTGTAAGGAATGAACCACACACCTTCTCATGTAGAACCCTGTTTACTGTTATTGGCAGAGCTTGCTCTTGCCAATTAAGTCAACAATTTACTTACTTTTTTTTCTAAATTACAATACCTGTTTCAGTTTATAATTTTATTAGTTTGTGCTAGTAGTTTTCTAAGAATGATTAGCGTTAAATTAAGAGTGACAAAACAACATTTTAAGGCACTCTGTCTTGACAAATAAAAAAAATAAAATTTATATAAAGCCAAAATTCCACAAAAACTAATTAATAGAGAATGCGAAAAAACTAGAAATAGAGGATTTTAAATAAAACTTGATATTAATAAATCTGATAGCTAACATAAATTAAAATTATATTCTAGCATCAACCTTGCAATTTATTTAATAATCTCCTCAATTCTGTCTTTCTCTTTAGACATTAATGGACACTGTCAGTCTACGATAAGGAAGATAATATTAAGCTGAATGTTAAGATGGAGTTAGATATTCTTATATAATGTTCATCAGCTTATAATATGCTATAATACAGCAGAGGTCTCATAAATGTAAAGAGTAGTACAGGTTCATCATTGGACAAATCTTAGATAGACCATAGCCATTAGATTACTATCAGTTATTTATACATTCTTAAGAATAAAATCGTATACAATATGTAATTAAGTAGTATTAAAAAATAATTTTTTTTCAAAAAATTAATTTCATGTATGAAAAGATTTTTAATCTAATTTTTGGAGTGAAGCTTGATTTCAGATAGCAAACTGGAGTAAGCAAAATATGATGAGTACTATGTGAATTTCTTTACTTTACTAAGAATATAATTTTTATTGAAGAAATATATAACATACTTTTACTTTCTAAACTGCCCGTATTACTTCAAATTAACATCTAATACAAGGTTTCTGTGAATAAAGTAATGAGACTAGGTTTTTTGGCAGCCAAAGTGGCAACACTGTAAAGTTACTAGTAAACATATTGTTTATTAAATATGAACAGCTCATTTGTAATAGGTATTAATAATTTTAATCTATTGTTGCCAGTGAAACGTAAACAAACTTTTCTTGAAACAAGTTTTTGTTGTGCGTTACAAAAATGAATGATACTAATTATGAACTCGATGAGAATGCCATTGGAACTTTTTAAAAATTGAAAAGGGTGTATGGAGATTACACTCTGTCATGAGCCCAAATTTACAGGTGGTTTACAACAACTGAATTTGAACCATACCACAGTCCATCCAATTTTGACAAATGAATTGGACATGAAAAAAGTTTGTACAATATTGGTCCCAAAAAACCTCACTGTTGAACAGAAAAACAACAGGGTGGAAGTGTGCCATGATCTTCTAGGACAAATTGAAACTGATCCTGATTTGCTAAAAAAATGTTATTACTGGAGATGAATCTTGAATATTTGAGTACAACCTAGAAACAAAACCTTAGAGCAAGAAGTGGCACACCTCAAATTCACCACGACCCAAAAAAACAAAAATGAGCTCAAAAATTAAACCACGCTAATTTGTTTCATCGATAGTAATGACATTATCTATAAGGAATTTTTGCCTACAGGGCAGACTGTAAATCAATATGTTTACTGAGAAATTCTTGGAAGACCATGAAAAAGAGTTGCCCACATGAGACCAGCCATCAAAGACAACCGGATGCTGCATCACAACAATGCACCTTGTCCCACTGCACCCTCAATTAATGAGTTTTTGGCAAAAAAAAAAAACATTCCTGCAGTTCCTCAACCACCTTATTAACCTGACTTGAGTCCCTGTGACTTTTTCCTGTTCCCGACTTTAAAAAACACCTCAAAGGATGCCATTTTGGAACAGCAGAAAATTAAAATGTAACCGACTATCAGAAGGATATACCAGTTTCTGAGTTCTAACATTGCTATGAAGAGTGGATTGAAGCACTGAATGGCTTCTTAAGGGAACTATTTTGAAGGTGATAGTCCATGTATAATTGGATTGTAAGTAAAAAGTTTTTCTGAACCAATCTCATTACTTTATAAAACCTTGTATAATACTTTGGTTTTGTGTCTGGATTCCAATGCCCAACTGAAGTATTCAACTGAACAATTCTCAAAAATTGTTTTGTATCCTACAATTTTAGTGCACATATTATGCTATACTTAGTTAGCAAATGAGAATTTCAAAAAAATTTAATAATTCAGTTTCTAACTTGCTTTATATTTTTGCACACTGCTCAAAAATATTTTTGATATTCCTGAATATGGTGTACATTGCCTGTGCAAAAACACACACACACACACACACACACACACACACACGCACGCACACACACACGCACGCACACACACACGCACACACACACGCACACACACACGCACACACACACACACACACACACACACACACACACACACACACACACACACACACACACACACACACACACACACACACACACACACACACACACACACACACACACACACTAGCTTAAAAAAAGTGTATAAATTAAGGCTAAACAAAAATGTTATTATTCTACAATTTAAAATAACCTTGAAGTTCAATAGAAAATCCGCTACAATTTTTACATTTTATGAAATTCTGAAGCACACAAACATATACACATTCACACACAGAAACTTTAAATACAGTATTATTTTCCTATTTAAATAAAATAGCAGAGGAAACACAAGAATTTAGAAGCACGTAAATAAAACAAGAAAACAGTTTAAAGTACTGTGAAAAACTATTCTGAGAATCTACTGCGTAAAGCAATAAAAAGAAAAGAATTTTAATAAGAAGTGGTTGAAACTGATTACAACAGTAATTTCACTTAATTAAATCCATAGAATATAGTCTGTTTCATAAAAACTTGTTAAATCATGAAGAAAGATTTTAACTTTAGAAAAGATTAAAATAAATTAACCAATAATACTTTTTAATATATACAAATTTTAAAATATAGACAATGAGTAAATGTCCATTGTAGCTGATTTTGTCTCATTCAACTGACATTCAGCCCGATTAAGTGATTACTTCCCTGTTTCCTATAGCGGTATATTTAGTCACACAAACTTGGTGTATACTAAGCAACACTGTCCTCTGAGAGAGCAATTCTGAACTGTTTAGAATACATTTCTAAATTTCTCTGCCAAAAAATACTAGATAAAATCAGTCTTGATTAAACATAGTAGTCAAGTATTGTCAAATGGCTGCAGAGGAAAATTATTAGCACGTAACTTCACTTTGGAAGTCATTTTTTTGTTTTTTTTCAAATCTTTGGCCCAAAATAAATAATGACAGGCTTAGGGTAACAGGGCTGTTTTTTTTACCTTTTAACTTTTACGTACTAGTAGTACTTAGTTCAATACTTAGTTACAGAGTGTAACAAGATTTAGTTTTCCATCTTTACTCTTTCCAAAAAATAATGCTACAGCTCATGGAAAAAGTGGCAAAAATGGCTGTATAATCTGAATAACAGATCCCATGCCAGGCTTACTAAAGAGAATGAAGTGATTTCTTCACTAAGTTGAATGCACTGTCGCATATCAGTATGTCGACCCTACCAAAATACAGGTAATATTCAGCCCTGTGCAACTGTCATCTTCACTTAGACCACTGCAAGGAATGGCTGTATACTCAGCAAAACTAACTGGACTGGTGCTGCCTGTACCACAGATACTTTAAAACCAAATGTATTATAGTTACAAGAAAGATAGATGTACAAAGTTTTTGATTATTTATAACATACATTATATATATGTATACATTGCATATTTCGATAATTCTGAAATTTTCAAGATAATATTATTCGGCATATTTTTATAATTTTTATTTATTTTCCATTTATTTGGACTAATTTTATTACATAAAACTAGTTTTCAAAAACAAGCAGTAGAAAATTTTGTTAAGCTCTCAGGATATGGTATTAAAAGTTATCAAAAACTTGGCGATTGATTTTTTAAATCTTTTTCCAATATAATAGTACTTTAATTTTAGTGATGAAGATATTTATCTTCATCACTATAGTTCATATAGAAAAATTCATACAGTAAATATTCAAAAATGTTTTTCATTATTATTTTCATGTAATGAAAAATTTAATAAATAATCAATTGATGATGCCTTTCCTTGGTGAGAATCCATAACAAAAAAAATGAAAAATTCATAAAATTTACTTAAAAGAGTGCAGCTGTTTTGGTACACATTACCTTCCTCAGATGTTATGTTCAGAATGCAAACGCAAAAAAGTAGAGATAAAGCAAAAAGATAAGTTCAACATTAGGGAGTGAACACATTTATCAGTTGTAAATAAATTTAATAGTTAGTCGACTCAGAAAAAGGGGAATATTTACAATAATATATGAAGTTTATCTAACATTTGTAGGTAATACTTAAAATATACTTTATAAGTAATACTTATTGCACCCCTAAGGTACTGTGTACTGAAAGCGTCATTTTTTAAATAAGTTTTGTGAATCAAAAACATTCCGTTGTCATTTTCTTTCAGATAAAAATTTATTGCTTTCTAGACAATCCTTATACTACATAACAAAAAAAAACTAATTCAACATAAACATACTGATATATGAAATTATCAGTGCTCCAGTAATTAATATCTTTTTCAATAAAATTGAAAACGATGTCAGCTTGGAGTTATACATAGCAGTTGGCGATTACCTGTTGTTTTTTGTGTATAAAAGATGTTATGATGATGATTCAGCCCTAGAGAATGTGATTTGATGGTAAAATAACAAACCATTCATTCAAATAAATTACAAAAAAAAAAACTAGTTAAGCTGGGAAAACTAGAATACCTAAGCAAATTATGGAAATAGTAGATGAATTTAAAAAAAAATGAATTATAAATCTTATGTACAAAGTAGATATATGAAAAATTCTAAAAAAGAAAAACATTCTGCAATATGTAAAATATTGTATTAAAATAAATGAATTATAAAAACAATTATATAAATAAATTGTATTTCATAAAGTTTATTGTAAACTTGAAAGCTCACCTCAAATTGCATTTGCTGCAATAAATAAAAGTTTATAATGAATATCTTATCTCAGGAAAACCTTTTAAAAATTCTAAACATAAATTCACTGTAGTTTATTTAGTTTTATTAAAATTTGATTAAATTCTACAGAAAATAAAAATAGAGGATAAAAAATATGTGTTTTTATAAAATATCTAGAGTTGAATGTGCCTATTGCAGCATAATGTTTTTCTTTTTCTACAGCCTTAATTCTAGTTTATGAAGACAATAAAAACTGTATTTTTTATGTGTGCCTCAATATGACTGAATTATCTGTGAATATTTGTGAATAATATGTGTGCTCTTTTAGAGAATGTTTTCATAAAAAATAATAAAGAATATCAAAATAATTGAGTAGTCCCACAAGGAAACTGACATACTTCACTGGTGCACTCCTCTCATCAAAATAATAAAAAACGGTGTTTTATCAGATTTCCAGTTCCCTGGAAACACGGTTCCCACTGAAATTTTTAGGACACCTACGGTTTTGACCTGAAGAATTGAATAAAATAGGTCCCAGAACTGTACCTCCAGTAGTTAAAATAACCTCCTGTAATAAAATAACCTTTTTAAACGACTAATAAATGTGCTTTATTAAAAAGACTTACAGAAGATTTAATTTTAAAAATAGTGATGTCCAATAAAAATAATAAGTCCAATAAACATCAAATGTTTTAAAAAATCAAATTTTACTGAAGAAACAGAACAAAAAATAAATGAAATGACCTATTCTGAAAATTTTTGCAATCCTTCCAATTTTTGTTTAAAAAATACAGTTACTAATAAACACATAGTATTGTATTTAATTAAGTACTTACAAAACAATTATAAAACATTCTACAAAAAACAGGATTTCAAGAATATGGTATTCATTGAAGTTCTTTAAGTTTATTGAAAATCTAAAGTTGGCAACGATGTTCTTTTCAGAAACAAAATTTGAATCGAAGTTATTGTTCAGCTGTTCAAAAACTTACTTATTATTAATCATAACTAGTCTCTTATCTGTGATTTATGTAGTGTGCATGCTCCTTTTGCATGTACATATGCATGTACGTATAAACTATTCATGCTTTTTTAAAAAAAGGGAGATGCTATTCAAATTTCCAAATCAAGAATATGCAGATATTGATTTCGGAAATAACTGGACTACAAAACATGAATATGAATGAAGATTCTTTTCCAATGATTGTTTGTTCCATTGAACATCCTGTAGGGCAGTATGAAGTTGAACAAGAAATCATTCAAATGATGCAGCACAGTTCTCAACTCAGCACTCACTGAATTTCAAATTGAACAGGCATACAGGCATATCTCGCAGTACAGTCTGGAGAGCACGAAAGAAGAGGCTATCCTTATTGTTTGCAAACTGTTCAAAATCTTCAATCATTATTGTTTGCAAACTGTTAAAAATCTTCAATCAGGTGACAGTGAATAAAGATAAAATTTTTGTTGATGGGTACAAGAAAATTGAAATATTAGTCATTACATTTTATTCACTGATGAACCGATTTTTTCAAGAAACAGAATAAAAAATTTGAAGAACAGTCACAGTTGGTCAAGTGAAAATTCAAATGCAACTAGATTCAAAGTTTCAAACTTGATTTTCAATAAATGTTTGGTGAGGTATAGTTGGGACCAGTTAATTGGACCATTTATTTTTCAAAATCACCTTTCTTGTTTTGTGTACAAAGATTTTTTACAAAACCAATTGCCAGTTCTGCTCTGAAAAACGTGCACAAATGTTATTCCAACATGACGGTGAACCACCTTATTATTCATAAGACGTTAGGCCGCATTTAATATTAGTTTTCCAGGCAGATGGATTGGTTAAGGTGGGTCCAAACTGACTTCCTAGGTCTCCCGATTTAAATCCCTGAGACTATTACCTTTGAGGTCATTTAAAGGAACCTTTTTATGCAGAAAAATTTGATCCAAAGAAGAATTATTAAATCAAATTTTAAATGATTTTGAATATCTTAAGAACAACCGACACTATTAGAAAAGCTTCCTTTGATGTAACATGTTATACTAGATTTTGCATAAACTATCAAGGAGATCATTTTGAATACTATCTGCAAGATATGGAAATTAAATTTAAAAATAATAATTTTTATGCAAGCCATTTCATTTATTTTTTATTCTATTTCTTCTTCAGTAAAATTTGTTTTTTTAAAACATTTATTTCATTTTTATTGGACTTATTTATATTTACATTACTGTTTTTAGAATTAAATTCTCTATTTTACAAATTTATTAGTCATTTAAAAAATGTATTCTATTGCGCACCTAAAAAAACAATTTCAGACAAAAACATTTTCACTACTAGAAATACAGTTCTGAGACTATTTTATTCAATTTTTCAGGTCAAAAAACATATGAAACCATTAATTTTGCCCTCAATCAACATCTTAAAAATTTCACTACGACCTCATTTCACTGGGGTGCTGAATTCTGGGCGAAATCTTTTGCTAATTGTAATTGGTTACCAAAGCGTTTCCAGACCTACGTTTATGTGAACTTTTTTCATTATTTTGATGAGAGGAATACACCTGTGAAGTATCAGTTTCCTCGTGGGACATTCTGTATGTAGGAAAAATAACATGTGCCGAAGAGAGTTCTGAGTATAGCTAGAAAATACTGCTGTCATTCTGCCAAACAAATATTACCAGTATTTAAAAAAAAATTAAACAAACACATTTTCTGAGCACTCAGTCATTAATTAATAGGTACAATTAAATTATACTAATACAGAAAGAAAGTACTCCATGAAATCTTTAATAATATGAATAATGATAAATTTAAAAAACAACCTATTCTACAAAAAGCCAGATATTCTAGCCACAGTAACTTATGTTGGAAGCTGATTATCAGAGTTCTACAAGAACTGTCATCACAAATAAAGTTGTTAGTGTAATGCTGATCATAATATCTTATAATATTCATAGATCTAAGTGTAAATTACTCTTAAATTAAATAATATGAAAGGATAATATTATTAAAGGAAGTAATGATGTACCAATAATTAAGTTGTATTAAGTTGTATAATTAAGTTACAGAACAAGTTACACACAATAAGTTGTGCATTAAGAATAAGAAATTATAAAACTCATGTAGGTTATTTTTTTAAATTAACAATAATAAATAAATGTTATTAATTTTACTTTGAATGTAAAACTGGTGATCAGGATAAGATACTGGCTCCTCATATAACATGTACTAACAATTGTTTCGATCAAAATAAGAGGATAACTAAAAGGCACATGAAAGGCCTTGCAATTTGGTGTCTTTATGGTTTGATGTGAACCAAAAGATCACTTAATTGTTATTTCTGTTAAACTAATGTCTATGAAATTTCTAAGAAATCTAAGCCAACTGTACTCAGACCTGTACGTCATTGTGAATCAATTAGAGTTTCCAAGGTTTCTGAAAACTTGTTTTGATATTTGATAAAAAAGTGATAAAGAAGCAGATATTATGGAAGAATGGAAGATAACAATCAATGATTGAGACTTAGAATTACAATCCAGTAAGCCACATCTTTTATCACAAAGTAAGGTAAATGAGAGATTTAAACTTATCAAAAAACTAAGCTAAACGTTTAGGCTCAAGATTGCAAGGTTGGGATTTGTTTTTTTAAATATATAAATCTCTGGTGATTGGACCCGATAGAAAAATTTTTCTCCCCGCTTTGCTGAAGAAAATTACTTAGTTTATTGTAAAATAATCATGAGCTTATGTTATTATTAGGGCAAGTTGCATGAATCTTAGAAGTGGTGCATTTTCATTGAGTCCTGCAAGCATAGCTTAAATAAAAAGGAGTTCTACTTTACAATAGTAATAAACCCTTCTGTACCAATCTGTCATGAAATTATGAAAGAAATAATTTATTACATTTCACTCCTGGTGAAATGTTATAAATGTGGTAAAACAGTGGAAGAAACATGAGAACTTAACTCCTGGTAAAAAAAAACCATTCCTGAGCCTCTAGTTAAACCAGAAAAAGTATTTTTACCACCGCCCCTTCATGTCAAATTAGGATTAATAAAAAAATCTGTATAGACGTAAACAAATCACATGGCAACAATAGATTAAAAATATTAATACTTAATATAAATCAGCTGTTCATACAGCCATATGTTTACTAGTAACTTTACAATGTTGTCACTTTTGCTGCTAAAAAAAAAACTAGTCTTATTACTTTATTTACTTTATTAATTTTAGAAAGGATTCAAGAACACACAAATACATAAATATCAATCTTAGCTGCAAACTATTCTTATTCCGTATATATGTTGTACTCTAACCATATTTTTACTGCTACTGTAGTAATCACCACTTGCTATAGTAATCAATGTTTTTTTTTTTTCGATGATTGGAGGAACTGTTAAAAATTTTAAACAAAATGTCTTTGTTTTTTAATTTTTTTTTTCAAATTTATCTGATTAAGTGGTTACTGCCACAGGGGTGCTATGAGAAGAAATCAACAAACAGTGCTATGTTATGAAGTTATATAAAAATAATATACTCAGGTAACACTGATGACAATTTATTTGTGCTTACAGATTTCTATAAACTAAAAAAACCTCTGTGAACAAACAAAATGCTGCAATAGGTAAGGTAACATACAAAAAAATATTTGACATTTTAAGGTTTCAACAAAAAAATTATTTTATTACAATACTGCAAAATAAAAATGTGTATTAAATATATGACTAGAAACAAAAAACATTACGACTATTTGTATTGGTGAAGATGAAAACAGCTATAATTCATGTAAATAATAGTATCATATAAGTGATTATAAAAAATCATACAGCCAGCTGCACTCACTCATTAATATTTAATTCAGTGTAAAAAGTGTACAACAAAGAAAAAATTGTAGTTTGAACTAGTATAAAATTGAAAATTAAAATAAAAAATATTCTTTTTATTAAGTATCTTTCATACATGGTGATCTAAAAGTCTGTTTTTTAGATTCTATAACAAGCAATAAATTTTGGTTTTGCAATTGATGGTAATCGATTTATCTATGTGTACCTGGAATCGTACATGGTGATTTTAACTAATTTTGGGGAGCTGAATTATACGTACGAATAAGACATACAATTTTTTACCAACAAATGCATAATCATTGGAAATGGTTTTAAAATAACAACTTTCAAAAATTTAAATTATTGGAATTGTCTTAGGTTTATGGTACCGATGCTCCATGGTCAGAATATCCTGATCACTGACAAAACCCAAATTTTTGGAAAAAAAGTCTAGGTGGGAGTGTAGGAGATTAATTTTTAACGACATTCTGCATCCTAAACATTTGTAGTTTTCTAACAGCTACTAACCCAAAAAACACAATTTTCATCTTTTCTGATGCCTATAAACCACCAACAACATGTTTGAAGGACTTCGATGCAGCTAATTCATATTCGTTAAGTTTATTGCCATTTATTGAGTCCTTAACCAGTTTCTTGATTTTCGGACTCATAAATATATATCCTCCTTAAGCTTACCATCATTCTTAGAATCAATAAAATACAAAAAGCATATGTGGCAAGTTTGCAGTGATCTGAAAATTGTTGCATTACTTCTTGGTTTACAAGGTGGGTTTATGAAATATTGTTGTTTTCTTTGTCTTTGAAATAGTTTAGATACAAAAGACATTATTAAGTATAGAATTGGCCATTGCAACATAACTTTGTAGCTGGTGAAAAAAATGTAAAGCATTTGTCATTAAATGAGTGTAAAATCATACTGTTGCTAATTCACATCAAATTCGAGAAAAATTTTGTAAAGGCACTAGACTAAGGACCATGATTTAATCATTTAAAAATAAGTTTTGCTAAATTGAATAATGTTTTAAAATAACTTTTTAAAAACCTTTATGTGATAACACAATTTCAATAGAGTATTTGAAATCAGCACCCAAATTACAGTGAGAAAAGTTGTGTAACATGTTAGATACAAAATCTTGTGTTGTATAATGACTATTACTTAATTCATTTTTATACGTGTGTTGATAATACAAAGCGTTAAAGTACAGAAAACTAGTACAAATATTTTACGCTTCAGTATTGACGAAAAAATAATAAAAGTACTACTGCTATCAATGTAGACTTTTTCCCAAGATTTCCTAATTCTCCATTACTAATTTATCATAACTGTGGTCTAAAAATTCCTGTATAATTATAGAGAAGAAACTTAATGTTATTATTAGTTGAGGGATCACGTAAAAAGGAATGTAAGGATTTAAGTGTAACAGGTGATTTATATCTTGAGATGTTAATAACTAATAAACAATCATATGTTTGACATTAGCTATTCCTATTATTGGGACTAATATGGGATACCACCTTCTTCCTATCTTTTTCAAGATAGACAACCTCAATCAAACTTTTTCCTGAACGCATAGGATATTTAACAGCTAATGCGATTTTATGCTTTTTTTTATTTGGAGATTGCCGATTTTTTTTATTTGGAGAATGGTATTTACTTTGAATGAAAATGACATGAGGTGTCCCAAACTATCGACTGAAAAATCAGTTGATTTTATGAACTAGGACAAAACTTAATAAAAAAAAAGTGTAACTCAGTGGTTAGATGCTGACATGAATGAATAAGGTCAGAAGGACAGTACTTTGAACACATCCTCTAATGCAAATAAAGAATGTAATAATAAGACACTTTTTTCATTAACTATTTTCTTATTAGTAGTTAGGGAAACTACCTTTTAGCTCATCGTTGTTTTAAAAAGGAGTGCACACTTAAAATTTATACATTTTAATTATAACAGACTAATTATACAATTTTTTCAACAAAACTAGGGTATAATCAGAAGAAATGGAAACATATAAGGTAATGTGTCCACTGCACTCTAAGTTGTAACCATAAGATAAAAAGGTTATCTCTTTAAATTATAAAAATTATTTACAATTTCAATTTCTTAGGCAGATTTTTATTTAATATTTCTTATTAAAAGACATTACCATCATTTTTTTTCTTAAATGAATAAAAATAAAATGCATTAAATAAAAGTCTGCAAAGAGATGGAAGCTGTAGTAAATAACACCGATAGACAAAAAAAGTTTTTTAATGTTTCTCCAAGTGCGATAACATTTCTTGAATTACTTTTTTGCATACATTACAGATCTGTAAACACAATTTTTCTATCAGTCTTAGTTTTAAATAAATTATACTTCAAAAAAAATTGTGTTTTGAAAAATATAATTATAATTATAATTGAAAAATATAGTTAAAATCTGTAAAATTTATAATTTTTCATGGCCATCCCTGTGCTAGAATGATTTTGTTGATGCTCTTCTTTTATAAATAACCTCAGACACATTTCGAATTAATGTCAATAATTGGCTAGCATGTTAGTATTCCATTTCCCTTCATAGAGGCTTTCCATCACTGAAATATGTCTTGGTGGAAACATTTATCATGTTCATCACTTACATCTCTGAGGTTGTCCAGGAAAAAAAATCAGATCCGAGTGGAGGAAATGTATTTTCAAAGTTTCAAAGACATATTACATCCCATAGTTCTGTATGAAGTAAGAAGTTGATTAACAATATCGTGGTAATTGTTGAATTTTTGTTTGCCGAGAAAATTTTTGCAAACATCTTTAAATGAAGCCCAAGCTGCACTTTCTACATTATTTAACATTGAGTTAAATACATCATCTTTGACCGACTCTCTTATTTGAGGACTAACAAAATTCCTTCTTTAATTTTTCCTTCACTTACATTCGGAAATTTCTGCCTGATGTACAAAACTCCAGGACTGTCCTTCTTCACTGCTTTAACAACATTTTTCAGTAGTCCTAGCTTGATATGGGGAGAAGGTAAAAATATTTTTTTTGGGTTCAACTAATAATATTGGGTTCATGAATAATATTTTTCCCGTTTGGAGCTACGTTGTCTTGTTTCTTTTATCTTTGTTTTCATAATGTTTATCCCTAGCTCGCATTAGGGATTTCCCTATGCATTGCCTGTCCCATTAGGCATTTCTTATATCACAAGGTGAATTAAATGACCGAGTCATTCAATTCACCTTGTGATATAAGATGCGGCCTTATTGCAATATAATTCAAAATCAAAATCATTATTGTCTTCTTCAGTACTGCCTGATTCTTCATCACTGCTTTTGAAACACACATTTACAGGTGAATCAGAAACTGGAATAATTTCACTGTGAGGTTCAAGCCTGATTGCAGATTGCAATGAAGGATTTTTTACAGTATGCTTAGATTTTTTAGAAATTCCAGACGCACTTGTTAAACAAAAGTAACAATCGGTTACATTATCCTTTGGTTCACGCCAAACCATAGGTACACTAAAGGGCAAAGCCTTTTATGTTCCTTTCAGCCATCCTCTTAAATATATAGAACAATTAGTGCATACTATATGAGGAGCCCACATCTTATCCTGATCACCAATTTTACACTGAAAGTACAAATGATATGCTTTTTTAATTAAAGGTATAATTGTTTTCTATTTGATTTTACGATGAACTCACCACATACATAACAAAAGGCATTCTCATCATTTACACAATTTCGAGGCATTACAACACTGTTAATACATAATACTGTTAATAACGACACAAAATTAAGACATCAATAAGACTGAACAAAATTAATTCATTCCTAAATCCAATCCTTAATACAAACAACACAGCTGTGTTTTCAGCTACATGTTTTGACCTGCACAGACATGATTAATCTTGTCCATGAAGGCTCACTCTTCAGTATTAGATATGATGTCATAATGTGACTATTATTGTTTATTTTATTATCATAAATATAATTGTTTACTTATGGCTTAAAAATTATGTTAATAAAGTTAAACATTACAAAATGAACTAACAAAATACAAAATAGATCCTGAAAAATTAAAAAAATCCATTAATTAAAAATTAAACTTTTCAAAAATGGTTGGTGATAGAAAGGTTCTGAGTTCATATATGTTTTCATCATCAAAAAACAGATTAAAATCATGTATCACATGTTAAGAAACAAAAATTATGTTTAGCAGTGTAATTTGTATAATTAAAAGTGACAATTTTATCTAATCATTACAATTTAGAGTGTAGGGAATATATTACCTTACATGTTTCCATTTGTTATAAATACAGATTGCTTATAAGAGATGTCTTTTAGTTGATTTAAAAAAGTAACTTTTTTTTTCAGAAACAAACTGTTGACATTACTTTAATTCTAAGTTAAAAAATCTATTTAATTTTATTATTCTAATTAATATAAAATAATACCATAAATATGAAACCTGAAAGAAAATATATAAATTTAACTTACAGCAGCTGTTTTATCAGCATAATTGCATGCAGCTAGAACAAAACATGCCTCAGCTTCATTCATACGAGCTTTTGCTAGATCAACATCTTTTAAGCAGGAACCCTGAATATAAATGACTCTTTGTGCCCAAATTGGTACTTGAAGAATCATTCTCATTGTAGTATCTAACTCCACAGGAGATAATAGCACCACATAATAATCCTATAAAAAAATTAATTAGAGTAAAACTTATTAATTTAATATATTTGTATTTTAACTAAATAGAGTAGTATAACGAATTTAAACTAGTTATTATTTATTCATTGTATGTTATCTATCATACATGTACATGTGTATTAACGGATAAATAACAATATCCTTTTTTATTTCAGTCCAAAGCATATATACCTATCCAGTTGAATTTTAACATAAAACATAGTATACATTTCAGGTTGTATTTACTACATTAAAACAAACTTAAAAAGAAAGTGTTCTTTAAAAGAAAGAGCACTAAAGAGAACAACATAACCAACAAATAAAACCTACAAGACTAAAGTAAAATACAAATTAAAACAAATGATAAAACTCACAACTAAAATTCCAAACAACCTCTCAATTCAATTAATAAGTCCCGTGTTCGCTTGTATGTGGGACAATCAATCGACTTACTATTGTGTCCAGCTGGCTTTCTAAACTTGGAAAATTTGCACAAGTTGGTGAGCCACCCGCCTTTTCAACAGGACAACTATCAACATGATGCCCCACCTTAGAGCAGTGTGAACAAATCTCCTTCTCCTTATAAAATTTTGCTACATGCCCAAGCCCAAAACAGTTAAAACATTGGCTAACCCTAACTTGGTTTTTCACCTTACATGAATGATAATTTAAAAAGAGACGAGTATTCTCCATAATTACATTTTGCACCTCTTTATTGCATTCAACAATATAGTGAACTACTTTGCTATCCCTTCTACCAGCTGAATCAACAACTTTAAACTTATAGCATAATATAAACCAGAAAGTATGTATTATAAACCTGTAATATTTCCCTGATAGCAGGAAGATGGCAACTGAGAAAGAGCCACCAGATAAGGCCAGTGAGAAATTTTAGGCCATCATAGAACTCTTTGTGTGAGGATGTTTACTACACCAGTAACTTTTACAAATTAACTAAACGAAAATACATAAGCAACACATTCATAGACTATCTCAAACACGGTGATGTAAACCTAACTTTTAATTCTTTACAATATGTGTATATTGTGCCCGATCTAAAATATTTCTGGTGCAAATAATAATAATATTTCCATTAGACCAATTGACTGGCGAAAAGTTAGTTTTTACTATATTTATTAATAAAATCCAATAGAAACAGTGTCATCAGCAAAAGAAAAAAAAAAAAAAAAAAATATATATATGTATCATAAGGCATATAAATAAGTAAAAATAGGTATATAAATAGTAAGGTAGTAAAATTGACTCTTGTTGCACTCCAAACTTTCTCTTTCAGGAGTTACTCCTTCATCAACTTTAACACATTGATGTACATTACTTCTAATATCAAAGTTATATAATTTATCTGGTAGTATATTATGATTCAGTGAATCAAAAGCTTTCAATCAAATCAATTAAGTTTGCTAGTGCACCCACTGTGGATTTTTTTGATCTAAAACCAAATTGTTTATCATTTAAAACTTTCTATACTTCAAAGGTGATAAATCTACTTTTGAGACTAATTTCAAATACCTCAGCTTGTCGCCAAATGGCTTCAATGGCATGCGACACTTTAGAAACTTATGGTAGCAAATGAAAAGGGCTGTTTTGCAGTTTGTGGAGTGACAGGTTTGAAAAGGGCTGTCTGTGGTTTTTTGAAGTAGCCCTGAGGGTTGTTGGATCTGGAAGCTGATCTTTGATGATGTTGGCTTGGTCGTAGTCGGGGAGTTGCAGCTCCTCGTCCGTTGGAATCAGATCGAGCTTCCCCTCAGCGGCAGTTAGGTCCCCACTACATCGTGGCCCCAGAGCCCCTCAATGTTGGTTGTCTTTTGCCAGTTCAGCCAAGGCTGCACTCCCCGAGCACACCTCTGTCACACGTGTGTCACATCATGTGCCGTTATCATCACACAACGGTAGGGGCACTCCACTACCACTAGGGCCCCTAGTGGTAGTGATGAGCTGGGTCGGCCAGGGCCTTGAGGCCCGAAAAGCTGGTGAAGGAAGCTAGCATTCATGCCCAGTGGCCTAGGTGGGCCAGCCAGGCCTGTTGCTCCAGCAGGGGTGTTGGCATCCACCGAGAGGTCCCACATTGGGTCAGCCAGGGAACTTCTTCTTCTGGTGGGGGTCGGCCAGGGCCTTGAGGCCCAAAAAGCTGGTGAAGGAAGCTAGCATTCGTGCCCAGTGGCCTAGGTGGGCCAGCCAGGCCTGTTGCTCCAGCAGGGGTGTTGGCATCCACTGAGAGGTCCCACATTGGGTCAGCCAGGGAACTTCTTCTGGTGGAGGCCTGTACCTAGCATCAGTATTTTATAGGTGCCCGAGAGTGGTGCGGCTGCAGTGCTGCTTTGGTGGGAGAGTTGTGTGGTCAGGTGGTTTGGTAGGGGGGAATGTGTGTGCAGGTGTGTAGGTACAGTCTGCAGTGTGTAGGTACTACACTGACATTTGCCAGGTAGCGTTGCACTCGCCAATAGTAAGCACAGCGTGTAGCAACAAGATATACTAGAGATCAGCAAGATTGGGTGATAATTGTTAATACGTTTTTATCATCCAGCTATTGGTATTACCGAAACTATTTTAAAAGCCTCAGGGCAATGGCCTGTCTCAAAAACGTTATTTATATTTCAGTGTAGGGTACTATTATGTAATTGAAAATTACATCATAATTACATTATAAATAGAAATTTAGCCCTAGCATAAAATAAAAATTTTAAGAATACAAACTTAATAAAAAAAGAAAATTGTATTTTATTTTCTTATGTTTAAAAATGAATATTTGATATGTGTTTATAAAGACTATGATTCTGTTTTAACTGTATTTTTAAAATTCCTCATTTATTTACTCATGCAGAGTATTCAGATATCATATACATGTATGAATTTTCAATGGAAATGTTAAAGCTTCAGTTGAATACCACATGCAATTAAATGTAATGTCAAAAATTTTAAAGACAATTAACATATTTTAAGTAAATGTGTTAGGTACAGCATTACCTAGACAATAAATCCATCCAATTTTATGTATTTTGATTAAAATTCCCTCTTCTGATCATGCCTAATTGAATTGTGTGAAATTGAAAAAACATTTAAAACTTATTTATTTTCTGTTTTTTGAATACAACAATAATAATTGTTGAATAATAGAACAAACTATTGTTAGGTATATCATTATTTGTTCATTTACAAATACAATTTAATTTTTAGTTATTAGACATATAATTCTTATTTTCAATTCCTTGAATTCAAATAAAGGATGAATTCCATGAATATAAAGTGGTTTTCAGTGTAAATAATATTACAGTATTCAAACTTCTATAACTCAACATGGAAATAAAGTTAACTTATCAAATATTCATTCATGCATTTGAAAACAGAGGTGAGCGAGTGATGCTTTTATTTATATTTTGTATTCTGAATAAATAAAACTTGAAAGTCAGTATATAATAAATTATTAAAACATTTAATACATTTGTTATCAGAATAATATTTCATCCATATTAAAGTTTAAATCATGCAAGTAATTTAATGTTATAATTACTGGGAAATGTACATTACAATAAAACCGTGCCTTTGCAACAGATTTTGTTTAAAAATAGTATTAAAACATAACCTACTAATGCAAGCAAAAACTAGTATTAGAAATGTAAAGTTGTATAATAATCTACATGCAAATATAAAAAAAGAGCTTAATTTTCTAATTGAGTGGCAACAACTAATATTGTATTTATTGATGCAAAGTGCGCTTGCTGTATAATGCATGCACCTTAAATATAGGTAGCTACAAAATAAGTAATGAAATTTTACCCTTTTCTCTTGATTAAACCAATATCCACAAAATGTAAAGGCTAATATTTTATATGCTAATTTCATCGAGAAACAAATTAAAATGGAATTCAGATATTTTAATTTTATGATTTGGGTTAAATTGTGATTATTATTTGATATCCAGTATACATTTTCTTCTGAATAAATTTTGAAGTGCTGATTAATGCAAACAGCTATAGCAGAGACATTGCTACTTCCAATGAAAGCTAGTTTACTTTCTTTCTTCTCTTCAAGGATTTTTTTTCTCCTCTCTTATATGCCACGGGAAACTTACTAAAACTACAAAAATCTTTTTTATAAAAATCATCCTGCATGTTTTAAGCCAACTTTAGGCAGTTTTTTACTTGAAAGTGGGAACACTTGCCGAGTAACAGGGGTCATCTATCTGTAGTTGTATAAAACTTAACTGTGTATCTGTTTATTTCTTCCTTTTCTTATTATATTTGTTATTAATTGTTGTAAAATCAAGCATTTCAAATAAAAAGAAGTCTGATCAGGATCAGTAATTTGTGAAACATCATAATTTTCTGTTTTTCTAATGATAAAATGATAAATCAACAGAAAGTTGATATTTCATCATATAGGAAGTTTCTGTGCAACTTTTTTTTCTGTTACAAAAATTCTGATACACTAGAAAAAACTTTTTTCTCATACTGACTTCCTGATAAAAATTCTATTTCAAAAACATTTTTACTTCTAAAGTTTTTCTTAACATTTCAATGATTTTATTATAACCAAATTATCATTGTTACATTAAATTACAACTGAACTGTTTTTCAAATTCAGGTGAGCATTCATGATGAAGAAACATAACTTTTTGTAACTTAGTCGTAAGCTTTTCTTTTACGAAGTTTTCTGCTATTTGATTTTCAATAAGAACTGTCTTTTTGAATCTTACAAGTTTTTCCATTAAATGACTAATATTTTTCATGGAGTTGGAAGCAGATTAAATATTTAAAACATTATAAATTATAAACATTTTAAAGCTTCAGCACAGACTTAATAAAGAAAATGATCAATTTAAAAAAAATATTTCTCTATAAGATTAATTTAAGCTGAGATTTACAAAATATCTGTTTAAATTTTAATAACTATAAAAAAAAAACATTCTGTATTTTATATTATTTGTAAAAAAACATCAAGTTAATGATGTATATGAGTTACTGTAGTTATGGGAAAATAAAATCATTCGGTGAAAGTCCTAAAGATAATTATTATATATTCATATAATTACTTAATGTCGATGTAGTGTAATTAATCATACACAACTATTTAATGATTCTTTAATTATTATTAGGCTGTGGTTGGCTGCAATTATTTACTACTTTTTTGATTTATTATTTTAATAGCATACGTCATGAGTAATATCCAATACTAGATAAACATTTAATATTAATATATTATTTCCAATACTTTATTGTGTCCTAATAGAAGGAATGTGCAATTATATTTAAAAATATATTTAATATTAAATAGTAAATGTTAATCAGAAAAATTATTATAAAGCTATAAAAGGATGAAACATGAAATAGAAGTGAGAAAGTTAAAAAAAAAGTGAAGGGAAATAACAATATATTAACATAAAAAATCAATGAATTATAGAAACCTCAAAAATTTGGTAAAATTTTCATTAAAATATAAATATTACGTGTTTTATAATTATAATATGAGTAAAAATAGGTAGTGGCATGGTAATGACAATAATCTCCAATATAACTACGGGAAAAAAATATGAATAAAATCATACCTGTAATAATGGATGTGCATAAATTCATTGAGGAAGTCCATGATTGTGTCTGCATGCAATGTCGTACTGCAGACAACAACATGTTTTTCCTATAGTGCACGATGTGAAGAATATGAACCACCAAGTTTTTGTCATTCCATTCATGTAAATGCTAATCGTTCAAACTGTATAAAAAATAATAGACAATATAATCAAATTAACTGTATAATTCTTTATATGCTAAAATATTAGATAAATACTACAAATAAATTAAGTTTCAATTTTAGCATTAGAAAACTGTTAAGCACATATACTATTCGGTTTGAAAAGATGGTGATGCCAGTGCAAGACTAACTTTTGAAGTTTGCAAATTCCATATATGCACATTATTTTCAGACAAAAAATGAAAGTTTTGTTTTTTAATTAACTTTATTTAATGTGAGTTAATATTAAGTGTGGAAAATATTACATTAATTTGTTGGATTTTTTATTGTCCTATTAATGAATTTAATATGCATGTATTATTTATTTTTATAATTTTATTCCAGTGAGGCCAAATATTTATTTACAATTGGCAACACTTATGTACCAAAGCTTGAAAATACTTTCTTAAAGCAATTTTATTATTTTTCTTTCAATGTTTCTTCAAAATGAAACGTCTGTTACAGTTTATTTGTATTCATTGATGCACTCTTACAGCCTGAATGCTATACCTAAGACATAGTTATAAAAACTGATGGATACCTTGTTTTAAAGGACTCTAGTAAATCATGCCTTTTCTTTTTCCTTTTAGCCTCTGGTAACTACCGTTTAGATAATTCTTCAGAGGATGATATGTATGAATGAAGTGTAGTCTTGTACATTCTCAGTTCGACCATTCCTGAGATGTGTGGATAATTGAAACCCAACCACCAAAGAATACCGGTATCCATGATCTAGTATTCAAATCCGTGTAAAAATAACTGGCTTTACTAGAACTTGAACGCTGGAACTGTTGAATTCCAAATCAGCTGATTTGGGAAGACGCGTTCACCACTAGACCAACTAAATCATGCCTGCTAAGTCCTAAAGCATCACTATCACCAACTTACTGTTGAGTGCTATCATCTAGATCCCACAGGAGTAACAAGCCAGACGTAAGTAAAGTTATCGATTACTTTCATAGGAAACAAACTATCGTCCTGCTGCTCACATGTTACTGTGTAACTAGGTGTGCAACAAGATTTATTGCTATTTACCTACATTATTCTCAGTTACAAATCAAAAGTTCAACGCACCTATCAAAGGAATGCATGACCTTCTGCATCTGATGGGAATAAATTTTTTTTGGGACACATCTGGTCCAGGACCTACCACAGGTTTTGGATTGGCCGATTTGACTATGATGCAGAAAGTTCCTGTGTGAGAGAAAACTGTTCTGCTGATAAGCAGCCAACCAAAGTGGCAGGAAGCTCAAGTCTGGTTAATGGAAGTACTAGGCCGGACAACCACCAGCAAAGTCAAATTAAGCCATTTAATGTCCTTTCGGTTGCCCTCAGTGATAAAAGCCATCATGGTCATCATTGCCACCATTTTTCCGCACTTAATCAGCTGAGGTAGTTATTATTTTGATGTTATTTCGATGTCACTGAAGCCCAACCATAAAATCAGACGTATTGGTAAGTTTTTTGGTAATGGATCAATGGCTCACGCTACACTGCCCAGATGAATGCTCTTAGGATTACTGAACTGGACCTGGGTAACCTCACTTAATTTGCACTATGGTAGCTTTTGTTTTTAGTATCCTGGCAATAGAGACCTTTCTCGGTTTTCACTCATTATAAATTTAAAAAAATTACATAAACAATTCTTTAAGTGTGTTTTTCATTCAACTGTTATGATTGTCACTAATATTTTGACTTTTTATACAAGTAGAATTAAGTCCAAATTAAACTGGGCAAATGAGTTTCCACAATAATTAATTTTGATAATGATATACACAATATGTCTGAAAAGTTCCCAAACTAAATTAAATAGAAATACAGATTTAAATATAAACAGATTTACTCACATCAGCCCTCTACATAGAATCCTTCTCTAGTTATACACTCATTGCAACGGCAGTAGAGCCCATCAAATGCTCTAGAGAAATCACTTTGTGGGATCGCCTTCAACTGCTCGGTGCAAGCTCTTTGGATGGACAGAATATCGTCGAAAAAGCGGCCTTTCATCTTCAACTTGAGTTCCGGGAACAGATAATAAGTCTGCTGGAGCCAAGTCGGGTGTGATAAGATGGTGATTTGGCTTGCAGCGTAATAATGTGTTAAAACTGTTGCCATGTGTGCTTAGGCATTGTCGTGCAAGAGTCCAACTGCCCGGATCCCGGTACTCGGGCCGGATTCGACGAACGCGCCGCATCAGGCGTTTCATTACTTCCAAATAGAATTTAGACCGGTTGGGACAACTTCATGATGAATCAGGCCCTATGAATGGAGGATTGAAATTAACATAGTTTTCACTCTTGATTTGCTGCCTGACTTTCGCCGGTCTTTGTCCTCCAGGACTCAACCAAACAGCGGATTGACGCTTCGTTTGCGGATCATATATGTAGCACCAGCTTTCATCCCCAGTTACAATTGCTTACAAAAAATTCGGGTAGCTATCGGCAGTTTCAACTAAGTCTTGAGCGCAAGAAAGACGCACCTGTTTTTGTACTTCGGTCAAGAAGTGGGGAGCGAAACGAGAACACACCTTTAGGCGGTTCATTTTTTCTGTAAGAATTGTACGTACCGCGTCTTTACCGATATTTAGCTCTTCTGATATGGCCCGCAGGGTAAGATGAAGTTGTTCAAGCAGGGGCGCACGCACTTTCACAACGTTTTCATCGTGAACAGCTGTTGACGACCTCCTGCTTCGTTTTCATCTTCATCCAACGACTCTTTACAGTCTTTAAACCGCTTCCACCACATGTACGTTGTAGTTCAAGATACGGCTTATTAACCAAATGCTTGCTGTATCGTAAAATAAATTTCAATGAAAGAGTTTTGAAGTCGAACACGAAATTTTATGACCCAGAAATGGCGCTACTTGTATTGACTACAGAAATTTAATTCGGGTACTTTTCAGACCTACTGTGAATGTAAAAACATTTTTTCTGAACATTAGATACACAACCAGCAGCAGTATTATATTAATAATTAAATTAATACTCACCTGTGTGGGAAGTACTATTAATGCTGCACATATCATTACAACCATGTATAACTGAGAAGGCCAAATGTCTGGTACAATTATAGGTTATGTTATTGTAGGTTATGTGTGGTACCATAACCTACAGTAGAAAATGTAACAACTACGTAATATGTTGCTTGGAATAAATTTAGATGTCTACGACCAGCTCTCTGAAAATGTTGGATACCACATACACTGCAACACACACAAAAAATTAAATTCATAAGTGATGATCATAATCCATTACTTTTTAATCCGTATAAAACCATTTAACATGTAAAAGTACCCAGAAAAAAATATATAAATGGATATGGAGAAGGATGGAGAAAGTAAAATTGACAGATAGCATGATGAATTAGGAAGTAATGAACAGGATTAAAGAAGTAAGAGAACTTACATGGGAAGTACAAAAGAGAAAATAAAACTGGCTAGGGGTTAAAGAGGTGGAATCTTGACAATTTCATTTGTAGATTCAGTAGAGGAAGAAGGATGAATTAATAAATGAGGTGAAAACTGAAAATTATAAGGGGATAAAGGAAAGGAAATGCACAGAAGTAACAATGGCAGAAGGAACCTGGCGTCAGGCAGAACGTCAAACAATAATATAAATAAAATTTCTGGTATATTTCAAGTATATTTAAGTCGTGTGTGTTTTTATGGATTTTACTATTTATGTAAAATGTAACTGTTTTATGGATTTTCCTATCCAACTATGCAGTTATGATAGTTGGATAGAAACTGTTTACTGAAACTTTCTCTTCCTTTACAGTATTTTATCTTCTACAAGACCGTCTAGAACCAATATCAGAATGCTAAATGCCTTTATATATAGCCCCACTTTTATGAGATTGCATAACAGATTTCTCTCTTCTCTATCTAAAGACCGCTTAAATCTCTTGTCTATCTTTTGTCCATCGTAAGATCTTTCATATTCCATCAGCTCACCTGATTTTCTCCTGTAACATCACATCTCTGAAAGCTTATATTTTTGAAAATGGATTTTCTTATTGCACATGTTTAAGTATTCTAATAGATCTTTCATGTCTCTTTCTTTCTTTTATAAATCATTTTTAGTAGTAACTTGAAAGCAGAAAACTTATAGGTTGTCATACAGAATTATTTGTTTCTTCTTTTTCAAAAATAAGCTAATTTCCTATTACTTTTCCAAAGAACTTCCAAAAATTCAATTTTAATTTTGATTAAATACCTAATCCTATTAACTTTCATATCAATTTATAAATTAAATCTTCAAATTTTTTAAAACTTCTAGTTCAGATAATATTTTCTACAAATTTCAAATTAAGAGATAAATATAGTTATCTTTCATGTGTAATAGTGTTACATACATAAAAAAAGAATTTAATAATACTTTGAATTGTTGTAATCAGGTTAGTAGAAAATCAAATTTTTATTAAAGATTTTACATTTCAATTAGTTGAAACAATTAAAATACAAAGTACTTCACGTAATGTTACCGGCGCTTTCTGAGTTAAGTTCATATAATCAAGAGTCCGGAAATCTACGGCTAGTAAAAGATTTCACCCTGATTCCTAGACAAAGAGGGAAATAAAAATCATACTGAAATTCTCAGAACAAATATTTGAATAAATATTTCCAGTAGTTTTCATAATAGACGACATAAAACAGAAATATTTGTTGTCTAAAAATACATTTCTTTTTTACAAAACCTTATTAAATGACTAATAAAATTTGTAGAGAATGTAATTCTGAATTGATAATCTTCTCAAATCAATTTTCTCAGTTTCTCAGTTTTTCAGCTATTTAAATTTTTCTGTTTTATTTCAGATATTATGAAAACTACTGGAGATATGGTTCCAGAACCTGCAAAATTTGGGTTCCTAGAATTTCAGTACGGTTTCATTTCATTCTTTACCCAGAAATAACGACAAAACCTTTCGCTAGCAATTACTCACTAACAGAGCGTTTCTGAACCCATTTTTATATGAATTATACAAAATATTTTCGCTAGTAGAATGAACTCGGAAAGCTCCGATAACACTTTGTGAATCATTCAACAGAAGCAGAAATAAATATTTAAAAAAATTTGAACTGTATTTTTATTTATATGATTTTTACCAGACTTGACTAAAATGAAAATATATTATTCAGATATCAAACAATACAGAGAAAGAAAACACAAGAAATGGCTTAGAAAGAATTTGCTTTAAGGGAAGAAACATTTTTCTTTCTTTCTTTATATATTTTTAATATTAAGACAGTTAATTAAACATACTGTCTTTTGTAGTTTCTTTTGATGTTTTTACAAGCGATTATTTCAGATTAATAAAATATTGTTTTCATCTTCTATTATCTATCCTTTACAGTAAACGCATAGAAAAAGCAACAGAAATAGGTTTACATAAAAAAAATTGCTTGGTTATATACACAATTAACATCAAAGGAAAACTAGATGATATTTATGTATATATTGATACTTCATAATTTATTTCATCTGTGCAGTAACCTCAAACTTATTAAATTGCAGAAAAACGATAGAAAAATGGATTAAAGATTTTACAGCGAGTATAAAAAATATAGTGTACGTTTTACAAGCTGAACTGGCAAAGATCAAACACAAAGCACACAGATCAAAGATCACTGTTATTTTATTAAGATCACACAAGGTACAAATTTCTTTCAAAACAGAAAGTACAAGTCATCAAATATACTTCTACATGTTTTTATATATTATTTTAACTACTAATTTTAACAGTTAAATAACTAATAGAATAACAGTTTTAACAGTTTAACTAATAGAAAATGATATAATACATGACATGGCTACACTAGCAGATGGTTGTAAATGTGTTTTAACAAAATAATGAAAAGGAGAATTTAAAATCAATTATTTTAATTTCCAAATTAGCTTAATACTGACTGCTCTCAACACAAGTATAGTGGTTTTTTGTAAAGTTAATCCTTTTCAACATTCAACAGAGATGTACCGATGCTGATCCCTGAAATATTTTCTGTTATTGTGCAGGCACTTGCATATGATTAAGTAGATACTAATTTGATGCGATAATTATTTTCAAACGATGATGATCTCAGATTAATAAAAGATTGTTTTCATTATTTGTTATCCTTTATTTTTAGTTATATTCTTATCGATAGACTAGGATTTGCTGGTATATCTGGTGTATGGTGTATATACAATATACATACACCGTAAAATAGATCAATTTATTTTTTTTATATGTATGTAAATATGTGTGTGCACGTGTAATAATCAAAATTAATGTGATTATGTTTAATAAATATACTTATTTATAAACGTAAAATCAACATTTTAAAGCTTTGATTAATATTATACATTTTGATAAAAATAAAATATTGTATAATAAAAAAGTAAAGTATATTGTTTAGATAAAAATTTCAAAAGTAATTTTATCACTTAAATTTCTTACCTCGCACTAGTGGTGTTTAGTTATCAAAAATCTGGTTGATTATTGTACCAGTTTTACTACTGCATTGTATGTAATTATCAAAATTAAAATAATGGAACCTATTGTTACTACACATACACTTTACCTATTGTCAACACACATACACTTGCACATGCACTTGTATGACTCTCTCTGCCATTTTTATACACTTCCAAGTTTTTATATAACATTTTAATGATTATTAAAGGTAGTAAAGGTCATACATTGGCATTATATATTTTTTGTCATTAAAATGAGTAAAAAATCTATTTGAGTAATTATGCCGCAAGAGAAAACAGTACAAGTAAACTGCTTATCAATGATATGTATTTATTTTATCATTTCTTCCAGTCTTTTTGTGATTTTAATGCGATTACTTACACGCAAATTCCAACTCCCTCTTTTTATTTGTAAGTATTTTATGAGTTTTTCTTTTTTAATTAATTAAAACAAGAAACATGTATTGTACGTTGTTATTATTTATACAAACATGTTGTGACTCGGTGTAATTAAATAAATATAATACTATATTTATTTACTACATGATTACATATTTATGTAATCATAAAAGTTAGTTAACTGTTACAGTTACATAACTGTAACAGAAAAGTTAGGTTCAAGAAAGTAAATATATAAAGTAGAAAATATAATATAATTTATTCGCATATACGCATTGAAAAAATTGCTCAAATAAAAATAAAAGGTCAGATTTACAATCAGAAAAATAAATAGGTACACCATTCACATTAACCCACCATTAACTTTTATCATTAACAAAAACTATTAATATATAACCGATGTAAAGTGTCTGTATTTTGTGCTTTTTAAAGTAAACTAATGCAAAAAAAAATAATTTGTTTCGGTAATGTTTAAAGACTGTATTCTCTAATTTATTACAGTTGAGCAATAATAGAATTCTCCTTAAAATGTACATAAATACAAGGAGAGAAATTATTAAAAAAAAGGTCTATGGTATGTTTCATGTTATCTACTCTATCCTCTTTTCGGTCGTATTTACAAAATGCCAATAATACAAATTTATCAACTGAAGCTCTGGAGCTTCAGTTGATAAATAGCCTAGAACAAATTTATTTAAATAATATTTTACTGTTTATAACTGATTATGGATTTTAATTTAAACAAATGAATCATTGTAATACACAAAAAAAGATAACTGATGTTGTATAATTACACTGTAAAATGAAGTGATAAGATTTATTTTTGAATTAAAATAAAATCATATATGTAAATATTAATATAATACAAAATTATCATTATCGGGGTATGATACACCAAGTTTTTTTTTTAATGTTCTAGACATAATATTCATTAATTGTTTGATTTTTGAAAAAAATTTAAGCTTTAGTGCCAAAAATTAATTTTTAACTCTAAAATATACAAAAAAAAAAACAGGAAAAACAAGGAAATATGTCTTACGGTAACAAGTGAAACTATAATGCTTAAAATCAAAGAAAACACTATTATTTAAAAAAAAAAGTAATTTTAGATGAATCATGAAGATTCACCTAAAATTACTCAAGTTAGAGCTGTTACCCTATCTGAAAAACAAAATTTTCAGAAAATAGATATAAAAGATTGATTACTTGTTTTTCACTTACTAGTAGAAAAATACAAAAATACTTACACAAAAAATACAAAACATATGAATAAACTATCAAAATAAACAAAATCACTACGTTATTATTTGCAGTACGGTAATCTTCAACGAAACTGATTTTTATAAAGATAACCTAACAATACTTGCAAAGTTAGTAGGAAAGAAGTCACATAAATCTACCTATTATTTTGAGTAAAAGCTTAAAAATCACGGTCACACAGCGTATAAGGTAACAAAAAAAACTTTCGCGCACTGCAACCGATCATGTGTTTTCACTATTCTAAGTAGGGGTACCACAACAAACTACAGCGAGGATAAAAGCGCGAATTTCAAACTTTACAACAAGGTAAAAATATCTCTTTTAAGTCTTTTTGAAGCAGAGTAATACACACTTAAAAATCAGTATTTTCTGACTTCGAAACTGCAAAAGTGATATGATATGCTTCTAATTTATATATTTTTTTTTATACTTCCAATTACCGTATGTAAATAACGATTACACCACTTCATCCAGAAAGAAATGGACAATAAATTGAGCTAAAGATTTTTTTTTAAATTTAAAAAAAAAATTTTTTTCAGTGTATCATAACCCCTAAGTGTTTTACTCTATAACAATTTTTTACATATTTTCTGGAATTAGGCAAGAGAAATTTGGTAGGATTTTCATTGTTGCATGCTTTTCCAAACACCAACCTACTAGAGGGAAAAAATTACAGAAATTTTGTAGCATTTTAAAAATTTCATGTTTGATCAGGATTCAAACCTGGAACTTTCTTGATGAAATAACATTGATAATTAAGAAAAAAGATTTACAGATGATAATTAAAAAATTGGACATCTGTAGCAGATGGAAGATTGTATTAGAAAGCCATGAGGATGGGATATATGAAATGCCATCCATGACTGGAGTTTGAACCCAGTACTTCGATATGAATGGCCAAACCACAGAGGCCGGTTTAAAAAATTATTAACTACATTCAAATAAAGGGTCTACTTTTAAAACAATTAAAAATTTACCTGGTAAAGACTAAACAAAGAAGAGTTGTTGATAAAATCATGAGCTGTTGAGAAAGAGCTGACTGAGATTTCTGCATGGCTCTATGTAAATCATTCTGTAAAAAAAACTTTTTAAATACTTAATATGATTATTTCTATTTCCATTTAAAGTACATAGTAAAGGTTTGATGTATGTTAAGTCCAATAATCGTAATAGTTGTAGCAACTCTGACATTAGTCATAAGTTGCACAAAACCATCTTCAAAAATAAAAATTATCTCATTCCAGGCTTTATAGGAAGCGTAGCTAAGTGGTTTACTATTATTTAAACTGTTATGATACAAACATTTGTTATATTTATCTTCAGCAAGTCAAATAAATAGTCCACTATTATATCAAGCTCAATGAAGTAAGGGTGATATTCAGCCAAACAAATAACATCTTTAATCTGTTTACCAGAGGGGCTGGCTTACAGTGAATATGATTGCATTCAGAATGTACGACTTTGACTAGTGCCTCTTTCATCTCTGATGCTTTATCACTGCATCATAGTCGTAAGAGAGATAATGATTTAAAGCAACAAATTAACATATTTGTTCCTGTTCATTATATACACTGCTTCAAGTCAGCAGGGAACTGAAAACATGTTTTAAAATTCTGTTAGTTTTCAAAATAACTGACAACAAAGATCATTGAATGATACGAAAAAACCTAAGCAATGGAGTACAAAAAATACAAAAACGTTTCCTTAGTTTCATCATATTATTTTATAGTATTTTTTTTTAAATTCTATGTTAATATATATATTTTTTTTGTATGATAGTAGAATTAAAATATCAGAATATCTAATCATAGCAGTCTCATTGGTACTAATATAGAACAAATTAACATAGTGTACATACATATAAGAGTTTTAGCAAAATAAATATATTTTATTTTATTTTAAGTATTACAACCTCAGATATATTACATACATATTTTAATGAGGAAAACGAGGTGAGTGAAAAAGTCCCAAACATTTATCAGGAATTCAATAAGAGCTTCGCCTAGAAAACAATATGCAAATTACTACACCGACTGATCAGCCAATTTGCTATTAATGTATGTAAATAAAACCAGAAAAAATCCAAAAACCTGTCTTATCTATATAAATAAAACTGTAAATTTTCATTTGTTCAAAACCTTAAATTTCTGAAAGTTCTTCACCGATTGCTTTGAAATGTTGACAAGACGTCGCATTCGAATACGCGCTTGTTTTTATATACCTACTATTTATATATCTGAGTAATCACAAGCGCTATCTGTTGGACGAAAAAATAACACATGCTATAGTAAATATTTTACGATTCAATTTCAATGTTTCCGATATGTATGTCCGCTGCAGACTAAAACCTAGTGGACCTATTTATGCATAGGGAAAAGGGAGAAAGGGAAAAATTGGAAAAGGAAAACATCGAAAAAGGTAAAAGGGAAAAGGTGAAAATGGAAATGAAAGGGGTGGGGAAAGGGAAAATAATATGGTAAAAATGAAAACAGGAAAAAGGAAAATGGGAGAAGGGTAAACGCAAAGGGGGAAAGGGAAACGGGGAAAAGGAACAAAGGGTAAACGGGAAAGGTTAAATTTTGTGAAGTCCGTAACGTTCATTTTGTTAATGTTTTATCAAACTTTCATTTGTGCTCATTTAATCTAAATATATACTCAAATCTAGCAATTGCTGTGTCTGCAATTATATATATATATATATATATATATATATATATATATATAAATACTCAAATCTAGCAATAGTGAAGCATTGCCACGTCTGCTAGTTACATATATTTTCAATTTATTGATTTCCAATTTGTTCCACTTAATGTGTGTGTAATTCTTGCCGATTGAAATTGTAAAATTAAAAATATCAATACTAAAATCCAAGATAAGATTTAACTATTTTACAAGATTTTCTACTTTAGATATTTCTGAGTTTTAAAAACTGAGAGATCTTGCAGAGTTTATAACTTTTAGAATCATTCATATGTGTCATTTGAAAGTGTGTGTGGTAAGATCTAAAAAATGAATAATTTAAAAAAAACTTCTTCATATGTTTGCAATGAATTCTGTTAATGGCTTATGCCAAGTTCAGTAATAGAACAAACAGATTTTCAAAAATATGAATGATTACATACATCGTTTTATCATGTTATATGCAATAATTCAACACTTTTACTAATATCATTGTGAATAATCTCTAAATAAATCGATACGTAAATCAATACTAAACAGAATACAATATTCTTCTTCTTCAACAACAAAAATGTGTTTAATTTTCTTTTCATAACATATTTTCTTCCAAGAGAAAATTTTATATTTAAAAATCAGGGATGCTGACTTCTGAAGAACATTCACTGTTGAATGCATTATCGTGCGAGTTACTTAATGTAGGAGGCATTGGTGAAATTGTTTCATACATAACGCTAAGTATAAATTACAATAAAAACATCTTTTTTATAACCATTCTATTTAAGTTATGACTTATGATCACTGATAACTGTGACATCTAGTTTCCTAAATTAACTATTTTTACATTTCTAGAAATCTGCATTAAACATCTTCCGTTCTTAATGAATCAATAAATCTTGTGATATATTTTATATTACATAATTATAATATACAAAGTCTGGCTTAGTATATTAGTCTGGCTAAATCAGGACTAAAATAGATCAGGATAAGTCATAATCCAGATTAGCCAGAAAAAAATTATTATGAAAAGCTAATACATATATATTACTAATAAAGATTATTTATCTGCAGTAAGTTAAAAAAAAATTTAAACAGAAAAAAATTTTCTGTTTCTTTTTTATTATGGATAGACTGCTTTATTCCACTCATTCTACATGTTCTAAGAAGTTAAATTCTTTATTTATCCGGTATTAATACAATTCTATTTCTTTATAACACACACACACACACTATATATATATATATATACAAAATTGTTTGTTATAATTATATAAAGTTGTACATCAAAAAAATTTCTGTTAAGACTACACAATTTAAAATCACAAAAAATGGATGTGTTGTTGGCTTAGATACCATTAGCGCTGTTTTAAAAACCTTATGCAATATTCCCAAAAAGTGAATTTTTTTTGTACATTAAAATGCTGTAATGGAAAAAGTGGATGACCACTTCAAACACTATTTTCTTCTGAAAATGTACAACTATCGAGTAATAAACATGTCACGGTAGGTTTAAATGGAAAGTAGTTACTCATTTTTTATCATTCATCATTCTCTTTCTTCATTAAAAAAATAAATTATAATCCCATCATCAAAATAACATTTTTCTCCCTTTTTTTCTTATCAATATTTTGGTGTTTATAAATTTATTATGTTTATTTAACCTTTAAAGTTATAAGATTTTTATATTATTTTATTATGTTTTGGTCATATTGAATATGGAGTAAAACAAATATATAATCGCTAAGTAGATACCTCAATACAGTATTTTAATGAAATTAAATATTGTAACCGTAGAAAAAGTAACAGCTGTAACTAATTAATAAACTATACTCCATACAACTGATCTAAGACTAGAAGAAGATTAAGTGTCATTTACCTCCAAAAATAATTTTTGCAGAAAAAGAATTTTTGACTAAACATATATTTTAAATAATTTCTCAAACACAATAATAAAAATATAGATAATCTTAATGAAATAGACCGATTAAAATATAGGGAATATGGGGTCAAGGTATGATACTTACAAACAAATTTTCCAGAGACTTTTTAGCAAGCCAACAGTTACGGAATACAGGGATGAACATGTTTCTTAAAGGTGAGTATACTAAAACAAAACAAACAAAATTACATTATTATATAAAAAAATCATTCAATTTACTGAAGGGTATATATTTTCAAATATAACATAATAATTTAACAATGTAACTTACTTTCAATAGTTTTCTCATGTGAGACTGATGATTATGACAGGTTTGGTACATATTTTTTACAACTGAACAGGTGTGTTGAAATAATCAAATACAAATGCTCAGTTACACAGAAAACGTAAGCAGCTGTAAACTACACTAATAATAAACTACACAATTTACTTTCTTTTTTTTATTAGCCGGTTGATTGGTTAGAAGCATTTTTTTCTATTCCACCGTACTCTGTTCTAATCTCTTAACCTCAAAAGTCTTCTGCATACTGCATCCTTAATTACCTGATTTATATCTGTTAATTTTTTATCTGGTGGTGGCCCACCTGACAAGCTTCGTTTAAATTGCTACACGATTACTGTCACAAAGCTCTCTCTTCTTCAATCATCTTAAAGCATTATTCACCAAATTAGCTTTAAAATTCAACATTAATACCATATTTCATCGATTCAGCTCTGCTAGAATAGAAGCAAAAACACTGCAGAAAGTATTATGGATCAGCTGTTAAAATACATTAAATAAGAAATCTGCTGTTATTACGCTGTTTATTTTCATGTTGGGACATTTGATGATGACACAGAACACGGTATGTATTCAGAGGATAATTGAATGCGGTGGAAATTAAAAAAGGATCACTTCCTGCTCAAAATTATAATTAATTTTAATATTTTCCCATTTATGGCATTGTAATGGAAGAAATAAAACCCTTGCTTTGAACTGACCTGAAGATTTATTAACAAATTTTCTTAAAAAAAAAAAAATCAATAATTTTTTGGTTCCAACTATAAAAACCATCAGAACTTTTAATGAAGGCTGTATATTGAAATGCAAAGCTACAAAGAGGACTAGTTAGATCCCTGGGGAAATTTGTGTTTTGGTAGATGAAGTTTTGACAAAATATAAATACAGAAATTGAGAAGTTAAATGAATTTCAAAAAAGTCTGCTGATAAAACTAAAAATGTAACAAGATAATTAAAAGAGCAGGTAAAGGAAAAGATTCTAGGGTAGATTGATCATAATTATCTGAAATATATACTGGTAGTATATATTTTAATTGCTGTTTTCTACAAATATTTTTTTTCATCCTTAGATCCCTTTTTCTTAAGGATCTGTAAGAGTAATAGA